>NC_137156.1:35529846-36214965 GCF_951394435.1 Stenella coeruleoalba | reverse complement strand
GAAGTTTTTTGGCACTTTTGTCTAAGTCTACTGGTGTTTCTGGGTTGCCAGTTTCTCCAGCATCCAGTCTGGGATACATGAAGCAACAAAACAAAACAAAAAAAACACAGGGAACTCATGGCTGTGTCATTCCTTTAGGTCCTGAAGTCCCCTGGCCAGTCTACCTTCTTATCTCCACCTTTCAGGGTCTTCTTATATTCTTTTCTATATAACGCCCAGAGCTTTTAGCTGTACTTAGTAAGAGGATTAGAGAGAAGTATGTCGACTTCATCTTTGTCTGGAGACAGAAGTGACTGGCCATAGTTTTAAAGTGGCAAAAAGAATAAAGATTTCTAGCTTTTCAACCCTTAGACTGAACAGGGCATTGACGTTCACAAAGTACATTCATATTCATTGTTTCTTTTCATCCTCAAAACAACCTGGTAAATGTAATATTATTAGCATCACCCTTTCTCAGATGGTAGAACTGGTTCCGAAGTGAGAGGCCTGACCCAGAGTCACATAGTGAGTTCATCACAGGGCTGAGGCCGGAATTAGATTATTCTACTTGTTGCCAAATTTTTTGAGCCAGATGAGGTAGAAGCATGAGTACACAGAGGTGAATAACTGGCTAATAAGATTTATTTTAAATACTCTTCTGTGGCGCTCCTTCTCTCCCTTTCTGGTCCTTTTGTCTTGAAGGTGCAGGATCTATTTTCTGCCTGTGCAGCAGGACTGGGCAAGCTGTGTGACCCACAGCATCATCAGCAAAGCCTGTTTCCCAGGGCACAGGTGAGAGCCCTGCTGGGCTTGGCCCTGGCCCCACTGGAGTGTGGGACTGCCCCTCCCATGAGGAAATTCCTCTACCAAGCCCTGGCCTCCCCCCCAGCCAGAGCACAGGTGGACAGGTAATCTCCAACATTCTTCTCCAAGTCTGAGGTGGTAGCCCTGGGAGCTTTCTTTTCCCCTTCACCCTCTTCTTCTCATAAATTGAAAGGCTGCCCTTGATATTGTTCATCATTCGTGAAATCAAAGGTTAAAAAGCAATGGTTCACAATAGGTTTTCAGAAACCATCCTGGCAGGCCTTGCTGCAGTGCAGAGGCTTTAGCTGCCCAGTGGCGCCAGCTATGGGGACCTGTATCTTGGGCGCAACCAGTCCTCCTGGCAGTGTGCGCCCTATTCATTTTGGTCAAACCATGTTCTTCTCTAACACCAAATTTCCAAATTCTTCCAAAAGCACTCACTGTACCTAAAATGAATTTCCTACACCCCAAGCTTTTAGGTAAAGCATAAGATTGGCTGGAAAACTGGGGTTCTGCAGATTTACAAGTGCATGTGATAAAACCCCCGAAAAGTCTAGATTTCAAAGTTTTCTGCCTAAATCTTTAAGTAAAATTCATACTCCAGAATGATGTGCTGCGTTCAGCTTGTGGCTTCAGGTATCCCCTGATAGAGCACCACATACTCCCAAGATCAATGCACTCCAGCTTGAAAAGCATAACACCAGGTGAAATATCAAGCAAAGCTACAACCTCTTTCATGTGGTGCAGCGCCATACACTAAACGCATCTGTGCACCTGCTAAATTTCACCTTTCCAAAAACTTATTCCAAAACCAGTGAGCAAAATGAATATGCTAGAAGGCGGTTTTTACCTTCAAAGTTCAGAAGAGGCGGAATGTACTTCCTAGTGGAGATGTGCTACAGAACAAATAACCACAGAGATTCTTTTAATTTCCCATGATACAAAGTTAGAGCTTTATAAATTCTCACCACCAGTCCTGCAGTTCTGCAGCCATGGAGTCATATCACTGATTTGAGTTAAGTAGGAAAAGATGCATCTAAATTAGTAAGATTCCTGAACTACAGAATTTTGGAAAGAAATATGATTACTTTTATTTAGCTTTAATTGTACACAGTAACCAGAATTAAGCTACAATAGGTTAACCCAGTAGAGCAGCCTTAAAGGGGCAGTGTAAGATGAACTGGATTTACACTGAGCATGTGTTCCTGGAGACTAACCTTCACCAGAACAGCAGGCACTTCCGTTTAACATCGAAAGTGGCACAGCTTCCATTCACCAGGCCTGCCAAATTATATAATTCTTAAAACTATATTTTTCAATTTATGGGATAAATATTACTTCAAATATTGTGTATAAATGACTTTATTGATACCTTGTATTTTACCATTCAAAGTCCCACAATTCAAGTTTTCCTAAAGTGTGAACATACTATATATGACACATTTAAAGGCAATGAAAACAGAGATTCCCCCAGGCTCTTAGTTTAGTGTTAATTTCCTTGATAACCCTCTCCTCTGCAGATGAATCAGAGAGAGACGTGAGTCTGCCTCCATCTGTCCATCCACTATTTTTTTTTTTTTTTTTTGCAGTACGCCTCTCACTGTTGTGGCCTCTCCCGTTGCAGAGCACAGGCTCCAGACGCGCAGGCTCAGTGGCCATAGCTCATGGGCCCAGCCGCTCCGCGGCATGTGGGATCCTCCCAGACCGGGGCACGAACCCACATCCCCCGCATCGGCAGGCGGACTCTCAACCACTGCGCCACCAGGGAAGCCCTGTCCATCCACTATTGAAGAACACTTTCCTGCAGAGTAGGAGCCTGGATTAGTGACGCTGAGCAGAGCCCTTGGTGGTGAGCAACACCCAGGAGGAAAGAGTGTTCTCACACCCAGCAGACAAGCTCAGGGCACACCATTCCTTCACCACAGACACTAGGGGAGCCACAGAGAACAGAAACAGCATTCTCAAACAGACAACGGCACTCTCAAATGACACAGGTGAGCCCACCACTGAGAATCACCAAACATCCGAGGAAAGTCTGTACTGGGAAAGCAACGCACCAAACTCAACAGTAGAAGAACATTCACATAGAAAGTACATAGAAAGAAAAGCCAGTGTTTCCAAGAAAGATAATTTTCTTCAGAAGGAAAAGGGAGGAGATCACATGAATAAACAAGAATAGAATTTTTTTATTTCCTACAAATGAAAACTAAAATTGTAAAAACTAAAAATTTAAGAGGTAGGTGATAGAGAATATACATGGCTGAAAAGCAAATCACCATCCTGGAAGGATATAACTGGTAGTTCTGGATCCAGAAGTTCCAGAAAGAAAGAATAAATAAGTTAGAGGGAAGAAAATTAATTTTTGAATCATCAAAGAAATTAGCAATGTGATGACCCCTGAGCTTGAATATAAGGGTTTTCAGATTGAAGTGGCTGAATGAGAGACAAGAATAAATGATTATATGAAAAAATAGCCATACCTAGACAATCAATAGACTCACTGATATAAAATTTCATAAAAAGAAAAAGAAAAAAATCCTAAAAACATCCAGGAAAGAAGGGTATTTCCTAAGAAGAAATAAGAGCCAGATTGACACTGACATCTATTCAGCAACACTGCATACAAAGAGACAATGAAGCAATATCTTCATAGCTATGAGAGAAAGGAATTTTTAACCTAGAATTCTATACCCAGTCAAACTGTCATTTAACTGTGAAGGGGAATGAAAAGCTTCAGAAAGCTCCCCAGTCTTGAACTCTCTCTAAAAACTTATTAGAAGATGATTACCAGCAAAACTAAAAGGGAATCCAAGGAACAGACATAAGTATAAGAAACAGTGAAAAGCAAAGAAAAATAACTTAGAGATAAGTTTAAGCAAATGCTGATAATGAAAATGATTTTCGACAATCCTGAATAAAATTATCAGTAGATCTCAATACCAAAAGTGCTGGGAAAGTAGGAAAGGCAAAGTAAAAGTGTGCTAAGGTCCCTGCCTGCGGAGAAGAGAGACAGACAGGCAGGCAGATGGAGGAAGTTCAGATGTTGAGAAAAAACACAAATAAGTTTTAATATCTGAATTTAAACCACACAGAGGTGTGTACACCTTGAGAGAGAAAATGGAAAGTGGCAAAAGCAACAAAGAGCACAGTCAAACCAACAAACAGCATGAAAGGGAAAAAAATAGAGAGTATGATAAATAGAAAAAAACCCTGAGAGGATAGCTCCAAACACTATTAAAGTAATAATAATAAATATTAACAGGTTAAAGTTACCAATTAAATATCAGGGACTCTGAGTTTAGCTACAAAAGCAAAAGCCAAATATATTTTATTTACCAGACCTATATTTAAAGACAAAATGACACAGGGAAGTTGAGTTAAGAGATCGAGAAAGATAAAGCAGATAAAGGCTAACATGAAAAAAATAGCAAAAATAGTTTCAGGAAAAATGGGACACAAGAATAAAAGTATTAAAAAGGACAATGAGGAATGCTTCCTACTGATGAAAGATATGATTCACTAGGACCAACTTGAGCAGCCTGGATAAAAATGCTCTTGCCTGTCATTTTTCAAATCCTGTCATCATCGGGCTGGGCATCTTTGTCAAGTCAGTGAACAAAACAAATAAATCTCCAGCCTTCAATGGAGCTTTTGTTCTAGTAGAAGACAGACAAACAAAGCAACTAGTAAGTAAACTATATAGTACATCAGACGGTGATAAGTGCTCAAACAAATAAAATAAAATAGGGAAGCGTGACAGGGAATGCAGTTTCAATCGGGTACTAATAAAGGAAGGCCTTCCTGAGAAGGGGATACATGAACAAAGACTTCAAAAGAGCTGAGGAAGCAACTAAGCAGATTTCTGAAGGAAGAGAATTCCTGTCAGAGGGCACAGCAAGGGCTCAAGGGGGAAGTGGGCTCAAGAGGGGAGAGGCAGTCAGTAATGGGGGGGGGAAACAGACATCCATGAAACACAAACTAAGGTCCCCTCCCGGAATGATTTTAGAAAGGCTCAAAATAAAACACATGGGATGGGCTACCTGAAAAATGACATAACCCAAAACATTACTAAAAAGAAGAGAATTTTAGAAATGTGTGACATCCAGTCAAGGAGACCTGAATTTAGTCTAAAGAGATGCTGTTGGATTGTGACTACAACTAAAATAGCTTAAGCCTACTCAATTAAATTCTACCCACTGTGACGGAAGACAGTATGAAAAGAGAAGGGCTTAACAAGTTTAGGGATCTAATGGACAGCATGGTGACTGTAGCTAATAGTATTTATAAATGTTAAAAGCTGCTAAGAGAGCAAATCTTAAATGTTCTCACCACAAAAAAGAAATGGGAACTACGTGACAAGATGCAGGTGGTAGCTAATACTATGGTGAGAATCACTTTGCAACTTATAAATGTGTCAAATCAACACATATACCTTAAACTTACACAATGTCATGTGTCAAATATATCTCAATAAAGCTGGGAAAAAAGAGAGAAGGGCGTGCTTTGAGTAGGATTCATGAGCTAGGAGTCTGGGAGACAATGTGTGTCGATATATTTTCAGCAATGTCGTGGTTGAGGGTGTACTGATCCGTGGACTTGAAAAATGGGTTTACTTAGCAGACATATTTTTCATTTGAATAGTAAAGATAGATATATCTGGGGTTAATTAGGTCATAAAATCACCCAAATGATTTCAGGATCAGAAAGCAATCTTATTACTAGTAGTTTCCCATACAGACTCCCTACAGAAAGAGAGTGTGCTTATCTAAGGGCTTGAGAGTCTAGTCTCAAGGAGACTTTGCCAACATATATTAATAAAATGGCACTCCAGTTTGTTCGGAATCATTTATTCTCATGTGAGTTTGGTTCCAGTAGTCAGCAGCCTGGAACTACCTGGGTATACAGAAACAAAAGGGACCTAAGCTAAGAGTCAAGCTTTGAAATAGAGTTATTACACAGAGGTAGAGTTGGGTCAACCAGAATTAGGCCTCCCAGGTGTCACAGTCCTTCATCTGTCTAACCATATGTTTGAAACATTGTACTCAGAAAACAGCACTGGACTTAACAGTTAGACAACCATCTAGGACTCTGCTACCACTAGCCACTAACCCTGAGCAGTGCTACTTAATCTCTCTAATCCTCAGAGATTTACATATCTTTCAAAATGGGAGTAATAATAGCTATTCTGTCTATCTCACTGGTTTGTTTTGAGGCTCAGAATCTAAATCTAAAACAAACAAGGTGTAACAATAGAAGGTATTAGTACTGCCCTCATCACATGCCCTACAGCCTGAGTACATAATTGATATACTGAAGCACATTACCACAGTTATCTGAGAATTGAAGGCAAGATGAAAAACCACTAACCCACTGAACAAAATATAGGAAATCCTACCTCTCAGCAACTGGTTTGGCAATGTTTTCAAAAATGGTCTCTTGCTTTTCATTCTGATCAAAAATCCTTTGAAATCTGCAAATGTGAAAACAGTAATTATTTAAAAGCTTGAGCCTTCAAACACTATTGGATTAATACATACTTTTTTTTCTCCTGAAAGCTTTGTAAATTACCTCATATTTACATCACTGGGCTTAACTAACCTAACACAATGTTTGCCCTGTAGCCCCAAACACACTGTACTCTTGTACCCCTGTATACAAATGGTGGGTAAACAGTATTGCTTTGACAAGATCTGCACAATAAATCCCTCTGAAAAACCGCAGCAGCTTTGAACCAAATAATAAACTGTGTGTTTTTTAGCTCTCAAGAGGGACAGTGTCTGCAATTGGCATCAAATTCAAATCTAGATAAGTGCATGAAATGGAAACCCAAGAACAGGATGTAAACAGCCAAAGAACTTCTGATGTCTGACCTGTAAGAAAAGAATGCAGCTGTGAAATGTATAATTTTTGAACTTAGTTTTAAAGTTTTAAACTGAAGTTTATTTTCCATTAATTAGGTACTGCACCTAGTATCAGCTACTTAATTCTTAGGACAGTTTGTTTCATTTTGTTGATCATGAGTCAAAAGTCAAACAGTAAATTAAGATAGACCTGTCCTATAAAGGAAATCTTGATCCGACTGTCAAGGCTCGAGCCATGGGGAGGGGGGATGGTATCCATTGCACCCTTCTTGCAATGGCACCCTGATTTAGCTTAGTACAGGATCACAAGCACAGCTGAAAACCTGGGGGGAGACTCACAACCTATCCTTATACAATATGTTAACTCACAACCAGCAAATATAGCCCCCATTCAAACATCATGAAGAAACAGACAGGGAGCAATACAAACAGGAAGGAAAGTAAAAAAGGGAGAGAAGGCAAGGAGAAGGGGGAGAAAGAGAGAGAGAGAGAGAGAGAGAGAGAGAGAGAGAGAGAGAGTGTGCATGCATAAGCACAGGGGGCAAAACGTTAACAATTGATGAATTTCCCACAAAGGGTAAAGGAGATTTGATTGCATCATTCCTCCACCTCTTCTGCATATTTAAAAGTTTTCAGAATAAAAATTGGGAGAGGGGGTACATTAAAGCAAAACCTTTGAAACACCCAAATCCTAAGCAGCTTTCAAAGTGCTTAGGAACCTTTGGTGTGTGTATCTGCCCACACAAGTGAGTTGGGCACATGTTCAAGTAAAGTAGAGACTACATGAAATGTAGGTTTGTTTTCACTACTCAGGAGTTCAGAAGGATGTCTGGAGCTGGGTTGGATGTAAAATGGAATGAAATTCATTGTCTTTAATCAACATTAATTTCAAAAGATTCCTATAGCATACCAACCACCCTTTTGAAGAAGCAAATAATGAAACTATATACAAAGAGAGATTGTAAGGCACTCTGGGTACTCATTTAGCGGGCCAGATTATATTTCAGCAATATTTACTGAGTGTGCCCAGAACACTCCTCAAGACCCTATAGGTGTATGAGGGCTTCAGATAGGAATGTTGAGATGACACGGCTGCTCATGTGCTCTCCAGAGCACTACCCACTGTGATGTCTGAGCACAGACCCAGCGGTGCTTTTAGGTGATGATGCTAAGGCTGTTTTGCTTCTTTTACCAGGTTGGTGATGACTGAGCGAATGAATTAGCCATTCCCAACTCCACTTCCTTAAGAGGAATGACATCTACCACCATGTAACCAAAGAGGTGGCAGGAGTTTCAATAAATCACACATTGTGCATTAAACATAAAATATCATCACCCCCAAACATTTTACTTTATATAATGCAGTTGTATAGTAATCTGGAAAGTCATTATGATCCGCTATCTTCTGAAAACCACTGAAGAGCAAAATAGAATCAAAGAGTTTAATAAGTTCAATCTAATCCTTTACAGAGGAAGAAATTGAGGCCCAGAGAGATAAAGCAACTTACTCATGGCCGTGGAGCTAATCTATAATGTGCCTTGAGACATAATGTAGGTTTCCTGATTCCTAGCAGGTCCTTTCATTTATTAGGAGGTTGTGTAGGCTTTTTCTAAAGACCATTTCAAATGTGGTCATTGCTTATCTCTTCTCACCCCAAACCTGTTCCTCCCGGTCTTCCTCATCCTGGTAAATGACACCTCCATCCTTTTAAAAGTTCAGTCCAAAACCCTTAGAGTATATCCTTGACTCCTCTCTCTCCATTACACTCTATATATGACCCATCAGCAAACTCTGTCAGCTCTGACCTTCGAAATACATCCAGAATCCAACTATTTCTCAACATTTCCACTTGCTACTACTCTGGCCCAAGCTGCCACAATTTCTTGCCTGGTCTCCCTTGCCCCCTCACAGTCTATTTCCACATGCTAGCAAGAATGATCCTGCTCAAACATAAGTGAGATTATTCCATTCTTCTGCTCACAACCCCCCATTACCTTCTCTCAGCACTTTGGGAAAAGTTCCATATGATCTGTCCACTCTGCTGCCCCTTTAACCTTCTTCTTCCCCTCCAGCCCCCTTGCTTACTCTCCTCCAGCCACACAGATCTCTCACTCTTCTTCAAACGTGCCAGGTACTCTCCCATCCCAGGAACTTCGCTCTTGCTATATCTTCAGCCTGGAATTCCCATCCCCCAGGTATCTGAATGTCTCGTTTCCTTACCACCTTCAAGTTTTTGTTAAAACGTACACCTTTCCTGAAGACCCCGTGAAATATTGCAGCCACCCCTCCACTTTGCTGCCCCTCATCCCAGCACTCCTTGTTACCTTTCCTTGCCTCATTTTTCTCCACAGCACTCAACACTTTCTGATACATACACCTTGCCCGTCCATCTCCTCCCACTAAAATGTAAGCACCTAAGAGCAGAAGCTTGGTGGCATTCCCTGCTGTATTCCTAGCCATTTAAACAGCATGCAGTGGATGGTTAATAAAGATTTATTGATTGCATGAATTTTCTTGGGAGAAAACAGCCTTTAAAATGCTTAAATATTTATCTCTCAACATATGTATTTTACTAATTTCTTTATTTAAAATACTAAAACCAATGTTTTTAATTCAGAGATTTAGAAAGAATGATTAAGAGATTTAAAAATAAGCAGATAGCACTTTTTCAATAAGCACGTGTTTAAATTGCACTCTGTTTGTATCTACATAACACACAGAGTACTTTGGACAGGGCCGATGGATAGAAACATGGCCAACTGTTTCTTAGCATTCAAACAGAATCATGCTGAATAAAATGTTTTAGCAAACTGTGGAGACAGGCCTAGGGTATCTGTCATTAAGTCATAGCTACTAAGGTATGTAGCATGCTTACACCAGTGGGAGAATGCCCCTTCAGAAAAGTAAGTCATATATTAGAAGGCTATTCCTTAAAGGATAGAATGAAAGGCAAAGAGGAGCCAAAAAGACCAGGTTAGGACCATCTCACCATGTAACCTTGTGCTAGCCATCCTGCTTGTACTTACTGTAAAAGGAGACACAAGAAAAGAAGGGGTGGAGGCGCTGGGAGAGATATATACATGATAGACAAAGGGGGGAGTTGTGAAGACCAAAGAGAATCTTTATAAGACAAAGTAATAATAACAATAATTACAATAATAATGAGGGGGGAGGAGAAATAAGAAGTAGAGAGAGAGAGAAAGAGAGAGAGAAACACAAAAAAATATCTGAGATGGTTTTATCCAAAGGGCAAGGGCAGGAATAGTCTCAAAATAAGGCCTATGAAAAACAACATAGAGAGGAATGCAAGAGAGCAATTAGGATTCCTTCAGCAGGACCCAGGAATCTCCTACCTAAATTTAGGCCAGAGACTAAATATGGGTTTAACTCGGGCTCAAACTTCTCCAGAAATCAAAAGTGGGGATTAAAGGAAATGATGTCATCTGAAACTGGAAAATAAAGGCAGTATGAAACAGCCATAATCCCCAAATTTAAGGCCTGGCTACTAGAATAGTATTCAGACAAAGGGCACTGATGACAATCCAGGGGTAGCTATTTGCTACTTTCCACCTGAACCATACAGTTCTGAACTGTGCTAGAGAAATAAAACGTAACACATAAATATGCATATATGTGTAATTCAAAATTTTCTAGTAGCTTCATTTAAGTGAAATGAAACAGGTAAAATTATTTTTAATAATATATTTTAACACAATATATCCAACATTTTATCATTTTAACATGTAATCAATATGAAAAAAAATCTTGAGCTATTTTATATTCTTTTTATTTCATACTAAGTCTTCAAAAATCCTTGATATATCTCATACTTACAGTGCATCTCAATTCAGACCAGCTACATTTCAAGTGCTTAAGAGCTACATGTGGCTAGTGGCTGATACACTGGACAGTACAGATACAGAGCGTACATATGTACACTTGAGGTCAGTATACCATTTATGTTATTAAGAAGGCTCACCTATACAGCACACATCTTTAATAAAGTTTAGTCATGCACTGAACTTCTTATAAGAGCTAAACTACAGTGGGCCAAAAAGGAAAAAGATAACACTTGATAAACAGATATAGTAAAGAAAGGCTGAGATCTTGGGCTATCCTGTTGGATACAGAAATATATCCCCTTTTTAACTTTGGGCACAGCAATGAAAAGACAACTTGAATTCTATCTACTAGATAAAATAGAGAACTGTGGGCTTCCCTGGTGGCACAGTGGTTAAGAATCTGCCTGCCAATGCAGGGGACACGGGTTCGGGCCCTGGTCCAGGAAGATCCCACACGCTGTCGAGCAACTAGGCCCGCATGCCACAACTACTGAGTCTGCACTCTAGAGCCTGCAAGCCACAACTACTGAGCCCACGTGTCACAACTACTGAAGCCCATGTGCCTGGAGCCCGTGCTCCACAACAAGAGATGCCACTGCAATGAGAAGCCCGCGCACCACAACGAAGAGTAGCCCCGGCTCACTGCAACCAGAGAAAAGCCCACGTACAGCAACAAAGACCCAACACAGCCAAAAATAAAATAAATTAAATAAATTTTTTAAAAAATAGAGAACTGTACTACATTCTCCCCAAGAAATGGTACCAATGATTTCACAGTGTCTATTAACGCAGTACAAGAATTAGTTCAATAGTAAAACAGAAATGAAGATGAAAAGAGAAAGGCTTACTTAAATCTGTAGCTTTCTCGCTTATTATTCACAAATCCATCTGCCAAATCACGAGGTAAGATGATCTCCAAGCTAGGTGTTAATTTTTCATCTTCATCTATGGAATAAATCTGAAAATGTGAAGACAAGTGAATATAAAATGGTAAAATTATGGCTTGAACAATGACCATGTTATTATGACATGCATTCTAATGGTGTTTAAAAAACTGCACTTTTCAGATAAAAAGTCATAACATAGCACAATTTGGATAATTTTCCTCTTTAAACTCTGTGCACACTCAAACAAATATACGGAACTGAACAAGAGGTAAAACCTAAATCAATGCCCAATCAAAGCTCAAATCCTCTTTGAATGATGTAACATTCAAATTTGAGTATCAAGTGTCTGTCTCCATTGTTGAGAAGCTAATAGCCCTGACAACAACATATTATCTAAGTATTACTTTGGAATTATGTACCAGAAATTAACATTTTACTACAACCAATAAGCATTTCTGAGCATTTCCAAAATGCTAGACACAGAGATGAAAGGACTGGGTCTGAGCCTTCTCAGAGAGCTCACAAGAATGCCCTAATTCAAGTTATGTTCAAAGAAGTAAACGTTTCCACGAGACATATTCAAGCGTCTGATAAAAGACATGTGGTTTCAAAGGAGACATGTCATTCATGTCTTTGATGTCATTTTCAAGATTCTCCTCCCAGCTCAGCCACTAATTAGAAAATGACCTGGGAGAAATCACTTAACCTCCTTAAGCTGATATGGAAATGAAGGGTCTTAACCAACCACCTTTACAACTGTAATATTCCCTGATTCTTTTCTTGGTTACCTACTCCTTTATTTATTGGCCAGGAAAAGCAAGAGTCAAGCCTATAAAGAGATCATGGGGAATAAAGAAAAGTCTACGATTCAATGTCCAAAGACCTGGGTCTAACGCTGATCTCAATTCACCAGCTGTGTGACCAGCCACTGCTTTCAGAATCTCGGTACCTTATACATAAAATGAAGAAAACAGAATTGCCTCCATTACAAGATTGCTGTGGGGCTCAAAGGATGTCATGGAAATGGAAGCATTTTGTAATGCACCATAAAAAATGTTAGTCATTAGATTTAGAGGTTTTTAAAAAAGATTTCTTGTCTTTCATCAAGAAATAAAATTCCTTCTAACAGGCAATACTTCCTGTTTAAGACCCATTTAGATGCTTGATTATGGGGGAAAAGTCATATTTTTAAATAAGTAAAAGCCTATCTAAATCTCCAGAAAGTCTGAATAATTTTCCTAAGCAGATTTTTATTGAGCCCTCTCATTTAAAATGTGAGGAGCTCATGTAAGAAAAGTCATGCTGTAAAATAAAATTATTTGTAGAAAGTAATGGCAGCAGGTCCAAGGCTTTCTGGCTAGGTTTTCTCAAGAGACATTTTAAAATTACATACTATAGGGCATTACATTATTTTTTTTTTAAAGGTTAATGGCTAGACAGGTGAGTTAAAGGAGTGTGTAAGACATAAAACATAAAGGAGTGAGAGGTGCCACAACATTTTAAAAAATCTGTAACACTCAGTACTCAGAAGAGAAAAAGGATCAATAATTAGAGTAGCTACTGTGACCCTCAACTCCTCTCATTAAGCCATTCTTTGAGGCATTAAGAAAAGTCCCTAATGAAAAAACTTGTTTACTCTTATAGATTGGCTTTCTACCGTTAGTCATAAAAATATGAGATAGTTTGTTTTTAATAGGAGACAGATCAAATGCAAGGATGAATATGAAAATACTTCAAAATATACAAGGCAGTATACAAATGAAAAGCATTGCCATTGTTAAAATGATCACAGAGCATCTTCTTATGTACCTTTTAATGTATTAATCTATAAATTATCATAATTTAATATATAGAGCCTTAGGGAATACGATTAATGAAGTAATGGAGCCACAAAATGAAGAGAAAAAAAACACCTTTGAATCACTTGGTTTAATGTTACAAGGAGTGTTTCTAGTCAGAGAAACAACCACACAGTCTTTGGGGGGCAAAAGGATAGGGTGCTAAAAGTGGGATTTCTAAGAAAGAGCAGGGATACTCTCTGCTCCAGGCACAGATGAACTCAAAATTCGTTCATCTGTGTTCTCTTATGTTTGTGTTATGCGGCATAATGTTGCATCTCGGTAAGAATCTGACATTATTAAAATACACTATGATACCTAAAAATACTTCCTGGAGTAGCAAACAAGGCACTCCACCGAATCGCACCAAAGAAATGCAAAAGGAGGCACACTGAAATATTCAAACGTTGCATTTTAAGGAAAGAGGAAGTTCAAATTAAATCCAGCGTTCTCCATCAACCCACCACCACCCCCAGTCCCACTTCTATCCATCTTCTCATGTTACCATATCCAAGCACCTGTTTCTGACTGCTGAGTCAATGTAGACAAGTTCAGTATTTTTAGCTAAGAATCTGAGGAGGGCTGGGGGGGGGTAGGGAAATGTTACATATAATTTTTATAACTGATGCACTTTTACAACCCTTCTTGAAAATCAATGTAGGAGGAGAGAAAATGGGATGATACCCATGGCTCCTTTCTATACTCTTTATTCCTTAAAATTCAAAAAAAAAAAAAAAAAGCCAATATTTTCTTTGGAGTCTTCTCATGCATCTTTCCCTAAATGTATTCCACGAATGAAAAGACTGAAGATGATGACGATGACAAGACACTATATTCTCCTTGTTTTAAATACATAAATTACATGAGGCAAATGCTAAATTATGAGCTGCTATGATGTTACATATATACCCACACACTGTGTAGATATGGGGTAGAGATAAAATATTATTTATAATATGCCCATTCCAGAGACTCGTGAACAGGACTCAGATTGCCCTTGCCTATATCCTTATTTTGTGAGGCAAAAAGGTTTTGTCCCAAGAGCCAAGAGCTTTGGGAAAAAAAAAATCTTTAATTAAAATCAGGGTTCTGCCACTCAGTAGGTGGGTAGCTTGGCCAAATTATTTAACCTGTCTGAGGCTCAGCTTCCTCATCTATAAAATGAAGAAAATGACATCAATCTTGCGGAGTTCTCTTGAGACTCAGGGATAATGTAGACAAAGCATCTAAGTGGTAAGAATGACTGTGGTCCTTCCCAGGGAAAGAAAACAACGTTTGAGAAGCATTCAAAGTACAATATCTCTGCTCAGAGTAAGGGTCATGTCTTAACCTTCTTTGTACCCTTTCGAGTTTAGCACCCTAGAGGAAACACCTAGTAATGCTCAGTTAATGTTTTCTGAATAAAAAGTTTATGTGTATTCTGTGTCAGGATGCATAAATATCTATCCATATCTGTAATGAGTGTATGTCAACGTTCATGCTTCTGTTCCTGATAACAATACAGTTAGTCAACGAATTCTAAGGGCCCATTGCGGGCAGAGCACCGTGTATGCTTTGTGTATCTTTATCTGTAACTATTGTCCTATCATCTCAGACACGGATAGGCACGTTTCTCTTGCTTGCACGTTTTGCCTGAGGACGAAAGAGAAGCTTGAGTGTACCTGGGTGGGCACAGCTGTGTGACTGTCTTCCAGAAAGGTGCAATAACGGTGAACAGCTGAGGCGCCGTCTACGTGAGCGTACACGCAGACGTACCTGCACGTGCACGTGTCTGCCGCTGCGTGAACATGTGTGTCCGGGGGTACGCATGTGGCTCTGTGAAGGTTAGTCTGGACCCGCAGGGCTGGGTTGGGTGGGAGTGTACTGGGTGTCTGTCTGTCCGCGCCCCTGACCGCAATGCGCGGGAGTCTGCGAGGCTGCCCGGGCTCCGTGTCCAAGTGTGCTGAGCTCCGGGCCGCATCCGGCGCCTGGCGCCGAACCACTCACCCCGGCCCAGGCCCCTCGCGTGCCGCCCCTCCCCCGGTCTGAGAGGCCCCGCCGCGCCGGCGCCCGTGCTGCTCCGACCCGTACCCCTTGTTGCTGCTTCCGGACAGTGGGCTTCACCCTGGCGAAAATTTGGATAGTCTGCTTCACCATCTCCTCCCCGGTTCTTGCACTGACCCTTGACCTCTCTCTCAGGCCGCGGCTCCCAAATCTTCTGACTCCCGCCACCTCAGGCGAGACGAAGGCTTAGCAACAGTAACTAGGGACACTACCCAAGGAGCACCGCGCCAACCAGGACCGCCTCCTCTCCCTAATTGGTTGCTGACGGGTTGGGAAAGCCCGAAGGGAAGGATTGAGGGTGGGGCGGGGCAGAGCCTAGCGGGGAGAGCTGCGCATGCGCATGGTGAGGTCCGGCTTCTGGCTTGACGCCAGAGCTGGCCTGGAGAGTGGTTAACGGGGTGATAATGCCTTGCTAGTTCTTCAATACATTCTTTCTCTCTGCCAACACCTCTTTTTAGCACTGAAGTCATTCTGGTTTTTATTATTCATTCATTGAAGAAATGGCACTTGATCTGTGACAGCAATATACTGGCCCTGGATCCTGAGCTGAGCAAAACTTCCTGTGCCCACTTGGAGATTAGGGTCTGATGAAGGAGACAGAGTTTTAATAGGAAATTACAAGTTATGTTGGGGTAGCGTGGGGTTCTGTGGAAGGGCACCTCATCTAGTTCTGTTTTGGAAGAGGCCAAAGTTGGAGGAAGGGGGACTGTTTCCCATGCAGTGGTCCTGGCATGAAAGGATGGGCTCCGGTGTGCGCTGTTGGTGGGAATGTGAGTTGGTACAGTCACTATGGAAAACAGTGTGCACATTCCTTAAAAAATTCAAAATAGAACTGCCATGTGATCCAGCAATTCCACTCCTGGGTATATATCCAAAAGAATTGAAATCAGAGGGATATTTGCACTCCCATGTACACAGCAATAGTAGCCAAGATATAGAACCAACCTAATTGCCCACTAATGGATGAATGGATAAAGAAAATGTGATCTGTATAATGGGATATTATTTTATATATTTATTACGTTTTATGTTTATAATGGGGATATATATGAAGATTATTCTGCCAAAAAAGAAGGAAATTCTGCCATTTGCAGCAACGTGGATGGGCATTATGCTTAGTGAAATATGTTGGAAAAGAAAAATACTGTATGCTCTCACTTATATGTGGAATCAAAAAAAGTTGAACTCATAGAAACAGAGAGTAGAATGGTAGTTTCCAGGGGCTGGGGGGGTGGGGGAAATGGGGAGATATTGGGCAAAGGGTAGGAACTTCCAGTTATAAGTTCAAGGGACTTAACATACAGCATGGTAACTATAGTTAACAATATCATGTTATATATTTGCTAAGAGAGTAAATCTTAAATGTTCTTTTCAGGATAAAAGTAATAATGAGGTGATAGAGTTGTTAACTAGCCTCATTGTGATAATCATTTCATAATATATGCATGCATCAAATTGCCACATCGTATACCTTAAACTTATATGTCAATTATATCTCAGTAAAGCTGGAAAATAAGTAAGTAAATAAGTAAATAACAAAAAGAAAAGAGGGGCTCCTCAAAAGATACTGTTAACACATGGAAAGTTGTTCCACATCATTATCCACCAGGGCAATACACGTTAAAAACCACAATGAGATATCACTACACACCTATCAGAAATGGCTAAAATTAAAAATAGCCGCAAAACCAGATGCTGACAAAGATACAGAGAAACTGAATCACTCATACATTACTGGTGGGAATATATAATGTGAAACATATCATAGATAATTGTACAGCTACTTTAGAAAACAGTTGGGTAGTTTTTTACAACACTAGAGACGCAGCTACTATAAGATCCAGCAGTTATGCTCATGGGTATTTATCCCAGAGAAATGCAAACTTGTGTTCACACAAAAATCTATACATGAGTGTTCATGGCAGCTTTATTCATAATAGCTCCAAACTGGAAACAATTCAGATGTCCTTCAACCACTGAATGGTCAAACAAACAGTGGAATACTATTCGGCAATTAAAATGAAGAAACTACTGATGCATATAACAACCTGGATGAATTTCCAGGGAATTATGATGAGTAAAAGAAAACAGACTCAAAAGTTAAATACTGTATGATTCCATTTATATAACATTCTTGAAATGACAAAATTGTAGAGATGGAGAGCAGATTAGTGGTTGCCAGGGGTTAGGGAGGCGGGGGGGTCGGGTGAGGTGCTACGGCTCTAAAAGGATCTTTGTGATGCACTGCTCTGTATCTTGACTACGGTGGTGGGCACAGAAATCTACATATGTGATAGAACCGCACACACACACACGCGTGCATATAAAATTGCTGAAAGGTTAGTAAGATTGAATAAGATGGACGGATTGTATCAACGTTCATTCCTTGGTTGTGATATTGCACTATAGTTATGAAAGATGTTACCAGTGGGAGAAAACTGGGGGAAGAGGATGCAAGATCTCTCTGTGTAATTTCTTATAATTGCACGTGAATCTACAATTATCTCAAAATAAAAAGGTTTTAAGAAGAAACGCTTAGAAAAAAAAAAGAAGAAAGGCTTAGAGAATGAAAAGACAAACCACAAACTGGGAGAACATTGCTGCAAAACACATACCTGATAAAGGACTGGCATCTGGAATACTTAAAAACTCTTAAAACTTAATAATAAATAGGAAAACAAACTACCCGATTTGTTTTTTTAAGAAGGGTGTCAAAGCATTAAACAGACATTTTCCACCATAAGGAGGGCGAGTACATGAAAGATTTTCAACATAATTAATCATTAATGAAATGAAAAATTAAAAGTACAATCAGATACTATTACACACCTTTTAGAATGACTAAAAAGAAGAAGATAAGCTGGCATTAGCAAGAGCTGGCATGGATGTAGAGTATCTGGAACTCTCAAACATGGCAGGAGAGAGTGCAAAATGGACCAGCCACTTTGCAAAACAGTCTTCTACTTTCTTATATATAAAATTGTATATATACTTACCATGTGACCCAGCAATCCTACTTCTAGGTGTTTACCTAAGTGAATTGAAAACTGATGTTCGCACAGAAAGGCAAACAGGAATGATTATTGTGGTTTTGTTCACAACTGCCAAAAGCTGAAACAAAGCAAATGTTCTTCAACTGCTGAATGGATAAACAAACTGGTACATCCACACAATAAAAAGAAATGGACTGCTGATGCCTGTAACAGCATAGGTGAATTTCAGATTTATTATGTTGAGTGAAAGATGCCAGAGGCAAAGTTACATACTTTAAAATTCCACTTTCATGACACTCTGAAAAAGCAAAACTATAGGGATAGAACCACTGACCAGATCAGTGGTTGCCAAGGGCTGGGGGTAGGGAAAGAGGTTGATTACAAATGAGCATGGGAGAGTTTCTTGGGGGGTGATGGAATGGTTTCATATCTTGATTTTAGTTGTGGTTACATGACTATGTACATTTGTCAAAAGTCATAGAACTCTCTATACACTTAACGGGTAAATTATACTGTATATAAATTGTACTATTATAAGAAAAGCAAAAAAAAAAAAAAATAGAGGATGGGGAATGAACAGGTGTGGCAGTAGTGGGGATGGAGGAGAGGAGAGAACCAGGTATTTATGAAATAGATTTTAAGGACTTTTTCACCTGGTGCTGTGTGGAAAGGAAGAAATGACTCAAGATTGGACAACTGTGTTGTTTTCATACGTTGGCTTTTGTGAATCATGCTGCAGGGAACATGGAAGGCATGTATCTCTTCAAGATGCTGGTCTCATTTCCTTCAGATATATTCCCAGAAGTACGACAACCTGTGTCCATCTACGAATGAATGGATAAAGAAGATGTGTTGTATATACATATACAACGGAGTATTATTCAGCCATAAAAAGAAGGAAATTGCAATTTGCAATAACATAGATGAAGGTAAGTGAAATAAGTCAGACAGAGAAGGACAAATACTGTATAGTATCACGTATGAGTGGAATTTTTTTTTAAAGTCAAACTTATAGAAACATGGAGTAGAATGGCTGTTACCAGGGATTGGAAGGTGGGGGAAATGGAGAGATGCTGGTGAAAGTTTCAGCTATAAGTTCTGAGGACCTAATGTATAGCCTGGTGACTATAGTTAATAATACTGTATTGCATACTTGGAATTTGCTAAGAGAATAGATCTTAACTGATCTCACCACCAAAAAAAATTTTTAAAGTAACTATGTGAGGTGATGGATGCATTAATTAACTTGATTGTGGTGAATATTCCCCAATGTATACCTATATTAAATCATCCCACTGTACACTTTAAATATATATATATATATTTTTTTTTTTTTTTGCGGTACGCGGGCCTCTCACTGCTGTGGCCTCTCCCGTTGCGGAGCACAGGCTCTGGACGCACAAGCTCAGCGGCCATGGCTCATGGGCCCAGCCACTCCGCGGCATGTGGGATCTTCCCGGACCGGGGCACAAACCCGTGTCCCCTGCATCGGCAGGCAGACTCTCAACCACTGTGCCACCAGGGAAGCCCTACAATTTTATTTTTCAATGATACCTCAATAAAGCTGGAGGGAAAAGACTGGGCAATTGGGTGTGTGGTGCAGGTACTCACATGGACACGTAAAATAGATCAGAGAGGGAAAGAGCAGCATAAGAATTTGGGGGCGTGCTCAATTTCAAGCGCCTGTGGGACTTCAATCCATAGTTGGATAAAGTTTAGGAGAAAGCTATGGCTGAAAATATGGAATGGGGGGTCATCACAGGGTTTTTTTTCCAGAAGGTGATCAAGTGATTTACAAGGAGGGATGCTGCAATCCTAACACTGACGGTTGGAGGTGTAAGCAGGGCTACAAAGGAGGCTGGAGGGGCAGCTGGAGTGATGGTCTGAGGCAGAAAGGAGAATGTTGTAGCATGAGAGCCAAGGGGAGAGGACGCTTAAGAAGAAGAAAGTGTCCAACAGTGTCGGATACTAAAGAGGATGCACTGAAAAATGTCCATGCAATTTAGCAACTAGGAGGTCATTGGTAACCTAGACAGCAGCTTCAGTGGAGCAATGGGGTCGGAAGTCAAGATTACAAGGAGGCCCAGGAGTAAAGGACAGGCTACCGTTCCAGAAGCTTGCTGCCGAAGGGTTGTGAAGAAGTAAAACACAGGGTGAAAGCTCAAGGAACCCAGGGTAAGGAAGGGTCTTTTGTTCATATCTAAGGGGGTAAAACCAATAAGGAAGGGGAGGTTGAAGGTACAGGAAGAGAGAAGATAATGTGAAAAATTGGCATTATACCAAGATGGTGCAATGGAAGAGGCTAGGGAGCAAGGGTATTCATGAAAGATCATTTTAAGTGTTGAATCATGGGGTCTAGGTTGCTTAGAGCTGCTAGTGACATTTGACATGGAGGAGTGTTATGAGGTTTGGAGGGACAGTGATGGGTCCAGCATATGGGAAATTTACACTTCTTGTCTGAGCGCCAGGCCACATGACCAAATGCATTGATGGGGAGGAAGTGTGGGTTCAAATCCCGCTTCTGTTATACCTAAGGGTGTGACATTGGGCAAATTATTTATGTTTTTAAGTCTCAGTTGTCTCATCCAGTAAATGGGGATGGATAATAACAACAGCTATGTCGCTTAGTTGGGAAGAATACATGTGGATATGCATATAAAACTATTACTGTCAGGTGAATAGAGAATGCTCAGCGCCCAAAGGGTTCTGACCTCTGGACTGGATTCCTTTGCTTGTAAACGCCTCCTAAGGGGTGGAAACTGCAACATATATATGGATAGGAGACTTACCAGGGATTATAAACTCACATCTCCTGGGGCCAGACCCATGGAGTAAGCGTGTCAAGCAGGCAGGTATACGACAATAGGCGGTGGTCCTGTCAACTGGAGACTCTGCCCCCAACTAAAAATATTCACGTTCAAAATAGCTAAAGCACAAGGCTTCCTAAATAAAGCACGACTGTGAGCCCCCAGCTTACAACCTCTGTTCCTGTTGCTGGTATAGCCGACTTCAGTAACTCCCAGGCCCAGTGCCTCTGACAGGTTTACCAAAATCTCAAACAGATGGCTCTAATGGATATTAAATAAGTTTTGAGATTAAATCTCCAAGTTACAGTGTCTTTCCCACAACTATTAATAGGTTGACATTCACTATTATTATTTGCACCTTATCCACTTGCTTAAATATGGGCATTAAGATGCCTTCAAGTTGTTTAAAAGATTCTTGAGCTCTGCAGTCGCCAAAATAACATATAACTGCACCAGGAAAAATAGCCAGGGTTTATAATCCTCAAATCTGAAAGAAATCAAGCTGTGCCTGAAATGAATTAGCCTATAAGCAAGTTCGTTGGGTTTTGTTTGTTTGATTGTATGTTTTTTAAGAAAAGTAGAAACTGTGATCCAGTACTAGTTTTCAACTAGCTCTTTAGCTGTTGATCCTACAACTATAAAATGCGTTAATCTTTGTAGGTCTGGAGAGGGACCCGTTAAAATTTTATGGGCTGGTAATTTTGCTATTATAGAATATGTACCTAAAATTACCTAACTGCAGTAAACTTCTCCTTCCTCTATTTTATTCCGTGGCTTTGGGGGATTTATGATTGTTTGTTCAAAAATCTTTCACAGCCATAGCATCCCCCTTTGTTATCAGATGAGCAAGCATGTTCAGACAGGAGTGGTAGGGCCTCCACGAACAGGACAGAAAACATTTGATTGGGGTCTTCTCCTATTACTTTACTCCAAGGGGCAAGACAAGGAACCAGAATTTTGCTGTTTATTAGTAAATAGCCTTATTAATAGAATAAAAGTCAACCGCTGTAAACTGTCCCTCTACTCTCTTGAAAGCTGCTCTTATCCATAATAAGAACTCAAGAGTATGTTTGGGGATAATGGATAGGACGTCAGGCATGATTCCTTCATGCTTGCTGAGGGTCCCTGACTGAGGATCCCATGGAAAGGAGTTGAAAGCCGAGGAAGAAAGCATATTTTCTGTGGTGGATGCTTTCCTTGAAAATCCCCTTGTCAGCCGAGCTCCAGCTCATCAGTCGTATGAATGGTCCTTATCAGAGGGATCCCCTCATACCTGGTAGAATAAAAAAGCCACTTATTCCATTGTTTCTGAATCAAGTGGAGAATACATAGAGCATTTTCTGGTACTCATTAAATGCAGAATAATAACAACATGCTGTTAAATTGTGGAGCAAGGGCACCACAAAATCTGTAATATATAATGTCAGCAAAGAATTTTCTTTTGAGAGTATGTTCAGCTAATTTAAAGCATAATTTCATTACCATAACCATCTTCACACACAGAGCAGAGTGGAATTCATAAAACTTTACCAGCACTTGGGTTCATAGGATCCCAGTGGGAATCACTGGGTTTGGTAAACTGGCACCCCCTCCCTTTCCCTATCAGATGGTGGATGCAGATTTTTGACATCAGACTGGGACCTGTCTCAGGTTCACCTCTCTCTGGCTGAGAGGCAGAGGCTCCTTTCCTCCTGCTTTGTCTGATCCTCTTCCTGCAGCTCTCCTGTGGCTCTCACTGAACAGCGACATCAAAGTCATTTATGGCTGGAAGCTGGTGGCCAGCCATATGGAATTACAGCCCAGGCTCTCGCCGGATTACAGAGTGTAGCATGTGAACCAAATGACAGTGCCATGGCACAAAGGCTGGTAAAGCCTCCAGTTTTGAATGGAAAATATGACTGTGTATTTATGCACAGGCTCCTCATAAACAACCTGAACGTTTCACCAACATTCCCATGAAGGAAGGGATGGGCCGAGTTAAAATAGCTCCAGAATGCCTCTCTTCTAAGTAAATTACCCACCCTGTCCTATCTCCTCCGGTTGTTTACTTTAACGTGTTTCCCTGCATATTTCAGAACTCAAGAAATGCTTACCGACAAATAGCGTAACTTAAGACATAAAGGAAAATGGCTCACATAGCAGAGTTCCTTTATCGAATGCATTATTATTGCCACAAAGTCTAACAACACCTTACCCATCCTGGATGTAGCTCTTTAGCAATCACATCTGCCTACATCTCCACCTCTTCCTCTCCTATTCGCTTCTCAATCCCTGCAGTCTGACTTTCATCTCCCACGCTCCACGGAACCTGTTTAAACTTTGCACCTCCAGAGTGATACCTTTCTGTGTATACACCCTGGAATAACATCATGATAGACCCAGTTGCCCAGGCTTGAGCTCAGAGTTGCTCCTCGCTGCTTCCTCCCTCTGAGATAGCTATATCCAGACAGTTTCCAAGTCCCGGTGATCCTACCTCCTAAATATCAATAACTTTTGTCTCTTTCCAGTCAACTCCATGCTTGCTACTTATTGCCTTAATGTGGCTCTTCGTCCTCTGCCAGCATTAGCAAAGATCTCCCAACTGCTTTTCATGCCTCTAATCTCGTTCCCCTTTATTTCATCATTGACACCTGCTACAGGATTAGCTTTATACAACGCAAATAAGTCCACATCACTCCTTGTTTGAAAACCACCGATCCTTCCCTGTTACAAATAGAATCGAGTCCAAAGAGCCTTCCTAACCTGGTCCCAAAATGTCTTTACATCAACTTCACAGCCCTTATCATGTCCTCCACCCCTACTTCCCTGCCCCTCGACTCCAGCCACTGATTTCCCGCAGTTCCCAAACTTGCCATGCTTTTGCATGTCTCTGTGCCTTTGTGTGTGCTTTTCCTACTGTTTCCAGTGCCCTTTCCACCTTGTCCATTAGGAATACTCAACTCACCTTTCAAGACCCAGCTCAGATGCCACCTGCTCTGTAAAGACCATCACCCCCACCTCCCCTTGGCAAAGTTAGTGACCCTTTTCTGTGCAGCTACATCTTATACGTCCCTTTGTAATACCACTTATTGTTCTATCAACATTGCCTGTATGTATCTGTCCCCCCTTCGTGCCAGGGATTATTTAAAACTTCAACTGTTTCCTGTTTCTGTCTCTGTATTCCCAGTGACTAATAAGGCTTTACGCACATACCAGAGATTTCTACATGCTTCATGAATGAATGAGTGCATGCATAACCCATTGCAAGGAATCAATAAAATAAAACCCCTCCAATTTAAAATTTTTATCTGAGGCTCATATTTCCATGGTGAAAATCCTCCTCCTCCTCTCTCACCCCAGAGAACAAAGGTAACCTGCAGACTGAGTAGACACTGAACAGTAGAAAGAGTTAGAAGCAAACACAGCATCACCATTTCCATTTCTGAACCCTCTTTCTTCAGGCACAAAAAGATGGTTACCAATTTCCCAGGGTGATAAAGAGAGCACATTAACATTCGTGTCAGTGGACAAGAACAGAAACAGAGTGATAAGTATAAAAGCAAAGTAGTCCCATTGTTAAGTCAGTGAGTTTCACCCAGGGTGTCTGGGAAGCACTTAATGAATCTCGGAATAAACTTGTTTTTAATTTTAAAAAGAATGCAGTTTACGAATGACTAATTAAATGTTTATTCACCTTCTTTTGTTTCATGTTAAAAAGGGTTTGTTGGAAAGTTTGACATAGGCAGTCGCTGGCACTTCAGTAAACTGCTCTTCCTTCTCTCCCGTGAGTTTTACTCCCCCAAACACTAGAGGAATGTTTCCTAAAATACACAGCCTCTTGCCCTTTTCTCCCTCCTCTTTTCCCAGCCCAGCGTTCAGGGCCAGGTGAAACATCACTTCCTCTGAGAAGCCTCTCCTGATCCTCTCAAACTCCATACATCGCTCTAGCTCCGAGTTCCCTTAGCATCCTGTATCCTTACACCACACTATCATTATTACTTATAATAGACACTACGTACTCACCATGGTTGAGATTCAACCATTTTGTTGCGTGCATAAATAGTCTGGTTTTTTGCTTTTGTTTTTGATTTTTTGCTTTTTTTTTGTGGTACGCGGGCCTCTCTCTGTTGTGGCCTCTCCCGCTGCGGAGCACAGGCTCCGGACGCACAGGCTCAGCAGCCATGGCTCACGGGCCCAGCCGCTCCGCGGCATGTGGGATCCTCCCGGACCGGGGCACGAACCCACGTCCCGTGCATCGGCAGGCGGACTCCCAACCACTGCGCCACCAGGGAAGCCCAATAGTCTGTTCTTTTGATTCGCTGCTAGTAGTCCATGGGTTAGATGTGCCGCGGTTTGTTTATTCACTCATCCACGGTAAGACATAAGTCTTCATTTCTCAAGGGTTAATGCCTAGTAGTAGCATTGTTGGGTCATGGGGTTAGTGTATGATTAAATTTGTAATAACTCCTAAAAATTGTTTTCCACAGTGACTATACCATTATGTCCTCTAAACAGCAATATTTGGGAATTTTAACTTCTTTCTAGACTCATCAGCACTTGGTATGGACACTCTTAAAACACTTTCTAGACATTTGATAAGTACTGGTATCTCACGTGGTTATAATTTTCATTCTCCTAGTGACAAGTGATGGTGAGCCTCTCTTTACAGGCTTATTTGGCATGTATATATCTTTTTTTTTTTTTTTTGCAGTATGCGGGCCACTCACTGTTGGGGCCTCTCACTGTTGTGGCCTCTCCCGTTGCAGAGCACAGGCTCCAGACGCACAGGCTCAGCGGCCATGGCTCACGGGCCCAGCCGCTCCGCGGCATGTGGGGTCCTCCCAGACCAGGGCACGAGCCCGCGTCCCCCGCATCAGCAGGCGGGCTCTCAACCACTGCGCCACCAGGGAAGCCCTGGCATGTATATATCTTTGATGACGTGCAAACCTTTTGGCCACTTTTTAATTGAGTTATCTGCTTTTTGTTGAGTCTGTACATATATACATATATTATATATGATTTATGAATATTTTCTCCAAGTCTGTAGTTTATGTCTTCATTCTCCGAACAGTGTCTTTCACAGAGCAAAAGTTTTTATAATGTTAATGAAGTCTAATTTATCTTTTTTTATGGCTCATGCTTTTTGGTGTTAGATCTAAGAACTCTTTGTCTAATTCATGATCATAAAGATTTTCCTCCTTTTTTTTTATAAAAAAGTTTTATAGCTTGATATCAATAGTCTTACATTAAGGCTTATGATGCATTCTGATACATTTTAAATTAATTTTTTATAAGGTGTGAGGTACATGGAATTGAATTGAATGTCTTTGGAGACATTTTGCCTTTACCTTAGAACACCCTGCTTCCAATTCAACCACTGCAAGACTTAAGATGCCCCATTTTCTTATGTCATGGTTGTAACTCTAGTGAGAATCTTTGAGGCTGGGCAAATTTGAACTGAAGAAAGGTTTAATTTTAATCAGACAAGCTGACAGCAACGAATATTAATAAAGAAGAAATAGTGCAGGTGCTAAAATATCTAGTCCTTGCTTTGACAAGTATTGGTTGGCAAAATCAACATACAGTATGTGTATGTTTATCTCTATGTATACATCTGTTCATTTATACACTCTCTCACACACGCACACACAGACGCATCTATAGACTCTTAAATATTTCTGAGTTATTGCCTCTCCTTAGAGCTTTAAACCGTAATTTTACTTGTTCAGAAATTCCAGCTACCCTTTTCCCAGAGGCAGGAGATTTTGGTTAGTGGCTTTAGAATTTGTCACAAACTGTCACATTCTTCAGTTTATAAAATGGCCTTGACTTGGGTAGACCAAAGATGGATTTTCCATTACATCATTTAGAAATGGATAGGCCTTTCCATAAACACACTTAGACAATTTATCCCAACTTTTACTTTTTTTCTGTTTCATTTTCATGTTTTAATGGCCCTTTTGCTGGCAACCAGCACATCCCTTTGGGCACCGTTGGCAACGTCAGGAAGCTTGAGTGCATTTGACTTGCCCTGAATCAGCCAGGATGGCAGAGTATCTTCTTTGCCAAGCCCACTGAGATTGCGACCTGAGGCATCCCCATCATCACTTTATACCCTGAGGCCTTCACACAGAGCTGGGAGCCTTTTAAATTTCTTGAATTGAGGATTAATGACTTTCTCTGTTATTAATTCTTCAGTGTTTATGGGTTCACTTAATATATCTCTGTCAGGCTTTAGCCTAAAATATTATCTTTGAATCAAAAAAAAAAAAAAGCAGTTTTCTAGGCCAGACTTTACCAAAAAACACAGAATACTGATTGTAAAAGATTGGATTGTTCAACTCTTCACTCCCCTGCAGTAGGGTTGTACATCTACACCCTTCCCCTTGCAGCTTGGCAAGGTACCACCACAGGACAATGGGACAGTGGAAGGAGTTTACTTCCCACCATACTTCACTTTGTTGGCACTTGGCTTGGCCAATGGAATGTTGTGGAAATGGCAGGAACAAAAGCTTTGTGTATGCTTACATGGTTTGGCTTGCCTTCTTGCACCCCTGTGATTCCCATAAGAAGAGCATGGCCCTGCTGGCTTCTATCCCTTCAGTTTGGGCCCAGAATGAAACACAAAAAGCTAACCCAAATCTGATCTGCAACCTGGACCTAAACTAGCCAAGCTGCAGCCTGAAGCAGAGCTGCCCTGACCAACCCACAGACCAGTAAGTAAGAAAAGTAAAATGCTTGCTGTTTATAAGCCACTGAGTTTTGTTACTTAGCATTATTCCAGCAATAGATGACTAATACACTTACCTATCTCTCAGTCATGTTTTCCATAGACAGTCAAGTGCATATGAAACCCAGCACAAACTGTTACTTGCTAGGAGAAACAAACAAGTGAATATTGTAGCCATGAATCAGATAGGCTACCATCTTCTCATGGATTTTTCTCCAGCATAGCCCATTCTTCAAGAATCTGCTCTAAGTAGATTTTCTGAGCATCCTTTTAGTCGGATCAGTCTGTGTAGAATTACAGAATGCAAAGGCTGTCATTTCCTAGTTGTCCTCATAAGTGCTGGATCCCCACAGCTGAAGCCTCTGTCAAGTTGTTATGTTACGATTCATACATTAGCAATGGTACAGCTTCCAAGCTGTAGGAGCCAGATTTCTTGGCAATAGAAAGAACCATTAAAATTCAGCCTTTACCCAAGAATATTAACAAACTCTGATCGTTAGCAGTTAATGTCCATTGCAATGCTCAGTGTGTATCAGCAGGAAATGACAGGGTGTCCTTTGTCTTCCCAATATCGCCAGATGAACACAATTTCTTACATTCCTAGCTCCATGAATATATGTGCGTTTTGCAGTTACATTACTGGGGTTGGCCAGACCTTACGAGTATATTTCCTTACACTTAGATTTTTAGCTAGATAATTTTAATTGGAATCTTTCATTCCAGTGTACTGTTTCAAAATCTAAGGACATAGCTGGAAGTTTCCTTTACCAAGCATATCTCAGAATAAGATGCCATCATCTTACCAGCAGAAAGTTCCTAGGCCACCTTGAGCCTCAGATTTGTATCTTTACGGCATGATCAAAGAGTCTTCCTAGTTTTAATGCCCTGAATATTGAAAAATAATCACCAAGCCCATAAAAGTCATACTTAACCTTATAAAACATGTGTTGGCTCAGTTCATTTTCTCAAAGCTCACCTCCCCTCTCTGCCTTGACTTTGTCTACTGCTCATCCGGCCATTCCTTTCTTCCATGAATCAGATTGCTTCTCCTCTGACTAGCCAAACGCAGGCAGATTGAGCAAGGCTTAACTGTATGAGAGATCTTTAGCCTACAACAGCAAACATTAAGGGGCGACATTATAGTCACCTTTTAACATTTGATGGTGTGTCATGTAAAAAAGGCAATATGTTAGAAACGAAAAGAAAGAAAAGGAAAGAAAGAAGGAGTAGGCTTGTCCTGTGTTGCCATGGAAAGAACAGAGCTAGACAAACCAGTAAGAACAAGTCACAGAAAAGAAATCGGGCTCAGTGAAAAATCTTTCAAACAATTGGTGATGTCCAGTTACAGAATAAAAAGCAGTGAGCCCCCGTCAGTGAATGTGTTCAAGCTTCTCAGGCATAATAGATACTTAATTCCTACGTCTCTGAGTACCTTCCAGCTCTAAAATATTATGATCTGATCTATTTGATTCTCTGTAGTGTATCAGCATGAGTGTTCGTGCAGTGCAGGATAACATGGGCCATAACATTTTCATGATTCTGAGATTAAATGGAAAAGCCAAGCAGAATTTGTAGTCTTGAATCTAGTATGTCCTTTTGAATAGTCCTGGCTTCTGTGGAGTCCAAATTAAAATATCTTACATCATAAGATAGAAAGCATTCTATGCCTGCCGGTTAGTTTTCTGTTATACCCACAGCCTGATCTCCACTGTCTGGAAACATAAATATGTGTATATCTCTATGGCTGAGATCATGTTAATTTATTACCTCCCATGGTAGTCCTGAAAGAAGCTCGTTACTCCACTTTCTATTTTCTGACCACAACAACTTCGGGGTTACGTTTCTTTTAATCCAGTTATATTAACATGCAGAGTGTACCAAGAGAAACACTTTCTATGCAGACTTAATAAATCAGGAATACAATTCAAAAGGAACAAAAATGGTATTTAGTGAAAAATTCTTCCTTCTCCCTTCTCTAAAAAACCAAAGGTCAGATTTAAAAAAACTATATTTAAGACTTAACTTGACCATCCAGATGCTTTAGTTTGAGATTGGGATTATTTTCTTCTACCTACATGTAACCTTTAGAAAGTCCTTCACTGTGACTGATTAGTGACAAAGTAAGTGTTTGAAAGAAAATGTCTTTCCTGAAGCATCTTTTCCCTGGTGCAAAATTCTAGGTTAGCAGTCATTATTTATTTACTTTTTTTCAGCACACCAAAGCCTGGATTCCGGCCTCCATCTATGTTGTTGAGAAGTCAGTTGTCAGTCTAACTGCAGCTCTTTTTGAAGGCGTTCTCTTTTCTCTCTGGCTGCTTTTACGATTTTCTTTTTGTCTTTGGTTTCCTGAAGGTGCCATCTACTGCACCCAGGTGTGAATTTCCTTTATTTATCTTGCTTTTGATTCATTATGCACCATGAATTGGTGGTTTTCATCAGTTCTGGAAAATTCTCACCCATCATTCTTCAAATATTGCTTCTCATCCTTTATCTTTTGCTTTTTCTTCTTGAATCCAATTAAACATCTTAAAATTCCTTGTTATATACTCTATGCCCCTTATCTTCACCTCTGCATTTTCTAGGGATTTTGTTTGTTTCTCCATGCTTCATTTGTAATATTTTTGATCCATTTTCTAATTCTCTAAGTCTCTCTGTAGGTGCTATTAAACCTCCCCATTGAGGTCTTATTTTGGTTACTATATTTTTCAATTCTACAACTTTTTATTCGGTTGCTTTTCAAAAAAGCCATGTCACTTTTTATGGTGTCCAGTTCCATGCTGTAGTTTTCAGCTTGTCTTTTTAGCTCATCGAATATACTAAACATAGGTTTTTTTGTAGCCTGTCTCTAGTAATTTTAAAATCTGCAGTCCTATAGCCTACTCTTTTCACTTCATATTATATTGTTCATATAATGTTATCGGTCTCCTTTCTTATAATTTTGATATCTGAATAATATTATGTTGATTAAAGGAATGATAGTTTCCTCATCAATAAAATGGGGATAGTCTCACCTCTTGGGGTAGCTGCCTGACTCACAATAATTTATCTCAGAGAGTAGACCCTAAGTAATTATTTCTGCCCCTATGTATCTTTGCAATGATTATGACTTTAAAAATAATGTTTATGAGTAGATGGAGTCTTGAAGAAAACATGGAAAAATGAAATAAGTTGATAGGGTATTTGAATTGCATGTGTTTAAATTTCCCATTATTTATATTGAAATACACTTGCACAGTAAACATAAATCATAAAAAGTAAAATGAAGTTCTTTAAAGCTAAAATGGTAATATTTTATATTTTAATGAGCACTTACTATGTATCAGGCCCTATTCTAAGCTCTTCACATGTATTAGTTCATTTAATCATCTCCCAGCAACCCCCTTTGAGAGGTATGATTATTATTCCTATTTTACAGATGAGAAAGTTGAGGTACAAATGGGGTAAATAACTGTCCATGTTCACACAATTAGTAAGGGGCATGGCCAGGATTCTAGCACAAGCAGTTTGGCTCCAGAAATCACTTTCTTAATTATAGCTTTATGAAAAATAAGAGGAAACAGGAAAGAAAAAAGAGTATCAGGAAGTATACCTACACCAGTATACCTCTTGTTACCACATCTTCTTTGACATCCCCAGCTCCATTCTGTACTAGCCTTAGAGGACTACGAAAAGATGTGAAGAGAAAAAAAGAAAGTGTTCTAGGTACTATGGATGTGTAACAAGTCACCCTAAGACTTAGTGGCATAAAACAACCAGTTGTTTTGCCCATGGATATCATGGGTCAGGAATTCAGAAAGGGTAAAGGGAGCAAGACTTGTCTCTGCTTCACAATGTCTGGAGCCTCAGATGGAAGACTTGAAGCTGGGGATAGAATCATGCAATCCTCTGAAGGCTCCTTCACTCACATGTCTGGCTGTTGTTGATAACCATTAGCTGTGAGTCTCAGCGACTCTCCAGGGAGACTTTCCTCAGAAACTCGTTTGAGCTTCCTCATAACCCAGGGTTGGCATCATGCAGAGTTAGCACTTTCAGAGAAAGAGAAAAAGAAGAAGAGATAGAGATGGAGATGGAGAGAGGGAGAGGGAGGGAGAGTGAGGATAAGGCTGAAACTTTTATGACTTAGCTAGGGAATTACACAGCATCTTTTCTGCCATACTCTGTTGGTTGATGTAGTCACGAACCCGAGCCAGGCTCAAAAGAGGGACAGTCACATGTAAGAAAACCATATGAGGTGGGATATATATTGGCAAACATAATATGCCTGAAAAGGAATATACAAAAGTTCATTTCTGTGTTGCACCGAAGGCAACAGAAAGAAGAGTGGTGATTTAGGCAGTCTTTTTTAGGTAAAAATATAGCTAACAGAAAAATATGCATCTTCACCCAGAGTAATGGCGAATAAACAGATATATTAATTTACTTGAAAGCAAATGAATTTAAAACTAACGATCTTTCTAAATCTTCCCTGAATGATTTATAAACTGCCTCCAGTATTTTACAGTAGGACACATTCTGAAGGAAGAAGAAGTCTGATTTCACATATAATGACTGATCTTTATATCCAAGGACCAAACTTAGAGTACAGCTGTGGGACAACGCTTCCCATAAAGCAGACAGACTCTTTGATAACGAGAGCTTATATGGGGTGGCAATTTCCTTCCTAAGTGTAAATTATGACACAAACAGGCACTTCATAGAACAGAAAATGTGTCTTTATTGTCACTGAACAACAGTGACACCAAAAGATTCATGTTAAGAAAAACAAATATGATCCTTCAACAAACATGGTCAATGAGACCAGATTGGACATTCTACTTATGAAATGAAACTGACGCCTATTACAAAACAACAGATTATGACATACTGTGCCTTCCTGAATATCAGAAAGCCTGAAATATCAAAGACTGTTCTGCATTCACTGGTTTTACCTAAGACTCTGATTTTAAGGTCAAAGGCAAAGCCGGAATGGTTAGAAGAAGATGGCTGTGAATCTCCACTATATCGCAGAAGGCCACTTCTAGATCATCCCTACCCCAGTATGCATCAGATGAGGTGGGGCAAATTTCAAACCAAACAGGCTCAATAAAATCCTATTCAGGAACAAATCAATATGTATTCAAATAAAATCCAAATTCTCAATCTGTGCAAAAACAGCTGTGAGTTATTAGCAAGATATTTCTTAAAGAAAATGATCATAATTATAAAATTCAGAGGCATCAAAGCCAGACACAGGCACAAAAATGCACAATCCTATCCAGGGCAGACGGCTATGTGGGTTGGACCAAACGCTTTATGGGAACCTCAGTAGATGTGCAGCTAAGACGGTGGCAGGGAGGACCAGGAAGAACTGGAACCTCTGCTGGACCACTCCTCATGCCCGCCCAAACCCTCTGGAATGTGTGAGCTCCTTCACCTCATGCCAGGTTGTTTGGTCCCTGGTATCCTAGTAGCAATACCTTTAAGAACAACAACAAAGACAATTCTGAGGCAAGACGTGATGATTAGAATAACTACTTAAGAATCTCTTTGTGTGTCTACTATTTATCCTGACCACTGGCAATTGGCAAGTTTATGCAGAGATCACCTGCCTGTTTTTTTGTTTGTTTTTTTGCGGTACGTGGCCTCTCCCGTTGCGGAGCACAGGCTCCGGACGCACAGGCTCAGCGGCCATGGCTCACGGGCCCAGCTGTTCCGCGGCATGTGGGATCTTCCCGGACCGGGGCACGAACCCGTGTCCCCTGCATCGGCAGGCGGACCCTCAACCACTGCGCCACCAGGGAAGCCCGACCTGCCTGTTTTTTTAAGTCATGAAGGTTTTCTTTTATGGTGGCAGGAGTCTGTTTAAGATTGTTAAGTAGTAAAGGAATACTGTGAATATAATTTAATAGAGCTTGTGTAAATCGGAAGTAAATCCAAATTTACATGTGGGTTAAAAAAAACCTAGAGGATGACTATATAAAATTCTTCCTGTTGAACTAAGTGATTTTTAAATAATTTAAGAATATACTCGAGCTAAAACACTCGGTTGTTGGGAAAACTCATTTTCCCTGCAAAAGGAAAAAGAAATTTCCAAAGGCTGCTTATGCATTTTGCTGCTTTGCAGTGGTACTCAATTGCCAGACAGTTCTGAAAGTGTGTTTTTGGAGACATATCCAGCTTAGTGGGCACGGAGTCTGGATTCTGCTGCAGTGCAAGATGCAGATACTGATCCTCCTTCCTCCGGGTCATCCTGGAGCTTTTGGCTGACCCTCTACTGGAGGACAGAAGAAGCTTGCCATTCTTTGGGGAGCAAACTTGAAAAATGACGTTTTATTTCAATCTCACTCATAGTCAACATGGACCTAACACATTATGTGAGTTCCTTCCCTTGTCTGACAGTGGAACCAATGGCCCGCTCTGGTCCTCTCTCACTTAGCCATATTGGGTCATAGTTGTCCACACAACAGTCTCCTTACCACACTGCAGGGGGACGCCACCCACTGCCCAATATCATCAGAATATGTTGTCTCTCTGTGTTCCCACTTCTTAATGGCTGCTGCTTTCCCCCCTCCTCAATGGCTTTCAAAGGCCTCATTATCCATTTGCCAATCTCAGCCAATAAGCGCCTTCCTTCTGGCCACAGACTTTATAGAGCTGCCCTTCTCTCTCAAATCACTTGTCAGACCCAGAATAAGCTCCTGCATCCGTATTTCCACATAGGGAGGTTGTTTATAAAAGGCCAAGGGGCTTGCTTCATTTCTCCATTGTCTGGAACATACCCATCATTGCACGGAATTATACAACATATTAATGGCTTCTGAAAATAATGCTTACCGTGTCTCTTGGAAAATCAGGATAAAATTCACTTCGAATAAAATGACCAAGGTGAGCTTAAAAAAGAAACCCACAAGAACTCACTTTCTGAAACAAAACAGAAGCCCTTTTGGCCTGAGCAATGTCCTCAAATTTATTTCCAGTCAAGGATTATCATGGAGACAAATAACCCAACAGGTACTGTTATCCAACGCAAGTTTGTGTGCCCAATGAGCAGTGAAACTAAACAAACTGGAAGGTCAGATTTTGGAGCAGAGAAAGGTTTATTGCAGGGCATGCAAGGAGAACAGGTGGCTTGTACCCCAAACCCCCAAACTCCCTGAAGGGTTTCAGCAAGCATTTTTACAGGCAAGGTGAGGGAAGGGCTTGGGTGGTTGCTGCAAACATCTTGGTGTTGGAATCTTTTGTTCTTGCAGTTGTCCCCATGGGTCAGGTCACCATGTTCCTGTAAACCTCCAAGGAGATAAATGTTATTCTCTGCTCTGCAACTTTTTATCTCTATATGAATAGAAAAGTGTTACACCCTTAAAGGTCAGAGCCTTGAGAATGGTCTATCCTGTATATTTCAGGTCATAGGCAACATTCTTCACTTGAAGCAAAAGCAATAGAATACAAAGTTTCAAGTAAAAGAAGCAGAGCTAGTATGTAGTCAGATTTGTTCTTTCTTATTATAGTACTTGTGGACTTTTCCTAGTAGGGCGATGGATTCTCTACCATCTACCATTCTCTTCCCACTCCAGAATCCATACTGCTGAAAGGTACAGAATCTACAGGACCAGATTGTAAACGTCTAGAAATCAGCTTCAGAGACTTAAAACACATCATCATGCGTAGGGTAGTGTCCTCAGATACTGTTAATTTAGCCATAGTTCAGCTTCCAGTTATGTGACATAAGATAAATATTTGATAATACAGGCTGGATTAAATTACCTCTATATAATAGGTCTGACATTTAGAAGCAGAATTTCTAAGATCTCAAGCTACCAAAAAAATATAAGAAACATAGAGAAATTCCCTCCTATCATCACACAAATGGTGAAATACTCTCTAGGGAAGCTGAGAGGTTGTTCATAATTAGTTGAAAATGTATTTCAGCTGAACTAGGATCCCTCACGTGGACATTATCCTTGGAGGATTTCAGCCACTTTTACGGCTTCAGCTACCTCCTAACGGTGGATGATTCTCAAAATGCTTTCCAACTCCTATCGCTTTCATGATCTCTAGACCACTCATTGCAACTCTTTCTTGGAAATCTTCACTTGAGTGTTCAACAGCCCGCTCAAAATTAATACGTACAAAGCTAAACTCTAAATCTGCTCTTCCTCCTATTCCAAATATTATTTTATAACATTATCCTCCCTGCTGGACCCTAGCCAGAAACCCAGGCATCATCCTTGACCTTTTCTTCAACCTCACTCTCTGGAGATACAATCAGTTACCATATCTCATCTTGTGTGCCTTCTTAGCTCTTTTTATTTTTAACAGTTTTTTGAGTTTTAATTTACATTTCATGAAATTGAAATTTTATGAAATTACATTTCATAAAATTCACTCACTTTAAATAGGCTCTTCAATGTGTCTCAATAAATATATATAGCTGTGCAACCGTCACCACAATCCAGTTTTAAAACACTCCCGTTATACCAAAAAGTTCCCTATGCCTCTTTGCATGCCACCCTGGCCTCAAATAACCACCTATCTGTTTCTACAGTTTTGCTTTTTCTAGAAATTTTGTGTAAATGGAATCACATAATATGACAGCTTTTGTATCTGGCTTCTTTCACTTTCCATGATGCTTTTGAGATTCATCCATGTTGTTGCACGTACCAACAGTTTGTTCCTTTTTATAGTTGATAGTATTCCCTTGTATGAGTATTCCACATTTTGCTTATTTACGGACATTTGATTGCTTTTCCAGTTTTGGGCTACTGTGCCTAATATTGCTAAGAACATTCTCATACAAGTCTTAGTGTGGATATATGTTTTTGTTTCTCTTGCATAGATAACTACAACTGGACTTGCTAGTTTATACGGTGAGTGTATGTTTAACTTTTTAAGAAACTGTCATAGTTTTGCAAACTGGAGCTCTATTTTACATTCCCACCATCAGTGTATTTAGCTTCCAGATCCTCATTTTCCCACATCCTCATCAACACTTAGAATTGTCTATCTTTTAATAGTAGCCACTCTAATAGGAGTAGCAGGGCATTTCATTACCATTTATTTTGTATTTCCCTGCGGGCTAATGATATTGAGCATCTTTTCATGAAATTGCATCCGTTTATCTTCTTTGGTGTTAATATTTTCTGCTCTTTTTTATTGAGTTGTTTGTCTCTTATTATGGAGTTGTAAAAGTTCTTTATATTTTCTGGATACAAATCCTTTACGGGGTATATGTTTCGCCAATATTTTCACAGAGTCTGTGACTTGCCTTTTCATTTTCTTTGTGGTGTCTTTTGAAGAGCCAACATTTAACTTCTTAGCTCTTTTGCATCTGGCTCATGCCTCTCTTCCCACAGCCACTTCCTTGAGTTCAGCTCTTTCCCATTCTTGGCTGAATTTTTGTAGTAGCCTAATAACTAGTCTCTTTATCTCCCCATTGCATTTTCTAAAATGTCTTTTGCTTTCAGGACTAAGCATAAAATTTGTAGCCACACATATGGGACAACTATGGAGGGATGCCTCTCACATTTCTCCCTGAAGAACCTGATGCAGAGAGCATAGCGACTGACAGCCTCCAGCCACCACAGCTGTGGATCCGCCACAGCACTCACTCCAAGGCCACTCTTGCTCCAAACTGCACCAAGCCAGTGACTGAGCACCACGCAAGACTCTCCTAACAGGCAACCCTTGCTCGGGAGCTCCTAATCAGCCTTGCCAAGGCTTTCTCAGGATTTTGCTGCAGTCTGAAGCTTTTCTGACCCAATCCCGCCTTTCCTCTTTCACAGGTGTCAAACCTACATCACAATCTGAAGGCTCTCCTAGCCTTCTCCTACTTCCTCTCCCTTTATCCTTACAGGTGTTTTTCCCAATAAATCTCTTGCCTGTCTAGTCCTATCTAGGCATTTGTTTCTCAGAGGACCCATCTGACACAACAGGCAAGGCCATTCTTGATCCAGCCCCCAACTGACTCCTCAGTCGTCAGTGAGCTTGTGCCTTGTCCTTTCAATATCATGACTATGGAGGGAACCAGGGCTTCTTCTGCCATATCCCAGCTTCCTCTCTTTTCCTCTCAGACTTCTGAGGCAGCAGAAGAAAAGTCCATCTGCAATACTAGAAATACTAGATACTAGCAATACTAGAAATACTAGATACTAGCAATACTAGAAACGCTATGATAATGTGCTGAGGAAGCCTTATAGGAAGAAGCCTTATAAGAAAAGCAGGGACTCCAAAGAAAATTCAGCCCTTCCAAAGAATATGTACCCCCAACACCTTCTTTTGAGCTATGTGTTGGAGGAAGAAACAAAAAAAAAACCCTTTTTCCGTGGGGAGTTATTCTCCTTGTACCCATAAATAAATTCACTCTTCCTTGCAAAAAATGGTGCTCCTGACCCTACTCAAATGTGCCGTTGGAAGGGTTTTGTCAGTGAGAGACAGCAAGGGCACATGCAGTGTTTATCATCATAGGAGTCTCATGGGGGCTCTTAAAAAGTTGCAGGGCGCTGAGTCCCAACCCAAACCTCCTAGACTAGACTTTCCAGAGAAAGGCACTGGGAAGATTATTTTGGACAAGTGCCCCAAGTAATTCTCAGGATGTTTGAGAAATACTGGTAGGGTGGTTAAGAATACAAGTACTAAAGCCAGCCTGATTTAGTTTAATTCTAAATTCTGGCCTTTGCTAGCTGTGTAATCTTGGACAAGTTCCTTAGTTTTCTCATCTGTGAAATGCGATAATGAATAGTACTTCCCACATAGGTTGCCATGAGCACCCAAAGAGTTAATGGTTACAGTATGTGTAGGACAGTGTCTGTGATGTAGTAAGTTGCTCATGAAATCTGAACTCTTTGTACTGTTGTTGGTATTATTATCACCACCATTATAAGTCTCATTAGTGACAGATCAAATGCAACAAAATCATGAGCACCTGCCAGGTATTATGCTAGGGTCTAGTATGGAAAGAGTGTGTTTTTGAGGGGTAGGATTAAGATATAGAAGTGAGCACGACATACCATCTGCTCAGAGCTAGGTGAGTTTTTCCTTTACCCATCCACGCTCTCCCGTCTAATCTCCATCACCCATGGCATTCATTAGGTAGCTATATGCCGGGATTAGTAGCGGGCTCTGTTGTTGGTGCAGAGACAAGCTTAACAGTCTTTGATCTGGGCTTCAGAGAGGCTCTGAGATGTACAGGAAAGAGTCTCTGAGTCATCAGTTCAGAGTTCAAATCCCAGGGTATCTCATTAGAGTAGTGAATGACCTTGAACAAATTACTTAAGCTCTCTGAGCTTTTGTTTCCTTAATTTCCGAATGTTTTCTACCTCTCTATTGTGGGCTATCGTGAGGCTTAACTGAGATGATGTATGTAAACTCCCTGGCACATGCTGGGGGCTGAAGAAATGCACGTCCCACCTTGTTTCATTAGGACTGTTTTTGTTCACTGAGATAGATTTTAGTTTTTAGTTCACTGAGTAACCTACCCACAGAGCCTGGATGAGCCCAGCTGTATCCCTGTGAGAGGAGAGTTTCAAGGCCCTAAAGGCTCCCCAGACTGCCAGACTTATAACTCAGATAAACCATTTTCACTGTGGATGCCTCTGCATGAGAATTGTCACTCACTCCTTGCACGTGTATTATCTTGTCCTTTACTCCTATAGTTCGGGAGTGGCAGTTCCAGGGTCATTTAAAAATACTGATAGACATACATGTCAGCTCAACAAACCCAACTCTTTCCCCAAACTTTGACTTTGGTTTCATCAACGTGATTTCGAATTCTTGCTCTCTGCCTCGATGCTGAGCACATATGGCCTCTGTAAACATGTCTTCAAAATGTTTTCAAAGTTTCCAAAGTGAACTTTGGAACAGGACAGTAATATCACCAAAGCAGCAGTCATTGGGAAAATAATCTTTTTAAACAGGCTAATATGCTTTGGACTTTGATGTGTCCAAATTTCAGAGGAATGTATAAATGTGTTGGTATAAATTTTATTTTTTAAAAAAATTAGGACATTTCCTGAAGTAGTTGCCAAAATGTTGCCTAATTTAGAATTGTTCTTTCCACCCTGGTTTGCAAGGGCTTTGCTATGGGGTAAGGTTACATAACGGAGATTGCAAATCAAAATTTGCTTCTTACAGATTTCCAAGCTTAAAGCGAAAGTTAGTCCCCCAAAATGGATTAGAAAGTACTTGAAAGCTTTCTGAAGTGGTGGGTAGGATTACACAAAGATAGTGATGGGCAGTTCATAACGTTTTTGCTATTTTTCAGGTGTGATGGTGAACTCCTGCAAGTTAATAAAACAGAAATAGAGACATAACAAAACCTTTTTGGCACTGAGAATGAAAATGCTGGGATATTCTAAAAATTTGCTAGATAAGCAATTCATGTTCAAAGTGAAATAAATCATACAAATTATATGATTGATTTATTCAAATATGAGTCTATACTTCAGGGAAAAAATGATTTCTGAGGAACAGAATGAAATTCTGGACATCCCTTGATGAATAATTGCAACTACTTAGATAAAACTGGGATGGAGTCACATGAGGTGGAACGCCAATTCCTAGGAAGTTGAGCCACAGCGGATCCTTATGTAACCTTGTACAAAAAGGAGAGGTTATCCCTGGGGTGACAGGAAGAACCTCCTTTTTTTGACAAAGTGCAGCAAGTAAGTGGAATCCTACCAGAAGAGTTTTAGAAATGCCACTAGATGAGGGCTAGTGCCACAACTGGAGTGGCAGCAGGCAAGTTCTCGCCTCCTTTCCTGGTGTGAGCTGAGAGACTGTTTAAGATGTTTAAGAGAGTCCTGCTCAAATTAAGAGATTTAAAGCACATCCCAATGCAACCTGGCAGAGGGATATTTTTTAACCTTAGTCCTTGGCATGTGTTTTAGTCATTTATTCCTACAAAACAAATGATCTCAAAACTGTGGCTTGAAACAACAATTTATTATTTTTCATAATTCTGCACTCATTTGAGCAGTTTTCTTCTCCAAGAGGTGTCAGCTGGAGAACTTGGAAGCACTCAGCCGGTAGCTGGGCTGGCAGGTCCAGGAAGGCATGCTCACAGGTCTGTCTACTTGGTGCTCCATCACGTTGCCTCTCCACGTGGTTAGCGTGGGCTTCCTTACAGCATGGCGTTCTCAGGGTGGTCCGGCTGCCTACGTGGCAGCTGGTTTTGCCAGGTCTTGGAAGTTCCCACTCAGGGCTTTTGTCACATTCTGTTGATCAAAGCAAGACATAAGACCAGTATAGATTGAAAGGGAAGAGACACGGATCCCTCATCTTGATAGAGTAGCATGCACGTACAAGGAGGAAAAGAACTGATGGCAGCCCTCTTTGGGGGGGTCTCTACCATAGTCTGAAAAAGTGGGGCATTCGAGGCTGGTGGTCGATGGCGTTGGAGAAGAGCATGAAATCAGGCTAAGCAGGGGACAGCCCTATCTGGAGGCACAGCTGGTGTGTGAAGCTTATTAAAGCGTAGGCACTTGGGCACCAAACTGCGGGTAGAAGTTCAGAAACAGTGCAATGGGAAGTTGATCCTAAGGAATCGTAGGGGAAAGGAGAAAAGGAATCTGGGAAAATTATACCAACACAAATCAGGCTTTGCGTGATACCATGGATTTTTAAAAGTTAACTATCTATACAAAAACAAGATCTTTTTGCATCGTCTTTGTATCACTGATGACTCAAAGCTTATGACTTTAGGTGAAGAGCAGGGAGATAAATGGCTCAGAAAAGATGGGGCCAGAAAAGCACAGTCAATTGCCTGAGCTTGTCCTGGTTGCAGCTGGCTTCCCCGTCACTGCTTTGGAGCCTTGACGTGAAGTAGCCAGCGTTCTCATGGCGGAGAGGAAGTGCTCTCCTAGGGAGTGCTTGTAGGTGTGGTCATCCTAAAGACCTTTGCTGATGGGAGTGCTACTGGCGTTTAGTGGATAGGGGCCAGAGCTGCTAAACATCCAAACACCCCACACACTTGAGGAGAACTGTTCCAGCCCAAATGCCAGCAGCACCCTACTTGAGAAATACAAAGTAGACAGTTGGGGTGGTATAGAGTATTTGGGTGGAAAATATTGAACTTGGAAGATGCAAGGACTGTAAGACCCCACATAGGCTGTAGTCTTATGGTAAGACCAGAGTCAGAAGTGATACTAAACTGTAGGAAGTATGGTGCCTATAGAAAATACACTCTTTAGATCACGTACCCCAAACGGCCGCCTTTGGAAACATGCATTTCCTCACTTATCTCAACCATTCTGAAATGTTAGATGGAGAATCAGGAAAGGTTATGATTTTTTTATAGAAATAAGACTGTACCATAACCTTGTGAAAACTTCTTTCTAGGGATTGGCTTATCTCTATCTTTTTTTTTTTTTCTTTTCTTTTTTTTTTTTTTTGTGGTACGCGGGCCTCTCACTGTTGTGGCCTCTCCCGTTGCGGAGCACAGGCTCCGGATGCGCAGGCTCAGTGGCCATGGCTCATGGGCCCAGCTGCTCAGTGGCATGTGGGATCTTCCCGGACCAGGGCACGAACCCGTGTCCCCTGCTTCGGCAGGTGGACTCTCAACCACTGCACCATCAGGGAAGCCCGGCTTATCTCTATCTGTGGAAATTATGGCATCTTGTTTTTGTTGTTCTTGTTCAGAATCAAATATGTTCAGTTTTGCTGGGAAGAGATGTTTTTATTAACATGTAGAATCCTATTTTATTCTTCCCTAATCCAACTGATTTTCCCCCACCTGCCAACCAGTTTTACATTGTCTGTCAAATCCGGTCTTTGATGGCAGTGGAACCTGACTTAACATAGAACCTTACATGGGGTCTAATACGTTGCTTTTCCTCCGGAGTGAAATTCACATCGTGTTGCAGAAACATACTCTGCAGCCTTTCTCTTGCAGTGATACATTAAAAAGTGAGCTTGAATTTGGGAGTCCTGGTCAGTCTGATCATAAAATTGTCCCTCCCAACATCAATCTTTTTCTTCTATTCCTCCTTCTTTGTTTCTTTTTATGCTTTTACTCTTTTGTGTAGCTGTGACTAATCAGAGATTTTTCTCCGAGGGAGGAAAGCGTTCCATGTGAAGCTTGGTATTGTCCATCCCAAGGTCTGGAAATGACCTAGGTGTTTGCTGCTGTGTGGTCAGCAGATGGATGTCTCACCCACTCCTAAGTTTCAAATTTTAAAAGCTTTTTAACAACCTCAATTTGTCAATGGATAATACAAACTAGGCACAAACAGCAGTGATTTAACTGGGTACACTGACATCTGCTTTTACAGCCGTGTACTTTTGAAAATTGCGCACAAGTATGTTGATGGAGTTCACGTTGACCAGGAAGAAAGTCACTGAGAGGGGCAAGCTCTAACACATGTAGTATAGATTTTTATTATCCATACAGTGAATTACCTGTGGCAAATTTGAAATCCCCACTTTATTTCTTCTCCTACCTAGCACTTATCTGGACTCCTTCCCTCTGTGGTTGGTTGATGTGTGCTCTGGGAATGCAAAATCATTTTAGTGCATTCTCTTTGATGGCTTGGAAGGCATTTGAGACCACGCAGAGCCGCAGGGTCATGGTTATGAACAACAATTATTGTACTGGAGATTTACAGATGTACTGGTTACTAGAGGGTTGTGGTTAATAGAATGTTAAACAACAAAGAGTTTATTGTATAACTATGGAGGAAAAACCTCCCCAACAGCAAAATACATAATCTCAGAAAGTCAGGAGATCTGGAGGAAAACACACAAAGTTAAGTTTTTCCTTTATAAAAAAAATTCTTCCCCCAAATTAAATGGTTCGAGTTTTAGAAACTTACCCTGTGGGAAATACATTGCTTCAAAGGAGAAAGAGATTAAATGTAGATGCAACAGGCAGTGTCTCCCATATGTAAACTCTTTTCCACAATGTGGTTAAGCATTTGGTGAAATCTGATTAACTCCAGTCACTAGGGAACTGTTCAGTGGCTTTTTACTTCATTGCACTGATTCTGGCCCTGTGGACCTCCTACTGCACATGGAACATCAGACCTGATCTTTCCGTGGCAAATTCAAATGCAGTTCAGGAGCTACCATGACCCTTTACACTGAATGCATAAACCTGACACTGCCTTTTAATACCATCACTTGCCTTAGACTCTGGTAACCAGATACATAAATTGGGTCTTGCTAAGAAGTTCACCAAAACCTAAGAAAACTCCATCGTGGTAATGCTCATTATATCACAGTGGATGGGGTTGTTTCTGACCATTTCCCAAGACCAGTGAAGTGAGCTGTGTAACAGACCAAACCCTACTGAGTTTAATGCGTTATGTAGACAGGCTACACAGTGCCCGGCAGCTGGTGGTAGCATGTGTTTCTGTCCAGTGACGGCTCTGGATGTCTTTGACTTGCCCCTCCAGATCCATTCCCTACCCGCTTCCATCCTTCTCTGTGTCCAGCAAGGCTGACCTTGGATTTGCCCGATATAGAGGGGAGACACAGCATTGGGAGACTCAAAGAAAGGGAGATTAGGAGATTTACCCCTCCCACTTCTGGTTCCTAACCTAGCTGGTAGCTACTTCCTTCTACTGAAGTCAGTGGCTTCTTTGGGTCAGCCCACTCTGCCTCTGTGTTCTGGTAACCAGTCTCTCCCTTCAGGTTTAGGAACTGGAATAACTCCTGCTCCGGCTAGCCCCAGGTTGCTGTAAGACCTTTTGTGGATTCTCTTTCCTACCCAGACCTTTGGAAGTAGCCCCTCTGTTAAGCTGGCCTTAAGTAACCCAGTGAGTACGATGGCCTGTCTCCTGCTGGAACCCTGATAAACACACAGACTTAGCCCACTCCTCTTTGTAGGTAACTCCATGTGTCCCAGGCTGCAGGTAGGAATGGGATACTAATAACAGACACAAAAGAGTATTTTTCTAGTTCCCCTGCCCCCATGCTCCCTGAAGAAATTTCAATTCCTTGCTGCCCAAATCAAGTCCCCTTGATTTGACCCTTTGGATACACAGCCTTCCTCCCTTCCTGCCCCAGCTCAGTATGCTGACAACTCTAGCCATCTGAAAAGGCAGCAGTGCCAGCGTTGCCCCTGATGGCTCCCCTAGGTCAGCTGCTGCAGAGTGTCTGGGCCAAGGTCCCCGGTGTGGACTCTAAAGTTGACACTGTGGCTTTCAAACTGCAGCTGTCGTCACCGATCCTGGCTGTCACTGCTGTGCTCCGCTCCTCCAGTCTCAGTGTCCCATGGAAATGATACTCTTTATCTTTGCTTGCTTTTTATCAGAACTCCCTTGGCCAGAGACTTGGTCAGAAGCCCAGTGGAATGGGTCAGAGTTTAGTGTTAGTGAGAGATAATGCACTGATCTTAGAATCAGGCATCCCTTTGGTTTACCAGTCCCTTGTCCTTAAACCAACTTCCCCAACTCCATTTATCCTTCCCTTGGGAAGTGTTCTCTCTCAGGAGTCAAGTTTCTCATGTAAACAGTGCCCTGTTGGGCTGCCCTGTTATTTATTCTTCCAGACCTGCCTAGAAATGTCTGGATCCTAAGGGGAATTCGGCTTAGATTCACTCGATACCTTCATCTGCTGGCTATTCTACTTTTGCCCCAGAAACCCACCCTCTACCCATATCTGCCTCCATCTGTGCTCAGGAAGGCTAAAGTCTATGGATTCCATTATCCAGGCTCCCTTGCCCTCTCAGTGCCATTTGGGCTCAGGCAATGGAAGGCAGTGGCAAGAAATCAGAGGGTGAGCAGAGAGAGATCTCAGTGTTTACTCCCCTCCCCACCCAGCTGGGGTGCAGTTTGGTAGTAGCTGTTTACATATAGTTACAGTACCTACCAGGTCGCCCTCACCAGGGCTACAGCTTTTGCTGCATTCTGGCAAGAGTGCCCCCACTCCTTAGTCCTAGGGATGTGTGGTGGGCATAGCTGCCCCCCAAAGATGACCACGGCCTAATCCCTGGAGCCTGTGAATACGTTACATTACATGGCAAAGGGGATTTGGCAGGTGTGGTTAAGGTAATGGCCCTTTTAAGATAGGGAGAGTAGCCTGGGTTATCCAGATGGGCCCAATCTAATCACACGAGCCCTGAAAAGCAGAACTTTCTCCAGCTGGAACAGGATAGATGCCCCAGTAGAGTAAACCAGAGACACTCCAAGTGTGAGAAGGACTCAATGTTGGTTCTGAGATGGAGGGGCCAGGGAGGAGGCTCTACCCCCAGCTGTCAGTCAGTAAGGAAGCAGCTCTCAGTCCTACACCTGCAAGAAACTGGACTCTGCCAACAACCTGCATGAGCTTGGAAGTAGGCTCATCCCCAGAGCTGCCAGAAAGGAACATGGGCCTGCGGACACCTGTCTCCAGCCTTGTGCGACCAAGGAGAGGGCCCAGCTGAGTAACACTGTAACCAGACTTCTGAGCTATATAACTGTGAGATAATAAACAGGTATCATTTTAGGTCACTACATTTTTAGTAATTTATGGCAGCAGTAGAAAATGAATACAGGTGATGACGTCTTTCCGTTGTTGCTAGTCTTTGGGTGCTGCATGGTCCCCTCTTGCCCCCTTAACTCTGCCCACACCATGTCAAAGGCTCTTTTCAGTTGTGCCTTTGAATGGCTGCCTCTTTCCTGCCCAGACCCTGACTCACATGCCGGGCTCTATTTAAAAGCCCTAAAGATACTCATCTACGTATTTGCTAAGTGGTCATAACATGTTCTTTTTTTTTTCCTTTTATTTGATGTTTGCATTTTTTATTTAGGTATATAGTTGATGTACAACATCATATAAGTTTCAGGTGTACAAGATAGTGATTCAGAATTTTTAAAGGTTATAATCCATTTATAGTTATTATAAAATATTGGCTATATTCCCTGGGTTGTACAATATATCCTTGTAGCTTATTTATTTTATACATAGTAGTTTGTACCTCTTAATCCCCTCTCCTCTCTTGCCCCTCCTCCCTCCCTTCTCCCTGCTGGTAACCATTAGTTTGTTCTCTATATCTGTGAGTGTTTCTTCTTTGTTATATTCACTAGTTTGTTTTATTTTTTTAGATCCACATATAAGTGATATCATACAGTATTTTGTCTTTCTCTGCCTGATTTATTTCACTTAGGATAAGACCCTCCAAGTCCATCTATGTTGTTACAAATGGCAAAATTTCATTCATTTTGAATGACTGAGTAGTATTCCATTGTATATATATGTACCACATCTTCTTTGTCCATTCATCTGTTAATGAACACTTAGGTTGCTTCCATATCTTGGCTCTTGTAAATAATGCTGCTGTGAACATTGGGGCACATGTATCTTTTTGAATTAGTGTTTTCATTATTTTAGGATATATACCCAGGAGTGGAACTGCTGGGTCATATGGTAGTTCTATTTTTAGGTTTTTGAGAAACCTCCATACTGTTTTCCACAATGGCTTCACCAATTTACATTCCCACCAGCAGTATACAAGGTTTCTGTTTTCTCCAAATCCTCGCCAACATTTGTGGTCTTTTTGGTGATAGCCATTGTAACAAGTGTGAGGTGATATCTCATTGTGGCTTTAATTTGCATTTCTGATTAGCGATATTGAGCATCTTTTCATGTGCCTGTTGGCCATCTGCATGTCTTTGGAAAAACGTCTATTCAGGTCTTCTGCCCATTTTTAAACAAGTTGTTTGTTTTTTTGATATTGAGTTGTATGAGCTGTTTATATATTTTGGATATTAACCCTGGTCATGACATGCTCTTGAAATACAAAGCGTAATAGGTTTCATCCGTGCATATAAGCCATGTGTCTCATATAGCCCAGCACCTATTAACTGATAGTGGGGATTTTAACACCAAATGGAGATTTTATGTGTGGGGTCAGTGATCTAAGAGAATTTCTCTTCTCTTATCCCTGGGATTTCTGAGGTCCTTCTGGAATAGGATGAGAACAAAAATCAGAAGGACATGACATTTGGTGCCTCAAAATGTTCTCAAGAGTTCAGCTACTCGGAGACCTATGTACCAAGGTCGGCTGGGCAGGTCACTGCACGGTGTGTAAGACTGAAGGATCTGATCCCAGTGTAGACAGCTCATTCCCATCTCTCAAGAGCATGAAGGACACCCAGTCCTGCCCTCTGTCTCACACGTAGAGTTCCCCCCATGGTCCAGATGAGATGGTGTAAGTGGATCCACACTGCCAGTGAGAGGCTTGCAGATGGTGGGTATTTTTCATTTGCCAAATACAGTTCACCACGAGATGCTGTCCTGCTGTCCTTGCTCCCCTGAGCTCACAAATACAACACAGCATCATTGCCTTGGCTTTTGAGAGGCTCCCAGTATAGAGACTTTTAAAAATCATCTTCTGGTCCAAGAGAGGGAATTAAGGCTGTGCTTTAGAGAAGCAATATGGTAAACACTGGAGTCATGATGAAAAGACAAAGGATTGGATTTCACGTTACTTTGAAGTGATATCTCCCCTGATTTACATTCCCCAGGGGTCGTTTGGGTGTTGGGTGTTTTCACGGGGACGTGGATCATGCTTCCATGACAATAAGCCGTGGATGTTGGTGTCATAACAACTCTGCAGCTTAAAGCAGAGCACAAACTAGACACTTCACAGGGCCTTGTTTCTCTCACCAGTCACAGCCAGTCCTAGACGTAATGGGAAATATGTCACTAATTATAAACAAGCAGACAATGGAGTTTGTTTTTTGCCCTGAAAATCCGCTCTCTCTCCCAGTCAGATCTGAATGCATTTTCGAGCGTAATAGAAACCAGAGCTAAGTGCTTTGAGGCTTTTATTATGTGCACAGAAGTAAGTGAAAAACTCAATCCAAGTTTTTAAAAATTGAGCCCCACTATGTGTGGATTGCTTTACATATATTTTTCTCTAGCAGGTAAAAATATTCCTGCATGTTTATTATGATCCCTGCTACCCATAGTTTATAGATGAGAAAACCAAGGCTTGGTGTGGTTATTTTCACTTGGACAGGGCCACCCTGTTAACAAGTGTTGAAGCTGGAATTAAACATTATGTCCATCTGGCTCCAAACCCTAGGCATCAGCCATTTCATCACACTTCCACACCAACTAATTTTTCCGAGGAATTTAGGGATACTTAACCTTCTTCTCGGGGATGCATTACTGGGGCTGGAAGGAAACTCTTGCCTTATCCACTCTTTTGCCTTCCAATAAAACTACATCCAGGGCTTCCCTGGTGGCGCAGTGATGAAGAATCCACCTGCCAGCGCAGGGTACACTGGTTCGAGCCCTGGCCTGGGAAGATCACACATGCCGTGGAGCAACTAAGCCCGTGCGCCACAACTACCAAGCCTGTGCTCTAGGGCCCATGAGCCACAACTACTGAGCCCACGTGCCACAACTACTGAAGCTTGCACGCCTAGAGCCTGTGCTCTGCAACAGTAGAAGCCACCACAACGTGAAGCCCGTGCACCGCAGCGACGAGTAGCCCCCACTTGCTGCAACTAGAGAAAAGGCTGCGCATAACAACAAAGACCCAACACAGAAAACTAAACAAAACAAAACAGAAACACTACATCCAAATTACTACAGATAAATACTATTTCTAGAACTTTCTCCTAATGGTTCTCACTGCCCGGAAGTTCCTTCTTATGTCTGACCCGAGTATTTCTTGCTGTACTTTGAAGGCTTCTCTCTTGCTATGCTCTTACTGTAGAGGGAGAGCAGCTTAATATAAAAGCACCTCGCAGACCTGTGGGTTGTGAAATAGCTGCTCACCGGCCCCTCCCCTCTGTGGAGGGGGAGAACTCATCCTCTTAGACCAGACACAGAGCAGCTAAAGAAAATCAATCTCCTCTGTAGGAACTCAGCATAGGTTTGGGTTTTTTTTTCTTTTGGTTTTTAACATCTTTATTAGAGTATAATTGCTTTACAATGGTATGTCAGTTTCTGCCTTATAACAAACTGAATCAGTTATACATATACATATGTCCCCTCTTGCATCTCCCTCCCTCCAACCCTCCCTACCCCACCCCTCTAGGTGGTCACAAAGCACCAAGCTGATCTTCCTGTGCTATGTGGCTGCTTCCCACTAGCTGTCTATTTTACGTTTGGTAGTGTATATATGTCCATGCCACTCTCTCACTTTGTCCCAGCTTACTCTTCCCCCCCCGCCCCATATCCTCAAGTCCATTCTCTAGTAAGTCTGCATCTTTATTCCTGTTTTGCCCCTAGGTTCTTCTGACCATTTTCTTTTTCTTTCTTTCTTTTTTTTTAGATTCCATATATATGTGTTAGCATACGATATTTGTTTATCTCTTTCTGACTTACTTCACTCTGTATGACAGTCTCTGGGTCCATTCACCTCACTACAAATAACTCAGTTTCGTTCCTTTTCATGGCTGAGTAATATTCCATTGTATATATGTGCCACATCTTCTTTATCCATTCATCTGTCGATGGACACTTAGGTGGCTCCCATGTCCTGGCTATTGTAAATAGAGCTGCAATGAACATTGTGGTACATGACTCTTTTTGAATTATGGTTTTCTCTGGGTATATGCCCAGTAGTGGGATTGCTGGGTCATATGTAGTTCTATTTTTAGTTTTTTAAGGAACCTCCATACTGTTCTCCATAGTGGTTGTTTCCATTTATATTCCCACCAACAGTGCAAGAGGGTTCCCTTTTCTCCACACCCTCTCCAGCATTATTGTTTGTAGATTATTTGATGATGGCCATTTTGACCGGTATGAGATGATATCTCATTGTAGTTTTGATTTGCATTTCTGTAATGATTAATGATGTTGAGCATTCTTTCATGTGTTTGTTGGCAATCTGTATATCTTCTTTGAAGAAATGTCTATTTTGGTCTTCTGTCCATTTTTGAATTGGGTTGTTTCTTTTTTTAATATAGAGCTGCATGAGTTGCCTATATGTTTTGGAGATTAATCCTTTGTCAGTTGCTTCATTTGCAAATATTTTCTCCCATTCTGAGGGCTGTCTTTTCATCTTGTTTATGGTTTCCTTTGCTGTGCAAAAGCTTTTAAGTTTCATTAGGTCCCATTTGTATATTTATGTTTTCATTTCCATTTCTCTAGGAGGTGGGTCAAAAAGGATCTTGCTGTGATTTATGTCATAGAGTGTTCTGCCTATGGTTTCCTCTAAGAGTATGAGGTGTCTGGCCTTACATTTAGGTCTTTAATCCATTTTGAGTTTATTTTTGTGTATGGTGTTAGGGAGTGTTCTAATTTCATACTTTTACATGTACCTGTCCAGTTTTTCCAGCACCACTTATTGAAGAGGCTGTTTTTTCTCCACTGTGTACTCTTGCCTCCTTTATCAAAGATAAGGTGACCATATGTGCGTGGGTTTATCTCTGGGCTTTCTATCCTGTTCCATTGATCTGTATTTCTGTTTTTGTGCCAGTACCCTACTGTCTTGGTTACTGTAGCTTTGTAGTATAGTCTGAAGTCAGGGAGCCTGATTCCTCCAGCTCTGTTTTTCTTTCTCAAGATTGCTTTGGCTATTCAGGGTCTTTTGTGTTTCCATACAAATTGTGAAATATTTTGTTCTAGTTCTGTGAAAAATGCCATTGGTAGTTTGATAGGGATTGCATTGAATCTGTAGATTGCTTTGGGTAATATAGTCATTTTCACAATGTTGATTCTTCCAATCCAGGAACATGGTCTATCTCTCCATCTATTTGTATAATCTTTAATTTCTTTCATCAGTGTCTTATAGTTTTCTGCATACAGGTCTTTTGTCTTCTTAGGTAGGTTTATTCCTAGATATTTTATTCTTTTTGTTGCAGTGGTAAATGGGAGTGTTTTCTTAATTTCACTTTCACATTTTTCATCATTAGTGTATAGGAATGCAAGAGATTTCTGTGCATTAATTTTGTATCCTGCTACTTTACCAAATTCATTGATTAGCTCTAGTAGTTTTCTGGTAGCATCTTTAGGATTCTCTCTATATAGTATCATGTCATCTGCAAACAGTGACAGCTTTACCTCTTCTTTTCCAATTTGGATTCCTTTTATTTCTTTTTCTTCTCTGATTGCTGTGGCTAAAACTGCCAAAACTATGTTGAATAAGAGTGGTGGGAGTGGGCAACCTTGTCTTACTCCTGATCTTAGTGGAAATGGTTTCAGTTTTTCACCATTGAGGACGATGTTGACTGTGGGTTTGTCATATATGGCCTTTATTATGTTGAGGGAAGTTCCCTCTATCAGCATAGGTTTTAACCTTTCCTGGCCTCTCCCAACTAAAAGTCCAACTTGGCATAAATCTTCAGTACTCTTAATGATCTTTTTCACACCTCTGCTCTCCCCCCGACCCTGTGGCCCCCACACTCAGCTTATTCCCCACTATCCTTGAGTTAAAATATAGGGAAAGAGAAACTGGACATCAGGCTGAATTGAGTTGGATATAAACATCAATTGCTGCATTAAACTTTGCTGAAAAGTTTCCTTGTGGAGATCAAGCTGATAGAAGCACAAAAGGCCAGGAGAAGTAGGGAGGCCACCTCTCCTGCCCAGCACTTCCGAGGCTGTTAGACACACCTGGCTGAGTATGTGAGCAGCTTGATGGAGCCTCTCATGCGGTTGGAAGATCAAAGCAGAGTCTCCCCCATGTCTTGTCTCTTCTGAAAGAGCCTCAGGCTCATCTGGGAATGGAAACCCAGAAGAGGGAGGCTGCCTTCTATGGCCAGAGATCAGAGGGAGGGCTGGGTGGGCTGGTCAGTGGTTGGTAACAGAATTCCAGTCCAGAACTCACAAGGCTTTGAAAGGGAGCCAAGGCACTAGATGGCAGGCCCTGGGCTTGGTTCAGAGGAAGCCACAGTGGGTACCAGGATGCTGTGAAGACCTGGGAGCTCGTTGGCTTCCCACTGTTGGCATCTGACACCCTGGGTGTCCTGGGGGAAGAGCAAACCCATGCAAGTTGGGTTCTTGCCATGCTCCGTGAGACGTCCCTGAGCTGTTACATCCCTTCCCAGGGCTTCAGTCTTCACCTGGATCGAGATGGCCCTCCCTCCACCCGAATTTCCATGCTCAGCTTGGACTACTCTCCTAAGCAACACACTTCTATTTTGACAACCCTGAACACATCTCCCCAGAGACCCCACAGGCTCCTCAAGTTTAATATCCCAAACCGAGATGACTGTTTCCTCCTCTTCAAAAATGCTTCTCCTTTGTTCCCTGCATTGGTCATTGGCGTGACTCGTACCGATTCTCCCAGGTGGGAGAATTCCAAATCCTCTGTGCCCTCTGATGCCCAGACCCCGCCCTCAGCCACTGTCTTAGTTCAGGTCTCGCCCATCTCAATGGAGGACTGTAACAACCTGCCACTGGCTTCCCCACCACAGCCTTTGCCCATCACTGACTCCACCCTCCACCCCGTCCTAAACCCTCTAGATCCAGCCACACCCCTGCTCTGTAGCTCCAGTTGCTTCCATGCTGCCTGCAGGACACAGACAAGGCTCACTGGTCCCTCACACTCTGACCTGCAAGTAAACTTCCTGACCTCATAGTCCATCAACCCTCCTCACACCCTGCAGAGCCTCAAGGCTCTGGAACCAGCTTGCTGGGATTTGAATCCTGGCATCTTAGACAAGGGTTTTATTTTGCTTTTATTTTTTCCTAAGGGTGAAAATCTATGGGGAGGCATCTGGCAGTCTCTGCCACACTCACTGATAGACCTTCCAACCCCACTGGAGTGATACAGATATAGATGTATACATCCACACATCAGTGCATATATAGATATATTAAAAAGTACCCACTGAGCACTTTCTAGGTGGGTAGGCACAGTTCTAAATACCTTATATGCATTATTTATTCCTCCCTCAACCCTCTGAGGTAGCCATTATTATTAGCCCCAATTTATAGATGAGGAAATAAAGGCACAGAGAAGTTAAGAACCGGCTCAACGTTGCATAGGTAGGAAGTAGCAAAGCCTAGACTTGAACCTCTGCTGTGGGACTCCAGAACCCACACTATTAAGTACGATGCCACACCTCCTGTGCTGCATTACCCCCTCGCAATACACCTTCTGAGTTAGGGAGAGTCCCCCTGCCTGGGCACCCCAGGGATCTTATTCTCCATTAATTCCCTTGTATTTTAGAACCATGGAAAATCAAAATTGGGAGGCCTCTCGGCTCTGGTCCAGGTTTTCCACTGTTCAGAGAGGGAAAGTGACTTATTCAGAATCACACAAGAGAAGGGCAAGGCCCAACATAGAACTTCCACGCTGCTTTTGTGTTATGTCTCTGGACTTAATTTATCACTCATTAGCTCCTAGTTATCTCGCTTCTGACTTGGGATTCCTGCAATATCTACTGCATTTCAGAAAGAAAGGGGGGAAAATGTGTGTATGTGTATACACACATCCCCACACCCACAGACACACACACACACACACTCAATTCTATAGCTGAAGATCTCTCTTCTAGCTTCTCCATAGTGAGTTCTTGATCCCCAAACTCTCCTTTTCCCCTCCCTGGGCATCTAGCCATCTCATCCTTTCCCAGTTCTTGTTGATTTTATCTAGGCTAGAAATGTGGAAGCAACTACAGTGCCTCAAAGGGCTAAATACCTTACGATGACTCTGCTCATCTGTTACCAATGCCCGGCGAAGGCAAACAAGGACTAACAAAGGCAGAGGGATAAACACATTTAAGCCAGACTGATTTCCAGAGAAATAATTTAAAGACGGTTCAAACAAGCGCTTCAAACACACAAGAATAATGATTTCCCCATGGATACACTGTGTGCTTGCTGGCACTGTAACTTTGGCCTTACATGCAGGATCCCATAAAAAGTTAGGGGCAGGATAAAAAGAAACAAGTAGTGCACGATGGAGTGAAGCCATTTGCACTGCAGCAGAATATCCCTGACCCAGATTACCCAGCCGGAGTCAGCTGTCTGGGGATCCCAGATGCCCGAACACAGCAAATTTGATGTCCATGGAAGTGTCATTGATGGATGCTGGGACACACCAGGAAAAGACCCCTACCTGTTGCCTCCCTGTGATTTTTTTTTTTTTTTTTTTTGGAGTGTGCTTGGCCCACACCGAGGCCCCTGGAAGACAAAGTCCTACTGAGTTCCTACCAACACCCTTGCTGATGAGATGTTTAGAGAAGACAAGTGAGGAGACCAGGAAAGTTCTTATCCTGTGCTCTCTCTATTCTTCACTCATGTGAAGACTTTCCCAGCTTGAGGGAGGTATATAGGCCAAGCCCCCTTGGGAGGAGTTCCGAGTGAGAAGCCCAGTTGTGGGACCGATCAGGAACCCCAGGGCCAAAGGAATCTCGTTTATCATCTCATTCCTTATTAGATCAGGCTACATAAGGATACAGAATGACGGCCAAGGTTGAACTACCCATCACAGAAAGGGTGCTGAAAGGGGACTTGTTGGTGAGGTTGGTAACCGCTGTCTCGTCCTGCATGGATTCTTCTCTCTGTCCTGGCTTCTCTGGCCTGGTCAGACCCTGTCTCTGGTTTGGAACCAGCCACTCAGCCTTTGGTCAAAGGCTGAAGATCCTGTTCTTCAGTCGGGAGCCCGGGTGCTGACGGCCTGTCCTAGCCGGAGCCCTCTCGCCGAGGCAGAAGGCAGCCCGTATTCCTGATTGCCCTGCTGTTTGGATCCACACCCTATAGTAGGGACCAGCAAGGAATGCCCTGAGTCTGTCTACACCACAGGTCTTGCATGTACAGATTAGCTGGCAGTTAGGATTGCCCACACCACTGCTCCTTTCCAGTATCCTGTTTAAAGGGTTTTTCATCTATGTTCATGGATTTATTTATTGTTGAGAGGTATCAGGAGAAAAGGTAGAAAATAATATATCAGTGATTTACATGTGTGTGATTCTGTCGAGAGAAGAAATCCATTTTGTTTAAAGAACATATCATCGTGTGGATGATAATAATGATCATAATTATTAATACCGTGGCAACAGTATCTAGTGTTTTGTGTGCCCTGCACTGTGCCTCACATACTTATGTTGGCATTATTCCTGTCATTCCCCTTTTGCAGAAGAGACAATCAAAGCACGGAGAGATTAGGTAGCTTGATCATAACCACACAGCTCTGCCGTTGCACACACAGAAATGCTGAGAAGTTTGATAAAACAAAACCAGCAGAATTCTGGACTCGCTAGTTCAGGAAGAAAGTGAGAAGGCGCCCAAGGGACACTTAATAAGAATAAAGTGGGGCTTCCCTGGTGGCGCAGTGGTTGAGAGTCCGCCTGCCGATGCAGGGGGCGCGGGTTCGTGCCCCGGTCTGGGAGGATCCCGCGTGCCGTGGGGCGGCTGGGCCCGTGAGCCATGGCCGCTGAGCCTGCGCGTCCGGAGCCTGTGCTCCGCGATGGGAGAGGCCACATCAGCGAGAGGCCCGCGTACTGCAAAAAAAAAAAGAGTAAAGTGAACAGAGCCTTGGCCCTCTGAGTGACTCTGGTCTGGCCTCATCATAAGGCTGATGATGGTTGCATATGCCCAGTCTTCCCAGAAGCATAGACTGCTGAACAACTGATGAAACTCTGTGAGCAGATAAATACGGTACTAGCTTAGCTTCGACCCCTATTCTCATTTACTCTCCCCTAATTTTGTCCAATATGTAAGCATTTTTTTCTTAGCTTCAAAGGGAACTTGAAAAACAAATGAGAGGAATAAAGAGAACAGGGAAGCCTGCTGACCGTGGCTCTGGACTCACAAGCACACTCTGAGTGCACACTTACGTAAGAACAGTAAGAATTCTCACACTGCCATCTCTGTACATAAGGTCACGGTGTTCATAAATGTTGGCCTTCTGGTTATAAGTAAAAGGAATGGCCTAGAAATGGATGAAGATGACACTCTGGAAAAAGGGCAGAACCCTTTTTGAAGTTCAGGTTTTGTATTTTAAAGCAATGACACGGAAAGATAATCTGACTTGTTCAAAAGGCTTATTTTTAATCTAAAAATAACGACTTTCTACTAAAAAGGGAGACTTGGGAGGAATAAGGAGAAACAGTTTTCTGTGGGTGATTTATAGAGCAAGCTATTTCTGGGGATTAAGACTGTCTACCTGGGTTTGAGTTATTTGATTACTTAAAAACTTGAATGAACATGAGGCAGTTAATTTGCTGGCTTTCTTGTCGACCTCTGTGTCACTGTGTCGTCTCCAGATGAGCACGGGTGAGATTTATCTGGGGTGGCCCCTCTGCCGCACTTGGGCCTGCAATAGCACTTAGTCCCTCTACCTCCCACGGGCCCCTCCTCCGCCTCTCTCACAATGGTTGCCTTTGAGTCCGGAGAGCCTCAGTCTTGTGGGCCTCTGTCTAATGTCTCTGAGGAAAATGCTGGAATCCCCCGGAAGGGAGCAGAAGTGGACGAGGAGACGTCATTATCCCAGAGCTGACTGTAAATTGTGCTGTTTAGTCTGTAAAGCAGTTAGGTCTGGGGAGTGTAACGTGATGCTGTAGGCTGGCTGGTCTCTGTGCCCTTGTGGGTCTGGTCTGTTAGTTCTCCACGGGCACCAGCACCAGGCTTTTCGGGCCAGTATCCTGCTCTCCCTAACCCAAAAGCATGCGCTGAAATACATCAGTTTCCTCTTAAGAGTTGAGTAGCTGTGTGTACAAAGGGCCTGGATCCCGAGGACCTGAGCTCAAACTGCAGCTTTGTTTCTTTCTTGCTGTTTCCTGAAGTTGGGCCGGTCGCTGCAGCTGCCCTGAGTGCATCTCGGTCACGTTAAATGGGCCTCATCACCTCTGCCACATAGGTTGAACCAAACTGTGCAGGGCTGGCTGGGCCTGGCATGTGGTTAGAGTGTACCGTGTGTTCTCCCAGGTCTATCTGGGTCCCTTTGCAGTGTGGCTGGTGACTACTTGATTGGCAGCAGCCATGGTCAAAAGATCTGCCATCGTTTCTATCTGCTTCTTGAGAACCCTGGCTGCCCTGACGACCTTCTCCATGGATGTCCCTCCACCGCCACTTCTGCAGCATTCTAGCTGTGCCCTGTGCTACCCGGTATTAAGTCGGTCTCCCTTGCTATTCTCTGTGACAGTATCCTGGCTGTTTCCTACGTACCACTCAGCCAGAGGTTTCATTTTTTCTGTTTACATCTTCTTATCTGTCTTCCCCGCTTGACTGTGACCTTCACAAAAGCGTGGACATAGCTGCCTTAGTCACATTATGACCTGGTACCTAACATAGTACCTGACACATAGTGACTGCTCAGTAAATACATTGTGGGATGAATGAGTGAAAAATAATACACGCATGCCCAATAGGCAGGTTGGGGCCGATGCCCTCCTCCTTGCTGGCCTGATACCATCTCAAGGTCAGAATCATGTCCTTGGAAGGTCTGACAGGGCAGCCTCGTTCCTGATTACCCCTGGGCACCTCCTCCCATCCTCCACACCACACACAGCCTTGGACTCTCTACCTCTGGGCTTCCTTGACATAAACAAGAAATAACCTTCTATTTCATTTACGCTACTGTTACTTTGGATTTTCTGCCATATGTGGCCAAAAGTTATTTGGTTTATATTCCAGGGAATTTGTATTCAAGGGCAGCTCCACTGGGCTAGAGGCTGCTTTGGAACAGCAAAGTAATGAAGGCCCTGTGTGTGTTTGAGTGTGGGGAGGCGCTGGCGGCAGCGGGGGTGGGCGTTTCACCAGAATCCTGGGTGTGTTTGGTGCAGGAAGGAACTTCTTTTCCCCAGTGAAAGATAAAGCCCTAGGAAGACTCTTCCACATTGCACATTAAGCTGAGCCTACTTTGCTCTGTGTGGACTCCAGCGCACATTTGTTTTAAATTATTCTCTAATTGCTTAAGTGTTTGTGGTGTCTTTGCTCTTAACTTGGGGGCCTGGAGAGTGGAAGGAGGGAATCGTGCTGTCCCTGACCCTCTACCCCCAGGATGGAGACCCTCACAGAAGCTCCCCTTACTTGGCCCAGTGAGAGGCCAGTTGGTCAGAAAGACAAGATCCCTGGGTGTGAGAAATGGAAAGACCACCAGGCTTCCCTTCTAATCCTCCAAATCCCAAGCCCTGCCTTGGTGTTGTATTGGGAAATCTGACTGTTTTGCTTTTGTGGCAATGCTAACATATACCCAATTAGTCTGTTTTTCTTAAAATCCACCCACTCTTCAAAAGGAAAAGAAAATAGCTGGGGCTGAAAATAGTTCAGTTGTATATGTGGGAGCTATTGCCAGAGCTTTAATAAATACCGAAAACCTCTTATTGGTCTTTGCCAGACCTGCTTTTAGGGCAAAAAGCTGCAGGGACCTGTCCGAAGCACCCTCTGCTGGGATCGTGGGTGGGATCTTATGGCTGTGGGGGGAGGGGGTGGGAGGGGAAGATCCCACATCTCACGGAAGGTAGGAGTCATCACAGTCAGAGACTGTCAGAGATGAGAGAGACCAGGAAATCAAAAAGATCAGCCCTATCGTTTTACACCTGAGATAACCTGAGATGCAGAGATGGGGGAGGAATTGCCACGGGCTCACGGTTTGGAAAGCAGAACGGTGACCTGAACACATTCTTGGTTCCCCTCTCTCCTTTGACTCCTCAAGTCAGAGGCATAGAGAGTCCAACTTCCATATTTAAGGGGCAGTCCTCCCATGAGCCACACCTGTGATTTCTTCCTACCCAAATCCAGTGACTTCTATATTCTGTTCAACTCTAAGAAAAGCTAATCATTCATTGAGCCCTCACTCTGTGCCTCAGCCCCGCACTTCACACATCGCTCATTGGATCCTTATAACAACCTTCCAAGTTGATATAACTATTAGGTAACTCTCATAACTCGTAATAGTTGCAAATAATCGGTAACTATTATCATCCCCTCTGAGGCTCAGAGAAGTTATCCATGACTTGCCCAAACTCAAACGACTTGAATGTGATGGGGCTTAGATTTGGGCTCAGGGATTCTTACAGTCTGAGCCCCGAGTCCCCAGCCTTAACCACTGTACCATATGGCTCTCCAGACTTAAAAGGTTTTAACTTTTCTGTTCAAGGAATCTGGTACTACTCATCAAACATCAACAGACCACATCCCCGGAGTGATTTTTCTTTGGTGATGATGGAGTCACATAGATCTGTTCATAGTTTCTGGTCTGCTGTGCTTTGTGGCCATGCTTGGGGCCCATGTTTAATGGATAGAGCTTGTATAAATTCTCAACTCCTGCTTGCATAGTTTTGAACGGGAGCCGGGACAACAGAGGGCACCTCAACAGAACCAGGCTGCAGTACAAACTCTTGGGCTGTGTGATCCAGCATATCCAATGATGCTTGAGGTGTCTAGTCAGATTGGGATGCTTCTATGAAGACTTTGGCTGGCCTTGATAGGTGAATTACAGCACAGCGTGTCAGAATTTTGAGCAGATATGCCATCCTATGTGGATAACGATCCTCCTTTGAGAAATAGCTCTGCCTTGCTCCTGGGTCCTAGTAGAGGCTGAAAACCCCTGACCATGGGTCACCAAGTTACCATATGACTTGAGCGGCACATCATGAATTAGGTGTCAGGTGTCGGACACATTAAAACACAAAGTTGGGCATGCAGGGACCACTCCATCATCAAATGGAAGTGGCATACATGAAATTGGGCTCAAACAGGTCTTAAAGCACAAGTAAGTTGCATAAGCAAGTGGTCCAGATGCCGAGGCCCATACTCCTGCCGAGGGTCCTGGGCATTCTCACAGGGCCCGTGCACAAAAGAGCCCCATATTTGGCTTAATGCTCTACTGTCACTGTGTTGAGATCCATAATTTTGGAGGAAGAGGCCCTTCATTTTCATTTTGCTCTGGGCTCCACAAATTATGTAGCTGGTTCTGTTCCTGCCACCTTGCTTCCTCCCTCTCAACCTGTCTCCATGGCTGCACGGGTTTTTTTCTATGATCAGTTGATTTAAGAAAAAAAATGTGGGGGCTTCCCTGGTGGCGCAGTGGTTGAGAGTCTGCCTTCCGATGCAGGGACACGGGTTCATGTGCCGGTCCGGGAAAATCCCACATGCATTGAATCTGTAGATTGCTTTGAGTAGTATAGTCATTTTCACAATGTTGATTCTTCCAATGCAAGAACATGGTCTATCTCTCCATCTGTTTGTATCATCTTTAATTTCTTTCATCAGTGTCTTATAGTTTTCTGCATACAGGTCTTTTGTCTTCTTAGGTAGGTTTATTCCTAGATATTTTATTCTTTTTGTTGCAGTGGTAAATGGGAGTATGTCCTTAATTTCTCTTTCAGATTTTTCATCGTTAGTGTATAGGAATGGAAGAGATTTCTGTGCATTAATTTTGTATCCTGCTACTTTACCAAATTCATTGATTAGCTCTAGTAGTTTTCTGGTAGCATCTTTAGGACTCTCTACGTATAGTATCATGTCATCTGCAAACAGTGACAGTTTTACTTCTTCTTTTCCAATTTGGATTCCTTTTATTTCTTTTTCTTCTCTGATTGCTGTGGCTAAAACTTCCAAAACTGTGTTGAATAATAGTGGTGAGAGTAGGCAACCTTATCTTGTTCCTGATCTTAGAGGAAATGGTTTCAGGTTTTCACCACTGAGAATGATGTTGGCTGTGGATTTGTCATATATGGCCTTTATTATGTTGAGGTAGGTTCCCTCTATGCCTACTTTCTGGAGAGTTTTTATCATAAATGGGTGGTGAGTTTTGCAAAAAGCTTTTTCTGCATCTATTGAGATGATCAACTCCTTCAAGTTGTTAATATGGTGTATCACATTGATTGATTTGTGTATATTGAAGAATCCTTGCATTCCTGGGGTAAACCCCACTTGATCATGGTGTATGATCCTTTTAATGTGCTGTTAGATTCTGTTTGCTAGTATTTTGTTGAGGATTTTTACATCTATATTCATCAGTGATAACTGGCCTGTAGTTTTCTTTTTTTGTGACATCTTTGTCTGGTTTTGGTATCAGGGTGATGGTGGCCTCATAGAATGAGTTTGGAAGTGTTCCTCCCTCTGCTATATTTTGGAGGAGTTTGAGAAGAATATGTGTTAGCTCTTCTTTAAATGTTTGATAGAATTCACCTGTGAAACCATCTGGTCCTGGTCCTGGGTTTGTTGGAAGATTTTTAATCACAGCCTCAATTTCATTGCTTGTAATTGGTCTGTTCATATTTTCTATTTCTTCCTGGCTCAGTCTTGAAAGGTTGTGCTTTGTAAGAATTTGTCCATTTCTTCCAGGTTGTCCATTTTATTGGCATATAATTGCTCTAGTAATCTCTCACAATCCTTTGTATTTCTGCAGTGTCAGTTGTTACTTCTCCTTTTTCATTTCTAATTCTGTTGATTTGAGTCTTCTCCCTTTTTTTCTTGATGAGTCTGGCTAATGGTTTATCAATTTTGTTTATCTTTTCAAAGAACCATCTTTTAGTTTTATTGATCTTTGCTATTGTTTCCATCATTTCTTTTTCATTTATTTCTGATTTGATCTTTATGATTTCTTTCCTTCTGCTAATTTTGGGGTTTTTTTGTTCTTCTCTTTCTAATTGTTTTAGGTGTAAGGTTAGGTTGTTTATTTGAGATTTTTCTTGTTTCTTGAGGTAGGATTATATTGCTATAAACTTCCCTCTGAGAACTGCTTTTGCTGCATCTCATAGGTTTTGGTTCATCGTGTTTTCATTGTCATTTGCCTCTAGGTATTTTTTGATTTCCTCTTTGATTTCTTCAGTGTTCTCTTGGTTGTTTAGTAGCATATTGTTTAGCCTCCATGTGTTTGTATTTTTTACAGATTTTTTTCCTGTAATTGATATCTAGTCTCATAGCATTGTGGTCAGAAAGGATACTTGACACAATTTCAATTTTCTTAAATTTACCAAGGCTTGATTTGTGACCCAAGACATGATCTATCCTGGAGAATGTTCCATGAGCACTTGAGAAGAAAGTGTATTCTGTTGTTTTTGGATGGAATGTCCTATAAATGTCAGTTAAGTCCATCTTGTCTAATATGTCATTTAAAGCTTGTGTTTCCTTATTTATTTTCAGTTTGGATGATCTGTCCACTGGTGAAAGTGGGGTGTTAAAGTCCCCTACTATTATTGTGTTACTGTCGATTTCCCCTGTCATGGCTGTTAGCATTTTCCTTATGTATTGAGGTGCTCCTCTGTTGGGTGCATAACTATTTACAATTGTTATATCTTCTTCTTGGACTGATCCCTTCATCATTATGTAGTGTCCTTCTTTGTCTCTTGTAATAGTCTTTATTTTAAAGTCTGTTTTGTCTGATATGAGAATTGCTACTCCAGCTTTCTTTTGGTTTCCACTTGCATGGAATATCTTTTTCCATCCCGTGACTTTTAGTCTGTATGTGTCCCTAGGTCTGAAGTGGGTCTCTTTTAGACAGAATATATGTGGGTGTTGTTTTTGTATCCATTCAGCCAGTCTATGTCTTTTGGTTGGAGCATTTAATCCATTTACATTTAAGGTAATTATCTATATGTATGTTCCTATTACCATTTTCTTAATTGTTCGGGGTTTGTTTTTGTAGGTCTTTTCCTTCTCTTATGTTTCCTGCCTAGAGAAGTTCCTTTAACCTGTGTTATATTTAAGTTTTTAAGGAACATTCAAACCATCTTCTAAAGGCACTGTACCATTTTACATTCCCATCAGCAAGGTATGAAAAGTTCAGTTTTTCCACATCCTGACCAACACCCACTGTTGTCTGTCCTATTGATTGTAGCCACTCTAGTAGATGTATGGAGGTATCTCATTGTGATTTTAATTCTCATTTCCCTAATGACCAATGATGTTGAGTATCTCTTCATGTACTTATTAGGCATCTGTGTATCTCCTCTTATAAAATATTCGAATATTTTGCCCATTTAAAAATTGGGTTTTTTGTTCTACTTACTGAGTTGTAAGAGTTCTTTGTATTTTTGGATATAAGACCTTTATCAGATATATGATTTGCATATATTTTCTCCATATATGGCTTGTCTTTTCCTTGTCTTTTCATTTCCACAGTGTCTTTTGAAAGGCAAAACTTTAAAAATTTGACGAGGTCCAGTTTATTATGTTTTTCTGTTATAGATTATGCTTTTAGTGTCCTATTTAAAGTCTCTTTGCTAAACCCAAGGTCACAAACATTTTCTCCTCTTTTTATTCTAAGAAGTTTCGTAGTCTTAGTTCTTTCATTTAAGTCTATTTATGATTCAAGTTAATTTTTTTTAACGTGGATCTCCAGTTTCTCAGCACTATTTGTTGAAAAAATTATCCTCTCCCCACTGAATTGTTGAAAATCACTTGTACAGAAGTGTAAGTTTTATTTCTGGACTTTTAATTCTGTCCCATTGATCTATAATATAGATGATATGTAGATTCTGTATGCCCACTCTATGTCAACACCACACTGTCTTGATTATTGTAGATTTATAGTAAGTTTTGAAATTGGGTAATATAAATCCTCCAAATTTGTTCTTCATTTTCAAATTTGTTTTGGTTCTTCTAGTTCCTTTTCATTTCTATATAAATGTTAAAATAAGCTTGCCAATTTAATTTTTTGCCAAAGTCAAACAAGCAAACCCTGCTGAGATTTTGATAGGAGTCTATACATTAATTATGATGTATAGCATTGAGTCTATACATCAATTTGGGGAGAAATGCCATCTTAACAATACTGAGTCTTCCAATCTAGAATACTTAAAAGTATGTTGTTTAATTTCCAAATATTTAGGGATTTCCCAGATTTCTTTTTGTTGTTTTTTATAATTTACTTCATTAATCTGTAATCAGATGCCATATTTTGTATGCTTTCAATCCTTTAAAATTTATTAAAACTTGTTTTATGGCCCAGCATATGGTCTTTCCTAGAGAAGGTACCAGGTGTGCTATACTAGAAATGGAGTTTTAGGCAAGGAAGATATTTCCTAATGATAAAATGGTCACCAATATCTTCAGATTATCAAGAACACTTGAGACATTGTCCAGCAAAGACCATGTACTAGGCCATAAAACAAGTCTCACAAATTTTAAAAAGATTGAAGTCATACAAAGTATGGTGTTTGACCACAAGGAAATTAAATTATAGTATCAGACAAAATAGACTTTAAGATACACATACACACGTACACAAAATGTTATATCAGGTTGGTTGGTAGAGTTGTTCAAGTCTTCTATATCCTTGCTCATTTACTGTCTAGTAATTTGATCAATTCTCGAGAGCAGAATATTGAAGTCTCCAACTATTATTATTGAATTTTCTGTTTCCCCTTTCTATTCTGTCACTTCTTATTTTATGAATTTTGAGGTTCTGTTATTTATCATATCTTCCTGATGATCTGACCATTTAATAATTATGAAATATCCTTCTTTGCCTCTAATACTATTTCTGGTTTTGAAGTCTATGTTGTCTGATACTAATAGCCACTGTAGATTTTTTGCAGATGCTGTTTGCACGGTATATTGTTTTTCCAACCTTTTGCTTTCAACCTGTTTGCGTCTTGGAATCTAAGGTGTTTTTCTTGCAGACAGCATGTAGTTGATTCTATATGTTCATTCACATTTAGTGTGCTTATTTTTATGGTTGGATTTATATTTACCATTTTGGTATTTTTTCTGTATATTTTCTGTTCCTCCTTGACTGCTTTTTTGCATGTTAAATAAATTTTTAAGAAGTGCCACTTTAATATCTGTTTATTTAAACTATGCTTTGTGGGTAATTTTGCCTAAATATTTAAGAATAGTTTTGCTGGATTTAGAATTTATTGGTTAGGAATATTTTTCTTCAGCACTTTGAATATGTCATTCCAATCTTTCAGATGAGAAGTCAGCTATTAACATATTGATGCTCCCTGTATGTAAAGAGTCTTTTTTCTCTTTCAAGATTTTTCTCTTTGTCTTGGCTTTTAAGAGTTTAGCTATGATATGTCTAGGTGTGAAATTCTTTGTGTTTATTCCACTTAGATTTTTGAGCTTCTTGGATCAGTATATTAAGTAGATCAGTAGATTTTCATCAAATTTTGGAAATTTTATGCCACTATATCTTCAAAAAAATATTTTTTTCTGTCCATTTCTCTCTCTTCTCTCCTGGGACTCCCATTATATCCTGATGTTGTTCCAGAGGTCTCTGAGGCTCCATTCACTTTTTCTTCATTTTTTTTTCTTTCTGTTCTTCAGATTGATAATTTCTATTGATCTATCCTCTAGTTCATTGATTCTTTCTTCTGCCATCTTGAATCTGTTTTTGAGCCCTATAGTGAATTTTTTACTTTAGGTGTGTTTTCAATTCCAGAATTTTCATTTGGTTGTTTTTAAAAATATAATATCTGTGTCCTAATTGAGATCTCTATTTGTTTAGTCCTTGTTGTCACTCTTCCTTTAATTCTTTAAACATTGCTTTCCTCAGTTCTTAAAACATATTTATAGTAGGTGCTCTTAAGTCTTTGTTAAACCCAGCATTTGAGGATACTCATAAAGTTTCTACTGCCTGCTTTTTTTCTTGCATATGGGTAACACTTTACTGTTTCTCTGTGTGTCTCGTAAATTTTTTTGTTGAAAACTGGACATTTTAGATTAATTTTTTTGTAGCAACTTTGGATCGTGAAGGTTGTCGTTGCTATCACTTGCCTTGGCTAAATCTGTGAAACCTGCAGTATATGGACAGTGATGTCTCAGTTCAGTTCAGTTGTGTTTTGATATCCTTACTTTCATTTATAAGCTTGGCTTCCTAAAGATCACCCTTGTATCTTCCTAGTGCAGTGGTCAGTGAATGATTTCACACAGCCTCAAGTCCGAATACCAGAGATTCCCAGTATTCTTACCCAAAGTTCATCAGTTTGTAAAGTATAAACACTTCTCAGATTGTCATATGCCTTTGGTTGATTTCCATAGTGCCAAAATGGTTGTTTTGGTAATTTAATCCTGATTTATAGCTGCTCTGGGGAGACTGTTTGCTTATCTCCTTACTCAGCCATAGTTAGAAGTGTCCTCTTCCACAAAGAAGTTTTTACTCGACTGGTATGGTTGTAAAATGGTTTGCATATATCAGGCTCTTTTCCCTATGAGCTTTTGGTGGGTTCTTCAGAGACTATTCAATTGGGTCCCTTCAACTGCACATCCTATATACGGGCTTGTGCATTCTCTTCCTTCCGCTGATTTTCTCCCATTTAGTTGGTTTGCCAGTGGCCCACTCTGTACCAGCTCTTGATATTGTGGTCCCATAATTCTTCCAGGTAGTCCTCTTTGATAAGATCTAAACAGGTCTCCTGGCTCCCTTTCTCACCCATGTGGCCCACATATGGTTGTCAGGACACATGGATAAATCCTTGTCCTAGCAAGCCTTGGGAGTGCCAGCCTTCCCAATAAAGTAACTACTCTCCTTTGATCCACCACCAAATCAATTTACCATCTGTCTCTTGCCTTCCAGGTTTCCAGGCTGGAGTTTGACACTGTCCACAATTCCCAACTTCAGGAAGCACTTAGGTCTTTGAGTCACTCCCCTCAAGCTGTTCTCACTGTGGGGGTGAAAAGAAGGAATTCTAGTGCAGGCATCTCAGGGAAATCTTCCTCATCACATTCTTTCTCAATTTCCATGCTTCCAGTTCTTCTTATAGGAAGGAGTTTTTGGAGACATGAAACCAGTTCCTAGATACTTCCCTTTGAAAATCCGCTTCTCACTCTGAAAGATTATTTTATAATTTCTTATCTATTGCATCTCGCTGCCTCATTAAAAATTCCAATTCAGCATCCCATTACAATTGTGTTTATTTTTAGAGACTTCTTCTGGTCCCCTTCAGACTAAACAATGTTTCTGAGAGTCATGGGATGTTCATAGATGTTATGTGAGAAATGGGTCCTGTGAGGAAATAACTTTGGGGAATACTGTACTGAGCTAAGTTCAGCAGATCTCTTTTGCTGTGGGCCTTCTCAGAACTTTCCATATGCTAATAGGCACTGTGCAGTTCCAAGGATGGGGGTAGAATATATAGTTTTTATCAAACTTATTTGATCATGAGGAACACTCCCTCTGCCTTTTTTGGCAAGCCATTTAAAGGGCTTAGCATTCCATAGAATGTATTTTGGAAATTGCATTTTGGCCTGGAATTGCAACTGGCCTGGAAGGTACCAGTGGAAAGGGAAGGTATTTTCTTATTCATCCAAAGACAGGCAGTGTACTATTGACCTTCACCTCATCCTAACCACAGTGATTCTGAAAGTTTCATGTGCTTTTACTTTTTTTTTTTAACCTGCATGTAGCTGAGCTTTCTTTCCCTCCACTAGATTGAATTTCTTATTGATAGAAATCCCATCTAGTGCCACTTTGCATCACCAGGGCTTACCACAGTGCCTCAGACTTAGCAGGATGAGTGAATAAATAGCACTCAAGAAGGATTTCTTTGCTGCTGCTTCTGCTACTGTTTCTTTCTTTTAAAGAAAGTAAGAAAAAGTCCCTATACTAGAGTCCCAAACCACATATATGCATCAATCAGACAAGCCTATTGGGTGTTTTTGAAACTCCCCAGTGTCTGTAAATCTGTGCTTATGAATATTCGCAGGATTCAGGAGATGCGCACGTGTCCTTGCTTTCTCCAAGGGCAACCAGGGTGGGTTTTCTCTTTCTTCATTTCTGTGTGTGTGATTGTATACACACACAGCTGAAGGGATGAGTTGCTGAGAACTTTCCAAAAGAAATGAATGGGATAAAACAGATTGCCAAGTTACTGAGTGGTAATTAAGAACAGATTCCTAACATCATCACTCTGCCATTTTTAAGATAGTTTCCTTTAAAAGACAAAACCACCGAATGATGAAACGTGTCATGCTTCTCCTGATGTCCCTTAGTCTTCCAAAAATCCCTGCTCAGTTGCATACACACCTATACGCCAGCCCAAAGTCAAACAGACCCAAAGATTGTAAGCAGTCTCAAATTATTTTTCAATGGAGAAAAATGAGCGTGTGTGTGTGTGTGTGTGTGTGTGTGTGTGTGTGTGTGTGTGTTACCCATTTTCATTCCCAGTATAGGTCAGTTGGGAAGATTTCTTTCTCTCAAACATTTCAAAATACAATGTCACCTTGAAGCTGACTGGAGCATTTACCTCTGAGCATTATTTTTCAAAGGGTTTTGAGCTACTGAAAATGGGACCGTCATGGGAGTTTGTATGCAGCCCTGACTGCAAGGACTCTGGCTCCAGAAATAACATAAGCAGCGGTGGCTACTCGTGGGCATGGCCTTGGGGACCCTGGGCTCTGATCACACATTGTCTATGGGGGTCAGGAAGGAATTCCACCCCCTTTCTCACCCACTCAAGCACTCTGCACACTGTGTACCATAGCCCATCCCACATCTGGCCAGGTGTGGTGCCTTACTGGCCTCTGCCGGGGTGGGGGGGGCACATACCGGATTAGACACGCGCACAGCCTGCCTTGCCGTGGGGATGGAGGGCTGCCGCCACGATGTCCCAGGATTGTGTGTCTTGTGGTTAAACACTTAGGATTTTGACGTAGGCAAGGCAGCAGAGCCGACCCTCAAAGCCGCTGCAAACAACCTGAGAAGGCTTCTCAGAAATGCAGTCCTGTGCCTCGGAAGGAGACAGCCTTTGTGGGGGCAATTTTCCAATCGCTGCCTATTTGGTGTGGTCATGTCTGAGCCAGGGGAGGTTTCCTGGCAAACTCCAGGCAAAGATGTTTGCAGAGAGCTGGATGTCAGGAACCTAGTGAATTGTACATTAATGTTAAGTGCATTCTTGGTATTAACTAACAGAAGAGCTGTGTGTGGGGGGTTTTGGGGGGGAGATGGGAAAAGGCAAAGAGAGGAAGAGGCATGTAAGAATAATGGTCATCTGTAATTACAAACATTCTATAATTCAATCCTCACTCTGGCACCATGGGGTTGATCCTCCTATTATTCCATATTTTTTCAGAGAAGCTAAATGATGCTCTTACTAGCTGTAAGAGCTACAGCTGGGATTAGAAACCAGGCTTTTCTGATGCCATATTCTAACGTCTTTCTACAAACCTCCCACCATGATGAGAACCTAAAACATCTTCAAGCAGTTCATGTCCTATTGGCAGGTCCTTTCCAGGAAGAAACTGTGATACCTCTGACCTTCTTTCTTCAGTTGTAGCTTTAGAAGTTACTGTTGCTTAATGGAAGTCCAGGAGGCCTGTTCTAATCAATGGAGATTACATCCCTCAATATAGGTGAAAGAAGCAGGATGGGCCCATGATCAAAACACTTGATGTGTGATGTGTCCGTGCTGAACTGGGCCCAGTTTACAACAAGCTTCTTCTGCCCTCTAGGCATTACCAGCACCCTTGATACAAAGTTTGGTACTTCCCTGATCAGAGCCTGGGGTCAGCAGGTGGAATCTGACAGCCTCAGTGGTGGAATGAGAGAGACCTCACAATTCTTAGCGTTCCTCTTCCTCTCCAGTCTCAGAAGAACTCGTTGAAGTAGAGACTTTCAATCCATTTGCCTCATTTAACCTTGTCAACAATCCTTTGGGATGGAATGTTCTTCATCCCATGTTATTGCTGAGGAACTGTATTAGTCAAGGTTCTCCAGATAAATAGAACCAACAGGATGTGTGTGTGTGTGTGTGTGTGTGTGTGTGTGTGTGTGTGTGTATAAATAGACAGACAGATAGATTTTAAGGAATTGGCTCATGTAATTGTGGAGGCTTGATGAGCTCCAAATCTGACGTGGTAGGCTGGCAGGCTGGAGATCCAGAGAAGAGTTGAAGTTCAAGTCTGAAGGTTGTCTGCTGGCAGAATCCTGGAGGTCAGCCTTTGTTCTATTATGGCCTTCAACTGATTGAATGAGGCCTCCCCACATTATAGAGGTTCCCCAATTTAAATGTTTATCTCATCCAAAAAACACCCTCATGGAAATATCCAGAACAATGTTTGACCAAATATTTGGACGCTGTGGCCCAGCCAAGTTGACACATAAAATTAACCATCACAAACACGAAGCTTCAGAAAGTTACCTGCTATGCTGAGCTCACACAGCAGTGAGAGGCCAGGCTGGGGATTTAACTAGCGTCTCTGATTCTAACACCTGAGTTCTTTCACCATCTTCTTTAGCCCGTGTCAGTAAATTGGGGAAGGGCATCTGTTAATCATCACACTGATTGGATGGTTACTCACGGGATTCTCATTGATCCTTCACAAGGTTTTGGCTGAATGCTCCTGGGATCTGTGTGGTATAGACTAGGAGCTCTGGCCCTGGGAAGTGGGCAAGGAGGGACCTTTGTAAAGCCTACTTCTCCCACGAGTCAGCTGGGCCTCGGAGGTACATGGTTGGCTTTGGAAGCAGGGACAAGCTTGCTGAACTATTTGAGGATGCCTCTGGGAGCAGCTGGAATTTTCCAGATGAGCAGTGTGCTGCACAGAGCCTCACTGTGTGTTCAGGGAACATTCCCGGGATACGCAGGTGACTGACATGAAGAAAGATGGAGCCGCCCCCAACCCCCGGGGCAGTCTTGAGAACAGGAGATTACCACCCCCTACATTAGGGTTCTGTGTGTGATAGTGTTGGGGGTAGGGGCTCTTTCTTCATCTGAACCAGATGATCTTGGAAGGGGCCCTCCCACTTTACAGATTCTTCAGGGCTCACCAACCTCAAAAACAGCCTCTTAGCATGGAGAGCCACATATTTTATAAGCTTTACCTGTTCCTCTTCCCAACAGAACCCAAGTAAGCTCACCTGGGGAGGGATGGAGACACGCCCCCTCCCCCAGACCTGGAATATTCTTCCCCTGTTCCCATCATCGCCCACCACCTCTAAGTCTCTGGCCCTCTCTCGCCTCATCTTTAATACCTTTCTTTCTCTCACTTTGCCTGGAATAAGTTAACGAGGATATTCTAAAAGGAGTTAATTCGTAAAGGAGTTAACGAGGCTATTCTATTTCTCATTGGGTGTGCCTCTTCATTTCTGTTGTGTCTGCTCCTGCTAACTTCCATTAATTCTGCTACATTTCCTTCTGACTGTGGACAAGTAGATTGGCCTGTGGGGTGATCTCCACGGGAGAATGATCACACCACAGCTCCTGATCCTGGAAATGAGTCAGTCACAAAGACCTCTTATGCTTTAGTCCCTTTCCTGCATCTTTTTTACACTAATCATTAAAAATAGACACCATTTATCTACTACTTGCCATATGCTGGGCAATATAGACAAAAATAGTTGGAAAAGCAGGATTAAAGTTGAGAGGAAAATGGTGGTTGGAAAGTAGATTTGGGCGTAGAGACAATGGTTGACCTTCCCAGACAGTCGTGGAGCCTGTGGTGGGACTCAAAAGAAAGGAGGAAATCACAAGAGGAGAGTCGGTGATGGGCGAGAGAAGGTTGGTAGCTGATAGATCCCTGGGAAACATCCACATCCAGGTGGAAGAAGGGAGAGAAACTGCACAAGGGAAGTTATGCTGGGAAGATGTCCCTGAGAGAGGGGAGTGCTTCCAGAAAGGGGTGGTGTAAACATCTCAAAGGATGTGACAATGAAGAGTGACAAGACTGGATTCAACTAAAAGGCCATGTGACCTTAGAAAGAGCAACTTTCTAAGGGATTCAGGGCAGGATGTCAGAGTATAGCTGGAAGGTGAGAGGGATTCAGGGTGACGATGGACTGGACTTAATTCCCCAGGTGGGCTGTGACACTTTCTAGTTCCAGAATTTACTTTCAATCTCTTTCATCTTGGTTGAATTAAATAGAATTCATGCCAACTTAGGAATAATAAGGATTCTTTATTGGACTTTGTTGTTGGGTTATGGACGTTGTTGCAGAAAATACACAGAACTGGAGTCAGAAGAACTAGGTTAGGATCCAAGGGTCCCTTATTTTGTTGACTGTGTGATCTTGGGCAGGATATTTATCAAATCTGGCTTCTTTTCTTATTTAAAAAATGGAGGTTATAGTGATACTTCTCCAGATTGTGAGGTTCACAGGAGATATACGTGAATAGGCTTTGAAAACTATAAAGAATGATGTCAGCATAAGGTTAAAAAGAACTGTCGTGTAATGCTCAGGAATCGTCACAATATTATATTTTGGTGGATAGATGGGAGTATATCAGGTAAGATTATACTTGGCTGTAAAAAACACAAGAGTCAACTATTATAACTTGAACACATAGGAGTTTCTCTCACCTGACAAGAAGTCAGAGGAAAGTTCAGCCACTTACGGATGTCATCTAGGGCCTCAGCTCCTTTTACGTTCCCGCTCCGCCATCCTGAAGTGAGTGGCTTTTTTTTCGAGGTTGCAAGATGGCTGCTGTACCTCCAGGCATCATATCTATGTCCTAAGAGAGAAGAAATGGGGGAAGGAGGAATAGCGAGTGTCAAAGGGGCATGCCATCTGAATCTGACTTTTTTTTTTTTTTTTTTTTTTTGCGGTATGCGGGCCTCTCACTGTTGTGGCCTCTCCCGTTGCGGAGCACAGGCTCCGGATGCGCAGGCTCAGCGGCCACAGCTCACGGGCCCAGCCGCTCCGCAGCATGTGGGATCTTCCCGGACCGGGGCACGAACCCGTGTCCCCTGCATCGGCAGGCGGACTCTCAACCACTGCGCCACCAAGGAAGCCCCTGAATCTGACTTTTTCTTAAAGAGTCTTTGTGGAAGCTGACCTCTGCCTTCTGCATGCCAACCTCACTGTCCAGAACTGGGTTTCATAGCCATCTCTAGCTACAAGGGAGTCCGGGATGGTGAATATTGGAGGCTTCCAGTTTCTTTAGCTGAGGAAGGCAAGGGAGAAGGGGCTTGTCAATGGCTTTTGGAAGCCAATGTGCAGTGTCCACCACAGAGCAGAGCTCACCCTGCCAATGGAACTTTGATGTGAGGAAGGGGATGGAGGGATGTGGCAGTGGGTATGATGCTCAGGAGGGCAACTTGACAGTGACCAAACAGCAGGGCTCTGGGCCCTCTGTGGCTTGGACCAAAACATCTTAGCTGTCTCCCACCGAGAGGCCCAGCCCCAAGGCTTGGCTCTTTTTGGCAATCAGCCCTAACCAACTGCCACCAAAGGGGTAAACGCATTCCAAGTCCTCGAGTCTCTGCTGCACTGTAACGTGGTTAGAACCACACCCCCACCTGGGCTAACAGGAAGCTCACTGGAGTTGTGTTGTTTTCGTGATGATTTGTGGTTATCCGTGCTCATTCTCCTTAATGGGGAGTTGAATACCTACACACTTACGTTATCCAACTGTACAAGCAATTTGCATCCCCTGCGTGTCATTTTTCAGTTCATTCTCCAGTCTTTGGGAACCATGTAGGATAAGGCATTACACTCTCTTTCTCTCCACTCTTCAAAGATGGCCTTTAAACCAAGCCATTTCCCTAAACCCCTTCAGCTAGATGGAGAAACAGACGACCATTAGAATCCAGACCCAGAAAACTCTACCTGGGTCAACACCCAGCATGGGCACCATCCGCTTGCTCACTCCTGGGAGCGTGGGGGAAACAGAGAAGATCCAGACTCACCCTGAGGATGGTGTCCGTCATGGAGGAGACAGTTGTTCTTAACTAAGGCAATTTCCAGTCCAGACCAGCAGATGGATCACAACCACATTTAAGAAAAAAAAAGCAATTTAAAAAGTATGAATAAGAGCTATTGTAAACGGCTCAAACTCTGTACGTAAGCAATGAAGTAAGATGAACTGACTGGTACTGAGTTGGAAAAGCTGTACAGAGGCAGGGAGTGTGGAAAATAATTTAATAAAAAGAAACTTTTTTTTCACGCACCCACTCCCAAAGAAGAAATGGAAAAGTTGTTAGGGTGTGGACCAGGGCTTCTAATTAGCTGCTCTGTTATCCCCTTTCTTGCCCTAGCACCTTCCTGGCACTTAGTGTCCCCTGAAGGTACTGGGTCGAAGGAGAAGTCTCCCCACCCACCCCCAGCACCTGACCTCCCAGCCGGCTCAGACCAGGGGAGGAGTGAGGAGCAACCCACCCACCTCCTAGGTCACCACTTCTGCCTCCTTGACCCTTACATGTTTGCAAAACAGAGGGAGCCCTGAGAAGGCTCCTCGCCAGCGTTGGAAACAGCTACCCTCATTGTCTGCCTCGCCCTGCCGGCTGCGCTCTCCCTTCCTCCCTCCCCTGCTCTCTGTCTGAAAGTGTGAAAATTACAAATCCCAAGGAACTTCAATCAGAACTCTACCTAGGGAAAATTCAGAGTATCCTTGCCATAAATATCCCGCTCCAAGACGCCTGACGTCAGAGCGGGGCGGGCGGGCGCGGGGCCGGCCCAGGGGGAGCGGCGAGGTTTCGGTCGGAAGGCTGCGAACTCAGTTCAGCGCGGAGCCGGCGCGGCGGGCGGCGGGCGCGCAGCCGGGCGCGGGGCTGCGGGAGCGGCGGACGCACCATGGGCGCCCCGCGGTAAGTGCGGCCGTCCGGCTCTCCTCCCTGCTTCGCGTCCGGGGGCGGGGAGACCGCGGGAGACTTTCCGGGGCACTCCCCCACTTCTCTCCCCCTCTACTTTCTTTCCAACGCTGAAAGGGGATTGGAAAGGCAGCGGCTCCACGGGCTGTCTGTTTTGTTTCTCCAAAGTGCTTGCGGGAGCCGCCGAGGATACTTGAGTGGGGCTCCCCGGGCCTGCGTGCGTGTCTGCGCCGATGGGTGTGATTTGCGTGTCTGTCTGGATGGGCACATCTGGACACAGGAAATGTCTTTGGAAAACTTAAAAAAAAAAGTTTGTGGCTTTGAAATCTGATTCCTTGTTGTCACAAGTGGACGGACATAGCCGGTGCCCCCCAAACGGACAACTTTTTGGTGGCGGCTTTTCCCGGTTCCTTCGGGTGATTTAACTCTTTAAAGCCCCCGGCTCCCGCTTGCAAGCCTGGCTCCTGGCCAGCAGGCTGGGCAGAGGGAGCGGGGAGGTTCTTGCTCTCAGAAGCAGTGGGACTTGGGAGAGGGAAGGAGCATCCCAGGAAAGGGCTCCTGAGTGGGGAATCCCAGCACCTGCGACTGCTGCCCATCCATCCGCCTGCTGTGGCCCTGACAGCGCCAGGCATTGCAGCTTTGACTTAACCGCGAAGGAAGGATCTGGTCTGGAGACAGGTAATTGCAAAGGGAAGGAGGAGGAGGTGGTGGCCAGGACCGAGGCTCCGTGTCCAGCCCTGCCGGAGAGCGGAATGGACGTGTCTGCCACATGTGCCCACGGTGGGGGCCGTTGAGGGTTTTCTGGGAGCGCCCTGGTGCCCCAAACAAGATGCAAGCTCGTAACATAAAGAAACATGTCTGAGCTGTGGGGTGGAGGAAGGGGAGTGGTGGGGGAGAGGGAGAGAGATTTTTATCAAAATTGAACACAGATTTTTGAGGTCTGGGCTTGATTTAACTCTTCTCTCTCTGCCTTGGCCACTTTTCCACAGTCCTGTGGTGGATTTGCAAAGTTCCTGGGAAGGTGGGAAGGAAAAAACAAAAAAAAAAAATCACACCTCTCCAGGAAAGAGGCCCTGGAGATTTTCCTTCAAGCCTACGAGGGAAAGAGAGCAACTTCCCATCTTTAAATAGTTTCAAGTTTTGAGTTGCTCCCCGCCTTTCCGAGTTTGGTGTCAGTTTCTTGGATTTCTCTGAAAAGTTGGCAGAAGGAGGGAATGGATTTCCCCCAGGTCGTAGAGGGGGAATTGTGCCCTACTGAGTGTAGGCGGACGCGGGGCTGTATGGATCCAGCAGCCCTGGGTTGCCCAGTGCACGCACTGGATGTCAGTAGTTGTTCCACAAAGAGAGCCCTTTCAGCTTCATCCCGCGTCTCTGTTTTTGTATTTTGCAGCAGAACCAACCTACAATGTTTGGGTGGGGGGAAGATTACTGGACTCTCCCTGTGTCCTAGAAGAAAGGAGAGAATAACAATAGAGGGACAGGGAGGAAATCTGGATACAGAAAGGACCCACAGGAAGTTGAAGATTTGGGAAGGATTTTAGAAATTATACAAATTGACCCCTAGGGAAGAGCTATAAAAGACTGAGCAGACAGCAATGTCAGCTATAGACTCCTTTAACTTCAGGAGTATGTCTTCAACTTGAGTGCAGAGAAGAAGAAGGAGATCGCGCTAAGGGCCGTGTAAACAAAAGTGCGTGTGCATGGGTAGTGGGTTACCCGCGAGATGCACGTGTAGGTGCTTGTTTCTGTATTGGTGACTGCGTGGGGGTGGTCGTGGCCTCAGGCCTGGAAGTGTAAACGGGCCATTTCTCAGTTGCTCTGGGAGCTGCATCGACCCCCATCTCTCCCTTTTTTTAAAAACAACAACAACAACTGTGCTGTGATTGTCGTGTTCCCTGGTAGTTGCACGCTGCGGCTCCTAACTCCTAGCTGAGTTTACAGAGCTTTTCGTCCAGACCCTCCGATGCGGAGGGAATACTCGTGCCCCCATCAGGACAAAAAGAGGAGAGAAACTTCTCCTGGGCCTTAGAACTGAGAAGAGAGTCAGGAGTTCAGGAAGGGGGAGGGTGTGAGGGGGGTGACCAGTAGAAAGGCCGGTGGAGGTGGAGGTTTTTAGTTTTGGTGAGTGTAGGGGAGGTTGAAAGACGACTGCTTTCTGTGGGAAAATGTCCCCTCCCCAGTCTTCTTTCCCAACCCCCTGTCCCCAAAGTGTTTTGACACAAAACAGGTTAAACTTTTGCCATTACTGAAGAGCCCTGGATCCAGAGGTAAAGAAGAGGGTGGGGCGAAGCATAGGCGGTCAGGAGGGTGCAAAGATCGTCAGTAGGCCCAGGCTGGCGTCTTTCTTACAGTGCAGCTGATGGAAGTAATGATTTAAATATTCCCACCATGTGCAGATAGAAGGCTGAGTACCCAGGGGTGGAGGGGACCCATCTGGGAATCTAGGGTGGTCTCTTGTCCCAGCACAGGACGCCTCGGGGACAGCTGAGGGTGAGATCTGGGCTCTCAACTCTTTCATCACCCTCTCTGGAGGGTCAGTGGAATCCTGACTCTTTTGAGTTTGCTCCGGGGAACATTTCACCAACTTCAGACCAGGGACGGATTCTCAGGCCGCTGACTCTTGGGCTGATATGGAAGCCTGCTCACTGGCCCTTCTATCAGCTCAAGCTTCTGGCCCACGCTTTGGTCATCTCTGAGATCAGAATGCGTAGGGTGCATTCTCAGGCTCTCCAGAAGGCCCAAGGGGCAGAGGCACCTGACAGAAAGAGCCACTTGGGGGATGTCCTTGGCTTTGACAGCAGATGGCCCTCTGAACATCCACAGCCAGAGTCTCTGTGTTCAGGGACTCTGTGTCCTTCAGCTCTGCATTTCACATGCAGCCTGGACCACAGGAAGAGTACAGACATCAGAGCAGTCTGCCCCGGGAGAGAGCTAGTAACCTGGGATACGTTACTTATTCTGTCTGAGCTTAAGCCGCAGTTGATATTTACCTCACGAGGTTGTCACAAACATGATATTTATGCCAAGGGACTAAAACAGAGCTAGGAATGTTGTAGACCCTTCATAAAGGGAATCCCATAATTTTATTTTCCAGTTTTTTAGCCATCAGGAGCCCGTGTGGTTTGGAAAGGACCTCTTGCCAAATCTGGCTACGTATTTTCCATTATTGAAGGCCATTGGGTGGAGTTTCTAGGGCTCAGGTCACCCTTACTTCCTCCCTCTAGAAACATCGGCTAGTGGGGATTATCCGGGAGCGTGGCCGGTTCGTTAACCTGAGGGGCGGGAGAGGGCACGAGGCATCCTGGATATCTGGTCTGGAAACCACTCCTGTGTTTGAGCTCTTGGGAGGGAAGAGGGCAGCAGAGCCAGTTGTATGTGTGTGGCTGGGGGCAGTGGGTGGGAAGGTGGGAGGGGGACAGGAAGATCAAGGACCAATGGAGTCTTGAAGGACAGGCCCGAGGTCAGAGGCAGTCACTGCCCCTCAAGCGTGCTCAGGTCAGAGTGAGAGGGGAGAATCTGATGGGTTGTAAAACTGGAAGCTTTCGCCATCTGTAAACATCTTGGTGGGCAGGGGCTGGGGAGGCTGCCCCCTCCCACATCGACACGCTGTCTGGTGGTGTGGCGTGGCTGGTCCAAAGGACAGAAAGAGCATCTGATGTGGAGACAGCAGCTGCAGGTTCTCTTGGCCCATCTCAGAGCTTCTAAGTTATCCTTCAAGTTGACATTTAAGACTTTGAAGATCGCATTTGTTTCTGCTTTGTCCAAACTCTCTCTTTAACCATGGCCTGGGATGACTTTGCAGCTTTTAAGAGGCTCAGCCAGTGGCCAGCTTCTCTTGAGATGGCCCAGATTGGGGGTCGGTGAATTCCTCACTCCTGGCACCATCTGTTTCTCCAGACTCACTCCTCACATTTTTTCTGGTTTGTTTGTTTTCTTGTTTCATTATGAGGTTTTAAAACTGCACCATCCAAATGCTGTGCAGTGAGGAAATGCCTTTTCTTTCGACCCATGGTCGATCATCACGCTAGTGCTGGGTGAGACTTGTCAGACTATGGGCGTTAGCAGGTGTGTGGAGTTCTTTCTGGGTCTCCCCCTCAAAAGAAAAGAAAAGAAAAGAAAGAAACCTGGGAAAAAGAAACTCGAGGGAGTTCGGTAGCTCTTTGAATCCTGACTGAAGAGGAGCTAAATTATTTGTAGGATGCCCCACGGGTCTGTGCAAAGAGCTTCAGAATCAACAAGACCCAGGTTTGAGTTCCGGAACCGTCGGGTCACAAGCTGTTCAGCCTCTGAGTCTTCTTCATCTGTCAGATGAGAACGAGAGGTGTTCTCACATCCCAGGGTTGTTCTGAAGATGAAATGGAATAATATATGGGAAGAACCTAGCACACTGATCAGTGCTCAACAAAATGGTAATGTCCTTCCCTTTTTAGTTCTAAGCCCATGAAAGTACATGGGTTTGGACATTTGTCCATGAGTCAGAGTAAATAAGCCACTTATTCAAGGCTTCACAACAGTGCTTAAAGCTCAGCTATCCCTGCCTGGAGATGGAGACCTTCACTATAAAAGTGGGGCACGGATCTGCGCTCCCCATGCCAGACAAATGGCAGTCCCATGCGATGCTCTACTAGAACAAAGGAAAGACCACCAGGTCACTTACCCATAAACCTGGGCTATTTGTGAGCTACGCATAGAGCTTGCTTTAGAAATCCCAAACACTGTCTTGGTCCAAAGAATCGAGGTCAAAACAGAGGAGGGAAACCACTGAGGTAGGACCCAGCATTAAAACTGAAAAATAATGGCACGATGACAATAATACCTGACCTTTGTATAGCAGCCTGCAGGTTGAAAAGCACGTGGCCTCATTTCATCCTCATAACAATCCTATGAGATGCGTGTTATCCACATTTTACAGCTCAAACCGGGGGCTTAAAAGACTTACCCTCCCAGGGAGATCAGCTCGGTGCTTTGTGACCACCTAGAGGGGTGGGATAGGGAGGGTGGGAGGGAGACGCAAGAGGGAGGGGATATGGGGATATATGTATAGGTATAGCTGATTCACTTTGCTATACAGCAGAAACTAACACACCATTGTAAAGCAATTATACTCCAATAAAGATGTTAAAAAAATTCTTCACCTTTCAAAAATAAAAAAAAAAGACTTCCCCTATTTCACACAGTAAGTGGAAGAAACAGGAGGTAAGCAGCTACCCAAGCAGTGTCTCAACCCCTCACCTGGGAAGCTTGTAAAATTATCAGTGCCTGGACCCCCACCCCCACCCCAGGCCAATTAAATTAGAATCTCTAGGGCTGGGGGCCCAGGCACTGATTGTCCTACAAGTGCCCCAGGTGATGTGAAGGGTAAGTTGAGAGCCACGGTCTAAGGGAATCCTGAAGAGGACCAAGGTGAGGAAGCAGGGTATCGAGCACAGGTGAAACAAACAACCAAATCATTGCTAGGATTTAAGCTCCATGAGGGTGGAGACTTGCGTGGTTCTCTCTCTACCCAGAACCTAGAACGTGCTGGGCGTAGTAAGGTAGACACTCGGTGAACGCTGGCTGAATGAATGAACAAACCACTCTAGATGGGGAGCCGACAATTTCGCAGCCAAGTCCAGCCTGTCGCCTTGTCATGTAAGTAAACAAGCCTTGTATGTTATTGGCATGTAGCCATGGCGTTTCTTTATGTGTTGTCCGTGGCTGCTTTCATGTGAAAAGGGTGGAGTTGAGTGTTGAAACAGAGGCTGTGTAGTTCACAGAGCTGAAAATATTTACTGTCTGGCCCTTTAACAGAAAAAGTTTGATGACTCCTGCCCTGGTTCTCGGAGTGACCAGAGCAAGGGTAGCATACGGAGGACTGTTACAGCCTGGGGGTCAAGCATACGGATTCCAGAATCCGACAGACATGTGTTTGAACCCTGTCTCTGCCGCTTACCTGTTGTAAGACCTTGCATATTATTTCACCTCTCTGAGCCTCAGTTTTCTCATCTGAAAAATGGGGAGGATAATAAGTAATACCGACCTCAGGATGGTTGCGAAGATTGCCAGCCCCTGGCCTAGAGTAAGCATTCAACAGACGGTAGCTAACCCACCTGTGATGGCTGTGGTTGTAGTTCCTGGCAACTACCCAGTCTGAAGGAAAACTAAAGTCAGAATCGAATCTAAATCTGGTGTCACGAACAGAATGAAGGATGCGGCAGGAAAAATAATCAGTCGGTAAGTTGGTGGGAGGGAGAAGGATTGGCGTGAGGCTTTCGAGGTAAAGGGGGTCTTTTTAAGACGACACAGGTCAGGCCCCCCGACGTGTGAGTGAGGTGCTGTTTGGCTGACAGCTGTGTCAGCCAGTGACGCCCAGCATCCCTCGAGGGTTAACTTAGGCTTTATTGCACTGAGTCTAGTCACAAGCATGTCCCACCTCTATGCCCTTGTTTGTAGTTCGTTCTACGTGAAAGGCCCTCCCCCAGTCCTCATATTCCTGGGCTACTTGTCCTGCCAGGCTTGCTCAGGGGGCCCCTTTGCTCCCAAGCTCCCTTAGCAAGCCTCCCCGCCCCCCCCAGTCACCCCTCCTCCTCCCTCCCACAAACTTAAACTGCAGCTCTGCCGTAACATCTAACGCGCTGCGTCACAGTCAAGGCAGGATGGAGTCTCTGTCTTCTGAACGTTTGGAGCGCATTAAAGCCAAATTGCATTGTAGAAGCCACACCTGGTAGCCAAACAGTGTCCATTAAACCCTTGGTTCAACGCAGTGACAGCTGAGTTAACTCTTGGGGAATCCATCTGGGACTTGCCCAGGAGCAAATTCCCATAGCCAGCCAGATAGAGAAGAGCGGTCCAGTTTATAGACTCCATGGGTCCTTTGTGTCCTCATCCCTCTGCGCTACGGTGGCTCCTGCCCTCTGGAACACCTCTCCTAAGGAGTAGCCAGGGACAGGGAAAGAGGGAAGAAACCTAAAACCGACTCTTCGACTTCTTGTCAGCAGATGTGGTGAGCAGTTGGGTTTTGGCTTCTCTGGGCTTTTCATGTCTATGTGCCAAAATAATTGCGAGTTGGCTTGGTGTGGTCAGCTTTCATTAGCACGGTAACAGAGCGAGGCATGGTCACAGATAATAGCAATTAACAGCAGATAATTCACAGCATTTCCATCCAGATACATAATTCGGTGTTGTATAATTTTTATGGATTTTAGTGGCAGATTTATGTTGGTGGCAAATATATATTGTATATGGAATAATATTAAAATTGTTATTTTCTAATGATTAAGGAGAAGGCAGAGAAGAATCTCAGCCTTAAATTAAATATTCCCTTTGAGCAATCCCAGACGGACAATTAGGAACTGATTTCTAAAGGGGAGGGAAGAGAGGGAATGAAATAGTATTTTTATAGAGCTCCCCGCTATGCACATGGCACTGTGTCGATAATTTTTAAAAATAATTTTTAAAAATGTATTCTTTATTTGATTTTTCAAAATTATAACAGTAATTCTCGCTTGCTTAAACACATGAATCAATATCATGCAGAGATACAGAAAGACAAGTGGAAAACGAATAGCATCTCCACACCCTGGGAATTAATGTTTAGAGTCTAGAGTTAATCATTCCCTATCTTTTCCTTTGTTCATACAAATACTACAGGTGTGTATACATGTATGGTGGAGTCTTGTCTGAGTGTTTTTCACCGAGATGGACTCTGTGTATATTACTCTGCAGTATACTTCTCTTCCCTTTGACCATTTATCAAGGTTGTCCCTACGATGGATGGAACTCTATTTTTTTCTGATTTCTTTATGCCTAGACACACACAGCTCTATGTATCAGTATTTGAGGTCATGCCATTCTTGTAGCGAGGTTCAATTTTTTTTTTATCAGTCAGTTGTTAAACGTGGTTTCATCCTGGGTGATCACCGGTTTGGGTCCCTGAGTCTGACATACCAAGCATCCGTCACCCAGGAGAGCTGAGTGGTGGATGTACCTAGTCTGTGACCATCCTGGCTGTGGCTGCATGCTGTGTGTGGCCCTTGTTTGTCCCCTAGGGAAGCTGTTGAGCGTCAGGCCCTGTGGCTGCCCCCTCCTTCTCATCTGATTCAGTCTTCCCTCCTTGGGTCTCCTCAGTCGCTGCCTATGTAGGAAGAGCAGCAGGAAGCACCAAAGATGCATACGTTGGACTGGAGAACAGTGTTGATGGAGCAAGTCAGGCAGTGCGGGGTAGTGGTCGGGTGTGTGGACCCTGCGCTCAGATCAGCGCACTGCACCCCCCGACCCCGCAGGACTGAGTCCCAGCGGCAGGCAGTGCTGGCAGTGGCCAGCCCTCTTTGGAATTGCCTTCGCCGAAGAGAACCGCCCCAGCGGCAGTCTCTCTACAGGGTCACCTGCATTCAGTGACCAGTGGGGCCCCTCTGCCCCAATGTGGGGAAATTCTAAAGGGCATCCCAGCTTCAGGGCTCCCCAGGGGGCCGGCTGAGGCCTTCCCTGAGGCCGTCTGGCAGCTGTACTTCTCCCTCTGCCCAGTGCTACCTCCTACCCGAACCTCCCACCCATGAGCGACTGATTCCAAGAACCCTTCCTACCTGCCCAAGAAGTTTTACTTATTTTCCGTGAAATTGTTTTGGAAGAATCCGTTGTTTTCCAGGTACTTGGTGGTGGCTATGTCAGAATATGAAAAAGTGCGTTTTTTCCTTGTGCTCTATTTTGTGTGTTTTCTAGGTGCGATCCCGCTGATTTCTCTACAGATAGAGTTGTTGCTAACTGGGAAGGCTGAACAGATATTTTGATTTTATTGCCAAATTTGTATTTGCCCCTGCTCCCTCCCCCAAACCCCCAATGCCAGGCTGAGAGGTGTGGGCGTATCAGGGTTGGAAGCGTGACCAGATGGCTTTGTTGGCATCCTGCCTGGAGACGGGCTGGACAAGTTGCCCTTTGGGAATTCCTCTCTCTCTTACCAGTGCTTCTGCTATATAGAGGGGGTGGTCTCAGGGGGCTCTTCTGGCCCACTGGGAGCCACCTTCCTGCCTGTATAGGTATTCACATCATGCCTGCCTGGGCCTCTGTCAGATCTGATTCGTCCTTACGGGGGTGTTTGTTTCTTACTGCTTTGTCCCAAGCAAGGGAGGTCTTTGGTGCTGTGTACTGAACATTCCACCTTCCGGATTCTGTACACTGATCGGCTGCCTGAGTGCCAAAGCAAAGCTTGCCCGCATGATGGATTCCCGATGGGCCAGACTTGGGGACACAGACTCACAGCTGACGTCTGACCCCGTTCCTGGGCATCAGTGTCAACACTCCCTCCCTCCCTTCCTCTCAGACACCACAGCCCCCAGCCTCAAGTTCCCCTGATCAGGCAGCGAGGGAAGGGAGTGATTCCAGGTCAGTGGGAAGATCCCTCAGTATCTCCACAGTGCCAGAGGCAGCTTTGAAGTTCATCTGAAGCAAATTCAGAGTTTCTGTGGACTTTGGGCAGTGGACTTTGGGCAGTAGAAAGGCCAAGCCATTTTAACTCTTCTTTTCCTTTTTTTTTTTTTTTTTTTAAATCTCCATCAATATATTTATCAGTCTGTTCCCTATCATGTGACATTGGGCTGGCAGCTGCCCAGAGAGAGCTAGGAATTGCCTCTGCCTTTCTGAGACACTCAGTTGATAATTTACCATTACCACTGCCCTGAACAGAGGTGATGTTATTGATGTCTGTGGGCTGCCTACATGGAAGCTGGGACTTATAGCTGATAAACAGACCAGACTTCTGAGTAGAAAGCTGTGGGTCAGAGCGTAGGCACTGGCTTCAGATTCTGGCTCCACTACATGTTAGCGGTGTGGCCTTGCGTGAGTTACTTCATCTCTCTGTGCCTTAATTTCCTTATCTGTAAAATGGCTTGTTATGAAGATAAAATTAATGCATGATTTGGTAAAAAGAAAAAAATAGTACTTGAAACCATGGCTGTCGCATAGTAAGTACTAGGAAGTGTTAGTGATGATGATGATGGAGATGATGATGGAGAACAGGGACCCAGCCTCATGAACTCTGTTGGCCCTGCATCCTGCACGATGCTCGGCCCAGAGCTGGGGCCCGATGAGCATTTATCAAGTAAAACATGCCACTGCCTTTTCCCAGGTGTCTACTGCCTGCTTAGTCTGCTCAACTCTCTACCAAAAAAATATGTTTTACATTTAGAATGTTTATTTCATTTAAAATTTTTATTGAAGTTCGACATGATTCAGAAAATACAGCTTATAAGTATATAGCTCAATGGGTTTTCACACCTGTTTAACGAGCATCTAGATCAAGAAACACAACATTCCAAAGCTCCCACCTCCCCCATCCCGAGAAGTCCCTTGTGTCCCCTTCCGGTTACTCCCCTTCCATAATCCTAACTTCTAACAACAAAGATTACTTTTGCCTGTTCTTGAACTTCAAGTAAGTGGAATCGTACAGCGTGTACTCATTTATGTGTGTCTCCTTTTGCCCGGCATGACGTGTCGATGACTCCTTCCCACTGTTGTGTAGTATTCCATTATGGGACTATCTACACTTTATCCACTCTTCAGCTGGTGAGCATTTGGGTGGTTTCCAGGTTTGGGGCTGTTGTGAATAGGCCTTGCTGTGAACACTCGTGCACTTGTTCACGGGTGAAGAGAGGAATGCTTCTCTGTTGGTGTGTTCCTGGAAGTGGAACAGCTGGAACCTAGGGAATGCATGTGTTCAGCTTTGGGAGATATTGCCAAACAGCTTTATAGAGTGGCTGTACCATGTTTTCCACTTTCTGTAAAGACGAAGAAGGCGTTCTAACTTGGTAGTGTAGGGGCTTGAGGCCTGGTACTATCCTGGGCTTCCTGAAATGTGCATATCCTCCAAACTCTTGGTATCTGAGAGCTCACATGTTCTAGAAATCCTCGGGGTGGGGTGGGGTGGGGTGGGGGTAGGCATATCCTTTTTACCAGGCACTGTACTAGGTGTTTCACTTACACTCCTTCACCAAATCCTCGTAACCATCCCATGAGCTGAGATTGGTGTTATTAATCCCTCTTACAGATGAGGAAACAGGCTCAGAGCAATTGAGTGAGATACCTAAGATCCTACAGGAAGAAACTGTCAGAGGATGTAAAACAGGTGTACCTGCATGTAAAGCCATTTTAGGATCTGACGGTGAATCATTCTGGCTTTGGTGCTGACACCGGAGAGAAACACAGACCCTCTAGAACCTGTGCCAGCTGTGGGTGGTGGCTACGAGAAGACGTTCTGTGAGATGGAGCAGAAATAAGGCAACTCAATGACCTTGGGAGGTCAAATTGTTTTCCTGCCCAGGGACAGCTGGAGAAAGTCATAACTTTCCTGGAATGCGAGGGCGACCATGTCATTTGCTGTGTAAACCAGCACTCTTTCAAGAGCGAAAGGGCACTAACTGGATAGGACGCTGGGAAGCAGGCGTGAATTGGGACTGTCCCAGCTTTGCTCACCCCCCTGGAAGTCTGAGCGGGCATCCCTCTCCTGGTCAGTGGGCTGTACAGGTTCTTTTTAACCCTTTCAAAACACTGTCTCTCTGGACTCTGCCCTCATGTGATGTACTTCTAGTCTCTGTTTATCTTAAAAATGAGTCTGGTTTTCTTCTTCCCCTCTACACAACATTCCCCACTCAGATGGGGCTCTGACAAGGTGAGCTTCCTTTAACAGATCCTGTTACCACTGAGATGCATTTGCCAACGGACTAGAAGCTTCTAGAAGTCTAGGGCTGTGCCGTAGTCACTGTGGTATCTGTGGCACTTAGCCGGGTGACAGACACAGAGTTAGCACTCCAGGAATATTTGACTGTGACATTTATCCATGTGCTTGTTCGTTCATTCATTCATCGTTCATAAAACCAGAGCTTAGTTTAGATTCTATCCTCTTTTTTTGATCTGACGCCTATTCCACTGGTCCAGAAAGAAAAGTCAGTTGTGCGTGTGTGTGTGTGTGTGTGTGTGTGTGTGTGTGCGCGCGTGCACACAAAGGACAAAGAATAAAAGGGATCAACTTAATGAGTAGCAAACGCATCATGGAATTCGATGTCAGGATCTAGCTTTGAATTTCAGCCATCCACTAATGAGCTGCACTGGCTTAGATAAGCGATGTAGCAATTTAGCATTTCTGAGCCTCGGTTTCAGCCATTGTGCAGTGGGAACGACAGTAATGCCCGGGGTAGAGGAGTGAAGTAAATCTATGATGCAGGGTATAGGGAACGTGCTCAGTACACTGTGAAGTGCTGTATAATTCCTAGCTGTTAGTGGTTGTGGTGGTTCAACAGCTATTTGAGAAGCACCAGTGGGAGGCGCTGTGTGCTGAGGCAGGTCCTGTGGAGCGCATCCCCCGTGAGCAAAATCTACACCCCCTCCAGGGTCTCTGGTCTCTCGGTGAGGCATCAGCGCGTACGTGGCAACCCCATGTGGCTGGGAGCTTTTATTAATAAATGAGGAAGGAATCAGCAAATTCTTCAAGGTCTTAGGGATTTGATGTGGGTGTCAGAGATAAGGATGCAAAGGATAATTAATTTCTCATTAAGCCCACAGCTGCATTTTCACCAGAGCAACAGCAAGAAGCATTTAAGGGCTTATGTGTGTCCTGCAGTGTCTTTGGTATAGTGTGGTGGCTTCTTGTGCAGATTTCTGGGGTCAAACTGCTGGGATGCAAGTTCAGATTCCACCCTTTATTAGAATGGTAGCCTTGGGCAGGTATTTATCCTCCCTGAGATTCAGTTTCCTCATCTGTAAAATGGTGATAGTAATAGTTCCTACCTCCAAATGAGGACAAAAGTAAGAAAGTACTTAGCGCAGTGCCTAGAGCACAGTATGTACTCCATAAACCTGTGTTATCATTGGCCAAATAATTTGTTTTCCATGGAATACGAGGTACTGTATGGTGCTGATGCAATACATAGAGAAAGGAAGATTGTTTTGCGATGGGAGATGATGTCAGGGAAGGCTTCGTGGAAAAGAGGCATCCCCAAGGTTGGCTTCTTTTACACCCGGAGCAAAAAGGCAAAAAGTTTATGTCCATGATTACTCTGTTCTTAAAGCTCAGAGAAGAAGATTTAGCGTGGAAGAAATTCCTTTCCTTAAGACACATAAGTTGAATGCCTACTGGAACTTTGAAGTTGAATACCGTGTGTTCCCTGCCCTCATGCACTTCCAAACTGGTTCATCCATCCTTGTGCCAGGGACAGGGGATATTAAGATGAGTCCTCCAAATACTAACGGTGTTGTCGAGGAAGGATCTAAAAGTGAAGAATACTATCCCATGTCATCAGTGCCGTGAGTGGGAGATGCTCAAAGTTGAGAAACTTAGATTCCATTTAAGAGTGTTTGGGAATGTGAAGAAGTTATGGAATCTCCTTCCCAGTTTCTGTTGTGATGATAGGATGGTAAATACATGGTGCTTCCTGCAGCAGGAGGATGGACAAATGGTTCCTGGGGTTCCTGTGGTGCGTCTGTGATGTCCAGATAGTTGTGTGTCTTACAGGTAAAGGGCACAATGAACACACTCTGAACTTTTCCTAGACAGTGTTGACAGGGTCTACAGAAATGCATTTCTTACGTTGCCCAGGGATTGTTGGCATTTTTGTTTCGTGGGCTTCATCTCTAATGTTATGACTCATTTAAAAAATCTCTATCTCAAAGCCAGTTTGCAAGAGGAAGTCTTCCCTCTGGCTCCGGCCACAGCCCCTCCTCCCTCTCCAAGTTTCCCAGTGAAGAAGTGATGAAATACTATCCAACTTGTTCAAACTTTTATAAATTAAAAGAAAAATTCTTTTGGTTTTTCAAAGCATGCAAATGCAATTCTAAGACTGCAGTGATGCTATAGAATAGTAAACATGTGAACAAATGTTCAACCTGACTCGGAATCAGGGAATTACCGTAAACTGAAGTCTTAAGGAGACAGCCATTTCACACTCATCAGATTGCCGCCCCCCACCCCCGCCGCCAAATTATACTCCTCCCATTGTATACAGAGCCAAAGACAACTCCCATTCACTGGTAGGAATTAAATTGGTACGGACACTTTGGGGAGCTATTGGCACAATCCAGTAAGGTTGAAGATATACTTACCCTACGACGCAGTGATTTCATTCCTATGTAAGTCTAGAGAAACTCTAATACATGTGAAAAAAAAAAAAAGACATGTTCAGGAATATTCATGATGGCATGTTTTTTTTAAGAGCTAGAAAACTACCCAAATGTCTCTCATCAACCAGAAGACTGATTACGTCATTTGATTTGTATGTACAATGGAATACTGCGAACTACAGTGAAAAATGAATAGACTGTGCTATAGGGATATAACCCCAGAAACAATATGAAGTGGAAAAAGCACGTTGCGGAAGAATGCCATTGCTATTAAATCATACAAAATGATATGCTTTTATTTACACATGTTTACCTGTGTAATTAAAGTGTAAAAAAACCCATTATTTTGGAATAACCAGCAAATTCAGAGAAGTAGCTCCCCCTAGAGAAGACAGGAAGGAAGACCAGGGAGGGGTACGCAGGGCTTCCGTTTGTACCTGCGGTATTTTATTGCTTGCGATGTTTCTTATCTACATTTTGTAGAGGGGTAAAATATTTTCTAATTGAAAACAAGGTGATTTCTAAAACTGGGCACAAACTCCTGCTCCATCCCCTCTGCCTGTTGGCAGACACACTGTAGAGTGACTGTGAAACTGCTCTCCATCTGCTCCAGGTCCATACGGGAAATTTTAGGTAGATGTGATCGTCTTCAAATGGAACGTTCTCCAAACATCTATACGGACCCCGTATGCACACGGTATTCACTGGTTTTTGACCTAAAAATCTTGACCTATTTTTTTCTGACTTGTGGGTTTGGTGGGATCATATTTTGATATGTTGGTAGAGATGCAGAACAGGGCCATAGTAATAGAAACCAAACAGCAGCTCTCTGGCTCATTCTCTAGCAAACTGCTGGAGCCTCCTCTCATCCCATCTCTCCCTTGGGAGTTCCTGGGATCCCTTGCTGGTGCTGGCAAGTGACCACGGCCACAATCCTCACATCCCTTTGATAAGGACGTGGGACCAACATTCTCAAGTATTTCTGACTGCCTGGGTTGGGGAGGGGGAAGAATCTCCCTCTCTGCGGGCTTCCCTGGTGGCGCAGTGGTTGAGAGTCCGCCTGCCGATGCAGGGGACACGGCTCGTGCCCCGGTCCGGGAAGATCCCACATGCCGCGGAGCGGCTGCGCCCGTGAGCCATGGCCGCTGAGCCTGCGCATCCGGAGCCTGTGCTCCGCAACGGGAGAGGCCGCAACAGTGAGAGGCCCGTGTACCACCAAAAAAAAAAAAAAAAAAAGAATCTCCGTCTCTGCACCATAACTGCCTGGTTTCAAATGAAGTTCTCTATCCCTTCCGAGTTCCATCCATTCAGCCCTGGCTCTGTTGCTCTTACAAACATCCTCAAGTGGGAAAGCACCCACCACTGGCACCTGCTTCACTTTCTTTTACTTGACAATGAAGCCCTGCTGACTTCTTCCCTAGGTGCCTGTTGAAATGCAGCCCATCCATCTCTTTTATGCGCCCTCCTCTTTTCTGCAGCCCCCTCTCCCTTGGAATCTGGTCCGGAGCTCAATCCCAGTGACACACACCGTGTTGGCCTTGAGTGCCTTGTCCTGTGTTGTGCAGCCTCTGTCCTTGACCGTGACCGTGAGCCTCAGTGCTCAGTGGTTCTGCACCAGTGAGCCCCCTTCTCTGGCTTGCGTGGTGCTCGCACTGGGGACTGAAGCTGGGGGTGGCTTTCCTCTCTGCCTGCGGCTTATTTATACATCATATAATTCACCTTCATTAAATGGGAGAAAGTTGCACCAAACTGGGACTTCGGGGAGCAAATCCTAGGTACATGGTTGCTCTGAGAATGGACACTGTAGTCCATAACAGACTCTGGGCAGGAAGCAGCTGGCACTCCCCAAAGAACTGAACTGATAAGAACGTATTTGCAGAGAGATGAAGGGCTAAGGAGATGGTGAGGCCCCCAGGAGCCGACAACAGCAGGAAGCTCTTAGTACTGTTACTCCTGCAGGGGCAGGGGGGAGGACTGGTGTTATCAGAGCCCTGTGGCAGCCGGAGCTGAGGAGGAAGGGCTGCCTGGCTGGAGCTGTGGCCCTAGAGGAACACAGCCCCTGCCAGAGCCATGGCTTAGCAGAGGGACAGTAAAGGAATAACACCTGAGATCTCTCTCCTCCCACCCTCCAATCCCCTGCTGTTGCTTCCCACTGGTCGAGTCCCACTGAGCAGCAGAAGCCCAGGAAGCTGGGTGATGCATTCTGGAGAGGCCAACCTTCCCATTCCCCCCCAGGGTGGGATCTTGGCAGAGAAGGGCAGGGAATGGAGGCAGAGGGGCAAGCAGAGAATAGGCAGCACCTTGTATATTCCTATGTGATGTGCAGTCATCATGTAACTAGAAAGACCAGGTGTAATGAGAAGTCCCCTGTGATTCAACCTGTACTAGCATTCGGGCGGTTTGGGCTATGGTTTGGGGGACTGGTTGACCCCTGGCTTAGATGGGTAAGCGAGGAAGGAGGTCTGGGAGGGAAAGGAACTGAGATTCGTGGTTATGGGTCATGGACTTCGTTCTGTGCTTTGAAAAGGAAGATAATTTGAATGAGACTCAGGGATTGCTGTTTATCGTGCTCCAGGTAGTTCCCATACCTTAAAATGACTGAGCTTGGTGGTGGCAGGTTGTGGTCTTGAGACTTGTTCCGAGCCCAACCCAAGTGACACACACCACGTTGGTCTTGAGTGCCCTGATGGACACGCATGTGAGGCTGAGGACGCCCTTAGCTGGAGCTAATCTTCCCGGAGTTTTCCTCCTGGCTCCACTTTCATCCGCATCACTCATTACCCTCGCCCTGAGGTTCCCCTGAACACATCTCACCTGTGAAGGCTGTGATCAATGTCAGAGAGGGAGCCTTGATCGAATGACCCTAATTGCAGAGACATGGTCTCTAAACACTGTGGCAAGGTACAGAGAAAGGAGAAAATAACATATCTGAACTCATAGGGGTACAGGGCCTGCCCTGGAGAATTCCCAATGCAGCATGTACGTGCCAAAGATAAGGGGCACCTGCAAAGCAACATATCGAGAGAAAGTTCACAATATACGAACAAAATGTGTACTTGGTAAAGAAGGGTAGGAGAATAGAGCCATTGAAGTTGGTGGGCTTTGGTAGCAGAGAGAGTAATAGCCCTCTGACCTTGCCTAAACAGTTGACATCTCTCAGCAGGCCTCAGTTTCCTCATCTGTAAAATGGGCAAACTAAAGGTCTATTTCTCATTAGACAGCTGCAGGGGTTACATGGGAACATGATGTGAAGCACAGGGCCTAGCACACAGTAAAGGTTGGCTATTATCAACATCATTATTATTCCTGAAGGTGAATGCCAGTCACCACTTGGAAAGAGGAGTGAGGATTCCAAGATTCCAGAAGACTTGGCACCCCCTTGTGTCTTTTAATTGACCTAGTTCATTGCCCTATTCCAGCCAACCTCACAGGCCTCAGTTCTTTGACTCCCACTCATGTCCCGTCAAGGGTGACATGGGTGCTTGTGGACCTGTCCATCAGCTTGGTCCCCTCTAGGTGGAGAATCGTGAAATGTTCAGGAGGAAAAGTATGAAGGGTCATCTTGTCTCGCATTTCCCAAACCGCATTTGCTAAACCACTGGGTTCCCACAGTGGCCCTGGGAAGAAAGTTCTGTGGTTAAAGAAGTTGAAGCAGCCCTTCCATCTTTGCTCTTCTTTCTCTCACGGAGCTACAATGCTCAGAGAAGCACTGCAGTCAAAAACTGGTTTCACATTGTTTAAACTAGTACTCTCTCAATTTATTTATCTAAAGAGGACTTTTTCCATGGGACACCCCACAGGACTAGTGTTTTCAGGTGTATATCGGTTATAATTTGTGTTCAGCTACACGGTACAGAAGCCCAACTACATGGTACAGAAGCTTAACTAGGGTTCTTTACTTTTCTCATTTTTAGGACAGCAGATGCAGTCCTGAGTTGGCAGAGTGCCACCACAGTACCATGAGGAACCCAGGCTCCCTCTATGTCTCTACTTCAGCCTTCCTTAGAATGAGATTTTTGCCTTTGTGCTCACTGCCTCTTGGTTACAAGATGGCTGCATCACCACTAGCTTCACATCTGCATTCCAGGCAGGAAGAAAGAGAAGGACAAAGCACAAAAAGTGCATGTCAGCTAATTGTTTCTCTTTAACAAGCTTTTCTGAAATGCTTTTAACAAGCTTTTTTTTAACCTCTAGAAACTGGTTAAAACTGTGCTAAGGAGAGACTTCAAACTAAAAGGGAGTCTGGGGGGCTTCCCTGGTGGCACAGTGGTTGAGAGTCTGCCTGCCGATGCAGGGGACACGGGTTCATGCCCCGGTCCGGGAAGATCCCACATGCCGCGGAGCGGCTGGGCCCGTGAGCCATGGCCGCTGAGCCTGCGCGTCCGGAGCCTGTGCTCCGCAACGGGAGAGGCCACAACAGTGAGAGGCTCGCGTACCGCAAAAAAAAAAAAAAAAAAAAAAAGGGAGTCTGGGGGAAGCTAAAAGATTTTTAAATGGGCATTTTGCTACCTCAAACCAAAGCAGAGACCTCTTAGTATGGAAGAAGGAAAGAATTAACATTAGGTGGGCAATTTGCATCACGTGCCATGTTCATTGATCAAACCTTTGCTTCTCTCTTCAGTGGGTCGAATCTAAAAGCATCCCATGCAGAAGAAATAAAAACAAAGCAAGCAAAGAAACCAACCAACCTTTGTAATCAATAGAAAACACACATTCTAAGCAACAAGGCACTTGGGCCCACAGACTCATTGGGAAGATGCTGTTGGTGCCCCGTGCAGGTCTTGGGGCTGCCGTGGGTATTCCAGCTAATGGCTCACACCTGTGGGGACTGCCCTGGGGTTATTGAACCCCCTCACCCCGAGGTGCCTGGGGATTACATCATGCTTACCCCACCCTCTCCTGCATCCTGTGGCCAGTGACTAACTGGCGAAAAGGTACAAAGGCCCCACTCCCTTGTTCCAAGCGGGGGCGGGGGGGCAAATGTGGCAGTGCCCTTCCTTCTCCAGAGCTCCCCACAGGATCAGGCTGAAGCTAGACGTCTCCTAAAACCACATTCTCACCAGATCCTTCCCCTGCCCTCTCTTCTTTCCCTCATTCCCTTCCTGGTTTCTCCTGAGAGCACGGCCTCAGTACATGACATATATATGAATCTCTGCTGTCTCAGGCTCTACTTCCAGGAAACTAGATCTAAGGTGTCCTGGGTCAAGCAGGGGGCGGGGGTCTGTGTGGTCTTCACTTCCTTCTAAGGGATTTGGTGTAAAACCTGTCCCCTCGGTCCTGTTTGTGGCCACTTTGACTTAGCCTGGGTGCTGTGGGGACAGCTCTGCATTTCACCTTGGTGATGGCTGTTGGGGGACAGCATCTTTGCAAATCCTGTCAAATATGTTTGGGGAGAACTCAGTGCAGGGCACTCAGCAGGCAGAGTCTAGCACTGTTATCTTCTCAAGGCAGATATTCTTAGAAACAATGATTTGCATTCTTAAGCCCACGAACTGTTTGAAAGGACTTGTCATGTGTGGTGTGTGTGTGCGCGCAGGCGCGCGCGATTTTCCATCTTGTGGCAATGGCGGTGGGGTATTTATAGCTGGATCTACAGGGCCATTCTCACATGGCTAAAGAAAATGAAAACCTCATGTGGATTTTGTTTTGTTCACCCCCCCCGCCCCCACCCCCACCCCCACCGCCTTTGCCATTGCAGACTCTCCGGTTCTTAAACCCTTGTTGTTGTAACCAGAGCCGCGCGGAGTATCGCTGCAATGGTGAGGTTATGTAAATTTACTATTTCAGGCAAAAGCGCCGGTTCTGCCCCAGTTAGGCCTAAGAGGGGACATTTGGGGTGAGCTTGCGGGTGACCCTAAGTGGCAGCCCCACCCGTCACCACTCTCTCTAGAAAGTCTCCCCGGATTAACTCTGTGGAATGTGGATTCCCCAGGTCACCCCATGATCCCTCTGCGCATATGAGCTCCTTGGAAAGACAACTATTTTCTTTCCCCCTTGTGTTTTCGGTATTCTTAAGCCTTTCATGTCTGTGTTTTGCCTTCTTGGTTAGACAGAAAACACCCCGGGGGCCTGGTCTGTTTGCCCAGGTTAGTCTGAGCCTTTGGCAGCAGCTGTATGGGGAGCTTGGGGTGGGCGTGGCAAAGGCTGAGGCCCCTGCTTCCTCCAGATGGATGAGGAACTCCTGGGGTTCTCTGGGCAGCAAGGTCGGGGTGTTGACCTGATCTCTACGGAGAGGCCAGAGTGCTTCCTGACCATTTCAGCTGAGAAGGCCAAGGGACCCAGGACCCCTGTAGACCGTCTACCATTTCTTTCTGGTGACCTGGAACCCACACATTAGCACTTTGGATTAAAGCAGCTGGGGCTGCAGAGGGTCTGCGCTGTGGCCTGGGGAGGGGTGCACGGCCCTAACCTGCCAGAACATTCGAAGCACCCGAGGGGCGTACGATGGAGGGCGCTTAGTAAGCTTAGCTGCCGTGACCCCGGGAGCTGAGTCTTCTCACTGCCTGGCCATCCCCAGGGCTGTCAGGCCTCCTGCAGCTGGCCCACTGCACGGAGAGCTTTATAAACTCCCACTCGTTAATCTCTCCATCAGTTGAAGGCCCACTGCGTGCCAAGCACTGGGCCGAGCACCTGCACGCTTCAACACACCTCATTCTCATAAGACTTGCAAAGTGGGTGTTATCCCATTTTACAGAAGAGAAAACCGAGGTTCTAAGAGTTTAGGCACCTTGCCTGAAGCCACGTGGATAGGTAGAGGCACAGAGGGCCTGTCTCCAAGAATCACGCCCTCTGTACCGCACCCCTATACGTCGTAACCATCTCCTTTCTCCATGAACTGAATAACCAACTGTGACTTCCGCCGTCCTGTAACTCTGTACCATCAACAAGCATTATTCTGTATTCCCCACCCTGCCTTGGTAGGCTTCTAGTTGCAGAGTGGACGGTGCCTTCTGATCTGGGGGTCAGTGGGGAGCTTCTGGAGAGCCTGTGCCTTGAACCCTCGGGTCCTGCACCTCCATCCTGCTGCCCTCCTCTGCCGTGCACACACCACCCCCTCTTTTCCTGCGTCCCTCCTCTTTCCACTCCTGTGAGTTCTAGAGGGTTTCCAGCCCTAGGGTAGAGCCAGCAATTCATTAGTCTTTGTCCTGTTTCCAAGAATCCCAGATATACAAGAATTCCTCATTGAAAAGTCAGGCATTCTTGGGGAAAGTGTGTGTCACCGAGAGAGAGAGATTCCTCACATTGGGAAATGAGATCCCAGGCCAGTCCAGGAAAATAACTGTGGATTTCAGAGCCAGATGGAAGTGGATTGGCTCTGCCTGACACCCCATCCCCCGGCTACCCACCCCTCACAAACCACATCTGGGGAATTTGCCTTCCCAGTTCATCTGAGGGCATTTACCGGATGACATTTTCCTCCGGATACAGAAGGGAGTAAGAGGTGGATTGGGGTGCGTGTGTGTGTGTGTGTGTGTGTGTGTGTGTGTGTGTGTGTGTGTGTGTGTACACATAGACCTTCTCACCTGCAGGTCTCTTTCTGTGCAGTTCCTCTTGGCGTGAGCCACTCACCTCATGCAGAACATTCTAGTGAGTTTTGGTTGGGGGGAGTGGATCCCAGGATACAGAATGGCAGACAATGAGTTCAGCTAGTCATCTCCTCCTACTTTGGGGCAGCTCCGCCTACCAGAGTGTCTCAGGTCAGTGCAAGGAAAGGTGCTCAAGGACACTGAGAAAGGAACCTCTCATGGCTCCCCATTCACAGGCTAGAAATAGAGGACAAGAGGCAGCGTGTGAGCAGAGGGCAGAGCAGCTGCAGAGTGGGATATAATCAAGAAAAGCTTTAGAAGGATATGAAGGTAAAATACACACACACACACACACACACACACACACACACACACACGCACACAAAACCTTCCCTCCTTGATTATAAAAGAAATACAGGTTTATTATAGAAAATACATAGAAGCAGAAAGACAAAAAATTAGCCTGCAAACCCATCACTGGAGGACTGAAAGGGGGCTTGGGCCTTTCTGTGCTTCCACCCCTGCCCCCCACCTCCTGGCCACAAACACCCTTGGAGAACTTGCCCCCCTCCCCAGTCCAGTGACTATTTGGTCACTCACATTCCAGTCTCTCTGCACATTTTTAAAGCAAGGTTGAGTACATACCGTTTGAGCAGATGTTAGACAGTTTTGTGCATTGATTTTGTCCCCTCCCCTTAGTGTCAGCAACTTTGTAAATGAGAGAAATTTTAAGCTAGCTATGGAAAGAGGTCCTGAGGCATGGTTTGGTGGAGAGAAAGCTCAGAACTGGAGGAAGGGTGCTTCAACGCTGGAGGGTACCCCCTGGGATGAAAGAGCTTTTAAACGATGGAGGGAGACAAGGATCTCGAGCTCAACCTCCCGACTCCTGCATGGGCTTTGAGCACCCAAAGCCTTGGACTGAGGCTTGGGTTCCCTGGCCACACATTTAGCTCTGAAGCCATTACTGAAACTTATTCTAGGGTAGGCGCTGTAATGAGCCCATCACATACACTTCGTTTTTACAACTCTGAGTTTTAGGTGGTTAGTTATTCCACTTTACAGGTATGGAAACTAAATCTTAGAATTGTGAAGAACTTTAGCAAGGACAGTTCCACAGCAGTAGAGCTATGATTTGAATTTGTTTATCTTTCTTCTAACCACTGCCCTGAACAGCTTCCTGTCCATGATAGAAGGTGTTTCCTGGTTAAACGTTTCTTGCTCAGACTTTCTGGATGGATTCACCAAAGAACAAGGGGGCACATTCCCAGTGGTTCCAGGGAGGGCAGGTAATCAGAATTATTGTGTTTTCCCTGGGGCTGGGCCGGGGCGGGGGGGGACTCGAAAGCCTCAGTCCTGCCATCCGTAGTGGGCATCAAATCAGTAATCCCAGTGTCGCCACTACTCACCACTAGACTCTTCCTCCAGGAAGTCTTCCAGGTTGAAGTCCAGTTGACACTCATCCCTCCCTTCCTCCATTCTCTTTGTTAGTAGCCTTCTCCAGTTTCCAGCTACTCAGTAGTTGATCTTGTGGCCAGTTGTCACCTGAGCAGCGCTGTCTTTGAGATTCAGAATAAATTAGCTGGATCCAGCCCGCACAAACACAGGAAGCCTGGCATCCCTCCAAAGGAGCAGTGGTTCTCAAAGAATGGTTCTGGACCAGCAGAATCAGTATCCCCTGGAACTTGTTAGAAATGCAAGTCCTTGGGCGCCCCCCACCCCCCGACCCGCTACAGCAAAAGCAGCAGGTGCAGCCTACCTCTTTGTGTTTTGTCAAGCCCGGCGGGTGATCCTGGTCACACCAAAGTCTGAGAACCTCTGGTCTAGAGATGCCCAAGTAAGAGTGATGGCTTCAATATTTCCTGTCCCCTCTGGCTCTGAGTTCCTATTTCCATCCAACTAGTTAAGGTTATTAATTATTGCTGGTCATGAGCAGGGTGGCCATGAAGTTACGAACACAGGCTCTGGAACTAGACCACTTGGATTTGAATTCTTGCGTTACCTGCGCTCACTGTTGTCCCTGAGTGGGTGGCTTAAATCCCCTCTGCTTCCGACCTCTTATCCCTAATAAGGTTAGCCGTGACGTTCCCCACAGAGCAGCCGGGAACCTTTGGTGTGTTTGCATGTCAAGTACTTGAATAGTGCCTGGCACACAGTAGGCCTGCAATAAACGTTCACTGTTATTACTGGTTTCATGCAGATGGGCTTTCTTTTGCACTGTATTAACCCAGTGGTGAAATTTAGTCCTTATACCCTGATTTACAGAACCCACACACATACCGTTTATACAAGGGCTTTGTGAACATGGTAAACTTTAAGGAGGTTTGAGGAAACCAGTGGTGTTTGCATTACAACAATGCAAACAATTGAAATTGAAGATTGGGCAACCTTGTTCTGAGAGGTGGATTGCTTGGCCGGAAGTCCTTCCTCGCTCCCTTCTTGGTGCTCACCAGCAACTCAGCCGCCTCCCTGTTTATTGTGCTGAGTGGTTCAGCTACCTTTCCTCTCCAGCCCCACTCCTAAACTTTGCTCTTTGCCTCCCTTGGAAATCTAAGGACAACTTCTAAATAATGGACCCTCTTATCTGATTCTTAGGCTGGTTTCCGCCCCCTCAGGGAGGAGAGAGCAGCAGTGAAATGTATTTCCCTTCCCACGTGAACTACACTGCCTCTCAGAGCGCTTCCGTGGCACGGTCAGCTTTGGTTTATCTATATATGTATGTGAATATTGATCTGCTCATCTGTATCTTTTTTTTTCCTGTTGGAGCACGTTGCTCCGCGAATCTTCTCCCTGCTGTTCGTTGTAAACCTTCACACCTGCGCAACCAGGGATTCAGTCGCAACCAGGGTCTCCGTCTCGGTACTAGCCTGGATAATCCTTTTTTGGGGAGAGGTGGTGCTGTTCTGGGCATTATAGGATGTCTAGCAGCAACCACGGTCTCTACCGATTCGATGCCAGTAGCATTCCCTGGTCGTGACAACCCAAACTGTCCCCAGACATTGCTAGATGTCCTCAGCACTGCCCCGCAGTTGAGAATGACTGGTCTAAGCTAAGTTCTTTTGTAATAGTTTAAATCCATTACATCTTAATCTGTCCCAGAGTTTACCTCTGTAGTGTATTTATGGTTAGGGAACTGGATTTATCCATGGAGAAGAAGGGTGCAGAGTCCCAGCGGCCTCTGGGTCACCAGTGATTCCTAAGGAGAATCATCAATGCTTTGTAACTGCATTTCCTTTAAGGCTCCACGCTTAACCTACGTGCATTTAAGCCAAGGACATCCTGCTCCCTTCCCAGTACCCCCTCTAATCCGCTTGACTCCCCCCACCGCCACAGCAGGAAGCCTCACAAGAACTAGGAATGGCCTTTGGGTTTCGGCTTATAAATACTCACGGTCTCATTTTTCTTACTGAGAAAAAATTTTTTTATCATGTTTAACATTCTTGTTGCCGTAGTGGAAACTTTTGTTCTTTGGAGAGTTTCCCATTCCAGGCCCAGGGTCAGATTCCTCAGCGGAACTCTGAACATTTTCTAGGGAAGTTTCTTTCACCAGTGAGATCGTACCTTTGATACATTTACACGACTGAGGTTGGATTCCGCGTTAAGACGTCCCAGGATCCTAAGGTAGACAACGAGGGAAACTGGAGGAAGAGCTGTGTATCTGGGACTCAGTGGGAGGCTGTGATTAAAATCATTTTATGGTTCCATTACTTTTTTGGGGTTTTTTTTCTCCTTACACTCTAGCATCTCAAATCTAAGACGAACAGACAGTGTTTCAGTCAGTATAAGTTAGATTATGCTGTGGTAACACATAGTCCCCAGAGTTCAGTGACTTAAAACAACAGAGGTTTCTTTATTACTCATGCTACCTGGTTTGTAGTAGGTCAACACAGGACCTGTACTCATTACAGTCACTCAGGAACCCAGGCTGGCACAACAGGCGCCTCCCTAAGTGCAGACGATTGCTGTGCCAGAGGGCTAAAGAGGGTCTGGTTTTGCCAATTAAATGCTCTAGACCACTAATGACACTTGTATTAGTCAGAGTTCTCCAGAGAGACAATAGGATGTATGTATCTCTATCCCTCCCTTCCTCCCTTCCTCCCTTCCTGTCTCCATCCCTCCCTATCTTTTAGTTATTTTAAGGAATTGGCTCACTTGATTGTGGGAGTTGGCAATTCCAAAATCTGCAGGGCAGCCCTGCAAGCTGGAGACTCCTGGAAGAGTCGATGCTGCAGCTCAAATCCAAAGGCAGTCCAGAGGCAGAATTCCCCCTTCCTCGGGGGACGTCAGTCTTTTCTTTAAGGCCTTCACATGGTTAGATGAGGCCCACCCACATTCTGGAGGGTAATCTGCTTTACTCAAAGTCTACTGATTTAAATTTTTGTCTCATCTTAAAAAAAAAAATATCTTCACACCAACATCTACTTTGAACAAATATCTGGGACCATGGCCTAACCAAGTTGACAGATGACATTAACCATCACAACACCCAGCTTCTACTCTCAGCTCATGGGCCAGAATTAGTCACGTGGCCCCACTCAGACACAAGTGTCCAGGAAGTATGATCTGTTGTGTGCCTGGAGGGAGGAGTGGGGACCAGTGATATTTGACGAAGCATCACTAATGATCACAGCTGTGACTTCTGTTACCTGAGGATGAAAGAAAGCCTCAGTCTGTGTTGTCCCCATTCCGATGCGTTCTGCGAAGTCGATGTGGAAATGGTTTTGTTTTTTATATTTTTTAATTTTATTGGAGTATAGTTGATTTACAATGTTGTGGTAGTTTCAGGTGTACAGCAAAGTGATTCTGTTATACATACACATATATTCATTCTTTTTCAGATTCTTTTCCCATATAGGTTATCACAGAATGTTGAATAGAGTTCCCTGTGCTATATAGTAGGTCCTTGTTGGTTATCTGTTTTATATATAGTAGTGTGTATATGTTAACCCCCAAATCCTAATTTATCCCTCCCCACTCCCCCCCAAGCTTTCCCCTTTGGTAACCATAAGTTTGTTTTTGAAATCTGTGAGTCTATTTCTGTTTTGTAATAAGTTCATTTGTATCATTTTTTAAATTAGATTACACAGATGAGTGATATCATAAGGAATTTGTCTTTGTCTGACTTCCTTCACTTAGTATGATAATCTTTGTGTCCATCCATGTTGCTGCAAATGGCATTATTTCATTGTTTTTTATGGCTGAGTAATATTCTATTGTACCTATGTACCACATCTTCTTTATCCATTCCTCTGTCGATGGACATTTAGGTTGCTTCCATGTCTTGGCTATTGTAAATAGAGCTGCAGTGAACATTGGGGTGGATGTATCTTTTCGAATTATGGTTTTCTCTGGATATATGCCCAGGAGTGGGATTGCTGGGTCATATGCTAACTCTATTTTTAGTTTTTTAAGGGACTTCCATACTGACTACAGCAATTTACATTCCCATCAACAGTGACTACATAGTGACTCCATAGTGACTACAGCAATTTACATTCCCATCAACAGTGTAGGAGGGTTCCCTTTTCTCTATACCCTCTCCAGCATTTATTACTTGCAGACATTTTTGATGATGGCCATTCTGACTGGTGTGACGTGATACCTCATTGTAGTTTTGATTTGCATTTTCTTTTCACCTGCTTTTTGGCCATCTGTATGTCTTCTTTGGAAAAATATCTATTTAGATCTTCTGCCCATTTTTTGATTGATTGATTGATTTTTGATGTGGAAATAGTTTTAGACTTAGACCTATCTGCCCTCTTTGCTCATAGGAGATGTTCTGGAGGGGTTGGGTTACAGCACAGCCTGGCCTCTAGGGGACTATATTTTAAGACTGTTACTCAACACCTTCCTCTGTTTTTTCTTTGCTATTACGTGTTTTCTGTGTGTGGTGTCACATTCAAGCATCCTTGTACGTTGGGTACTTGAAGAATGCCCTGAAAAATAATGTAGCCTTTGTGACTCTCTGTTAGTACAGAGTCTTCAGGTTGTGTCTCTCTTGCCTGGATCAGGAACGGCTCGGGTGTCAGCCCTCCCTTTGCCACGGTATCACTCTGTGCTTCTGACAAGTCCCTCCCCAGTCTGGGCCCAGTTTTCCCAGCTGTCTAGAGGGGCATTGAGCAATGGGGTCTCTAAGTTTCCTTCTGGCTCTAATGTTCTGTGTGCCTTTGGTCCACACCCTCTGCTAAAGTCCCCTACCGCCACCCCTACCCTGAGCCAGCGTTTGTGGACTGGCTGCCTGTTGGGTACAGCGGGGGCTGCATGACAGTTTTCCTGTCAGGATCATTCTGGGTCCTCACTTGAAGCTGTGGCCTCGTTAGTGCCCTGGCCATGCTGTGTTCACGAGCCCAGAGAGAATCTGTTCTACAGCCCAGCTGGGAAGCACCATCCCCACGCCTGGCGGCTGGGGGGAGCCCAGGGCAAGGATGTGTTGAGCTGGAGCACAGGGAAGCGTGCAGAGGGCAGGGCCAGGAGGTGGGAACCATCTGTTTTACCCGAAAGTGAGGTCTGGGAGCCAGGCCAGCCCTTCGTGGCCGTCCGGGCAAACCTAATGCCCAAGGGGCAGAGTTTCGAGGACCTCAACATACTTGCTTCCACAGTATTCATATTTGACCCTTCCATTACCCACTCCAACCAGTTGTTTTTTAGCTTAAACGAGATAATGTTAGAGGAAAGACCTGGAAAACTATCCATGCTCATCAAACAATAATAATTACTATTATCATGTGCTGCCTTATTCCATAGATATTTTGGTGCTAGGGCTGCAAAAGTGAACAAAGACACGAAATCAATTAGAATACAGAGTGACGCCAACTCTAAGCATGGGCAAAGCTTGCGGGAGCTCAGACAAGGGAGCAGTCAGTTGTGCTCGTCAGGGCAGAAGCCTCCATAGGAACGGTGACCGTTAAGCCGGGTCTTAGTGTCAAGGACTTTACAGGAAGAAGAAAAGGGCGTCGTAGGCAGAAGGTACCGCATGAGCAAATATCAGAGTTCTGGCTAGGCTTAGGGAAACCTCTGGAAGCCTGGCCTGGCTGCTGGGTGGGGTGGGACAAAGTGAAGGGAAGCATCAGAGGGGGTTGGTGATCCCGTTATGAAGGGTCTGGAATAACATATGAGGAGGAGTCGGGTCTTAACTGAGTTTTTTTTTTTTTTTTTTTTAATTACCAGGTATGGAAAAAGTTTTAATTTCAGTTTTGGCTGAAAAAAAAGCTATTGCTTTAATTTTATTGAAAGTCTGCCTGTAGCTTGATAATGGGCAAAATGTAAATAGATTTCATCACAGTGTTGCTGGGCTGTCCTGTTCCAGGACATTTTGCTCCTCCCCTTCCTCTTAGAACTTCCGTGTAGAATAGAGCAGAGAGATCTTCCTGCTCTAGTTTTGGTCATTTTAAATATTCAGGTAGGAGATAGGAGACAGAATATTTATTGTTTTCTCTTTATAAAAGGAAGAACTGCTTATTTTAGAAAGTATAGAAAATAAAATGGTAAAGATGAAAAAAACAAACAAGTAATTCTACCCTCCAGACAAGCTTGGTGCTACCATTTGGGTAATTCCTTCCAGCGAGCATTTAAGGGCAGACAACCTTGTCTTGCATGTTGCCTTTTTCACAGCATGAACCTGGCCCTGGTAGGGGCTTCATCAGCGTTGGTGACTGATACAGTGAGGTTCCTCTAGACCCCTCTAGGGAAAGCTTAGTGGTTGAGTAGAACCACATGTGTTCAAATCCTAATGTTCCCATTCATAACCTGCAGGACCTTGGCCATTTCCTCTCTCTAGGCCTTAGTGTCCTCATCTGTAAAATGGGAACAACAGAAATAACAGTGTCTACACACTCAAGTGTGGGGACCAAATAAGTTCTTTTGTGCAAAGCACATAGGAAGGAGCCTCGCACACAGTGAGTGATTCCCATTTGTCCCTGGTTTTTGTACTGCCCTCTGGGTGAGTCCAGCCCTGAGGGAGGAGCTGCAGGTGGACAACCTTCCCTATGAGAACAGTCTGTCTCATTGTCCTGCACAGCAGGAGAGGGGTCAAGCTTGTTAAGTCCTCAGGATTAGACTTGTGAAAAAGCCAGGGTCCCTGTGCTTGTCCCTGGCTTTTCCCTGGAGGAGTCTGGCTCATCCCCACTGGCTCCTTCCTGTGTAGCTTTTTCCCCATGGGCTCCCCAGGCAGGCTGTCCCTTTCAGAAAGCAGCCACACTCTTTGCTACTCCTCCGTGGCCCTGCCTCCCCTGCTCGGTGCCTCCCTGGGCTGCAGCTGGGACCCTCCAGCAGAGGGAGGCTGCTTTGAATCAAGTGTACACTCCCCAAGAATCCATGCCCAAGGAAGGACTTCCTGGCCACAACGCCCGCTGCAGCGCTGGACTCCCACCCCTCCGCCCTGGCTCTGGGACATACAAGGATCATTCTTAAGGACTGAGCTCAGGATCCCTAAAAAGAAAGTTGGAAAATAGCTGGATAAACTTGGGAAGTGAAAGAAACCGTCATATCTTCCTGCTTGGATTGTGGATTGCAGTTTTGGGGGCTGAGTCTGGTGATTCTTGCCAGATGGAATCTGATGGGCAAACGTGGGAAGGAGGGAGACAGGGGTGGGGTGGGGGGGTGGTGCTGGGATTCCCACTGGGTAGTGAGCCTTGGACTTGGGGCTAGCCCCCTCCCCTCCTCCCAGTGGTTGCCACCCCTGAGGCAGGGAGCTGAAGGTTGACATCTGGAAACATCTGGAGCCTGGCCCAAGGGGTGAAGATCAGGGAGGGGCAGATTTCTCTCATTTGGGGAAAACAAAGCGTGGTCCGTAAGGGCTGTTTGCAAAGATGCCCGAGGCCAAATGCAGTGAGTGACACTGTGATTTCTGTCTCAGCTGGGGACTCAGGAGTGAGGGGACAGACCAGGCCCCAGGCTTGTTCTCCAGGCCCCTTGGACAGGGCAGCTGCCCATGAGCAGCAGCAGGCAGGGCTGTAGCAGAGGAGGTAGGTCTGCCCCAGGCTGGGAAGAATGGAAGGCCTGTTGTTCTGAAGCCTGGGAACACGGCCCTGGAGGGAGGCCCACGCTGCTGCCCCAGCTCAGAGTGAGAAGGAATGGCGGGAGGGCTCCCTGCAGCAGGCAGAACGGGACTGAGCTGGCACCTCTACCCTCTGCGGAGCTAGCGGTCCCCCAGCCCTGTTCCCTGTGGCATGGGCACAGGTGAGCTCCCTGCCTTTGAATGCCCAGGTGCGGTTTGGAAGGCTGGGAGGTAGCCTCCCACGGAGAAGGCAGGATACAGAAGCAGCCTCAGCTCCTGCGCTTACCCAGGCACTGAGCTCCAGATCAGAGATGCTGTCTGCCAAATTCTGCTCCAAGAGCTCTTTCCTATGCTCTGTCGTGTGCCCGGCTCTGGCTGTGGGTTTACCGAGATTTAAAAAAAAAAAAAAAAAAAAAAAAATGCCATGATGGAATTGGGAGGGTGCAAAGATCTGGAAAGATGTTTTGGATGTGAGATTAAAGCTGTCTTTGAAAAGTAACAATAATTACCATTAATTCTGTACCTTGAATGTGCCAATCCCTGTACCAAGGGCTTTATGGGTACCGTCTCATTTAATTCTCGCAGTAATTCTTGGAGTCGTGAATAATTGCGGAGATTTTATGGATGAAGAAACTGAGGCTCAGAGAGGTAAAGGACCTTACCTGAGGACACAGAGCTGCCAAATGGCGGAACCAGGACTTGAACTTCTTCATTCAATCATTCATTCATGTGTTAGTAGGCCATTAGGCTCAACTTTATTAAACTATGTGCCAGCCATTCTAATGGACACTGAAGACACGGCTGGGCCTTAGACTGGGGAAGGTCTGGCCAGCCTAACTCCACCACCCGGTCCTCAGCCCCGTGCAGAGTCTTTCAGATGATGAGCGCAGAGACCCTTGGGGAGAGTTGTGTTGAGAACTCAGCTTGAGAATGTTCTTTTCCTTAAGAAATGTTTCCTGTTGTTTTCACTTTAATAATAATCTGGAAATTGAATGCATTCATTGTGAATCATCTGAACGGCCATCATAGAACCTACTCCTGGCCTGAGGTTTTAGTCCTTGAGTTTATGTTTCTGAGCAAGTTGGCACCACGTGTGGTTTCCTAAAATGATAGTGTTTGACTTTTAATGCTTTGTTTCTTAAACCGGATCCTACATTGTATGCTTGGAAGGTCCAAATACCAAAGATTAAGAGAGGCTGCACTGATCCTGCTGCAGGGAGGGTGCGGTGTAGTACGGGTCTCCCAGGAGCAGAGGGTTCAACATCCCCTTTCCCTGGGGCAGAGTGAACTGAACTTAGCCGGGGCGAAGCAGCATGGGCGTCTGATCTTCCAGCCTCCTGGTCTCCAGGATCAGGGGGCACCCAGTCCAGAGACTCAGGGAGGAACATGCAAGTCAGGAAAGAGGAAAGTCCCCAAATTAGGGGCCAGCAGCCCCTCTTCCAACACAGCATCTCTGACCTCTAGCAAATGGATGTTCCCCTCTAAGCCTTTCCAGATGGGACAACTTGTGCCGAGGCTGGGAGGGAAAGCGCCGAGCCTCCCGGGAGCGCTGTGTGATCTCCTCTCCAAGAGGGGCATGCTCTGGCCACCCCAGAACTTCGGACCTCTCCGAGGGTCCAGCTGTTGGGCAACAAGGCTGTAAGCAGGATCCCTGACATAGGGAACTGTAGTTGTGACCCAGGCCTCGCCACCCCGAATATGAGCAGGTCCATTGTGCTGGCCTGGTGCCTCGGCCCTTGGATGGGGCTGGGAGGCTGGTGTGGATCAGATAACCCCCCAGTGCAGGCGGCCGGAGGCGAGGGAGCCGGGACCCAGACCTCCTTTTCTTCCTCGTCCATCTCCTTTTTCTCCTCCTTCTTCTGCTGTTGAGGTTTTGGGTCTTGCCGTGTGGTCATACCTCCTTTTGAGTAACGATCCCGTGAACCTTTACTCTCTGGTTACTGTCCCTCCCCTAGATCCTGGGCGATCATCCTGGGCTTGGGCTTCCTTTCTCCAGACCTCTCTCTGGCCCCGTCCATCTTCTACATTAGCTGCCAAGCTGTGAAGTCCCGAGGGCGCAGAGTTTGACTTTGGGGGCCGTGAGGTCTCCGTCACATTCACTTGACTCAAGCACCAAAGCAGCCCGTGACAGTATGGAAATGAATGGGCGCGGCTGTGTTCCAGTGAAACCGTATTTACAAAAACTGGCGGACTGTGGGCCAGCTTTGGCAACCCTGACCCAGATGGAGTTGGCCTGTGCAGAACACATTTGCTGGTTCCCTGTGGCCGGCTGGACTCCTTAGCGTAATGGGCCGACCCCCTTCTACATCTCTGCATGCAATCTTCTTCACTGAGTCCTTCTTGTACTCCCGTGAGCTCCATCCCTCCCACCCAGCCTGCCTTTTCTTGAACTAACTCTTCCCTTTCCTGCCTCTGAGCCCTTTTGCCTGTTCAGTCCCCCCCGCCCAGTCCTATCTACTCCTAAGATTTTGACTCCTTGTTCAGGTCAGATCTTCCCTCTTTGTGTCCCGCCATGACCCTGAACCCCTGTACCCTCTCCAGCACAGGGAGTTCTTCCTCTCCTCTGTGACTCTGTCACTTCGTTCTTGCCTTGGAAGCGACCCTTCATATGCTACACTTTAGTAATTTGTTGTTCCTTACTGTATCTCCTCAAGGGCAGGAATTGATAGGATAGGAACTGGCTGTGCCCGCCACCTCCCCCATCCCTGGCTCCGTGCCTGCCCAGCAGTAGGCAGGCAGGAAGTAGCGTTGGCACAAAGGCTCATGACCTCTCCCTTTCCCCCTCTAGAGCCCCTGTCCCAGCGGGGGTCTCGCTGAGCCATTTTGGGAAATCAAGGTCTCATCACGTGTCAGGCCCTGAAGCATCCCGGTGCCAAGTCCATCTCTGGCCCTGCAACCTGAGCCTGCTTCTTCCCTGCGCCCCGTGATTGGGTGGCGCTGTTTGTTTTGACATCCCGAGAGGGGCATGAGTGGGAACACGAGAGATCCAGATTTCAAAGCAAGCATTTTCTCTTGTAGCCGCTGTAGGCCAGGCCCCTGCCGGCCCCAAGGCTCCTGTGTTAGCATTTCCAGTTAATTAAGAAAACAAGCCCCAAATCCCTGACTGCGATGGTTCTGCAGATTCAGGACAGAGGATGCGTGTCGACGTGTAGGAGAGGCCTCCAAGCTCCTGCAGGCAGGGTGAGCCAGGGAGGTGCCCCCCGTGCCTTCTCAGCAAGAGAAGATGTGGCCGAAATTGGATCCTGGGCAGCGAGCTCCAGACAGGGCCCGGAGTGTGAATTTCTGGTCCCCCTGCCCATCTCGGGGTGTTTTCTGAAGGGATGGAGTATGGAGCACAGCCAGCGGGATGAGAAGAGCAGAGGAGGATTCCAGAGCCTGGAATTTGCCACTCTTCTTCTCCAGAGCCAGGTTATTCCAACTGCCTGGCTAGTGGAGGACAGTGGTGAGAGGTGGCCTGGGGATGGCTTCAGCTGAGCCCATGGGAGCTGACCTGCCAAGGGGGAGCCCCAGTCAGGGCTACCCCTCACCTATGCAGAGCCTTGGTGTGAATTTAAAAAGGGTATCCTTCCTTAAGGGAAACGTAGTTAAATGTACTGCTGTAGGAGCAGTCCAATCCACCCTCTCCCTTGCCCACACTCTGTCTGTGGTACCCAGGAGAAGATGCTGGGCCTCCACCAGCACCATTCCCTGACCCGGGTGTTATTCAGCTGGTGGGGATTGGAATTGGGCCTCTGGGTGGTGCAGGAGCACAGGGGCACCAGGCATTGGTGGTGAGGGTCTGGCCTGCACCTTCTCTCCCAGGTGTGCCTTCCCTGCGGCCACGATGGATTCACACATCCCCGTGGAAGTGGGACTGTCTTGCAGGTCACAGCCTGGACACGGCATACGGTGGTCCTGGCGCCCCTTGGACAGAGTGTGGCAGGAGAGAGACCCAGTCCTCCTCTACCACTACTGGCTGGTCCAGGGCAAATCGTTTGGCCTTTGTGAACCCGGTTTCTAATGGAAAATGGGGATGAGGCGCACATAGAATGTGTCCGGAAGGTGTAGGCGTGTCGGTAAATATTGGATAAGGCGTATGCATACTGGGCCTGGCTCAGTGAACCTGGCTTCCTTCCCCACTGGACGTCTGTCTTGGTCCATCCTGCCTGCTGGCCATGTATCTGGCTCCTGGAAAAGATAGTGGGGAGAAATAATCACATCTAATAAAGATGTGATTAGTTTCTGCTCAGCTAGGGGAGGAGAGGTCTGGGGAGGAAGGGGTATAGGGTCTGCTCTCGGGATCTGGTTTAACTGTCCAAATAACCAACAGTTGGTGACAGATGGTTTTTGACTTTTGAGAGCCTCCCCTCTATCCCTTGGGGAATCTCAGGGCTCCTTGCCTTCTCCACGTCATTGCTTCATGATTCACAGGGCAAGGCCACATTCTGCAAGCAGGCGGGGTCATTTGGGGAAAGCGAGTCTCTGAAAAGGTGAATATCCCTATGGTGCTGTAAAGTGGGAGAGAAGTCATGTGAAGTTTTGGGGAGAGTTTCAAATCTTTGTTTCGTTCCTTCCTTCCTCCCTCCCTTCCTTCCTTTTTTTTTTTTCTTTCTCTCTCTCCTTTCCTTCCTTCCTTCCCTCCCTTCCTTCCCTTCCAACACAATCCTTAAGTTGTGTAGCTGGTATGACCAATAGCTCTTCTTTCCTGGAAAACATATCCAAAATGCCACCTGATCCTCCCCAAACTCCCAAATCCCTGGACACCAGGTAGGTTTGCTTTCAGCTTCCGCTGCTGATTTTAGAGCCGTTTTGCATGCCCAAATTAAGGAAACTATACATAAAATGAGGTGTGGAATATGAGGAAAGGTACTGATGGTAGATGAGTAATGATAATCGCTTGTGAAGTCGCAGGTTTCTGTGACATCCACTTGGCAGATCAGAACCTTTTGGACCGACTGTTGGGAAGATCATCTCTTTTTGAAAGGGTTTCTATTCTCCAGGCTTCAAAGAGAAAATCTGAGGTGAAGACTGGGAGAAGTTGTGAATTTGTTTCTAGAGTATTAGGGAACACATCATCCAAAGAGAGAGGCGGTATAGCTTGGCCCCTCGCAGGACTCACGATCTTTAGGGAATATATTCCTGAGGAATCTTGGTGAAGGTTTTCAGAGTTTTTAAATGACATTTTTGTAGTTGTTGTTTCTGCTGAAGATAGCGTATGTAGAACCATTTAGAGGAAACCGAGAACTGAAGAACCAAACCAGGGTTTGTCTGCCACTGTTCTCTAGCGGGAAAGAAGAGTTCCTGCTGAGAATTTGAGGATGGGGTTCTAGACGTGGGCTGTCGTGAGTTTGCTCTGGGTCCTGGCGTAAGTGGCCTTGCTTCTTCTCCTCTGTAGAGTGGTCTTGAAAAGTATGGTCACCTCCACTCTCAACACCCTGTGCTTCCCAGCAGCCTGAGGGGGCCTCCCCGCAGGGTAGTCAGAGAAAGGAGTCAAGTTCCTTACACACTGGCGGGGTTGGGGGGTGGGGAAGTGGAACCATCCAGAAACAGAACAGGGTAGTCTTTTCCAGGGTCAGATTTTTGCACCCAAGCTTGTGGAAGGGCACTTGGTCACTCCAGAGAACAGTGGCCCTCGTGACTTGGCTCTCTGAGTAGGGGTCCACTGAGACACCCCTGTGCCTGGCGGGGTGTGGGGCTCGGGCCTGGGCTGCTTGTTCAGGGCCTCCGTCTCTGTGTGCAGTATGCTTCCCCTCGACCTCCTTGGTCTGAGCATAGTTTCTCTTAACGGACCAAAGGAGACTTTGGAAAATCCCAAACCCAGTTTCAGAGTTCAAGGAGGGTGGGTCCCTCAGGACCAAGCCCTGGGCTACTTCTCAGGTCTGGCCACACCCAGCTCTGTACGCCCCGCCTCTCACCGGCTGTATCTTAACTCTTGCCCTTCCTTCTGCCTGAAGGTTGGTACCTGGTGAGGTAATTAGCCATCCTTCAAGGCTCAGTTCAGAACACCACCACTTCCGCAAAATCTCCTCCCCGCGGTTTCAGGGAGGTGAAGTTCTCTTCCTCTCTGTCCCGGCACACCTACCCCCGATGTGGCACTTAGCGTGATGCTTGAGAACCACTGTTCCGCCTGGCTGTGTCTAAACCAGGAGCTTCCGGAAGGCAAGGGTTCGGACAGGCTGACTGTGCTTTCCTAGTCCCCCTGACAGGGTCCAGCACACAGTAGGTCTTCATTAAATATTGGCTGAATGACAAGCGAAGGGAACCTGTGCTCTTTACAGTTTTCCACCGAGAAGGAGGCAAGCAGGAGTGGCCGGTGTTTGGGCCATTTCCCCAGGGCCCAGCTTCACAGTGGTGTCTGAACAGAGCGCGCTAATCGGCACCTCCCCCCACCCATCCCTTCCATGCCAGGGGCTGGGAGCGTGTGTGGATGGGCCTGCAGTGAGCCCAGGGCTGGAGTGGGTACCAGCACCGTGCTGTCCTTCTGTAGAGACCAAGGTGCAACAGCTGTCTGCTCTTCCTCGCCTTGGTCCCCAGGGGCCTGTGATTCCAGCAGCACCTGGGGAGAACCCCACTGCTTGTGCCTGTGAAGGACGCCCGTGCTGGAGGCTGAAGAGATACCATGTCTGGCGCCAGTTAGAGAGTTCTAGCGTGTTGAGCTTTTTATGTCTATCAAGAGGAACCTGGGCAGTATCAACTTCCACGAATGCCAGGGGCATCAGAGGAGAGCAAGGGCTCCTGGGGGGTCAGGAGTGAGCTTCCCTTTGGGGAGTTTATGCACTGGCGTACTCAGGCACGTTTGCCGTGTGCCTCCCACGGGTGCCCGTCACTGTTCTAAGCTCTGAGGGTGCAGCCTGACCATGTTCCTGCCCTCGGTGGGGAGCTTACTTTCTAGTGAAAGTCCCTGAAGACTGAGAGGATGGGAGCTGAGGCCAGTTTCCCCCACAAGGTGATTCTGAGCTGGCCCCTTGGTGAGGGATATCGTTTCTCCGTTCATCAACCCCTGCATTCTTCCCCAAGACGTTGCCTGCCAGAAACACCTCGGTGTCACCCTTCCAGATTCTTGGCCCTCCCTCCTTCCGCAGGCCATGTTAGAGACCCCTCCCCTAGACTCCCACCTGCCCTGTGCCGCTCTTCCCCCTCCCCAGCCAGCTTACCCGTGGTCCTCCCTTTCCTGACTGACCAAGGGCATCTTTGATGACCAGCTCTACGTTTTATTCACGGCCACCTCCCTGCTGTGTGCCGTGCTTGGCACAGAGTGGGGCTTCCACATGCAACTGAGGAATGAATGAGCCGTGGGGCAAACGCTGGGTTTCATTTATTCATCTTCCTCATGCATGCTAAGCTTGTGTGTCTGTGTTCATCTCTTTCTGGGTCAGTCCTGGAGAGGGATGGACTCTCGGGGAAGTTGCTGGAAAGCTGGAGCATTGGGGGAAATGAAGACTTGGGGGGAATGGAGACACGGGAGAAGACCCCCGTTGGAGTCAGCTCTTCTGGGTGTCCTCTCTGTGACTTGGTGGCATGAGGCTCACCTGCCTTTGAACATACTCCCTCCCCCTGGGCTGGGAAGGTGGGTAGGGCTCAGAGCCAACAGAGCTGAGCTCTGAACACAGACCCTCCTTGTGGCTAGGGACGAGGCAATGCTGAGGGACAGACCTGTCCCTACAGGCCTCTGGTTCAGTCACCCCAGCTGGGCCTGCAGGAGAGCAGGCCGCCTGGGAATGGCTGGGAAGGCCAGGCCTTGGGCCCACCTCCCCCGAGGCCAGGATGTGGCGTGGGACCCAGGCAGGCGGAGGTTCCCACCGCTCACTCCTGCGCCCGAAACGCTCCAGGCTCAGGCAGTGTGTCCCAGCAGGAGGGGGTGGGGAGAGACTCCAGCTGCCCGGGTCAAGACTCCACGTCAGGACCAGGGCAGCTCCACAGGCACCCACCTCTGACGTTTATCCTCCACCTGGACAGCTGCCAGTGACCCTGCAGTGCAGCCTTGCCTTGCGGGGGGCGGGGGGGGGGGGAAGAGATTTGGGGATTAACCATTGCAGGCCCTGCCTGAGTCAGGCTGAGACTGGTCCTCCCAGATCAGCCGTCATCCATCCACCATGTACCAAGGGCCGGAGTGGGCATATTCACAAATGTTTTCTCATTTCATCCTCACGTCAACCCCATTTTCCTAATGAGTAAACTGAGGCATGTGAGTTACATAATCTGCCTAAGGTTCTACAGTTAGTAAGAAAAGTTTCCTGTATTCATTCTTTATTACAGGGTCTGCTATGTGCTAGGCAGTAATTTTAGGCACTGTGGATACACAGTGAATGATGGACAAAAGTGTCTCAGGGAGAGATAATAAATAACGTATATAGCATCTCACATGGTGATAGGTCTGTGTGGAAAATGAGGCGGGAGAAGGGAGTGGACGGTGCTGGAAGAGGGTTTTTGTTTTTGCTTTTGTTTTAAACCATTATTTGTGCTATTGGGTATTCATCATTGACTCTATTCCATGCATTAAAAATTTTTTTTAATTTTTATTTTATTTTGGAGTATAGTTGCTTTACAGTGTTGTAGTAGTTTCAGGTGTACAGCAAAGTGATTCTGTTATACATATATCCATTCTTTTTCAGATGCTTTTCCCATATAGGTTATTACAGAATACTGAGTAGAGTTCCCTGTGCTATAAGGTAGGTCCTTGTTGATGATCTGTTTTATATATAGTAGTGCGTGTATGTTAATCCCAAACTCCTAATTTATCACTCCCCTGCCACCTTTCCCCTTTGGTCACAGTAACTGTGTCTGTAAGTCTGTTTCTGTTTGGTAAATAAGTTCATTTGTATCATGTTTTAAATTAGATTACACAGATGAGTGATATCATATAGGATTTGTCTTTGTTTTACTTAGTATGATAATCTCTGGGTCCATCCATGTTGCTGCAAATGGCATTAGTTCATTGTTTTTTATGGCTGAGTAATATTCCATTGTATATATGTACCACATCTTCTTTATCCATTCCTCTGTCGATGGACATTTAGGTAGCTTCCATGCCTTGGCTATTGTAAATAGTACTGCAGTGAACATAGGGGTGCATGTATCTTTTCGAATTATGTTTTTCACAGGGTATATGCCCAGGAGTGGGATTGCTGGATCATATGGTAGCTCTATTCTTAGTTTTTTAAGGAACCTCCATACTGTTCTCCATAGTGGCTGTATCAATCTACATTCCCACCAACAGTGTAGGAGGTTTCCCTTTTCTCCACATGGAAGAGGGGTTATTTTAAATAATCTCAATGAGAAGGTGAACAATCATTGCTCCGCAGACAGTGCTTGCTGGGAGCCAGGGACGACCCTGATCACCGTATACAAGACCACTAACTCAACCCCTGCAATTACATTAGGAGGCAGATTACTATTACATTTTCAGATGGGAAACGGAGGCACAGGAAGGTGAAGTAACTGGCCAAAGATAACACAGCAGATCAGTGGTGCTGGGGTCGGCACTCAGGCAGCCTAACTCCTGAGTTCTGGTTTGTACCCGCTATGCTGTTCTGCTAAGCCTGCCACAGACGGTAAGTGAGTGGGCAGGTGAACGGCCCTGCGGGACCCTATCCCGACAGGCCAGGCAGGTGTAAGGGGGCAAGTGGCCTGGTACCCCCTCCTCTGCAGCCCCCTTGGTGAGGAAAGGCAGAGCAGTGGGCAGATTCATTAGAGTTAAACCTGAGTGAGAAGGGAGGGCGTGACTGTGTTTGCAGAGAACAGTAGGAGAGGGTGAGAACTCCAGGCGAGGGCCTGAGTCTCAGAGGCTGCAACTCTCCCCTCCCCACCCCGGTCCCTCCAGGCTCCCTCAGCTCTCCTGGGACTCACATCTGAAACAAGTAGGACTGTCTCTTGCTCTCGTCCGCATCTGCCCTGCCTCCTTGTCAATCCGAGAAGACCCTATTTAGTTACAATGATGATGAGGCAGCTCATATTTTTTGAAGGTTTCCTAAAACGGCTGGGGAACATGTATATGGTACAACTCACGTGTGCAGGAAAAAGTGATTATTTGCTCTAATTGATAACTTGCAATTAAAATCTTATCTTAGTAAATAAAGGTACTTTAGTCTCTGCTGTGAGACAGGGGCTCGTGGTCCAATGAGGTCAGGATTCAGACCCCCTGTGAGGTGTCCTCCAGGGCCCTCCTCCTCTGCCATCGGCTTCCTGGGGAGGCTCCAGTTTTCTCAAGGCTGCAGGGTCCCTGCTGACGTCCACTGATGTGTTCTGTGTTCCCTCTGCGTCTTGGGCCCTTGTGCTGAAATCCACTGAAGGAGCCAGGTCTGGTCTTGTCCCGGGGCCTTTGAAGGGTTACCTGGCACCTGTTGCTGAAGCTGCAACTTCTTCAGGCCCCGTGGCTCTCCCGGGACTCCCACCTGCCCCTGGAGGGCCCCAGTGTCCAGCTGTTGCCTGGATGTGAGGGCTCTGGATGGGTGGGCCCAGGGACAGCCCCCAGCCCTTGCTAACCTGCCCCTGGCCGAGCCCTGTTGCTCTGAGCCCAGCTGAAGGCAGGGCTTCTCCAAGGGGCGTGGCATTTCCCCAGGTGTACATCGCTGTCCTGGGATTCTCCAAGTCATTGTCTCCTTTCTAAAGATGTCCCTCCCCCCTGGTGTGGAAGGGAGTGAAATCCTGGCCATTTAATTCCTTTCCCTCCTAGTCCTAGAAAGGTTTTCTGTTCCTCATTCTTGTCCAGAGAAAAGAACATTAACTCTTAGTGACCCTTCCCTGCTCTACTGACCTTTTTGTTTTGGGGGTTATAAGTCTTTGACCAGAGAAAATAAGGCTGTGTCTTAGCGCTGATATTGGAAGGGTACAGGAGAAAGGAAAGGAAAAAAAAGAAAAGTAAAAGAAACAATTACCTGAATTTCCCAAAGGCAAAATATATTGGGAAATATTTTCAATATTTCCCTTGTAAAGTACTCTGTATCAGACACGCAGTATTATTCCTGAATTGTCAGTTACTCCTCATGACTACACTATGGGGTATATCGTGTCATGACAGACGAAGAAGGTGAAGCTTAAGGAAGTTAACTTTCCCAAAGGTCTTAGAGCTAGTTAGTGGCAGAGCCGAGCATAGAAGCGAAAACTCTAGATGCTCAACTCCATCCTATTCCTGAGGCCTTTGCTTCTCAGAAAGGAGGCTTGGGGTCAAAGTTCTTTAGCACTCAGTAAAAATAAAATGTGGCCCCTTGAATAACATATATCATCCCCAGAGAAAGGGGAAGATTGGCTTCAGTGGACTCAACCAGGGGTAAAAATATCAAGACACATGCCTCATGTCGTAGGAACTCTCATTCCATGCTAGCAAGGGCTGTTGGTCTTCAGATTCCCTCCCATTCCTGTGTATGGGAAAACGTCCATCTTGCTGTTCTCATTCAGTCTTGACACGAGCAATGATTTTCACTACCTGTTGGGATGACCGTGCTTGACAAAAAGTGTGATGTGACAGCCTCCCTCCACTCGGCCTCCCTAGTTAAATAAAGAGGCCTTCGACTCGCAGCTGTAGCTGTTTTGCGCAGAGCCTGGTACAGCCCTGACTCAGCTCGCAAGTCAGCCCAAGCCCTGCCCTTTTCTGTCTGCCAGTAGCTGTTTTCTAGCTATGAAGGACCGTGGTGCAACATTTGAAAATTCAGCTCTGGCCCCTGCTGGCACTGGAGTTGAAAGGCCAAGGCGGGTATCTGAGCACCACCTACAAATAGCCAGGGGAAATAACATTTGGCTTTATATATTTAGCTTTTATTACACAATCAGTTATTGGTGTTATAACATTTTTTTTTCCCTTTAAATAAAGGAAGGGGAAAAAATCCCCGCACAGTCATAACACATGCACATGGATTCATTTTCCCAAAAGCCCCAGTGCCCAGGGCATTCTGAGATGGAGGGGTGAGGAAGGGAAGGGAACAAAGTCAGTGGGACGTGATTAAGATGACCTGAAATGGCGGGAGCCAAGCCACTGCACAGGCTCATTAACAGACTTACTGCTTTCTCTTCATTGCCTCCTCCAGGAAGCCCCCCCGGTGTCCTCCTGGTCAACAACTAGGCTCTCCACTCACGTCACAGTGCCTTACTGTGTGCATCCCATATTGTATTATGACTGTTTATGTGCCTGGCTCTCCCACTAGACTGTCGTCTCTAGGTGCTCAGGAGCATATCTTATTCATCTCTTATCTCTGGTGCCTGGTACATCCAAGCAGGTCAATAGATGTTGGTTGAGATGGTCCTTACGATGCCAAATACAGGGGCTGAGACAGTTACTGATGATGACATGCACTGAGGCTCAGACAAACTTCTAAAGTCTATAGGATGGAAAGCAACATGGAACTATGAAGTGTGTTATCCGTGTCTGATACGGGTGTGTTTTCTTTGGTGTGGTTTGTGTGTGCAGGACAAAGAGGGTGCCATCTCACCAGTGGCTGGTAGGTCTCTTCTCACGCTAAGAAAGAGGATTAAACGGCATGATCATGAACTTGAAGAACATGACAAGAGGGCCCCATTATCTCCTTAGGACTGTGAGCTCCCACTCCAGTGCTGCCTTCCTTAGGCTGTGGGAGGGCAGGGACTGTGTCTCTTTTGTATCCGAATCCCTGCTGCCCAGTCACAGAGTGTTACCAAGTCCAAGCTTGTACTGCTTGCTGTGTGACAGGCCAATAAATGGAGAGAAATGAGTGGTTGGGGCAATGAATAGTGACTTTATTCAGAAAGCCAGCAGACTGAGCAGATGATGGACTAGTGTCCCAAAGAACCCTCTTGCCTGAGTTAAAATTCAGGCTGCTTTTATGCTAAAAGGGGAGGGGGCGTGGCTGGTTGTTGCAGACTTGGTGCTGGAATCCTTTGTTCTTGCAGCTGTCCACACAGGTCTGGTCGCACTGTTCCTATCAGTATCCAACAAGACACTTGTGGTTCTCTGTTCTGCACCTTTATCCATTTATCTCTATACCAATGGAAAAGTGTTGTACCTTTAAAGGTCGGAGCCTTGAGAATGGCCTATCATGTATATTTCATGCTATAGGCAACATTCTTTTGCAAATGTGCAGGTGTGGAGAGCATGACTAAGCACAGGCAACAGAGTACAGGGGTTAGAGCTAAAGGAACAGATCCAAGATGGAGTCAGGTTTGTTCTTCTCTGTTACAAGAGCAGATGCTCAGTAAACATTTGTGGAATGGATGGATGGATGGGTGAATGCACACATGCAGGAAGGAACTCTTGCAGTCCAGTGAAGTTCATCAGGGAAGACTTCAGGGAGATGAGCTTTGAGTCTGGTTATGAAAGAGGAAAGAGTATGCGGTGGCAGAGAGGGCTTTGCGGTCGGGTGAGGGGAGACAGGCCATTGGTACCCGTTGGTTTGGATACTTCTAACCAGATGCTGACTCCGAATGGCCATCTCTTGGGGGAGAGGAAGACTTGGGGGGCTGTGGGAAGTCCTACAAAGACACAAGCCTGGAGAGAGGGTTTTTTCCCCTTTTTATTTTGCTCCTTTTCCTCCAGCACTTGGAACTGAACACATTGCTAGGATTCCTTGAGTCCCTAGGGCAGGGGTCGGGGTGCAGTTAGGGGGGTAGTTCTAACAAACGAGTCTGACAGAGGCATGTGGCGTGCGGCCCAGAGAGATAGGGAGTGGGGAGGGGGGAGTGAATTGAGAGTTTGGAGAGGAGGGAGTTCTATTTTGGGTGACTTTGACTCCCAGCCTCTCTGTCAGCCAGATCTGCAGCAGACCCCCACCCTCTGCACACAGTTCGCTTGTACCTTCTGTGCACTGGCTTCTGCTCTGTTTCTGGCTCCCCTCCTGCATCCTTTCAGACTTGGCTCTCTCTCTCTTTGGTGTTCTGCCTCTTGGTATTCTTGCCTGCATCCGAAACCTCCTCTCGACCTTTTCAGAGAAGCTATCCCTGAATAACAGCCGCATCTACAGATAATAATCAACATCTGCAATTTATCTCCAGTCCTACTACGTGTCATGCACCACACTAGGTGCTTCGTGTGTCCTGGTTCAACTCACAAGAAACACGTGAGGTCATTAATCCTGTGATCGCTATTTGACCAGTGAAGAAACTGAGCCCCAGAGAGGTTGGGTGAACCCCAGGCAAGGCCATCCTTAGTGTTGGTGGCAAAGATCTGCCCAACTCAGAAGCCTGTGCTCACAGCTACACAGCCCTCCCTCTGAATCAGAAACTCTGGGGGTGGGGCCCAGTGAGCTGCATTTAACAAGCCCTCCAGGAGATTCTAGAACCAGTGCTTTAGCTGATCTGGCTGCGACCTGGCTGAAAACCTCCCAGTCCACCCAAGATTTGGAGAAAGCTGATTCATTCACTGCTATTACTCATCCCTAAGATTCCATTGACCCGCTCCGGGCATAGGGCAAGTTGCTTAAGGTTCCCGAGACCTTGTTCCCCTGGTTGTGAAATACGAGCAGCCCCACGCTTAGAGGGGAGCATCCCTGGCCCCTCGTTTCCAGGAGAGGGGCTCCCAAGAGTGGTGACTCAGCACTGATGGCACCTTAGCATCACCTGGGCAACTTCTACAAGTTATCAATGCCCGGCTCCTTCCCCGGACCAGGCCAGCATGTCTTGGGGTGGGATCAGGGCATGAGTGGCTGAAATGGACCTAGGGGTGGAGAACCTTGGCCTGTCCCTCCCCATCACTTCCTCAGGGGAAGGAGTGAGGCACCTCTAACCAATGGCTCTGGGAGGTTATGAACTGGGTCTGCCTACGCTCGCTCCCTTCCCTGGGCTCTGCCACCTGCAGGGGGCGCATCTGGCCAGCTCTGGGGGTTGAGGTCGGGAGCCCGCTCCTACGGGAAGGTCCACGGTCACCCTCCTATGCCGAGGACTGGACATGTCAGCTGGCCTCACTCATGGGTGAGACATTAGCAAGTCCGTTTGGCCAGAGAGACACAGCCGCTTACTCCCACAGCTCTGTCAGGAACGTGGCTGATACCGTGACCTCTATCTGTTTGCTTCGTGTATCTGTTTCTCAACTGGTCCTGAACTTGAGCCAGAAGAGGAAAGTTTTATGTATGGACCCCACAAAATCCCAACACCAAATGCTGGACAGAGTTACTGTTGAATCTAATGAGATGCCATAAACAGGCAGCTAATTAGTTAGTGGTCAGTAAAAGTGTGTTGCCTATGAATCAAAACCTAGGCCCCTCTGGTCACCACTAAACCTCCCTGGGGAGGACTGAGCTCCCAGCCTCAACCCTCCACCACCAGTTAACTCCTTAGCCCTCTCACTTCACTCAAGGCAGTAAATGTCGGTGACTCTGGGTAGGGGTTCACAAAGGATTTCTCTGCAGCTGAGAGAAGAGCAAATTATTTAGAATTGGCTGTACCTTTTTTTTTTTAACAAGTTCCCAGGTGACGCTGATGCTGCTGGTCTAGAGACACATTTTGAGATCACCTGAGCTAAGTGTGGAAACAAAAGGCGCTGGCTGGAGGGAATGCCGGGGGGAGGGGCATCTCTCGATCCAGATGGGGTCCAGTGTTTGGCGAGCTTGGCTGCAAATTAGAATCACCTGGAGAGATTTGCAAATTCCAGAGCCCTGTAGGGTGAATGACTGATCCCGTTTTCCCAGGACTGAGAGCTTCCCTGGGATGTGGGACTTTCAGGATTAAAACTGGGACAGTCCTGGGCAAAGCAGGAGGAGCTGCTCACCCCAGTGGCTCCCCCACACCTGCCCAGGGATTCTGTTTTAATTGGTTCTGGTTGCGATCCAGGCATAGATATTTTTCAAAATGCCCCATGATTCTACTGTGTAGCCCGAGATGAGAACCTGGGGGATTTGATCACAGCTCTGGAAAGAAGGGGTGACTTGTGAAAAAGGTTGGTACAAATGCTGGTGAAAGAGAAGGGGATGGAGAGTGAATGAAACCGCCTGCATCCCAGTCCCTTGGGGAACTTGTTAAAATGCAGATTCCTGGGTCCTTTCCCAGATCTACTGGCCTGGAAACTCTGAGAGCAGGGCCCTGGGATCTGCATCATTGAGAAGCCTCTTACGATGATGCACTGTCCCTGGAGATCTGCTGAGAGTGGGAAAACCAAGAGCTAAATTGAAGGAAGAGAGCTGGAAACACAGGCTGTATTCCAGATGGGTAGCTTGTTGAGGGTTTTTGGTCTGAGGCCAAGAGGAGCATTAATAGGGTGCAGGTGGAGTCCAGAAGAAAGGGGTCAGCCTCAGCCTGGCTGGAGGACAACCGAATCAGTAAGAAGGGATGGGGCCTTGAAGAAATGGTTCCAAGCTAAGAGCACGTACCAGCTCCCTGAGTGAGCGCGAGGTGAGGTCAGTGCTGCCGGCTAGATGTGCAGGACTCATGGCCCCCCACCCCCTGACTCTGTGACCACACAGCCATGTCCTGTGTGTCTGAGTGGGGCCTGAGCGTCCACATGGGAGATCAAAGGGCCCATACAGGAAGCATTTCTAAGTGGAATCGATTGGGCGTGGAGACTGATTGGATAATTTATAACGTAAAGGAGGGAACAGCATGTGTGTGTGTGTGTGTATGCGTGCGCACGTGCGCGCGCGCACCTGGTGGGCTTTTGGACAGCCTGTCAAAACCTGCCTCTCACCCCAGCCCAGTCAGTTATGGGCTTGTGACCTTGGGCAGGTCACTTGACTTCTCTGAGCCTCAGTTTCCTTGTCTGTAAACTCAGGATGCTAATACCCACTTCTCAGTGTTTGATGTGAGAATGAAATGAGATAATACATGCAAATACCTGGCATGTAGCAGTTCTCAAGACAGAGGAAGAGTTCAGGATGATTCTGTGGTTTGAACCTCGGACTGTGGAGTCATTCACAGAGAAAAGCAGGGGTGGTCCGAAGGGGGAAGGAGGTGAAGGCGGTCTGAGAGGAAGTTGATGGGGGCGGTGCCAGTGCTTCTGAACAGAAATGTGGGTAGTTGGAAGCGAGCTGGAGATGGGGGAGAGGAGGTTTCGAGAGTGGCTGCTGCTGAATTTATCTGAAATAAAGAGATGGAAGGTTTTCTGGGAGGGAGAAGGGTGAGGGAGAAGGACAGAGACCCGAGGTGTGAACCTTGGCAAAGCCCCAGCACAGCTGCTGCGGGCCCGGCCCTGTGCTGGGCGCAGGGTTCCTGAGAGACTGTGCTACACTGTCCCCAACCTCAAGGACCTCACAGCCCAGTGAGAGTGACGCTAATTCAGGAAGCAGCCGTGGCTCTGATGGGAGAAAGGCAGGATGCTGAGGAGGGGCCCTACACCCACACCTGTGGGGAAGGGCACAGGCTGCCAGGTGAGTGGCCAGGAGGAGGGGGAGGGCCCAGAACGGAGTGTTCCAGACGGGGATCAGCTGGTTGAAATCAAGGAGAGAGAGAGAGTGTGTGTGTGTGGAGCGTGGGGACATGCGGCTCAGATTTCACATCCTTCTGAAACACCGCGAAGAGGGAACTGGGAAGAGGGCCTCTGCAGGGGGAACAGGATGGAAGGAGGTGATACTGATGCGCACAAGTGCAGTTTTCAGGGGAGGTGGGCACTGAGGACGGAGGCGAGGGGGAGACATGAGGGGCCCTGCTGGGTAAATAAGGCCCCTTAGATGGAGACAATCAGGACACAGCTTGCAGGGGTGTCAGGGTCAGAGAAAGGTGATTGAGGAATGGGGGAGTCCATGCATAGACTGGGAACTATGGAGGGGATGGTCTGAGTTCCAAAGAGGAAACCCTAGCTTCTGTAGCCTGAGGTCTCACAGCCAAGGTCTCGTTTCCCTTGGAGGAAACATCCCGTTCCTGGAAGCACAGAGAGGAAAAATATCGTATGCCTTTTATATGCAAGATGCCTTTTGTTTGCTGGAGGGTGGGGAGGGGGGAGAGTAGAAACAAACAGAAATGAAAATGTCCCGAGTTGCGTCTGGGAGTGCCAAGATCTCATTGAACCACGCAGTTTTGTGAAGGCGCACACCTTTGCCTCGCTGAGTGCCGCTTGAGACACCTTGATGGTGTCTGGCCAAGGTCTGGATGCCTTTGACCTCCATTGGATTCTGAGGAAAGGTTGAAGGACCTGAGTTCATTGGATTTTCCATGAAGATTTATTTCTGGGGTTAATAACTTTCTCCTCTCTCTCCAACCCACTCCCACCCCCTGCCATGAGATAACTTTCATTCAGGAAGAGGACCTGCTGCATACACGGCACTATGTCATGTTCTCAGGGGGCTCAGAGTCTAGATGGGGGAGAAGCTCATTGGCATAAAAAAAGATAAATTAGTACATTAAATAACACAAGTGCCACAGAGTAGCACTAGGACACATGATGCAGTGTCCTAGAAACAGAGTAGACAACGGGCTCTGAGTTTATTTGGGAGAATTCAGGTAGATGAGAATGGGTAGGAAGGCTGCTTGGAGAAGGTAGGACCTGCATAGCGGAGGGAGAGGAGGGGCAGGAAGCAGAGGTGGGCATGGGGATGGGGTGAGGGATAATATTGCCGACCCAGATGTATTGGGTTGGCCGAAAAGTTCATCCGTGAACCGCTTACGGGAAAACCCGAACGAACGTTTTGGCCAACCCAATAGAACCAGCAGAACCAAGTTTTGAACTCTGTTTCAAAGCTGACACATTTTCCTGCTTTTAGTATTTATCCAATTGCAGAAGGACACGCAACCTTTGAGTTATGTAAAGCCCTCACATTGGTGATAGGCTTTATAACGGATAGTCAAGAATTCAGGAAGTACATACTGTAATGTATCTGATGTATCCGCTCTCACTGAGTTCCTGCTGTGTGTGCGGAAAGAGCCCGGTGGGGGGAGTCGGAGATAAAGTGGAAGTGTCCAAGCCCTCTAGGAATTTTAATCCCTTGAGCAATGGCGCTTTTAGGGAGGAGTGACCAGGGAGCCTGCAGCGGAGGGGTGAGGTGGGATAAGGAGAAAAGATGAGGGTGGGGGACAGGCCAGAAGTTACTGAGTGGCCCTTCAAGGCCCTTCGGGCAGGAAGCCACCCCAGATTAAAGTAACTTGTCTCTGTTCTGTCCTGACCATTCAGGGACTGTGGGTAACATTTTTGGAAACACAGGGAGTGGCCGGCTGGGCTGCTCTTCCTGGGAAAGGCTGCCCGAGCTGGCTGCCTTAGAAGATGGGCAGGACCAGCTGCGCAATTCACGGGCCCCAGTGCAAAATGGAAATGCAAGTCTCCCTGTTCAAAAATTATTAAAGATTTCAAGACGGCAACAGCAGAGCCTTAAACCAAGCCCGGGGCCCTTCTGAAGGTACCCAGCTCGCATACCCAAGAGGCTGGTCCAGAAGATGGGATAGCCTGGATCTTTCTGTGACTCGGTGTGCGGTAAGATGATGGGGCTGGATTGCTGTCTGTGGCTGGGGTACAGGGCTTCTCTGTGCTAGTGCTGAGTTCTTCCCTGAGAGGTGGTTGGGATGGGTGATGGGGAAGGGATGGAGAGGATTCCATGGCTGGGGGGGTGGGGGGGGCGACCGTTTACCGTGATGCTGCCGTTTCTGTGCCATGGGGAGGCCGTGTCTGAGTTTTGGAATCAATTAGACTGAGGTTCAACATGTTTTATGAACCCTGCTAACTTGGGCAAGTTGCTCACCTTCGCTAAGCTTTGATTTCCCTGTATGTAAAAATGCACAATATCATCTTTGTAGGATGTTGGAATAAATTAAGTGAAAGAATAAATGTGAAAGTTTGAGCCTAGCCTAGCTCTTAGTAAGTGTTAGTATCCTTCTTTCTAAAAATGTGCTGAATATCTGTCTTGTAAAATATGGAGCGTGGAATAGATTGGGTATACATTGTCAGCTATTTGTTTTTTTCCACCTCAGGCTTATTGGGGAAGTGGCTAAAATATAACACAAAAATTTCAAATGGCAGAGGGAGTGTACACCCCATTATAATAGACACCAAAGGAAACCCAGCTGCATCTGCTGGACACACACATACACCCAGAGGGATGTGCACACGTGCATGTGTACATACACGCTCCGGAACTGAATTGAAACTAGGTTGGAATGAGATGGTGTTTCACAGGAGAGAGCCCTAGTGTGGGTGTCATCTCCCGGTTCTGAGCCTCAATGTCCTTATCAGTCAAAAATACTGCCCTTGCTGGGTTGTCCTGGGATTAAATGAGATGATGAATGTGAACACCTGGCCTCTGGTCCATGGCAGGTACAAGAATCTTCTGGTGGATCTCTGCTCCCGGGCCTTAGTGTGGTTCACGGGAAACTGAAGACAAGACGTTGCCTTCCCCACAGTAACATTTCCTGAATATTATGCTTGGGCAGCTCCTTATAAACTAAACGTGGGCTGATTTGAAATTGACGTGGGGGCTGGTTATCAGTGATATTACTGTTTCCACAGCTCATACACTGGGTCTTCTCTGTGCAGAGACTTGAAAGTCAGTAGAATCTTGTGTGTTTGTTTCCTGGGGATGAACACACATGTACGCACACCATACATACACACACCACCTACACGTCCAGACTATACCACATACACACACAAACACACACACTACACGTATCATGCTATAAACATACACATACACACCACCCCATACATATACCTCTGCACCATAGCATCCAACCCTCTCACATGCCAACATGCATTAATGTCTTCCCTCCCTCCCTTTCTTCTTTGGTCATTTCTGAGTATCTCCTATACTTGCTTGTCCAGTGTGCAAGGGTTGTGTATCCCCGCACCCCAAACCCACATCCCTCCTGATGTCTTGCCCTAGAAACTCCAAGTCATGGCCACCTTTCTCAGTCCCCTTTGCCATCTCATCTGCCTCTAACAAATTCCCAGGTTGAAAGTACCTTATTTTTAACCCACCCAGAAGCCTGGGGCTGCTGTCAATTCAGGTCTACCCCCCAGAGACCTCCAGGTGAAACCGGGCTTGTGCTTCACTAGGCTCTTCCATGGGCAGAGCCCTGAACCTTAGCCACCACTGGGGCGGAGGCTGGGACCGGGACAGGGGAAGGGAACCTGGTTGGAGGGCCTGTGATGTGCCTAGTGCTGTGCCGGCTTCTTGATATGTGCTCTTTGTGTGATGCTCACAGTAGCCGTGGGAGGTGGGCTTTGTCGTCCATGTGCCCATGAAGGCAGTGAAGCTCACAGGCCCTAAGTAACTTAGCCACAGGCTTAATATGAAAGCATACACTCCTTACAGTAAACCACCCGTCTCCTGGAAGACCAGACCAGACCAGACCAGCTGAGGCCTGGGCCTGGAGGGAGCGCCTTGTTCCCCTTCCCCCCACCTCTGGGCGGTGAGGTCTGTCCTAGAACCTGTAGAGCAGCTTATGATACTAGCAATCTTCTAGAGGGTTGCCAGCTGCAGTGGCCAGAGCCCTTGGCAGTTGGAGGTGGTGAGGCTAGGAACAGACGTGTTTTGTTTGTTTTTAACAACTCTATTGAGGTGTAATTGGCATACCATAAACTTGACATAATTCAAGTACATAATTTGATACATTTTAGCATATGTATGTACCTTTGAATCCATCACTACCATCAAGATCATGTTTGACCATCGTCCCCCAAATTTCCCTTGTGCCTTTTTATAATCCACCCCCTCCCTGCCCGCCCTCCACCCTCTCCATAGGCAATCACCCACCCGGTTTTATTCACTATAGGTTAGTTTGCATTTTCTCAAATTTTAGACAAGTGGACTCATACAGTGTGTACCCTTTTATGCTCTGGTTCCTTGTACTTAGTGTAATTTTTTTTTTTTTTTTTTTTTTTTTGCGGTACGCGGGCCTCTCACTGTTGTGGCCTCTCCTGTTGCGGAGCACAGGCTCCGGACGCGCAGGCTCAGCGGCCATGGCTCACGGGCCCAGCCGCTCCGCGGCATGTGGGATCTTCCCGGACCGGGGCACAAACCCGTGTCCCCTGCATCGGCAGGCGGACTCTCAACCACTGCACCACCAGGGAAGCCTAGTGTAATTATTTTGAGCTCCATCCACGTGTGGCGTATATCAATAGTTCATTCCTTTTTATTGTTGAGTAATATCCAATTTTATGGATACACTATACAGTATTTTTTTTATTGATTCGCCTGTTGATGGACATTTGGGTTGTTTCCAGTTTGGAGCTATTACAAATAAAGTTGCTCTGAACATTCATGAATAAGACATTGTATGTGCCTGTGCTTCCTTTGTTTTGGGAAAACACCTTGGCATGAGATGACTGGATCGTATGGAGGTGTAAGCTTAATTTTTTAAGAAACAGCCCAACTGTTTTCCATAATGGCTGTGTCACTCTGCACTCGCACCAGCAGTGAGCGCTCCAGTCCTCCCTGACACGTGGATAGAGATCTGATTTCCAAGCTGGTTTAGTATGAAATTTGTGAGCCCCACCACATGGCTCATCCTAAAAATGGAAGCGGTTGGCTTTCAGTTTGGATTGGGAACCCTGAGGGATGCTGACCCTAGCAGTGTAGAATCAGGTGCTCCTAGAAATGTTATTCAAAGGGCTGTTTGCAGAATGCTGGGAGAGGGGAAAAATGAGAGTTCGGCCCTGGTCCCAGCCTGAGATCCTGTGGGGCTGGACCAGGTCTGGAGCTTGGTGTTTGAAAATGAAACAGATGCACCTGAGGCATTTTGGAGAAAAGGTAAAAAATGTATTAACAGGATGGGGCGTTAGGGCGGGAAGAAAAAGAACAATGGAAGGGGACTTGGAGCTTGGGAGACTATAGTTTTGTGAGGGCAGGAGCTATATCTGCGTAGTTTGCCCTTAAATCCCCAGCACCAGGAGCACTGCTAGGCATAGAGTAACTGCTGAAAACAGTGGAGGTGGAATGAATGAACAATTGAATGAAGGATGAACTAATGGAGCTCAGGGGATAGGATTCCATTCAACCAGCGTCATTTAGCACCTCGTGTGTTCTGTGGCACAGAGCCTAGTGTCTGGTGTGGAAGGAACTCTGGAAAGCGTGTGGTTTGACCTCCTCATTCACAGACAAGCCTCAGAGAAATGATGCTCTTAGCCAAGGTCATTCCTGTCTTGCGCAGGTAACCTGCTGGAGCAGAGTTGGGACTCGAACCTGAGTCTCCTCATTTTTAGTCTACTGTTTATCTTCTTCTTTTAAAAATAATATTATCTTTTCTGATGAAAAGAATAAACGCTCATTGTAGGAAATTTGAAAAAATCCAGAAAAGGATAAGAAAAATAACCCTAAACTCCAGCAACCCAAAGATAATTACTTCAAGCTGTCACACGTGTGTGTGTGTCTATCTGCCTATCTATCATCTATTATCTATCTATCATCTATCTATCTATCTATCTATCTATCTATCTATCTATCTATCTATCGTCTATTTAACCAGTCCTTATGTTTTAACATTTTGGCTGTTTTCAGTCATTTATAGCATTAGTGACCCTGGGATGCATGTCTGGTCCTGAACCCTTGCTGGTTTCTCTGATTATCTCCCGGTGCCCTTTTCACTACACAATGCCCCCTCTAAACCCTTTGTATGAACAGGGAGCTCGGAGTAGAATGGAACCCCCCACTGGGAGAGAGCTCTGCAGACATTCCCAGACCCACACACCTGTACTACGCCTATCATAACCATATCCACACTTTATGATGTTCATTTGAGTGTCTCCCTTCCCCGCCACATTGAACTCGTTCACCCTTGTATTTTTCCAGCTCTTATTAGCAGGGTACTTAGGTGCTCAACAAATATTTGTCAGAGTGAATGAATAGATGGATGTAATTGTATGAACAAGAGTGAGGGGCAGGTGAGGGGTCCCCCTGGGTCTGCCTTTTCAGTCACTTGCATCCAGGAGTTAGCTCAGCCCCCCTCCCCCGCCCCTGTCCTCCCCTACTCTTCCCACCCTGGAGAGCTGGAAAGTGCCTGTGATCCAGGATTCATGTCCAGCCAGGCCCCGACACACACGCAGGGCCTTTTCTGGTGTGAGTGCAGGACGCAGAGTGGGACTAGCAGGTCTGTAACGATGGCACTGCACCTGGGGAAGACACAGCCCAGGGTCCAGAGTGTGACCAGGTGCACAGGCCCAGCGAGGGTCCCAGGGCCGGCTTGCCTTGACGGGACCTCGAGGTCCCACCTTCATGAGTGACAGAATGCCTTTGTCTGGGACCCCAGGAGGAGTGGGCAGTAGGGAGCTTCTCCCAGGCCCCGGGTTGCCTAGAATGCTGTGAGTTCTCGGTACACTGGGCGCTCTGGTGGGAGACCTGGCAGGATGGCCCAGGAGGAAGCTGTGGGTAGTTTTCCCTGCAGCCCTTCAATAAAGCAGCCCCATTGGTGTGGGCCAGGGGAGGGGCTCAGCTTCCCGGAAGCAGAAGGGGGTGAGGATGGGTTGTCACGTGTTGGGTGGTTTCCCTTTGGCCGGGAGCCCCGGGCCTCTGGCTCTAATGGGTAGCAGAGACTTGGGTGTTGAAATTCCTTCATCCCTTTTACTTCACAGCTGTGGCCCAAAGAGCTCCCCACAGCTCCCTCCCCTGCTCAGCTCAAGTCCTTGCTTTCTGTGCCCAGTCTGTGCGTTGCCAAAGCCCCCTCATGCAGTCACACACGTGCGGGCACGCACGCCCCCCTGTGACATCCCCGGCATCTGTTCCCTTCTCTCCTCTTTGGCAGCTCAGGGCCTCATTAACTCTGAATCAAACAGAACTGCTTCCAGACTCTTCTCCCTCTCCCGTCTTTCCTGACTCTTCTCCCTCTCCCGTCTCTTCCTGTAATCCACCCTGATACGGTGCCACCAGAATTGTTCGTCCAAATCCCAGCTCGGATCACGCCTCACGGGCTCTCCTTTACTATAAGCCAATCGACGAATCAGCCAATAAACCAGCCATCCTTGAGCTGCTTCCTCCTCCCCCTCCCCCTCGGCCTGCCGTTCAGAGCCTGCCTTTATCGGGTCCCCAGCTTGTGTTCCACTGCACCTCTTTGAGCCCTGCGTCCCAGCCTGGCGAAGTGACTTCCTTTGGCTCCTCACTCACCTGGTTGCCGGGTCCTCACTCTCGCACGCCTTTGTTGTGAATGGGTTTCTTGGACCCTCCCACTGGCACGTGTTGACCTCTTTCCTCTGAGACCTAGCTTCAATGCCACTTCCTCTGGTGAATGTTCCAGACCACCCCGGCCAGAAGCCACTCTCCCCTCCTTGCAGTCCCAGAGCCTGGAACTCCCTCCCTCCTTCTCTCCCTTGCATCCTGGTGGTTTCTACACGTGCCTCCCCAGTAACACTGTAAACCCGGTTGAGGATGGGATTTGGCTCATCCAAAGCACCTAGAAAATTGCTTTGTGAATGGTAGTCACTCAGGGAATGAATGGATGGATGAATGAGAGAGTGAGTGAATGAATGAACGAAGGCATGCTTGACCATGGCCTTGGAGACCTACTATCTGCTTGTCTTCTGTCCTGGTGAGACAAAGAAATCTATGTTCGCTTTATCATGTCTCAAAATGAGAAAACCAATTGGAAAATCCACAACTTCCACACTCACCCCCAAGTCAGAGAAATGTTACTTTGGGGACTTTTTCAGTTTCACTTTACCAGCAAGACGCCCCTTTCTCTCCTTCTTCACCCACCCTGCAGCGGGGACCCTGGGGCTACAAGAGTTTACTTTTACTTTCTTGCCTTTCCCAGAGCAGAGGGGAAACCATAATTTAGGCGGCTGCTAAAAATAGCTCCCCAGTCCTGGAAAGAGAGCTTGCTTATTTTTGAAAGTGTTCCCCGCCCCCTCCCCAGCCCTGCCCGAGGCTCACAATACAAGTCAGATCGTTCTGAGTTCTGTCCTGAGAAGGACAGGGAAGTCACGACTGGGCCCTGGCCACCACGTGGCCGAGCGCTGTCTAGGAGTGCTCACAAACTCCATTTTTTTGTCCTAGTAAGAGGTGGATCTCATTCCCAGCAGCCTCTTAGACAGCACCCAGCGGGGACAGTGTGGTAGACATGGGGTCTGGAGACCCGGTTTGAGTCCTAGGCTAACACTTTGCATCTTTCTGAGTCCCAAATTTCCCCACCTGTAAAGGAGGGGAGCAGGGCGGTGATCGCGTTTACCCTACAGGAGTGTGGTAAACGTTTGAGGTAAACCTTGAACATGGTAGATGTTCAAAAACTGATCATTATAACTTTATTATGATCAGAGTCACTGGATTTAAAGCGGGGCACTCGTGTTTTAATGGGTAAGACAGGCTTCGTGGTGAGCTCGTGTGCTATACTAAGTTGAGACATATGAAATGGATGGTTTTGTAGACTGAAAAGAATTGAACACTGTCAGCTACATATGATTCAACCTAATAACATAGGGATCAGTAAACTTTCTGTAAAGGGCCAGGGGGGAAATATTTTTGGCTTTGTGGGCCCTAGGGTCTCTGTTGCACGAAGCAGTCATAGACGATGAATAGGTGGTGTAGCTGTGTTTTAATCAGACTGTATTTACAAACACAGGCTGTGGGCTGGATTTGACCCCTGTGATATTTGCCAACCCCTGTAATAATATGTAAGACTCATTCACATAGAGAACCTTTCTGTAATACATACAGCCATTTTCAGGTTTTTTTTCAGGTTTTTTCATAATTATAACAGTGGCTTATCTATATAGCTATTAATAGTGTTTACTATTACTAGGCACTGTTCTAGGTACTTTACAAATATTAACTAATTTCGTGCTTACGACAACCCTATGAAGTAAGTAGTATTATTGTTTCCCCATTTTACAGATGAGGAAACCGAGGTTCAGAGAGGCTAAGTAACTTATCTGAAGCCACATAGAGCTCATGGCAGTTGGACAGAACCCCACCAAGTCTGTGGGGTAGAGTTGGATGTTGGCAATTCGGGCAGCTTCAGGGTGGAAGCAGGGGTGAGCTTGTGCGGGGTCCCAAGCCTGTTTGCTATCCACAGAGCACGAGGGGGAGGGTCTTCAGAGACTTGAAGTGGGAGCAGGCGTGGTGTAGCTGGGTGGTGGAGGGATGGGTAGGCAGAAGGCTCCGGAAGTATGGCCTGGGATGGAAAAAGTAGACGCTTGGGAAACCGGGTCCTGGATAAGGTGGGCCTGGGGCCATTTCCCAGGTGACGCTCAGTGGCACATGAAGGGTCAGTATGTAGGGAGGAATCTCCTGCCTGGGGAACTGGACATGGTTTACATTTCTTATGTTTCGTGCAGCATCTCTGGGGAGCTCTGGGCCCCATTCCCAGACCCGGACCCCGGGGGGACCTGGTCGGGAGAAGAGGGCAAAGGAGCAGACTCCCCAGGGTGCCTGAGCTCTGCTGTCAAGTCAGGGTCCTTGGACACCCTGTTGATTCCCTTTGCCTACCAGTGTAGCCACAAATTAACAGGACGCTGGCCTCACGCACTCGGTGCTGTTTCTCTCTCCGTGCCTTTGCTTATGCTGTTGCCTTGCCTGGAATGCCTTTTCCCACCCCTTGCACCCTTCCTTAATTCTCTTATCTCTTTCAAGACTAGGGGCCATGGGTTCGATCCCTGGTCAGGGAACTAAGTTCCCACAAGCTGTGGCCAAAAGAAGAAAAAAAAAAAAATTCCCTGGCAGTCCAGTGGTTAGGACTCCGTGCTCTCACTGCCGAGGGCCTGGGTTCAATCCCTGGTCAGGGAACTAAGATCCCACAAGCTGTGCGGCGCAGCCAAAAAATCCAGAAACCAAAAACCAAAACAAAAAAACCCCTCTTCAATATCACCTCCTCCTGGAAGCTTTCCCTGACTTCTTCTTTACCCCCCAGGCTAGTCCAGGTCCCCTTTCTCAGGCTCTCTCACCCCATCCTTCTGGATTGTCACTGCCTTGACTCCCTCGGCTCCCCCGCTAGAAGGGGACCTGCTCGAGGAAAGGGACCAGGCCTTGTTTACTCCTGCGTCCTCACCACCCAGGTCAGTGTCCAGCACACGGTCTAGAAACTGGTTAAGAGCGTGTATGTTCAAGGGTGACACCGCGGTCCTCAGAACCCAGCCCCTCACCCACAGGATGTGGTTGTTGGGCAAGCTGCCTGATCTTCGGGAGGCTTAAGGATCAGTAAGAAGGGATAGTCATGCTGTTGGAGGGTTGGGGGCAATAAATGAGATAAAGCACAGAATTGTCAGCTCAGGGCCTGGCTCCTAGTTGGCACTTGAGAAGTGGCCAAGGAGAGGTGCAGCAGCATATCCTTGCCCTGTTACCCCCACGTATGGAGCTCAGGAGAGGGGATAGGAAAAGGCAACTTGAACATCCCGAAGTCACAGCATCAATCCCAAGAGCTAAAGGAAGGGTTTATGAGTCAGCTTTGGTTCTGGGCCAAAAGCACTGAACTTGGAGTCAGGATATGTCGTTGCAGTTCCAGCTGTGTCCCTTAGCTGCTGGGTGTCCTTGATAAGCCACGTGACAGCTGCTGAAGCCTCAATCTCAACATCTGTATGGGGGGATAATAGTAATAACCCCCTCACAGGGTCACTGTGAAGCTGAAATGAGATTGTGGAACCGTGAAAACACCTGGCCCAGCCCATAGGAAATGCTCAGTCATGAATTATTGAGTCTGGATCTAAGGAACACTTGAGAAAGCTCTGAGCAGATCTCAGGTCAGGTATTCCTTGGACACATGCCCTATGGCTTAGTGTTTTGTAGCTTTAGAGTCAGTCATGTGTTTGAATCCTAGCTATGCCATCACTAGCTGTGTGTCTTTAGGCAAGTTACTTAACTTCTCTGAACCACGGGATTTTGTTTTTGTTTTTTTCTTTAAATCACTTCTTTAAAACGGTACCATCCATCTCACAGAATGAGAGGTAGCTATAGCGCAGTGTCCGGCAAATACCAAAGGCTCAAGTACTAACATTGTTCGGCTCTAACTTAAGACTTAGGAGTAAGCACTAATGATATGGGGATTTTGAAGCTTTAATTAATGTAAATAAAAACTGGTCTGTCGAGGAGCTGGGGCCAGGGTTTGGGGTTAAGGGTTAAGATTCTCATCTTTGCAAACCAAATGGGAGTTCTGGACTCAAGTAATAGGAAGTGCTTCCTGGCTTGGGGTGGAATGTGGGAGGAGTGCCCAGTGTAGGCTGAGGACAGCCCCTGAGGGGATCTTTGGGAAGGAGACTGAGCCAGGCAATGTGGACGGTTAGACCTGAAGGGGCCCTTGGAGGTCTTCAGTTGAACCCTGGCACAGCATAGAGAGGTAACTGAGGCCCAGAGAGGATGACATTGTGGCCCCCGACCCACAGCTGCCTCGTGACTAGCCCTGTCCCCTGAGTTAAGGAGCTATGTTTTCTCCACAGTGTGGAAGGATGAGGCCGTGATGAGGTGAAGTCTGGCCAGACCCAGAGGACTGGAGACCCCAAGAGAGTTACAGGAGGGCTTATTGGTGGTGACCGGGTGGTTTGGCATCATGGGCCACTTGGTCTGGGTTTAGGGACTGATAGTCCTGGGAAGACCTTGTCCCCACGGGGAGAAGGGGAGGGGGCAGGCAGACAGGAAATGGAGGGCTTGGAGCTGTTGGTGTTGGGGAAGTTTCCATGGAGAGAAAGGTGGGTGGTGGGGGTGGGGTGGGATCAATTTCTCAGGCCCAAGTTCAAGTCCACTGGCTTTTGTTTTTTTGTTGCTTCCTGTTTTTCCATGTTGCATCTCAATTCTCCTTTGATGGGGAGACCCTCCATGGCTCCTCTTTGTAAAAGGATTTTGCAGAAATGAATCGCTCTGGCCACCTCCACAGTTCCACTCCCTGCCCAGGGTCAGGGACAGGGGTTTACTTTTCCAACTAGAGGTAGCTCAGAGCCTGAGGAAAAGCCCTGATCCTCTGGTTCAGACGTCCCAGTTACCAAAGACAAAGATGGGTGGCTTCTTAAATCTGGCTGAGCAAGTTCTTACAATGCCAGGCCTTGGTGGCCCCGTCTGTGCCCGGAGAAGGGCTCACGGTTCAGGCTCTGGGCAGGGCAAGTCTCACTTTGCCGGTGATCGTGATAATGAAGGCACAGCAGCCGTGCTGCTTTCTTTATTGAACGCCTGCGGTGCTCCTGGCATTTTACTTACTTATATTGTTTATTCTTCACCAAAACCCAGTGAGGAAAATGCCATTGTTACCTTGGTGTCACAGATGAGGAACCTGGGGTTCTCAGAGGTTAAGACCTCCTGCTCAGGGTTACCCAGATGGGAAGGCAAAGCCAGGAGTCAGATCCTAGTCCATCTGACTTCAAAGTCCCTGCTGGAGTGAAGGGGGGTTAGAGCAGGGGTTAGAGCAGGAGAGAAATCGGGGCGGTGGGAGATGGGGATAGCTCCTCCCAGTGGAGGAGAAGCAGGCGGCCTTTGGAATCTCCATAACCCTCTCCTGATCTACAGGGAACCTTGTTTATTGGAGCTATTTCTTTTTAAAGAAAAAAAATTTCTTTTTTTTTTAAATACTATTTTGTTTTTTATTTTTTGGTCATACCATGTGGCTCTCGGGATCTTAGTTCCCCAACCAGGGATCGAACCCGGGGCCTGGCAGTGAAAGTGCTGAGTCCTAACCACTGGACCACTGGGGAATTTCCTGGAGCTGTTTCTAAACTGAGCTGTAGAGTCTGGTCTTCTCTGGTGGGGGAAGGCTGCAGGGGGGGCTGGGGCAAGATGGGGACAAGGGGCATTAACATGGAAGGAGGAGCTCTGGTGAGGGTAGTGACCAGACCACAGCCTGAATGCTGGAGTCCTGGGTTTCAACCCCAGCTCTGTCCGCATAGCTGTGTGACCTCAGATAAGACGTTTCCTCCTTGGACCTCAATCTTCAGATCTCTGCTGTGAAGCTAGATGCTTTCCAGCTGAGGGCCTGGGGTTTTAGCCTTGGATCTTCAGAAGGGGCCCCAAGAAAGGGAGGAAGGGACAGGCTTAAGAGGGGTTCCTGGGGAGGAGGGCATCCTCAGGAACATAAACACACTGAGGAGCTGTGAGCAGCCCGCCCTTAAAAGGGCAAGTGTGCGGCGCTCCCGGGGTGGGTGCAGTTAGGGCCCTTCTCTGTGGGGATGGTACTTCCTGTTTGGAGGGTCTCTGTCTACTTCTTCCTTCTTCCCTCCTCCTGAGGCCACTCCACCTCATTTCTTGTACTCAGGGGAGACCTTAAAAATATGGAAAGACAGTTATGGCCTGGCACCAACCAGTCAGAGCAGTCAGAGCTGTGAACAGCTAGTGTAAGACTAACGGAGTAGGCCAGCTATATGCCAGCCCCCGGCCCCCGCCCTGACTGCCCTTGGTAAAGCCTGGCTCAGGGACTGAAGGCAAAGAAGGGCAAGGAGGGAGAGTGAGGGAGCGAGAAGTCGAGGAAGTGAAGGCAGAAGAGGGTTCACAGGTCCTCCCAGACGTCAGCCCATCCCGCCGCAGAGCCCCGTCTTGCCGTCCACCCAGCCTCACCACGCCTCAGGACCTGCCCTCAACAAAGCAGTCTTGCCCGCCAGCTGCAGCTGCATTTTGGAGGCTGATGAAACCAAGGGGACCTTGTCTGGACTCTGCATCATCATCCTAAACTGACGATGGGCGGAGGACCCAGGGGAGTCCACCCCTATCTGCCTAACAGAATTAGTGCTTTACTGAGCCTGACAGTGGGATGCCAGAGTTTCATCCCACCCACTCTTTTTTTTTTTCCCCATTGGCTATCAATTCCCCTGGAGAGCTTTAACCTCTCACTTCCTCCCTGATTCCTCAGCCGCCAGCCTATTGCAGGCCTTTGTCAACATAAACCAGGATTCTGCACTTGTCTGCCGGCTGCTTCCTCTACCCACAGCCTCGAGACTGTCCCCTTGTTCCACTCAAGGGTTCCTGATAGCTTAACTACTAGGAATCAGAGATTTCAATCAATATTTCTGGACTGATTGATAAAGACCCCTCTTCTCCTTTTCCATGAGCACAGGTTGTTTGCCAATTGACCAAAAAATATTTGCTGAGCACCCACTAAGCACAAGGCATTTTATTAGCCATAAAGGGGGGAAGATGTCAAAGAAGCAGGAGGCATGGCCCCTGCCCTCAAGGAGCCTTCACTGTAGCTGTGGAGAGGCAATACGTAAACCCAGAAAAGATGACCAGTAATACGAGGCAACCTTGGATAGCGTGTTATGTTAGGTATTCCTGGGTCTGTTAAAAAAAGTCTTGTTTTTAATTGAAATACAGTTGATTTACAATGTGCTGTTAGTTTCAGGTGTACAGCAAAGTGATTCAGTTACACATACATAAATAGCTATTTTTTTTCAGATTCTTTTCCCTTATAGGTTATTACAAAATGTTGTGTATAGTTCCCTGTGCTACACAGTCTGTCCTTGTTGATTATCTATTTTATATATAGTAGTGTGTATACATTAATCCCAAACTCCTAATTTAATAGATAGATAAAGGGAAGGAAGGATCAATCCCTTTGCATGAATAACCTGAGGTTTGTATATATTGTGGAAAAGATGTGTAATTCTTGGATTGTATAGGGCAATATTTCTTAAAATATCTTTGGTAGAAAATAATTCTGTAGAAAGTGTTTTGAAAGTTCTGTGTTCAGATACATTTAATAAATGCTAGCAAACATTTTGTAAAAAGTGTCACAAAGTTTATAAAGAAAGAAAAAGTGGAGCCAGTAAAAAAACTCCTGAGTGATGATTAAAATGCATCATGTCTTATAGGAGAGGCCAGCTCAGATGGCTAATTTATTAGCTAGATTGTTAGGGCTTAGGAAATAAAGCAGTGTTCTCCTTGAGTAACCTTGGGTTCACTAGGAACAAGTTACGCCACATTTATCTTTTTTTTGTTAAGGTTCTAGAACTTGGTTCAAGGGAATGCCTTGGATTTGGCGTTTTTGGAGGTGCACAAGGACTTAGGAAACAATCTCCTGGGGTGTCTTTAGGAAATGAGGGCTAGGGCTTCCCTCGTGGCGCAGTGGTTGAGAGTCCACCTGCCGATGCAGGGGACACGGGTTTGTGCCCCAGTCCGGGAGGATCCCACGTGCCGCGGAGCAGCTGGGCCCGTGAGCCATGGCTGCTGAGCCTGCGCGTCCGGAGCCTGTGCTCCGTAACGGGAGAGGCCACAACAGTGAGAGGCCTGCGTACCGCAAAAAAAAAGAAATGAGGGCTAGATAAGCACATGGGTTCATGGGTTCAGAGCTGGTTGAAGGACTATCCCCTGAGACTGTTAATGACTACTTCTTTGGCATTCCCAGACAAAGTAGCTACGTCATCTGGGCCTGTCGCTCTCCTTGCTGTGGTCAACATTTTTAGCAACAGTGTAAGTACAGACCATGGAGACATTTTGATCATTCTGTTAATGACCCAGATCTAGGAGAAACAGCTAAGAATCATGACTCAAAAATACCTTGACCCCTTTGGGTGTATTACCCCAAAGCACTGAAAGCAGGGACACAGAAAGATAGCTGTACACGTTCATAGCAACATCATTCACAATAGCCAAAAGGAGATAGCCACCCAGGTGTCTGTCAAGAGATGAATGGATAAACCAAGGGTGGTATATGCATACAGTGGAATATTAGTCAGCCTTAAAAAGACAGGATATTCTGCTACAACAAGTATGAACCTTGAGGACATGATGCCAAGTGAGATAAGCCAGGATAAATGCTGTAAGATTCTACTCACAGGAGGTACTTAGAGTAGCCAAATTCACAGGGACGGAAAGTAGAATGGCGGTTGCCAGGGGCTGGGGGGAGAGAGAAATGGGAAATGATTGTTTAGTGAGTACAGAGTTTCCGTTTCACAAGATGGAAAACAATTCGGGAAATGGATGGTGGTGGTGGTTGCACAGCAACGTGAATGTATTTAGTGCCCCTGAACTATACGCGTACAAATGGTAAAATGGTAAATTTTATGTTCTGTGTATTTTGCCACAATTAAAAAAAATCTTGACCCTAAACCTGTGATGTAATATTCAATAAGGATGAAGGCAGAATCTTATTTATATTCAAAAAATTAGGATATATTAATATGAGGAGAATATGGCTGGGCAGCAGGGTGGTGGATAAGCAATGGTCTCTCTAGTGAACCCACCCAGATCTGAAACCATGTTTAGGAACCATTGGTCAGGGGTCATTTGGCTCTTTCCGGAAGCCCATGTGCAGATAATTGGGCTTAACCTACCTGGTAGCTGTGTGACATCAATGACTAGGGCCAGCGTTCAGCCTCATGCTGGTCACCATAGAACTAGGCTCTCCCAGTGGCAAAGACTTAACCCTTTCTGTTCCAACAACCGCCCAACTGTTGGGTGGCCCTCAGTTCTGATCTCTGGCCATAGTGGTGTCCTCTGTTCTTGGTCGGTATGGAAAGCAGATTTGACCAGATCCCCTTCACTCTTGGCTGGACACCGTTCCAATGATCAGCCCCATTTCCTTACTGAGGGTTCACTCTAATGGCTCCCCCAGCTCACCCCTCCTTCTGGATGGGTGGGTGAACCCACGCCCTGTTGATATTTCACATCCATCCAAACATGCCTGGCTGCAACAGACTGGGCAGAAAGCTGTGCGAGGCTTCCTTCCTCTGCTCCCATGGAGGCCCCCACTCCAGGAGCCATGCCATGTGATTAGCTCGGTGTCTTCCCTGCCAGCCGACGTCAGCCCTTCTCTCCCCATTGGATGACGCCTTTAAAGCGGGTATCCCCAGACCCTGGAGTGAATCAAGTGAGTAAGGAATCCCTGCTGGAAACTGGTCTGCAGGGGACCAGAGGACAGGGAACAAGGTTCCCGTCTGTACAGTCAGAGAGAGAGTAGGCTGAGTGCCAGCTCTGACCTCCTGGAAGTCACGTTCTGGGACGACAGCCCTCCTGTCTCCTCTAGGGGCACAGAGGGAGAATCTGAAAGTGTTCATGGCTGTGGGAGAAGGAGGGGGCTTGGCTGTTGGGTTGAAGGCTCCTGACAGTTGGGCAACGAAGTCATGGTGGCAGAGTGGCCGCGTCCCCGTCTACCTGGCCGCCGTGCCTGACCGCTCTGTGCTTTCTGTTCTACCCAGATCACCATGAGGACCTAGGGCGTCTGCCTGCGGACCGTCCCCCCAGCTGGAAGTGACCATGGCCCCCCGCAAGAGGAGCCGCCATGGCCTGGGCTTCCTGTGCTGCTTCGGAGGCAGCGACCTCCCTGAGATCAACCTCCGGGACAGCCACCCCCTGCAGTACATGGAGTTCTCCAGTCCCATCCCCAACCCAGAGGAGCTGAACGTCCGCTTTGCAGAGCTGGTGGTGAGTGAGGGGGTGGGAAGGGAGGGGGGTTGGCGATGGGGAGGGCCACGGCTAGAGCAGGCAGAGCCAGAGAGAGGGCAAGGGCCCATGTGCCGGCATCTTCACCTCCTGAAACTCTGCGTGGGGCTGAGGTGAGCCCCGAGGACATTTCAGCTATGGGGGAGAAACAGAGTTACTCGCTGGGGTGGGCACCGTGAAAGGTGGACCTCCGTCATATCTCCGCTGGATTTTAGACCTCGCGGGGTAGCAGCAGGCTCCCATGAGAGGAGCAGGTCCACGCCTTTGTGAAATCAGGCAGTGAGGGGCCTCGGAGAACATCAGAGCACTTGGCACCTTTTTCTCTTCTGCTCGCTGGAATTTCCCTGGGATCCTTTTATCTCGAGCACAGAAAGAAGAGACAGGGTGGAATTCTGTAGGCAGACACTGGGTACCTCAGAACAGGGGATGATTTTCTTCTTTTCATTGAAGTATAGTTGATTTACAATGTTGTGTTAATTTCTGCTATACAGCTAAGTGATTCAGTCATACATCTGTGTACATTTTTTATATTCTTTTCCATCATGGTTTGTCATAGGATATTGAATATGGTTCCCTGTGCTATACAGTAAGACCTTGTTGTTTATCCGTTCTATACATAATAGCTTACATCTGCTCATCCCAACCTCCCACTCCATCCCTCCCCCAGCCCCCTCCCCCTTGGCAACCACAAGTCTCAGAACAGGGGATGATTAACCAGAAACAGGAAGGTAGAGATGCCTGTATCACACCTGGAACGTGGGTAGGTTCTGGGATGATGACATCCCATGTCTAGCCTGGGGAAGACAGAAGCTCTATCGTTTATACTGGTAGCAGCTCTTCCTGACCCTTTGTGATACCCATTCAGATCACAGCAGCACCCTGCGTGTGACATGTCATACTCTGACCGCAAGGAGACAGAACAGGAAAGAAGCATGATTCCTCCCTTGGGAGGTCTGATGGTGAGACAAAGCCTGCACACCAAAGAAAGTCCCAGATTGGGGAGCAGGACCCCTGCCCAGGACTCGGGCCTGAACCCTGGCAGAGAGCAGTAAGCACAGGGTCATCTACCGTTAATTCCTGGTCGCTCATTCTCATGGCTGGCCTGTAGAGAAACAAGGCAGTGTGATTGGGAACGGGGTTTCATACTTGGATTCGGTCACGGATGTATCTGATTAAGGCGATTCAGCTCTTCAAATCACAGGACCACTATAAGATGGGACCCTGCACGTGATGAGAAACAGTGATCCGCCTTCCTCATCATATCAGCTTCAGGAAAACTCATGGTCCTGATTCATGCCTTTCCTCAGGGGGGGGCCGGAGGTGGGAGAGAACAAAGCCTTTACTAGCGTAGAATAAGGTTCAGAGCCTGATCCGTGTTAGTCCTGCAAGATCCGTTTTTTATGCAGAATACTGCTGGCGCCAAATATGTGGGTTTTCCCACACCAAGCAGTTCTCCAATTTTATATAGACATCAACTGGGCGTCCTACGATTTAACTCAATTCTGACATTTACTACCCAGAGTTAGCGCAGACCCCTCAGGTTAAGGGCTCAGATCCACGAGACAGCCCCCAACTTCAGACGCCCACCACAGGTGTTGGGTCCCAGCTTCCCGACACTTCTGTCCAAGGTGGCTGCAGATCGGGGGTTCCCACCATCCCCTCATCAGGTTTGATAATTTGTTGGAACCGCTCGCTCACAGAAGTCAGGGAAACACTTTATTTACTATTACCAGTTTATTATAAAGGATATTCTAGAGAATACATGTGAACAGCCAGATGAAGGTGTACGTAGTGTTAGACCCAGAAGGGTAAGGCTTCTGTCCTGAGCACAGGAGTCTGCCCGTGTGGAGTTCGGGCTTCCCCACCCTCGCAACCCGTGGATGCATCCACCCAGCCGGAAGCTCTCTGAGCCTCGCCATTTAGGGGCATTTATGGCAGTTTTGACATGATAGATTTTTTTAACTTGATCTGTAGCCCTTCTCTCCCCAGAGTTTGGGAAGTGAGGGTGAATGTTCTAGGCTTCTAATCAAGGCCTGATCCTTCTGGCGACCAACCTCCACCTCGAAGCTATCTAGGGTCCACCAAGAGTCACTTCCCTGGGCGAAAAGAGGGTCCTATCACCCAGGAAATTCCAAGGGATTTAGGAGCTCTGTGTCAAGAACAAAAGATATTCCTATCACTTCTATCATTCATGAAATTCCAAGGGATTTAAGAGCTCTAGGATAGGAGCTGGGAATGAAGATGAAAAATATATTTCTTGCATTAATCCCGGGCAGGGACATCTTCTTGAGCAGAGCACGTGAGTTTTGAAAGAAGGACATGTCAAGGGGTGTTCCTTCCTTTGGCCCTTTTAGTCACCAAGTATTTATTGAGCATTTTAAGTGGCAGGGTTTTTTGGTTTTTTTTTTACAAGTTACTTTGCAAAAAAGGATGAGTCAGACCCGTCTTGTCTGCAGGAAGACTAGCGTGAGGTATTGATCAAACAAATGAAAAATAGTTCTTGAGAGACTGCTGTGTGCTGGGCCCTGTGGGGCTGCCAGGGATTTAGTGATGAACCAACAGGAGCAGTTCCTGCCCCCAAGAACATGAAGCCGAACGGGAAGGCCGATCTTGAACAGTAGTGATAATGTGGTGGGTGTTTTGAAAGGAAATGTTTGGGGAGCTGTGGGAGTGTCTAGCAGGGAGCCTTCTTCTAGACCGGCGGTCATGGTGACTCCTCTGAAGCAGTGACACTTCCATGGAGATCTGAAAGCACAGCGATGGTTAGATAAGTGAATGGAGGTGCAGAAGAGGGCCATGGAGTCCCCCGCAGAAGCAGCAGCAGATGTGAGAGTCTCAAGTCAGGAAAGAGCTGGGTCCTTTTGGGGGGAACACCATCACGATGAGAATAACCAAGGATTTTGGATTTGATCCGAAGGGTGATAGAAAGCCACCGAAGAGGTTAAGCAGGGGTTTGAGGTGATCCAATCTACTTTCCTAAAAAAAAGTAAGGTCCCTCCATCCAGGGTGGGAGAAGGGACACATCCACTCACAGAAGAATCTCTTTACTCAGTAAGGGCACCTTACCTTTATAAGTTGTAACGGTTGTCTATTAATGTTTAATTTAAATATGTATGTCACAGAGCTAATAAATGAGATGACCAAGACTTTATAATTAAAACAAAACACTTGAGTATTCTAGAAGTTACTGTTTTTTCCCCGGGAAAATGGAGAACTACTTTTTCTATGTGTATATTTTTATGTAAGTAGCACTCTGTTCCTGGTTCAGGGAAAACATGCCCTAAAGCAATAATGTTAGATATTAAAGATTAAAATCCAGTGCAAAAAAAAAAGGTCTGTGTAGACCATTGGGAAGCTCTTGGTGCACTCCGAGCTGGGGAGGATGGTCGCTTGGACTAAAGTGTTAGCAGTGAGGATGGGGAGAAGTGGACAGATTCAAGAGCTACTGAGAAGGAAGTATAATAGGATTTGTTGGGATTGGTGAGTGAGCAGGAACTGGGGAACACCAGGTTTCTTACGTGAGGTTGTGGGTGGATGGAGGGACCCTGTACAGGACAGGATGTGCCAGTGGAGACCCAGACTTAGGGTCTGGGTCTGATGAACAAAGTTTGCATATGTTCTCTGTGCCTCAGTTTCCTCACCTGTAAAATGGGCTGTTGCAAGTTTAATGAGTAAACCTTAAGCACTGAGAACAGTGCCTGGCACATCCTGACACTGCATGAGTGTGGGAGGTACCTGAGGGTCACCAAAGTTGATCAGTATAGGAGGCACCTGGGTGCCAGGATCGGGAGCTCAGGACACTGGTGAGCTGGAGGTACAGGTTTGAGAGAGTTTAGGATCGTCACTGAGTCCTTGGGAATGGCTGCGAAGGCTTCACCCCGGGGAAGCATAGAGGGAGGGGAGGAGAGGACCCAGGATGGTGCCCTTTGGGACTTCAACGTTGGATGGTAGGAGAGAGGAGGAGAAGTCGGGGGTCCCAAGAGGAACATACAGTGAAGCAGGAGGGACTGCCCAAGAGTGTGGTTTTCCAGGAAACCAGGGAAGAGAGACTCAGTAAGGAGTGGATGGTCCGCAGAGTCATGGGCTACCTGGGCTGAACCAAATCGCCAAGAAAGGTCCTTCGATTTAGTGACAGAGACCACTGGTGAGAAAAGACCAGTGTGTACACAGCCAGGATACAAGGTTGAACATAACTGCTCTGGAGTTCAGGAAGGGAGAGGTGTTCTTACCTGGGAGGGGCTGTGGAAGGCTTGTGGGAGGATGCTAACTTTGAGCTCGGGAATTAGACCAGGGTCCACAGGATGGGTGGGCCAGGAGGGCAGGCCGGGTGGAACTAACTGCATAAGCAAAAGTAGAAGAGATGGAGTTTGTGCTGGGCAGTGTCAGGTGCACAGAACTCTCTCTTTTTCTTTTATTTCTGATTCTGACCATGGAAAGGAAATGCTTCAGAAACCTTGAGCAGGGTCTGGGGACATTCCTGGGATATGAAGAGAGTGGTTCTAGGGAAGAACCTTCCTTTAGCATTAGATCTGCTGGAGTCTTTAGTTCAAAAGGCAGGTGACCCGATGGGCATAGTTTCAAGTTCTCTTTGAATGTGCCGTGGAGGATGGCAGCCACTGGTCACGTGGGGCTGCTGACACTTGAAACGTGGCTGGTCTGAACCAGCATGAGCTGTAATGGGAAATCCACACCAGATTTTGATGACTTAGTTTGAAAAAAAGAATGTAAAATACCTCATTGATCTTTTTTTTTTTTTAACATTGATTATATTTTGAAATGACCATATTTTAGATATTTTGGGTTAAATACAGTGTATTATTAAAATTAAGTTCAACTATTCCTTCTTAATTTTTTAAAGTGACCAGAACAATTTTTTAAATACATGTGTCTCACATTATATTCCTATTGGACCGTTCTGATCTATGTGAAAGAAAGTCTAAAATGTTCTCGTTGAATAAAAGTAAAGGACAAAGAGTGTAGATATTGATATTTAAGACCCTTGTACCTTCTTAGATATTACTTTCACTATCACTTTAGAAAATGTAAAGATTAGTAATACTATGCTTTTTTTTGTCTTAATGTAAGTTTTGCTTTTATTTTTTTTTAAAAAAAACTTACAAGAATTGAGCTGAAAAGCACATTATGTTCCCATGGCCCGTTGACTATTTTTTTTGATGAGCGCCTGCATAACTCATGAATCACAGGAGAAGAATTTTCAATAAGAGAACTTTTTTAGGGGCCATTCAGCACAGCCAAACCTATAAAATCATCTCAAACTACCGAAAGAGTTACCCTAAATTTGATGACGTCAGAAACTACCCAGTCCTGCTCCCGGGGAGGCGTGGGCCAGCTGCTGGAGCCCAGCCTGCGTGTGCACAGCCTTGTCTTGGTGGTGGTGCAGCCGGAGGGCTATCCCTGGCAGGCACAGCTCCACGGGAAGCAGACCTCCCGCGGCATGGCGTGCCCTCGTTGCCAGGAGAGATGCTCAGCTCATCATCTTTACCAGGTCTCTTCAGTTGTGCTGGGACCCATGCTGAGGTTGGGGGAACCAGAGAATTTCTGGGGGAGACACTCAAAGGGCACAGAGACTTGAAGGGTGAGGGCAAAAACTGGATCAGTAGACTGATTTCTTTCTTTGTCAAACCTTGATTTATGGTGTTGACAAGCTTAAGAAGGACAAGGAAGGAAGACAGGAAACTCCAGGCTAGAGGACTAGAGGCTAGCAAAGCAATACGGGAGATGGGCAGGGAACAGGGGACCTGGATAGGAGGAGCCAGGGACGGGGATAGGAAGTGAAAGATGCTTGGGTAGAAGCTCAAGGGCTTGGTGCAAGGAGATGGGAGGGTGGGGCTGAACTTCTAGAAAAAGAATTGCCCTATCATATCTTTGATGCTCTTTGGAGGAGGACAGCAGGCTGAGGGCTTTGAGGGAATTCGAGGGAACTGTAATTTCCTGTAGGACCGAATATTCGAAGGTCAACCATGTCTGGGTTTCAGATGTATTTCTTGTTGTCTTTGCAGGATGAATTGGATCTCACCGACAAAAACCGGGAGGCTGTGTTTGCATTGCCACCTGAGAAGAAATGGCAGATCTACTGCAGCAAGAAGAAGGTGCCCTCTCTGATTCCCTTCTGCTGTCCCTCAGGGTCCACAGCACGGCAACCCTTGCCTCCATGCTTTGCTCATTCATTTAACCAGTATTTATTGTACACCTGTCCTGTTCTAGGTGTTGGAGGAGTGACAGTGAATAAGTCAGGACAAAAATAATCCCTGCTGTCATGGAGCTTACACTCAGGGACATAGGATTCTGGTTTTCAAAAATCCTGGAGGCAGGTGCCCACTGGGTTCCAGGAGTTGGTGCTGGGTAAGAGAGCTATACGATAACAGGTCTAGGGAATTCTCTGGTGGTCCAGTGGTTAGGACTCCGTGCTTTCACTGCCATGGGCCCGGGTTCGATCCCTGGTCAGGGAACTAAGATCCCACAAGCTGCGAGGCCAAAAAAAAAAGTCTAGATTCCTTTCTTGTGCCTGTGCGTATGCAGAGAGGGTGTGCGCCCTGGGCCATACCTGGGGGCAGCTCTGTTGGAAGAACTCCATTTGGGGGGAAGTGAGTGGTCTCTTCTGGATCTTGAGCCCCCCCCCCCCCCCCCCCGCCCCATCCCAGGCTGTGTCCCTGTCCCAGGGCAGCATGCACATCAGGGACACACACTGGTCTCCACTCTCCCCACCCTTTCCTCCCTTTCCTCCTCTCCTTCATTAAAAGATGTCAGTCCCCTGGGCTTCCCTGGTGGCGCAGTGGTTGAGAGTCCGCCTGCCGATGCAGGGGACACGGGTTCGTGCCCCGGTCTGGGAAGATCCCACATGCCGCGGAGCTGCTGGACCCGTGAGCCATGGCCGCTGAGCCTGTGCGTCCGGAGCCTGTGCTCCACAACGGGAGAGGCCACAGCAGTGAGAGGCCCGCGTACCAAAAAAAAAAAAAAAAAAAGATGTCAGTCCCCTGAATATGGTCCTCCCTAGAAGGATGAGCCGGGCCGCAGTCAGATCTTAATTGGGTTTTATCTCCTCCCCTCTGCTTTCCCAGTGGCTGTGCTTTCTGCTCTCTTCCTCCATCTCTATGTCTCTTTCCTTCATCTCTTTCTCTCTACGTCTCTCTTGCCTCCTTTCTATTTGAGCCTGTTTCTTTCACTCTATTTTTCTTTTCTTGGCCCACCTTCCCCCCCCACCCCTCCACCCTCTCGTTTCTCAGGCTTGCAGCTCAAGAGTGTATAGGTGTTTGGGAGCTAGGACCCGGTTCTTCCCACACCTGAGGCTTAGAAGTCTCCCTTCTGGGAGAAGACGGGCAGGTCTGGGATGGTTTGGGGCTGTTTCTCCTTCGTGCTCCTTAGAGCCCATTCCTGGCTCTTTTATAACTCTTCTCGCTCAAGATATTTGTTCTGGGCTCCATACTGGGCCAGACCGAGCTCATAAAATTGGTCACTATTCTAGAGTTGGAAGGAACCGAGGAGCAACCCAATCTAGTCTTTCATTCTACACAGGAGGCCAGGAAGGCCTAGAGAGGCCTTCACACAAAGTCACCAGCCAGTCGTGGCAAGTGCTGCAATGATGCTGGAATGCAGGCCTGCCAGAGCCTTGAGAACCTGCATGCACTGCAAGCCACTGTCTAGTAAACTCAGTGTGCATGTATTAAGCACCTGCAGAATACTGTGCTCTGTGTTTAGGAATCTCATTGTGAGGAAAGCAGGTCTTTCAAAAGCTCAAGTCGTGGAAGGGAGGGAGGGAGGAAGGAGAAAATTAATTTCAGGACTAGCTCATCCTATCTCGTGCTTCTCCACTTTCCAAACTGATTTACTCTGGAGGTCCCTGACGTTGATCCCTTATGCAGCTAAAATAAAAAACGCACTAAAATGTAAGGACGTCTCTCGCCACCTTCCAAACCAAGTTGTGTGTTATCTCCCCACACACTTTCACACCCCCCTCTCTTTCCACATGGTACTTCCTCTTGTCTCTAACACTCTCCCCCTTTCTTAGCTTCAGTAATCTTGAATAACTCAGCCTAGTCCTCTCAGACCCCCTACCCCAGCCCCCGCATGAGCCTTGTGTGTTAGATGCTCCCCACCCTGGGTTTCCATGACCCACAAATGGACATAGAGCACCGGTCACCCTGCCTCTGGCACAAGACCGACTACTACATGGATGACTTTTTGTTCAGTACTTTCAGGGTTCAGTGCAGTGATTGGCATGTAGTAGGTGCTCATTAAAGGCATGTGAAATGGCTAAATGGGGAGCCAGTAAAGGCAGGAAAGTATGTGTTTCATGATACGTTCGTCTATGTTCTGTGGTCTCCTCTCTAAGGCGGAAGCTGGAATTTGGGGACTTTGGTCATATATATCCACGTGAAGTCACAAAGACCCGATCAAGCCAGGTTTCTCACTGATCTAAAATTTGGATTTTCTTTTTTTTTTTTTTTTTTTTGCGGTATGTGGGCCTCTTACTGTTGTGGCCTCTCCTGTTGCGGAGCACAGGCTCTGGACGCGCAGGCTCAGCGGCCATGGCTTACGAGCCCAGCCGCTCCGCGGCATGTGGGATCTTCCCGGACCGGGGCACGAACCCGTGTCCCCTGCATCGGCAGGCGGACTCTCAACCACTGTGCCACCAGGGAAGCCCTAAAATTTGGATTTTAAGAAACAAAATCATGAAGCCAGAGTGGATGAGGCTGAGGGATGCAGGGCAAAGTCCAGGCCGGCTGGCAGGCAGGTGGTTTAACAGGAAGGTTCTGGAGGAGGTAAATGTTCATGCTAATTTGAAAGCAGGAAATTGGCAGAAAGCAGATGAGGGGGAACCTCCAGATGAAACAGGGACAGGGACAGGAAGGAGGAGGGTGTGTGTAATGCCCAGAAGCAGACCCACTGGCCGGAGGAGAGGACTGGATTTTCAGTCAGCATCAATTCTTGTCCAGCTCCCCTCATTCCTGCCCACACTTGGGGAGGACTTGAGGCTTTCTCTTGGGGCCCAAGGGCCATGTCTCATCTGGGCTCTACCTCCTAGCTGCACAGACCCTTCCTCCTTCCAAACCCAGGGCCTTGGGAGTGTCTTTTTCCCTCCTTTTTTAAAGTTACAGTTTACTGAGTACCTACTATGTGCTAGGCGCTGCACCAAATGCTCTATGTCAATCAGTGCTTCCCAAACTGTCTGAGAGACCAAGTTTTTAAATATCCAAACTGTCACCGACAAATACTTTTGTAAAATACAATGAGAATGATATTATCAGAAAACAATAAAATTTGAAAAAGGAGATGTACAAAATATAAGCACACATTTTCATTAGATTCAACAGACTTAAAATTGTATTTTATTAAGTAGAGTCAGAACAGATATAACAGGGGAAAAAAAGAATTTATTTTTAATTGTGTATATTGTTTGAAAGTATATACACCTGTGTGGTTTCTGCCTCTGTCACTGGCTGGTCCTGAGATTCGATGTCCACGATCTGCCTTTTGCCAAGGAGGAAATGGAAGCCTGGGGAGATTTTATAACTTCCTCGAAGTCACCTTGTCTAGGCTGGGCTAGGAGATGAATCTGAATGCTGACCTGGGACGAAGCTCAGGGTCTCAGACTGTGGGCCTGTCTTGCCGGGGGGTCCATCCAGTCCTTCATCTTGTTCCAGGAACAGGAGGATCCCAACAAGCTGGCGACCAGCTGGCCTGACTATTACATCGACCGCATCAACTCCATGGCCGCGGTGAGCCTCGCCCCTGTCCTGCCCCGGCCCTGCCTGGAAAGGCTCTGGGGAGAGTGGTCCTCATCTTCCCCTGCACCCCACAGCCCACCCTCTCTGGGGATCAGCAGCTTTTCAGTTATTCTCAAGATTTTATCCTGATCCCTCCCTCCCCTGTGTGACTTTAGATCCCCCCAAACCATTGAAACATTTATTGTGTATGTATCACACAGCCTTGGGAAATAGTCTGGGCTGATCATTCTCCCCATTTTACAGATGAGGAAAGTGAAGCCTGGGAATGGCTATTCGCAGAGTCTGTCACTCTGTCTTAGTAAACCGTTCCCTGAGGCCTCACCATTCCTGAGGCGAGGGCGGCCCCCGGGTCACACTCGGGCCGGGAGTGGCAGGGAGCTGGGAGACAGGCAGCCCAGCGTGACCTCCGCCCCCTTCTCCGACCTCAGATGCAGAGTCTGTACGCGTTTGATGAGGAGGAGACGGAGATGAGGAACCAAGTCGTGGAAGACCTGAAGACAGCCCTCCGGACACAGCCCATGAGGTGATGTCTCCTTCCCTCACTTCCTTCCACGTCCCCTCACCCAGCGGTCCCCTCAGCTTCCCGAAGCTTCACGCAGAGCTCTGCTCCCATCCCAGTACCCTTGGCCAACTCCACTCTCCAGCATCCCCTAGAGCTCACTTTACCTCCTTTCACATCCTGGCTCCTACGCCCCCTCTGTGAGGAGCTGGGATGCTGCCAGAGGATGGGCATGTTGGGGAGGGGAGATGAACATGGGAAGATGAGATCAACCTCAGATCCTGAAGAGAAACTGAAGGCAGGTGCTTGTTTTATTGGGAAAACAGAACAGGATGGGGGGGTGGGGTGGGGGTTGGGCATACGGACAGGTACACAAGAAAGAGCTGTGCACATGAGGGGCCCCGCGCCAGAGGGGTGAGTGTGGGTGAGAAGTACTCCAGCCACTAGGGGGCGATGTGGTGTCTCTGGATGAGATTTCTCCATCTAGAGTGGGAGCAGGCAAGGAAGGGGGGGATGGGTGTCTCAAGGGCTGAAAAGAGCCTCTCCCCACGTCCCAGGCCACATTGTGAAAGGGCCCAAGAGAGCCACAGGCTCCTCTTGTGTCTGGCAACTCATTCTGGCTTGTGGGAACCAACTCTCAAAATGTTCAGCAGTTTTGCAAGCTGGTTGTTAAACATAGCTATGATGAAAATGTAAATTACATCAACTCATGATTAAATAAATGCTATCAAAAACAAAGGTAATTAAGTGCTTGAAACTTATCACTCCTTAATTACCTGATGATTTGACTCCATTTTACTGTTATGCATGCTCGTTACTGTTACCTGTGCTCAGGGAGTTCGCACCCACTGTGTGTGCCTGGTGGGAATATGTCAACGGTGCATCTCTTCCCAGCTCCACGTTCAATGACACGCACTGATACTTTGAAATCAGCTATGCTGGCGGTATTTATACCATGGAAACTGGCAAACACCACAATCAGGCCTTTTCTTTCTCTAGAGCTCCAGTTGTTACCAGCACAATGATCTTCGTGTGTGTGTGTGTGTGTGTGTGTGTGTACGTGTGTACGCACGCATGCGTGCACATACGCACGCGTGCACATGTGTGGTCTAGGTTGACCCAGGAGCCTGGAAATAGCCTCAAGGAGAACGGGAGCCCCCTAATCCCTGCTTGTTACTCAGGCGGGGTGGGGTGGGGGCCTGGTATGGGCAGGGGATGCAGGAAGGATGAGGAAGTCAGGAAGTAGAAGGGCTGAGGGGAGGTTGCCGGGTTCATCTCCCACTTCCATTTATTTTTTTTTCCCCATAATAAAATTCTGATTACAAAAGTCACACACAGTCATGGTGGAAATTTTGTGGAATACATAAAAGTATAAAATAGAAGATAAATAATACCTATTTTTAACAATTTAAGAGTACATTCTATTTTTCTAGGTGTATTTCTTTAATCATGTAGAAATACAAATGCTCTGGGGATCAAATGTACTAATTATATGTAGTGGTTTCCTCACCTTCATTTACGACATTTCCTCAGATCATTAATTATTCTACTGAATCAAGGGTTTTAAGCCTCTGTGTGTGTGTGTGTGTGTGTGTGTGTGTATGTGTGTGTGTTTGTATGTGTGTGTGTGCCATGGATGACTTTGCCACCCACATGAAACCTTTTGAGTGCTTATCAGAGTGATGTTGTTAAATAGTAAAATAGATAGAAATAGATAAAGTTAAAAATGAACCAATTAAATTGAAATACAGTTACCAAATTTTAAACATTTGTGAGATAGCAATAAATGTACTTCTTTATGCCTTAAATAATAAGAACTGGCAACCACCATAATTTTGAAGCCCTGATGAGTGGAAATGATATTTTGAGATACCTGTAACAACTGTAATTAGAGATGAAAATAGCTGTGATTTCTTTGTGTGACAAAGTCACAGATTCTGCTAATGCCGCTATAGTTTATTGCCTACATTCATCACTGAAGGAAATGCTAAATTTCAGGTAGAGGTTTTACCGAAAATAAAAGTGTAATTTTCTTTTCCCATCCAAGTTCATGGACCCCTGAATGTTAGCCATAGACCCCTTAGGGGAACACAGATTCCAGGTTAAGAACCACTGAACTAAAGGGTTTTTAATGTTTTTTTGCTAACCTTCAAGATAGCTCAGATGTTTTCTTAGGGATCCCTTGAAGAGTGCCTTCCCCAGCCTTGATCCCTTGTTGCAGTGACTCTGATGCCTCCCATGTCTGCAAGTCCTCCTTGTTTTCTGACTGTAATTCTCTTAACTCCCATCGTCGTTGGTGATGAGTCTTCAGGTTTAACAGCCATGATAATTATCCTAATAATCTCTTTCACATATACACCTTCTTAGCTGTGTAACCCACAGTCAACGACCTGCAAATGCTTGGCATTTAATATGCAAATAAGATCTCAGTCTTGTGAGGTGATAGGATTTTAGCGCTTTAGATAAACTTTACAAGTGAACCAGGTGGCTACCGTCGGCGGGACACAGCGGTACCCAGGTAAGGGGGTAGCTGTTTGCAAAATGCATACAGAATAATAGGCAACTGCAGGATACCTGTTTTGCTGATGGCTCTGGTCTGGGCAGGTTTGTGACCCGCTTCATCGAGCTGGAGGGCTTGACCTGTCTGCTGAACTTCCTCCGGAGCATGGACCACGCCACCTGTGAAAGCCGCATCCACACCTCCCTCATCGGCTGCATCAAAGCTCTGATGAACAACTCCCAGGGGCGGGCACACGTGCTGGCACAGCCCGAGGCCATCAGCACCATCGCACAGAGCCTGCGCACGGAGAACAGCAAGACCAAGGTGGCCGTGCTGGAGATCCTGGGCGCCGTGTGCCTGGTGCCCGGCGGCCACAAGAAGGTGCTGCAGGCCATGCTACACTACCAGGTGTACGCAGCCGAGCGGACGCGCTTCCAGGTGCGGGGCTGGTGGGGGGCTTATATCAAAAGAGCTGAGGAGCCTTAAGAGAGGGGCGGTTTGGCTGGGAAAATGGACTCCTCGCTAGACCGTGGGTTCCTTGAGACTGGAGTATGGGTCTGCTTCATTTCTGTGGCTCCGTGTCTCTGAACCCAGCACCTGGCTCATAAAGGGGCTCAGTCAAGAAATATTGAATCGGGGCTTCCCTGGTGGCGCAGTGGTTGAGAGTCCGCCTACCGATGCAGGGGACGCGGGTTCGTGCCCCGGTCTGGGAAGATCCCACATGCCGCGGAGCAGCTGAGCCCGTGAGCCATGGCCACTGAGCCTGCGCGTCTTGAGCCTGTGCTCCGCAACGGGAGAGGCCACAACAGTGAGAGGCCCGCATACCGCAAAAAAAAAAAAAAAAAAAAAAAGAAATATTGAATCGAATACCGTTGCTGGAGTGGAGATTTTAGGCCCGATGCCTGGGCCGGTGCCTACTGTAGGGACACTGGGACAAGTCCTGGGAACTCAGGCCATGCTATGCTCTTTTCTTCTCCCTGACCTGCTCCAGGTAAAGAGGTAGACAATAAGTATAGTGTCTTGGTACTAAGTCTCAATAGATGTGAACTGTTATCACAAACATTATGGTTTATCCACCACTATAGACTATATGTTTGTTCTGTCATCAACCATTTTAAAGCACCTACTCTGTTCAGAAAGTGACCCCTGACCCTTTGCAGAAGATGCAAAGGAGGTAAAAGGTAATGTCCATGCTATCAAGGAGCTGGGCAGGGAATACAGTTACTCTTGGTATCCTCGGGGGATTGGTCCCAGGACCCTCGTGGATACCAAAACCTGTGGCTACTTAAATGTCTTATATAAAATAGTGTAGTATTTGCATATAACCTATGCACATCCGTCTGTATACTTTAAATCATCTCTGGATTACTTATAGGACCTAATATAATGTAAATGCTCTATAAATAACTAAGTACCATATAAATGCTATGTAAACCGTTACTGGTGTTCAGCAAATTCAAATTTTGCTTTTTGGAACTTTCTGAAATTTAAAAAACATATATATTTTCAACCTGGCATTGGTTGAATCTGCACATGTGGGACCCACAGATACGGAGGGCTGAGGAGCTGTAAACAGCTGTAAAGTGCTAAAGCATCTTTCCAGCATCACCCAGCAAAATAAAGCAAGTCCCCAAGGCTGAGTGCACGGGAGACTAAGGTAGGACTGGGGCTGAGATGTAGAGAGGCAAAGGAGGCTTCCTGGAAAAGGTGAGCTTTAGGGAAGATCCAAGATGAGACTGGATAGATTGGGTAGAGAGAACACATGGGGCATTCTGGGCGATCGGAATGGCAGGAGCAAAGGCACAGAGGCTGGACTCACAGGATCCTGAGCCCTCCTCTCTTTTTCCATCCTGCCTTTCCATCCAGACCCTGCTGAATGAGCTGGACCGAAGTCTAGGCCGGTACCGAGATGAAGTGAATCTGAAAACAGCCATCATGTCCTTTATCAACGCTGTCCTCAATGCGGGCGCTGGAGAGGTGAGGCATCTTCTCTGTGCCCTTGCTGGGCCCTGACTTTCCGGACCTGGGGAAGAGGGCGTGAGTGCTGCCTGGGGACGTGGCAGAGGGTCGGTGTGGCTAACACTACCATCCCTGTCCTCAGATTATCTGTATCACCTCTTGCCTCCTTCACTTGGGGCCAAGAAAGAACAGCTTGTCATAAACCTCCCTGTCACGAGCGGTTCCTGGGGAGCTTCCTGCCTGGGTCACCTCATGCATTATGTGTGTCATGGACAAACCCCAAGCTTGTCTGGCTGATGACTGTTTAGGATGGTGGGGGATCATTGATGGGAGGAGGGCAAGTGTTGGCCCTTCTTTCTAGAGCTTTCTAAAGACCTGCTTCTGGACTGGTTTCTGGGGAGCTGATCGTGCTCTTCTAGCACCTTCTGTTAGGAGGTGTGACTTCTGATTTTCCTTCTTTTGGGGTCAGAATGGGATTCCCAGACCTTAAAAATAGCAACCGTCGAAGAAGAACTTGAAGAGCAGGTGAACCCCCCAAATGCTAAGGCAATCAGGTGCCCCAGTCAAGGTCAGCTTGTTGAAGGTCAAAAGGGGCCATTTAATGATCTCTGCTTTTCCTTCTTTTCTGCCGGCATACTTTTTTTTGCATCCCGTCCCGATGACCTGAGTTAGGGGGGGTGGATTGGGGGAATTACCTGTCCCTAAGATGGTGATGTCACCTGAGTCAGTCCTAGCTATTTATGCTGACATCTGTTCTGGTTAGCTGCTAACCATACCTCACCAAGCAGTTCTTATGAATATCATTCCTGTAGGTGAGTGATATCATGCCCATTTAACTGATGAGGAAACTAAGACTTGCAAAAGTCACAAAACCAGTAAGTGACAGAGCAGGGATGGGAACCAAGAAACGTCTGGGTCCAAAGTGTGTGCTCCGTATCACTCTTCAACACTAATCTTTGAGGCCAAAAACTTAGAGAAAACTGGTGAAGGACTTAAAGGAAGTGAGGCAGGAGAGCTAAAGGGAGTAAATAACAAGGTCAGAGGATGTCTCCTCCCACCCTTTCTTGCAACTCTGGGATTCGAAGCAGTTCTGATGAGTTTGCTGCAGGGGATGTGGTGGGACTGGAGTGGCAGTGAGGGGGCCCCTGGGGACTCCTGTGGAAATTGAGACCAGCCAGTGAGTCTGGTCCTCCCTTGGTGACCCCCAGGATAATCTGGAGTTCCGTCTACATCTACGGTACGAGTTCCTGATGCTGGGGATACAGCCTGTGATCGACAAACTCCGGCAGCACGAGAATGCCATCCTGGACAAGTAAGGCCCAAGTCACCCGTCCCCATGCAAACCTACAGTGACAGCGCCTCAGTGGGGGATGGTCAGGACTCCTGTAGAGGTTTCTGTTTCCCTGGAGACCGCCTCCCGCACCCAGCATCGATTCAGAAGCAGCTCTGGGGGGCGGGAGGGGGACAGCTCCCCCACCTTCTTGTCTCACATCACCTATGCCCCTGCCTGTCCTCTTTGCTGACCTCCTGTCTGATCTCTGATGTTCTAGGCAGGTGGACCCAGTAGTCCTCCACTGTGGCAGTACTGCCCGCTGCGGGGAATTTGGAACCATGTAGGGGTGTTCTTTGGTTTTCAAACTGGCCGGTGGGGGGCACTACCGGCATCGGTTGGAGGGAGCCAGGAATGTTAAACGTCCCGCAGCGCCCGGCCGCTCAACCAAGAAATGCTCCCCGTCAAGGTGCAAAGCTCCTGTGCATCGCTAGTGAGCCTCTCTGCTTCCACCCCACTCGCACAGGCTATGTTATTACGTTAGGTCTTAAGGGAGAGAGAATGGGTCCTTTTGTGGTGGCGTGGAGGAGTGGATGGGGTAGAAGGTGAGAGATTGGCTTTGGGTGGGGACATGGGACAGTACTGTCTGCAGGGCAGGAATAGAGATGCCAGACGTAGAGAACGGACATGCGGGCACAGGGGAGGAAGGGGAGGGTGAGACAAATTGGGAGATTGGGATTGACATACATGCACTATCATGTGTAAAATAGAGAGCTATTGGGGACCTGCTGTATCGCACAGGGAGCTCAGCTCTGTGCTCTGCGGTGACCTAGATGGGTAGGATGGGGGGCGGGGAGGGAGGGAGGTCCAGGAGGGAGGGAGGTCCCGGAGGGAGGGAGGTCCAAGTGGGAGGGGGTATATATATATAGCTGATTCACTTTGTTGTACAATAGAAACTAACACAACATTGTAAAGCAATTATACTCCAATAAAAAAGAAGAAAAAGAACACGGGGGAAGGTGGAGGTAGGGCAGTGGTCCTTGACTGCAGGTGCCAGGGGACATCTGGCAGCTCCTGGAGACATTTTGTGGTTGTCACAAAGTGGGGGATTCTGCTGGCGTCTGGTGGGTAGTGGTCAGGGATGCTGGTACACATCTTGGAACTCACACACCCACCTCCCAAAGCCAGGGATGACCCAGCCCCAAATGTCAGTAGTTCCGAACTTGTGAAAGCCCGACGGAAGGTGATAGGACCCTCGGTTGGCCTCCCCGAGGGATGGGCATGGGATTCTGTAAAGGAGGAGAGTGTTGACACACAGGCAGCTGGCTTCTTTCTGGCTTTGCCTTGGCCTCACCTGAATGAAGCCTTCAGATTGAGTCAGTGGGGGGCTTGGAAGGGCTGTAACCCTCACCCGGGGCTGGCCTGGCGGTGATGTCTACTCCCTGTATCCCCCCGTCCTGTCTAGGCATTTGGACTTCTTCGAGATGGTCCGGAACGAGGATGACCTGGAGCTAGCCAGGAGGTTTGACATGGTGAGGAGCCTGCAAGGATGGGGCGACTGCAGTGGGTCCCAGATGCCGTGCTGTGGTAGGTCCGGTGTTGGCTGGGTTCCCTGGTGGGTGCCTCCATGGCCAGGTCCCTCTTCTGGAGCCCTGGCAGTATGGTGGCTCTGCCAGGCCTCACCAGCAGACCCTAACCGGGGAGAGCATCTCCCACTGCAAGCCCCAAAGGAAAGACAGACAATTCTTACACATGGTTCCTCTCAAATGCCTCCCCTGGGATGACTTTCTCTGTGTCTTCCAGTAATTTCCTGAGATACCTTTCCCCATCACTAACCTGATCATGCTTAGCAAACAACATTTCCATTTTAGCCTTGGTAACCCTGAAAATCCACACGTCTGCTGCTTAAATATTGTTATAAAATCCCTACCCACATGGAGACCTCCTTTGGGGTGGTGCTTCAGTAGCCGAGCACCATCTCTTTATATTCTAAAAAAAAGCCCTGAATTTAAAGAGAAGGAAACTGATGTTAGCAAAGGACAAGCAGCTTGCTGTTGTCACACAACGGCAGAGTCGGTCTGGAATTTGCACCCGTGAACCTATGCCATGTGCTCCTTGACTCATCCAGGCCCCTGCTTCCTTCCCTTAGTTTGAATCAGTAGTTCTCAACCAGGGGAGATTTTTCTTCCCTTGGGGACACCTGCAATGTTTAGAGACATTCTTAGCTGTCGCAACAGGTGTGAGGAAGATGCCCCTGACGTCTGGTAGATTAGGGCCAGGATGCTGCCGAACAGCCCACAATGAACGGGACAGCCTCCCACAACAAAGAACCATCCAGTCCAAGATGCTGGTGGTGCCGAGGTTGGGAAACCCTGGTTTATAGAATTAGCACAGCTCTCTCCTCCTTTTCTCTGCACGTCTCTCTCTTTTTTTTTTTTTTTTTTTTTTTTTTTTTTTTTGCGGTACGTGGGCGTCTCACCGTTGTGGCCTCTCCCGTTGCGGAGCACAGGCTCCAGATGCGCAGGCTCAGCGGCCATGGCTCACGGGCCCAGCCGCTCCCCGGCATGTGGGATCTTCCCAGACCGGGGCACGAACCCGTGTCCCCTGCATCGGCAGGCGGACTCTCAACCACTGCGCCACCAGGGAAGCCCATGCCCGTCTCTTTTTTAAGCCTGGACCAGAGGCAGGAAAGGAATGCTGCTGCCGGACGGGGCTCAGTGGATGAAAGCAGGGTCTTCTCCCTCCCCATTCTCTCCCTCTGCTGCCTTCCCCTCCCCTCTCCCCATTCACTATGCCCTCCACACCCTCAGGTCCACATCGACACCAAGAGTGCTTCCCAGATGTTTGAGCTGATCCACAAGAAACTGAAGCACACAGAGGCCTACCCCTGCCTGCTGTCTGTCCTGCACCACTGCCTGCAGATGCCCTGTGAGTAGCTCCCTCAGCCGGCCTGAGCCCCTGGCCCGGGGCAGCTGGAGACAAGGTGTCAGAAGCTCTCAGGGTTGGGAAGTCTCCCCATGTCTCCCCCTGCACCCCAGTTCCCAGGAGGCCAGGCCATAGGACTCAGGCCCGTGCTCTTCCCTTCCTCCTGGGGGTCAGGACTTGCACTGTCCCCCAGCAGAGGAGCGGGGGACTCAGCCCTGAGCAATGCCATCATCCTGGTCCAACAAGTGGGAGCTTGATCCCTGAAGGATCCAACAGCTCTGACTGCCAGCTCGTGGCGGGGTCGTGATCGTTCTCCTCAGGGCGTTCCAAAAAGGAGTTTTGTGCTTGCGGGGAGCAGCACAGCTGTGGGAAGAGTGTGCCTTGCCTTTTTTTTTTTTTTTTTAAGATTGTATCTACTCCTCTATCTAGCCCTTGCTGGCTCCCATCCTACCACCCTTGTTCCTGACTCACTTTACAAATACCAAATGTCAGTATCTATAGAAGCAGATGCTAAGCTCTTACGATCCAGGTGTGCCCGGTGACTGAATAAATTATACATAATTACTAATAGCCACGCCAGCATGCAATTTGAAATGAGCTATAACTGCACCATTTGGTACTGAAGCTCTTCATAAAATAGAGTATTTGGAAACTGGCATGGCCCAACATAATGGTCAGTCTAGACAGACTCGCTTTAGTGGTGATGACGTTGGTGTTGGTAATCGAGGTGGTGGTGACAACTACAATTTATTGTCGCCATCTCTGGGCTGGGTGTGATGGGAGGTCTATTAAGATAGTGTCTCTATACCTCAGAATGGCTTAAGGAGTGTGTGTTATTATCTCCAATTCACAGTGAGTGAACCTGAGGCTCAGTGAGTCTGTACATATGAAGGAATTTTGTTTCTTTGGGGTCAGGGCTTTAGATGAAACACATTCTACTTCTGTGAACACAGGCTTTACCCTGTGTTCCTGGTTGAAAGGTAAATGGAAAACGATGGCCACTTTGCAATGCATGTGTCAGTAGAGTGATGGAAAGGAGGACAGACACAGTGACCTGGACCCGGAAGCTGCCAGCTCTCCAAAACTCAGTCTAGAAAGTCTTCGTGGAAGACGTGGGAAATCCGACTTCTGCTCACATGACTTCCTGTGTTTAGTGCTCCAAGGGCATTGTGAACGGGTCCCTCTGTTCTGCCTCAAAATGGGGCTGTGCCGATGTGACCTTCCACTTTGTGGGCATTAGGGCTTGCCTTTGAGGCCAGAATCATGCTGCTTGACCTCCCCTCGGTGGTCAGTAGAAACAAAGTACTTGGATCAAGAACCAAGGAAGAGGAGCTTGTGGCCATCAGGTGAAAAGAAAGTCCACGTCCAGCCAGACTACGATTAGAAGGGGATGCCCGTGGGGCCCTGTGCAGGTGCAACACACGATGCCTTTGCCTTCACAGTTCAGGGTCGCCTTCACCACGAAATCTGCCAGGATTCCACAGCCACTTCTTCAGCCCATTCTGCCCCCCTCTCAGTGTGCACCTGTAATGAGTCTCCATCCATCTTCCTCTGTAGGACAATAGCATTGATAATCCTAAAACCTTTTCTTTCAAAAAAATTTTCCCTGGAGACTTCATTATTCAGCGTGTAATGTCTGGAGCAGATTTGCTTTCTTAAATGTGCTTTTTGAAGATAATTGTAAAAAAGCAATTTGCATTCCCCAGGCATAGGATACTCAGGGTACCAACAGGGAAGAAGACGGCCAGAAAGTATTTCAGGGAATAGAGAAATATATCTAGACGGTTGACACATTCATAAAAGGTCAGTTGCAGATGAGCAAGAAATGATAGGATTTATGAGTCTTCATTATCAGTAGTTGCATTGCCTCCCCAGTCAGACGGGGAGCTTGTCAAGGGAGGGGAGGGACTCACCTCCCCAGCCTGGCCCCAGGGAGTGACGCTAGGGCAGGGCCCCAGGGGGTTCCGGGGCTCAGTAAAGATACGATGCCTGTCATCCCTCAGACAAGCGGAACTTCCAGCAGTGGCAGCTCCTGGACCGCATCCTCCAGCAGATCGTCCTCCAGGACGAGAGGGGCATGGATCCTGACCTGGCTCCCTTGGAGAACTTCAACGTCAAGAACATCGTCAACATGTGAGCAGTGGCCATCCCTCACCTGTTTTCCTCTTCCTTCCCCATCCCTCTCCTACTTGGGGTCTCACCAGCGAAACCTCAGCTCCCTCTCTCCAGCCCAGACACCTCCAATAGGCCTTGAGCAAAATCAACAGAACTCCCCGAGATAATGGAAATGTTCCACACACACACTGTCCAAATGCGGCTGCTGAGCCCTTGACGTGTGGCTAGTGTGACTGAGGAACTGAGGGTTACATTTCATTTAATTTTCATTAAATTCAAGTACTCATGTGACATGGCTGGCGACCACCGTATTGGATAGCACAGGTTTAAAGGGGGTGTACGCAGCTCGCCGTGATCCACTGCATTCAGTGGATTGAGGGGGAATTACACGTATCAACACGGAGGAGAAGTCAGCAAACTATGGCTACAGGCTAACCCCCGCCCTCCAGCTTGTTTCGTATGGTCCACGAGCCAAGAATAGTTTTACATTTTAAAAGAGTTGTTAAAAACAAACACAAGAATATATGACAGAGACTGTACAGAGTATATGAAACCGAAAATAGTTACTCTGGCTCTTTAGAGAAGGTCTGCCAACCACTGAAAATAGAGCATGACAATTTAATCATGAGGCTGTTGGAAAACGAGGTCAGAGCCTAAGGTCTCTGGCTTATCATCTTTGACTGACCCTGGGTGTAGAGAAACACCGAGAAATGAGTTTAAAGTCGTGTCAGCTAATTATCAGGCCTCATGTTAGCACACTGACTTTTAATTTTAAACTTTTACTTTCACTATAAGCCTAAGTCAGTTGCCCTTAAGGGGATGAATTGGCTCTCAAGGATTCATTGTGCTGCATCGCTGCATCGCAAAGCCAAAATGATTTCTGAACTATTCATGCTACTGTTTTCATCTGCACAAATAGCTGGGTGTTGGTGTCGTCAAAATCCTAACTGGTATCTTGGACAAGTACAACTAGGAAAGTAATCAAAAGGCAGCTTTATTTATTTTTTGACGTTTTTTAAATTTAATTTTTATTTTATATTGGAGTATAGTTGATTTACAATGGTGTGTTAGTTTCAGGTGTACAGCAAAGTGATTCAGTTATACATATATCCATTCTTTTTCAGATTCATATTTCCCATATAGATTATTACGGAATATTGAGTAGAGTTCCCTGTGCTATACAGTAGGTCCTTGCCGATTATCTATTTTATAGATAGTAGTGTGTACATTAATCCCAAACTCCTAACTTATCTCGCCCCCCCCACCTTTCCCTTTTGGTAACCATAAGTTTGTTTTTGAAGTCTTCGAGTCTGTTTCTGTTTTGTAAGTAAGTTCATTTGTATCATTTTTTTTCGATTCCACACATAAGTGAAATCATAAGATATTCGTCTTTGTCTGACTTCGCTTAGTATGCTAATCTCTAGGTCTATGCATGTCGCTGCAAATGCCATCATCTCATTCTTTTCTATGGCCGAGTAATAGTCCATTGTATATGTGCCACATCTTCTTTATCCATTCCTCTGTCGATGGACATTTAGGTTGCTTCCATGTCTCGGCTATTGTAAATAGTGAAGGCAGCTTTATTTTTATCTTCTACTAATTCTTTACATTACTTAGTGGGGAAGCTGTTCCTCTTGCCAGAGGATGACGACTCCTCAGGTGCAATGAAGTTTTTGCTGCTTCTTGGACAATGGGAGTCCTAAGCTCACTTTCAGCTGCCAACATAGCCTCAAATCTGCAAGTAGAAGGGCTAGTCTCAGACGTGAATCAATATTCTAGATTGGATTTAGCCTTGAGTCTCTCTCTGTGGACTGGGGCTGGAAGCTGCAGTGGGAAGAGAGTGTGAGAGTGTGTGTGTGTGTGTGAGTGAGTGAGTGTGATGGTTGGCTTCTTTCTCTGTGTTCTCTTTCTCTTCTAGCCCCTTCTACCCCACCCCCCCTTTCCTCTAGCTAACCATTTTCTGACCCCCACCAGAGGCAGCATGGGGGCAGGAAGGAGAAAGGGAAAAGGCCCTACTTGATCAGGTAACTTAGTAAACAGGCTTCCTGCTCTCTGGGCTTGGCACATGGATAAAGATACGACATGTATTCCTGGGGTCTTCAGAAGTTCCTTGCTGGGTGCCTCTCGCTACAAAACCCTGGTCACTGGAGACACATGTTTTTCTTTTTTTTCCTCCAGGCCTGCTTGGCACCATCCCTTCCATCAGGTCCTGATTCACTGGCAATACAGTACACGTAGACGTACACTGTTGAAGTGTCCAGATGGACTTTTTGGATGAGACTTAGAATAGCTTCAGCCTAATTCCTCCACGATGCTCTCTGGCTCGTGAGAAACCCTCATGCAATCTCTCATACTAACAAATTCTTGGAGTGTCACGGGTCTCCGCCTACCCTCTGGACCTGCCTAGCCCCAGTCCACCATGCCTCCCTCCCGGTGTCAGGGAACATGGGTCAGACCCTCTGGGTGGGCGCAAAGAAGTCACTTCACTAGATGGTGCTGAAGGAGGACCCCCCCCGCCCCCCACCAGAGAGGATGACAATGGCTCTCTCCAAAGAAATCTGTTCACAAATTATTTCCCCCATCATACTTCACTCCCTCTTTATATCCTTGACCTGGTTGAGGAGGCCAAGAGTCATGGATCTAACTTCTCTGTGTTTTCAGATTTACAAAAGAAATGATTATTGAGATCTCACCTTGGAATTTCACCTCTCTTATACCTTGATGTCTGGGTAAAAGCTTCATCTTCACCGCTTGGAATGAGTTTGACAAGAATGAAGGGGCTTCCTATGATTTAGACACATGCCCTCTTTACCCTCTACCCACTTACTCTGTGTTACTGGGGTGGGCGATTTCTCTTGCTCTCACACATTGGTCATTGGAAGTCTGGACCATGGTAAGGCCAATATTTTGATCTCTCTCAGATGCGAGAACCTATTTTTACAAAGGGGTACAAATCATTGTACAACTAAGGGAAGCCTGGGATTTAGTCCTGGCTTTACCATGAGTTAGCGGTCGTCTCCTTTTCTGGTCTTAGGAGCTTCAACTCTATCCCAGAGGGGTTGGACTCTAAGGGTCCTTTCAGCTTTCTCAGATCATGGAGAGACAGGTAATGAGAACTTGTCAGGGATGGGACCTGGAGAGACATCTGGAGAGTCAAAATCCTAGCCTCCTTGATGTGGCTGGACAGATTGGAGATCAGGGTACCAGTGTGGGGAACTGGAAGATGCCATGTCTTCTGGGAAGCTGTGAGCAAACAGTCAAGAGACCCTTCACTCCCTGCCAGGCTCATCAATGAGAACGAAGTGAAACAGTGGCGAGACCAAGCGGAGAAGTTCCGGAAAGGTGAGGGGGCTCTGCCCAAACCCGCTCCCTGCTCCCCACCCCTCCCCTGCCCAGCCGAGGACCCCATTTCCTCCTTTGGAGAAGGACACACACGCATTCACATCCTCTCTTCCCATTTCCCCTCCTGTCCTTCTTCCATCCCAGAACACGCGGAGCTGGTGAGCAGGCTGGAGAGGAAGGAGCGGGAATGCGAGACCAAGACGTTGGAGAGGGAAGAGATGATGCGGACACTGAACAAGATGAAGGACAAGCTGGCCCGAGAGTCCCAGGAGCTGCGCCAGGCTCGGGGACAAGTGGCAGAGCTGGTGGCCCAACTCAGTGAAATCTCAGTACGTGGCCCCTCCTCTGCTTTTACATAGTTGAGCCGAGACCTTCAGGCCAGTGGGGGGAAGAGCAGGCGTGGGGAGGAGGTGAGGACCCCAGCGTGGAGGAGACCTCAGACCAGGATAGAGGGGACCCTTGAGGCTGCAAGGTTGGCACCTGTGTGAGACAAAAACAGCGTTCCTTCCTCCAGGTGACACTGTCCCAGGAAGCACACCGTGGAAAGCAGAGTGCGGGTGGGGTTTGGGCTCCCCTCCCCCTCTCAGCTGGGTGCCCTTGTGCAGGCCTGTCTGTATCAATCCCGCTGTTGCATGTGATGACTATGACTGTCCACTATGTCTGTGTTTGCCTCGTGTGTGTATCTGTGTGTTGGATGTTCAGGATGCAGAGGGAGAAAACGGGGCTTAATTGTGTGTGGGAGGTGAGAGCAGGCTTTGGGGTCTAGTCTAGGTGGAGAGTAAGAGTAAGGGAAGGCACAGTGATGGGGGACTCGAAAGGCATCCTTGTTGATGCTTTGTCTCTTTGATGTCTCTGTCTCCCCACAGACAGGACCTGTATCTTCCCCACCTCCCCCTGGGGGCCCACTTACCTTGTCTTCCTCGATGACAACCAGTGACCTGCCTCCACCCCCGCCCCCTCTACCGTTCACCTGCTGTCCCCCACCGCCACCACCCCCCCTACCCCCCGGTGGGCCTCCCACTCCCCCCGGTGCCCCACCTTGTTTCAGTATGGGCCTGCCCCTCCCCCCAGACCCCTTCCCCAGCAGTGATGTCCCGCTCAGGAAGAAGTGTGTCCCCCAGCCTTCACACCCACTGAAGTCCTTCAACTGGGTCAAGCTGAATGAGGTGAGTAGCAAGGAAGAGGTCAGCGGATCCATTCTCCTACAGCCTGGGACAGTTAGCCCTATGGATTGATAGCCCGCTATTTGCAGATCTCCACCTTGGGTGCTCTCTTTGATGGGAGTGAGGGTAGGCACAGTGGACGCAGAAGATGGGGCTGCTGCTGCCAGAGCACAGGGAGGCGATGGCTTGGCATGCGGTGATGCTCACATTGGCAGAGCCACCTACAAACGGAATATGAGTGTGCTGAGGGTTACTGGAGTAATACAGGGCCAAGCGGGGTGCTTTCTAGACGAGACAAGGGCTTGGCTAGAATGTTAAGGATTGGGTTGATTTGAGGAAAAGGGTGGAACATATAGGTGAAGATCTTGGGCCCGGGTCTAGAGATGGACTGAAATGATGAGGCCATGACAGGGTAGCAGGGCAGGGGCAATGAAGAGTTTGATATCAAGGTGTAGCCATTCTGGCATCCTCCCAGGGGAAGGTGCAAACACTGGCTACTTTTCTAGACTGCTCAGCAGTGAGAGGCCTTCCTGAATATTATCCACTAAGAACCACCCTTCCCAGGCCCACATGTGGGAGTTGATTCCTCTATTGGATTCTCATGAGTGTAGAGTAGAGATGCCCTGGGTCACGTTGGACCCCTGGTAATTGAAGGCCAGTTCCAGCCTGGGCCAAGCACTGCTCTGGTTCTGTACTATAAGAGGACCAGTGGCTTCATCCTTGAGGTAAATAGATACAAGAGAACTGGCCTCAGTTAGCCTGACTCACGTTCACCCTCCAAAAACAGTCTGGAGCTGGGACTGATGGATGCCCTCTGACCTTGTATGGGGCCAGGGGACTAATTCTTGGGGAATTCATTACCATACCACTCTGTGAGCTTAACTTAGCTCCAGTGGAGGCTTAGAGTGGGAGGAGACACAGGTTGCTAAGTAGATGGTCGGCTAGTTTGCTAGGTGCCTTCTCCTGGTGGTAGACCAGTTAGCCCGTCAGTCTGAGGCCTGCTTTGTGTAAAGCTTTCTGCTGGGGGCTGTGATGGATAATAATAAAAGGTGAGACATAACGTTGCCTTGAAAGAGCTTTGCATCTGGCAATTAGGAAGTGTGTCCAAGGAAACACCCTGAGGTCCTGGGGATGGGTTGCAGGAGAGGTTCTAACCTCTAACCAAATCAGGTTTGGCTCTAACTAACGGTGTGATCTGCGGAAATCGTTCGTTTCATACCTGTTTGCTTGTCTGCGAGATGATCTCTGATTCCTTCTACCTCTGGTTTTGTTATCTAAGTGGAAAGAGGAAGCATGAATATAGCCCATTCATTGCCTCCTGGGCTTCTGATAACATTTCCAGTCTGAGTTATTCAAATTGCAGAGCCACCTGCTAGCAGCATTTTGAAGGGACATTGTTAAGGTTCATAACAACTGCATCACACAGCGCTGCCCTGTGGATACTTCTCCGTGGTCACAAGGCCAGCCAGAAAGGCCAGCTGCATACGGGCAGGCAAGCAGCTCTGCAGAACCAAAGGTCGTAGGCGGTGTGGAAACAGTCATTGTTCATGATCAGAAATAATATTTTTTTAATTGTGGTTTAAAAAAAAAAAAAGAAAGAATTTTGTTTTTGCTTCCTGTGCTTACAACTTGTAATTTAAGGTTTTAAACATGTAATGAAGGGTTGATTAGGCATCTCAACAATTAAGGAAAGCAAACAGGGCACCTAATGTTTTTGTAAGATTTTCATCTTAAAGAGCTTCGTGCTTAGGATTTTCTCTGGGGTCCAGTAATAATAAAGCCTATATCAATTCCTCGGGGGCCCGGAGCAGGCCGGAGTCTCATTCCTAGACTGGAAAGTCCAGGTTTGATGGAGCACGTGTTGAGGAGCCCTTGTGGGAGATGTAGCAGCAGGGGTGAGGGAGGCGGGGCTTCGAGTCACATTAGTGAACTTATCATCCCGTTCCCAGTCTTTGAGTTGAATGACTAAATTCAGGTTATTTCGTCATTTGGGCTGTAGTTTCCCCATCTGCAAAATGGGGGTAATTACGATAACCAGATCAAAGTGTTGTTGTGAGAATTGACTTAATACATACAAATTACTTGGAACAGTGACTGACACATAGAAAACCTTTAAAATAAGAATATTAGATGAGTTATTATTCGTGGGACTACCATGTGTGCTTTAAGTGTGTTCTCTCACTTCATCCTCATCCAGTTCAGTCAGGTAAATGTCATGGAGACTCGGTTTCCTTTCATGGGACATGGGAAGAGAAGAGAACCTCTCTGTTTGCCAACAGCTTCACTTAGGGGCTGTCTGACCCCAAACGCTCGAGGAGGGAAATGTAATGAAATGTGTTTTCGAGAAAGAGTTCTCTGGCTTGTAAAGGATGTCTCTAGAGGGGCAGAAGCCCCAGGAATCTAGACTGGGAGTGGTGAGGTCTCGGCCAGAGGGGTATAAAAATTCAAGAATGATTGTATGAGGTGGGCGCATCTTTAGGATGTAGAGGATGTTAGGAACGGATGTACATCTCTCTGGCCTCAGACCTCAGCTGCACCTTCAAGAAGGGTCGCAGGTCCTTCTGGCGACCATGGCGAAGGGAGAGTGTTTGGGAGACAGTGAGGGGGATCCTGGGTTGTCTGTTGTCTCAGGGGAAGCTCTTCCGGATGTTGAACATCCAGCTCTGTCATTCCAGCCCTTTTCCTTCTCATCCTGGCCTCACTGAGAATAAGAGCAGTGGGAAGCTTCACCTCTGCGGGCCTTCCCTCTCCACCCACCTCCACCCTGCCCCGGTCCGATTCCCCTTCCCATCTTCTTTCTGTCCAGGAGTCTGGTTCCTCATCTCAGCCCCCTTCCCCTGACCCACACATGCTCCTGTACACACACACACACACACGCACGCGCGCACACACACACACACACACACACGTTGTTTCTGCCATGAGAAGAATGCGTCTGTGTTGGGATTGGCCGGTTGCCTGCATCCCTTGCTGCTCCGAGCTTCCCAGCCCAGCATTCCACGAGAGGGTCCCTGGCCTTAGGAAGGCCACAGGAATGTCCCCACCCGCCCTGCTCTGGCCTCGCCTCCCCTTTCCAGAGTTTAAGAAAATAAAAGTGAGTGAAGGATACGTTTCTCTCTCGGAGCCTTGCTGAGGGTGATGGAGGGAGGAGGCATCGGCATTAGGAAGGTCCCCGGCTACCCCCAGGCAGAGGGGGGTGGGGAGGTTCTAATTTAAAGGACAGTGAAGCTCTGGACGAGGTGAGGGGTCCTGGGAGGGGGACTCTCATCTTGGCCCTCGAAGCCATTATTGGGATGTTACAAGACCACTAGGGCATTCCTGGCGTGGACAACAGCTCTTCCCCAGATCCCCGGAGTGGGGTTCAGTGCAAGGATCCTACACAGAGGTGGGCAGTGCCTGAGCTGAGAGACCTTGTTATGTAACCCCTGGGTCCATTCCAGTTATGAGGGATGGGACACCCTCTGACCAATGGGAACTTGTGGAAGAGTCTTGCTGGCCTGAGCAGTCACTAAAAAGGGGCCAGGATGTCCCAGCCTTTGGCATTCGTCCACTTTCTGGGAATCTGGGAAAGTGGGAGGAAGACCACTGGGAGAGAAAATGACCACCTCAGATACAGGAAATACAGTCAGCCCTGAAGATTTGAGGAGCCCAAGTGTGTGCGGGCACTCTTCCTCTGAGAACACTGGTTTGGTTTGGTTTTTCTGGAAGGAGTTTCATACTCTCATACTTGCCCACCCATCACTCCAGCACTCCCTTGATTTCTGGAACATGCTTACATGTAGCCCCAGGCGAAAAGGAGGAGAAGGAGATTGCCTGTGGCCTCTCCCCTGGAGCAGAGTATTGAAGAGGAGGGGAGGGGGAGGAATCGACCCCCTTCTGAAGGTCTGAGAGCCTGGCTATGGGCCTGTGTGCACCTGGAGGACAGGTGGGGTTAGGGAGGCATCGCGCATCTCCATCATGAGGGAGCTGAGTCAGCCACGGGGTCTCCTCCCTTCCCTGAATCTTAGGAACGTGTCCCTGGCACCATATGGAATGAGATTGATGACATGCAGGTGTTTCGGATTCTGGACCTCGCGGACTTTGAAAAAATGTTTTCAGCTTATCAGAGGCATCAGGTAACACCCTGCCCCCTCTAGCGTCTTGAGTCTTGACTTCGCACACTCCCTTTGAACTCAACCCTCAGCCCCTCCCTTCCTCTCTTCCTCCCTCCCTCTCCCTTCCACATATACTGAATTGATTTTTTTCTTTATCAGGTACCATGTTCTTTCTGGGGACATAGATATGAGTTAGTGGGGTGCAGTGCATAGGGAGAAACATCCCACTGTACTAGTTTGTATTTGCACATCAAGTGGTGAAGTGATACGTTGTCCATTTCTCTCTTTGGTCTTGGAGCACTGGAGGTGGAGTAGCAGGGCCAGGCCACTGTTGACCTTGCTCTTTTCTCTGGCCCTGGGACCTAGGAACTACACCTACAAGGCATTATAACTTTTCCACCACATTTTCTGCTATACTTTCGTCTCCCAACACTCCCAGGAGTCGAGCAGAGGACGTTAATGTTTCAAGGAAGGTGGAGCTGCTTCAGGTCACACTGCGGGGCTGGGGCTGAGGCTGGGGTTGGCCAAGAGAGGCCCTGGCTCTGCTCTGCAGACACTGTGTACAGAGGCTGACCAGCAAGCCTGCTCCTCCCGAGGCAGGACAGGGCTTGGTGTCAGGACGCGCGTGCTCCTGAGGCAGTACCTGCTGGGTTGGCCGAAAATGCCGATTCTCCAACCTCACCCTCCCATGAATGTGAGGGCCCAGGAATCTGCATTGCAGAGCTGGGGGCCATCCTCCGAGGTCCAACCTGGGCATTAGCAGCCTAGAGGCCTCGGAGCGTTTGCTTCGTCTCTGGCCCGCCTCCCAGGAGTTGTTTCCTCTCCAGGCTGTGCTGTCTTCTCCCATGTTTCCTCCACTGACTTCAGGTTCCAGCCCTGAGGACTTCCCCAGGTGCCTGTGAGTGGGGTCTGGGCCCTCATGGCTCCTGGGCAGAGGCAGCATGTCATGGCCGGTCTCCCCAGGGCTTTCTGCCGAGGCCAGAGCTGTGGATGACCCTTCCTGAGGGCGGGCAGGACCAAGAGCTCGTGTGACTCTCCTGGGCAACCAGCCAAAGGGGTGCAGGGAGGGCGGGGCTCTGGCCCTGCCTTAGGGGTCTAGGGAAACCAGATGGTTGTTTGTTTAACTTAAATGTAGGTGCTCTAGGCCTCTGATCCTTGACCCCTAATTCCAGGAAGCCCTGTGCCCATGTCCAGCTGGCATGGTACGGGCAGCAGCTGCGGCCCGGCTGGGGCAGGAAGAAGTTCTCTGGAGCATTTGTTGCTCCTGTGATCAGTGCTCCCGAGCCAGGGATGGAGGGAGTGTGTGCCGGGGGGATGTCAGTCCTGGGCGAGCACACGCCTCCCCCTATTTTGAGAGTCTTCCTCTGGGCCAGGGTTCCAGCCTGGCCCACCCAGTCTCCAGGGCCCTGAGGTAGGGCTACAGTGGGGGCTGGGGGGAAAGAGGGACTCCGGGGTTTAGGACAGGCTGGGCCTGGGGCCTCCCAGTTTGGGGAGTGGAGCGGAGTGAAGACGGACAGCGCCCTGCTCTGTCTCCCCTCATCTCTCTAAGCCTGCTCAGTCCGGCGCCTTGTTTCAGGGCTGGGCTCACCTGCACTACTGTCACTCTGCAGGTCGCCAGGACTCTGGGGTGTTGAATTCACAGCAGCAAGGCAGGAGACCCAGAGCCTGTGCTGCCCTGGTCGCCTCCTCTTTCTGTCTTGGGGTCCGGGGTGCGTGGGACAGGGACGGGCCTATGAGCGTGGTCTTCCCTCTGTGCCCTCTGCGTGTCCTGAGTTAGTGACTTCAACCTCACCCGGGTCAGGAAGGGAGGACCAGGGGTGGGCTCTGCCCCGTCTGCTCCCTTGGAGATCAAAAGACAGACAAGGGACAAAGGGTAAGGAGCAAAGTTCAGGGACGCCTGCTCTTCTCTGTCTCAGTGAATGCAACTTTCACGTGCTTTCAGCTCAAGTTCGGTCGTGGTTGGGTCTCCTCCCCTATTTTGAAAGATGCGGGGGTGCAGGAATGCCCTCTGGGCGGATTCCCAGCAGAGGAGCAGGAAGAACTGCAGCTGAGGCCTGGGGAGGGGCAGTTCGGGGGCCTGGTCCGACTGGGGAGTGGTGGTCCCCCTGGGCACGGGGCACTCAGGAGAGGCTGCCTGTCCTCTGCTTGGCCTGGCTTCTCTGAGTGCATGTCTGCAGCTCCCGTTCAGTGCTACTGGCAGGTCTCCACCTCCGACCATGGGGGTCTCACTGGGGTGGGGCAGACGGTAGATGCTGAGGGGTTCCCCATGTCTCTCCTACTGTTCTTGGGTCCCCAGACCTCTTGGCTAACGTTGTGCATGTTTAATTCTCTATTGGCTGTGGCTGTTACCTGCCTAGGAGCTGATAACTAATCCTTGCCATCAGGTGAGTCACTCCTGGGGCTCTGGGCACTCCAACTTTTAACCGCTGTGCTGGGCTGCTGCCCTGTACTGGGCCCAAAAGAGAGGGCTTGTCAGTTCTACCTTCTGCCTTTTTACCCATCTTAACAGGGTGGCGTCAGGGAGTGTCCCCAAAGAAAAAGCAGAAATGTAGGGAAGGGAGCTAATGCGAGCAGACCCCTACCAGCAGTGGAGGTGAATGTCTACTGGGGTGAAGAGAAAGCTTCTAGGTCTCATGTCTTACCCACTAGGCCCAAGGCAAGGCCGTCCTGTAAGACTGCACAGGCTAGGCACTGAACAATTCCGGGGGCACAATTCACAAAGACAGTGATGTGAGTGGCAGCCCCTGGAGTCGTCCAACCTGGAGCATGTGCTTGGAAGGACCTCCCAAAGGAAGAAACAGTCTCCTGTCTATCTCACCAGGGGCCAAGAGGAGGCCAGGGGATCTTTGATTTCTTGGGAACTGCCCGCTGGAACCCCAGAGGAGAGAACTTTGCAGGGAGTTGTGCCTCAGTTTCCCCACCTCTGAACTTATGGATGCCCTCCACCCTGGGCACACTGGGCTGTGCCTGAAGTCCCCAGGGAGGGGTCCAGGAACTGTGACCTTAAGGGGATTTGGAACCAGCTTCTCGTCATAAGATTGGGGAGGCTCTCTGGGTGGGCTGGGGTGGGGTAAGGGTTGATTGTCTGGGACACAGTGTAGATCACACTACACAGCCACAGGGGTCAGTCACTCCCCGTCTAGTTTGCCCACAGAGGGCAGTCTCTGATAAAGGGTCTTCTTATTGCCCCCGACCCAGTCTAGCCCAGGGTGAAGCCCCAGAGCCTCCTATTGGAGTCAGATATTAACCACCCTCCTCTCTCTCTCCTGTCTTTTTCTTTCCCTCTCTTTCTTCCGCTCACACCAGGAGCATTCCCTGCTTGTCACGGGGGTGGCTCCTGGGTAGGGGGTAGGCAGAAAGAGGACTGGGGAAAACACACACTTCACCCTTTGTACTTGGCTTGTCGGTTGCAGAAAGAGTTGGGCTCCACGGAGGACATCTACCTGGCCTCGCGCAAGGTCAAAGAGCTGTCGGTCATCGACGGCCGGAGGGCGCAGAACTGCATCATCCTTCTCTCCAAGTAGGTGCTCGCCCTGCCTCTATGGCCCCTGCTCCACAGTAGGTTGCAGGTGGGAGGGACTGGGTCCCCAGGAAGCAGAGGCCTGAGCTGGGGCTAGAGAGAAATATGATGGAGCTGAGTGCCTGGGGGAGAGAGGTGCCTGGCAGAGGAATGGGGTGATAGCAGTATCTGGCCTCCCCCCCACCGTCTCCTGGCTGTCCCCTGGGGCGGCACGGGACCCCTGATCTCGAACCCTCTCCCGGGAGCCCATGCTGAGCGGCAGTGAGGGGCTCTGCAGACAGGAAACTGCCCCATCACGCGGCCCCTGACCAGCCTGGTCAGCGTTTGGCAGCGGAGTTGCTCTAAGCCCGTGGAGGGCCCCGCTCGGCTCAGGCCACAGAGCAGCATGATCTCAGCCCCCAAGCATTTCCCGCGGCTGCAGAACAAACAGGGCAGTATCTGCACTAACAGCATAGCTTCTGTGCGGGGCCTCCCGCCAGAGCCGGGGTCAGAGGTCCCCGCCTCCCGTACTATTCTTAGCACTGCCCCAGCTGCCCCGGGCCGTCCATCCCTGCTTTCCTCTCCACAAGGTCCTAAGCCTCAGTTTCTCCCCCTTAATGCTTCCCCAGGGCCCCCTAATGGGTGTGCATCTGGAGGGGCTGTGTGTGTGTGTGTGTGTGCACACGTGTGTGTGTGTGTGTGCACACGTGTGTGTAGGGGGTTGCTTCTCCCTCTCCCAGACAGCAAGACGTGCTGGAACAGCTGTGCGGGACCCGAGGCGCTGTCAGAAGACTGAGACCTGTTCTGTCTTGAAGGAAACAGGAAACTGCCCCCTTAGTGACCTGCCCATATTCCCATCCTCCCGTGGAGATGCCGTGGGTATTTCCGGCATGGGAAGAGGGATCAGAAACTCCTCGCCCTGTCTCAGTCTACGCTGACGATGGCCCTTTTCCTCCCAAATGTCCCTATCCATTAGGATGGAGACTCAAGCAAGAAACCAGAGACTCACGTCTCTAGAGACTGAAGTATCTCAGGATTGAGTTATAGAGTGAACCGCGTGAGTTTAGTCTGAGAAGGCTTTGCAGAGGAGGGAGTGCTATCAAATGGAAGCGAGAGAGAGAAGGCCCGGGCACTGGCTTCTGAAGGAGAAGGTCTGGGGTCTGTCCTGAGCAGAGGGGCCAGGCCAGGCTGCTCAAGGTGGGGTTTTTGCCTTAGGTTGAAGCTGTCTAACGAGGAGATCCGGCAGGCCATCTTGATGATGGACGAGCAGGAGGACCTCGCTAAGGACATGCTGGAGCAGGTGAGGCCCCTGAAACTAGGGGGTGGCCGGACCCCTTCCTGACGGCCCCCAGGGAGGCCGAGTCTCTTAGGTCAAGGAAAAATCGGGCTGGGGGCTGGAGGAGTGAGGGAGAGGTTTATAGAAACTTCCCTGGGCCAACCTTTCTGAGGAGAGACCAGAAAAGGCTGCATCTTTTTTCAGGGGATTGAGGCCCCCAGAAATATATGAGGAGTGACCCCCCACCCCGCCATGGGCCTCAGGGCAAAGGCAGTGACCCATAACCGTATCTCCCCCAAATCTCTTCCACATCAGTCTGTTGTGTCCTTCAAGAGAAACCCAGAAAACACCAAGCAAAACCACCATCAATTGGACATGAAAATTAAGAACTCTGTCGATCAAAAGGCACTATTACTAGAGTGAAAAGGCAAGCCAAGCTTTAGGAGACCTTTGCTTTATGTATAGGTCACAAAGATCTCATATTCAGAACAAAGAACTTCACAAATCAGTGAGAAAAATGACAAACAACTTAAAAATGAGCAAAAGACTTGAATAGGTACTTCATGAAAGAGAATTTCCAAATGGTTCAATACTATCAGTCATCAGAGAAATATGGAAAATCACAGTGAGGTAGCACCATCCACCCCCCTAAACAGCTAAAATTGAAAAGGCCAACAGTGCTGGGGGTTGGCAAGGATGGGAAGCAACTGGAACTCTCATTGGGTAGAACCATTTTGGAAAACGATTTGGCAGTACACCTATCTATCTTAGTGCCCAACAGTCCTACTGGGTACAAACACCAACTATGGGAATATTTATAACAATTTTATTTATAAAACCCCGCAAACTGTGAACAACTCAGCTGTCTATCAGGAGCAAAGTGAACAGACTGTGGTATATTCCTACGATAGAATAGTGCTCAGCAATGAATAAAAAATGGATTACCAATAACTACGTGGAGGAGGCTCAGAGGTTATGTTGAGTGAAAGAAGCCAGACCCCAGAGAGAACACGCTGCATGCGTCCATGTGTATGTAGTGCAAGAATAGCCAAGTTTTATCTAAGGTGATAGAGTTCAGCTGAGAGGCTACACTGGGGGATGGGGGTGGCTTGGTTACTGAAGTAGCACAAGGGACCTTTCTACGGGGATGGAAATCTTAGTTTAATCTGGATGGTGGTTCAGTGGGTGGATAGTTTTGTCAAAATTCATTGAATTGCACATTTAAAATGGATGCATTTTATTTTATGTAAATTATACCTTAATAAAGTTGGTTTAAAAAGAAAAAAATCGGGCTTCCCTGGTGGCACAGTGGTTGAGAGTCCACCTGCTGATGCAGGGGACACGGGTTCGTGCCCTGGTCCGGGAGGATCCCACATGCCGCGGAGCGGCTGGGCCCGTGAGCCATGGCCGCTGAGCCTGCGTGTCCGGAGCCTGTGCTCTGCAACGGGAGAGGCCACAACAGTGAGAGGCCCGCGTACCGCAAAAAAAAAAAAAAAAGAAAAAAAGTAAAAGAAAAAAATCATTGAGCTGTACACTTAAGAACAAGTACACTTTACTGTAGGTAAGTTATATCTCAATTTTAAAAAGTCAAAAAACTAAAATAAAAAGAAGGAAGTCTAGAGTTGGGTGTCTTGTGTCCCCTTGGGGCAGGTGAAACATAAACCACCCCCATGAGGATGCACCTCTCTTTTATGGGGGGCCCTCCCCATCTTGAGCCTGGTCAGTGTGTGGGCTTCCACGGGCTGCCCACCCCCCATGTCAGCTTCTCACCTGTTTCCTGTCTGACCATCACCTGCCCTTTGCAGCTCCTCAAGTTCATCCCGGAGAAGAGTGACATTGACCTCCTGGAGGAGCACAAGCATGAGATAGAGCGGATGGCCCGTGCGGACCGCTTCCTCTATGAGATGAGCAGGTCGGGGGCAGCAGGCGCGGCCAGGAGGGGGCGGCGGTGGGCGGGCCAAGGAGGGGGCTGGAGCTGCTCTGGGGTTGGGGGCTGGTTGCGGGGGGCGGGGGTGCTGCCTCACGATGCAGCCCGCCCTGTCCACAGGATCGACCACTACCAGCAGCGGCTGCAGGCCCTCTTCTTCAAAAAGAAGTTCCAGGAGCGGCTGGCCGAGGCCAAGCCCAAAGTGGAAGGTATGGCTGAGGGCTGAGGAGGAGACCTCGGGGTGGGAGGCAATGGACAGGTACAGAGGAAACCTCCTTCCTTATTCTTGATTGCCCCCAGAAAACCAAAGTCAAGGGCAAGACGTAAGTCTATGAGTTTTGTAGATGTATGCACTTGTGTACGCGTGCACACGTGCCGGCCACGCACCCCATTCCCTGTGCCTCGGCATGCAGGCTCTCCAAGGCGGGGAGTCTGTTGACATCTGCCCCAGCCTGGAACAGAAATGCTGAAAAAATGACGATGACATTAAGCACCTAGAACACTTCTGGGCACAGACTGCTCTGCTTGAGAGGTCCTAGGTGCAGAGAAGACCTTGGACACGTTATTTTAAGTGTGAGCTACTAAGAAAGTAGGAAATTGGGCAGCGGGATCCCCAGAGGTATCTGATTTGCTGGGGTGGGGAACCCCTCCCACCTTTTTCAGGTGAGAACTTTGTAATTAAACGAGAACCACATGCCAAGTACTGTGTGAAACACTCCACGTGGATGGTCTCATGTGGTCCTCGCAACGCTACGGGGGCCATTCACTCATCTCTAAGATGAGGCTATGTTAGTGGCCCAAGGCTGTGTTGCTGGTAGGTGGTGGAGCCAGGATAGGAACGCAGATGTCATTCTTCAGAATCCATCCCTTCCCTCTTGTCCTGTAGTACTTCCCAGAGGGCATGTCCCTGGAACTGCCTGGGGATGGCAGAGGACGGAGGCACAGGGAGCTGGGGAGAAGGGCAGGTGGTCAGGAGGGTGGGCAGCCGTGAGGACCCCAGAGGGAAGAAGCAGGAGAGGCTGTGAGGCTCATCTGCGGTGAGAACAGGATCAGCAGATTGGAATGAGAGAGCCAGTGTCCAGGATGCTGGGGGGCAGGCTGGGGGCAGAGCAGAGCATGGGCCCCCTCTGCTGGACACCAAGCTGCCTGCACTCCCTTGGAGGCCCAGGCCAGAGAATGGTCCTTCCTGGAGTTTGATGAGCTGCTTCAGGAGGATTCCCGGGGTAAGGTGGAGCGTGGCAGGGTTAGAGGCAGACGTTTTCTGTAATCTGGACGGACACACGCACACCCACGCACGTGCATGCGCGCAACAAGGGGTCTGCAGGCTGCGTGATCATAGATAACGGGTCTGAGGGGGAAGGAAAGGGTTCAACAGTGACTCTGCAGGTCTGAAGGCACCTCCTTCCCTGGTGATGGGTGAGTCCTGCTGCTGACTGCCTTTGGGGCGTGAGGCACAGATAAAGGGGTTCAGCCCAAGGCATGTGTTCAACTATTTGTGTCTCTTGGGTCAGTGAAGCAAAAGTGAGCGATCGCCTGTTATCTGGATCTGTGGAACCAGAGCAGTTTAGCCGCCAGGTAGATTTTTTCTCAGATAATTTCCTGCTCCTAGGAGCTCACTCCTAAACTCTCCCGAAGAGGTCATCAGTGCACGCTCAGGAAAGAGCTTCCCTTTAATATCGAGCTAAGCAGAGTGAGACGCGTTTGGGATGGCAAAGCCTAGACCAAAGCTATCGCCATGGCTACCGTTCTAGAATGGTCTGGAGGTCTCTTCCGTCCCAGACTTGGGGGCAGGTGGCTGAAGTGGTATTTGACAGAATCAGGTCAGTGGGCTTGACTGGGGGCAGAGAGGTGAGGCGCGTGCAGGGGTTGGGGTCCATGCTCCTCCCTCCAGTTCTCCCAGGAAATATTCCTGGAAGAGCTAAGATTTGGCCTATCCCAGCTGGTTGATGAGCTGTTGACCCCTGTCCCCAGCATCCCTCCCTCCCCAGGCAGGGCCTCTGGGTCAATTGGCCGAAGGCCAATTCATCAAATCTGACAAATTTACCAATTCTTCTATGAATATATTCATGAACATATTCTTGAATATATTCCATGAATATGTTCGTTGCTGAATATACCAAATTCACCGGTGCTCATTATGAACATATGCACTGAGTACAGTCAAGATGAATGTGGCTTCACATGTAAACATGCTTACGAATATATTCATGAATATATTATGACTATATCTAAAATGTCTGCATTGCATTATGGGAGTTTTCCCATTTACACTGATTCCCTTTGAACTCTTGTCAGTTTCTGTTTTGCCAACATTTTAGCATTTTTAGGATTCCTCTGCAGATTTTTCAAATAGCAGCCTATCAGCCTTAGAAAAACTATCCCAACCGGTATGCATTGCCGGAAACTCTGAAGTAGTTTACTTAAAAAAAAAAAAAAGCCAAAACAACTTGTTATTGAAATATGCACATAGAAAAGTACACAAATCCTAAGAGTCCTAATTGATGAGTCATCCAAAAGCGAATGCACCTGTGAGATCAGCAGGCAGGTCAAGAAATGGAGTGTTTCCAGTCCCCCAGAGCCCTTCTTCATGTCTCCCTCTCAAACATTACTTCCTCCAAATCCTCTGAAGGTCTGTCTATCTTGAACTTTCTGTAAATGGAATAACATAGTACAAATAATTTTATGCTGGTCTTTTGTTCAGCATTATGTTGTAAGTTATCCCTATTATTACAGGGAGCGGTAGGTAATTTATTTTCAGTGCTGCGTTTTATTCCATTGTATGAATATACCATAATTTACTTAACCAATCTAGATGGAATTTTTTAAAAACACAGACTAGAAACCATTCAATTATTCATCAAGAGTACTGCCACTGTTAGGTCACAGAATAGGCAGATGTTTCAGTTTAGAAGCCGCTGACCAACCTTACCTCTTACTCATTTTTTGTGTGTGTGTGTGTGTGGTATGTGGGCCTCTCACTGTTGTGGCCTCTCCCGCTGCGGAGCACAGGCTCCGGACGCGCAGGCCCAGCGGCCATGGCTCACGGGCCCAGCCGCTCCGCGGCATGTGGGATCCTCCTGGACCAGGGCACGAACCCGTGTCCCCTGCATCGGCAGGCGGACCCCCAACCACTGCGCCACCAGGGAAGCCCTCTTACTCATTTTTTTACAGCTTTTTTTGTTTTTTACAGTTACTTTAACTGCTTTTGAAGAGTTTTGCAAACTTTTAGTCAAATGGTTTGCATTTAATCTTCATAGCAGCATCTTAAGGAATGTTCAATTTGGCAGAAGCCAAAGATCATAATACAATGGTTTGATCTTCTCACCACATTTAATAATCCAAAATCATATTCTATAACTGGCAGCCGAATTTTCAGTGTAGGATTTGTATCCTAATTCTGCACATCCACCATTAAATACAGAATAACTGAGGAAGGGCCAGAGTACCCACATCAGAATGAAATACTGACGTTTTGGTTACTGTTAGTCTTAGTTTGTATTTCCAAGAAAGGTATCATTTAAGGAATTGGAGGGAAATTTTTAAATGCCTAAAGGTTGGAAAATGCTTTTAAATGATTTTCAATAGGCTGTCTAGTAACCTATTTAATCAAATCTAAGACACCATCAACTGCAAAGCACACCATTATCTTATAAAACAAAAATATGAAAATACTGCAATTGATGATGTTATAATTTAATTGACAGGGATGTTTTTCTTTCCAAAAAGATCAACAAAATTCAGCACTTCAAAAGAGGCAGAAACAGTCCCCTAGTATGTAAAATGCTGAAGTTAAAAATTTTAATCACTAGGTTTAGAAAAGTAAAAGTATTTTATATATATATATATATTTTTTTTTTTTAATAAATTTATTTATTTTTGGCTGCGTGGGTCTTCGTTGCTGTGTGCGGGCTTTCTCTAGTTGCGGCGAGCGAGGGCTTCTCACTGCAGTGGCTTCTCTTGTTGCGGAACATGGGCTCTAGGCACATAGGCTCCAGTAGTTGTGGCACACAGGCTCAGTAGGTGTGGCTTGCGGGCTCTAGCGTGCAGGCTCAGTCGTTGCGGTGCACGGGCTTAGTTGCTCTGCGGCATGTGGGATGTTCCCGGACCAGGGCTCGAACCCGTGTCCCCTGTATTGGCAGGTGGATTCTCAACCGCTGTGCCACCAGGGAAGCCCAAAGTATTATATTTTTGCATATATCCACAGAAAGAATATGTTAAGAGTCTAAATATATGCAAGGAAAGATGATACATTCTCCAATATAGTCTTAGGAAGAGTTGGCACATTTTGAGAAAGGGTTATTTGGTGAATTGGCTTTTGGCGAGTTTGCTTCCCCTGGAGGCAGGTAGATGTGGAGAAGATTGTCTGCTGGGCTGTGGGCACAGCCTCTGCCCCTCTGAAGCTGACACTTAACGGCGCCTTTTCTGGACTTTGTGGTGGCATCATCACCTGTCCCTCCTCCCCCAGCCATCCTGCTGGCCTCCCGGGAGCTGATCCGCAGCAAGCGTCTAGCGCAGATGCTAGAGGTCGTCCTGGCCATTGGCAACTTCATGAACAAAGGGCAGCGTGGGAGCGCCTACGGGTTCCGGGTGGCCAGCCTCAACAAGATTGCCGACACCAAGTCCAGCATCGACAGGTGCGACCTGCCGGCTTCTGGAGTCTCCGTCTCACCCCACCCTGGCCTCTCCCCTCCTCCCCGTTACCCTCCCAAAATATGCCACAACTTCCCCCTAACACCTCACCCTAGTTTCTGCCGGACCCTCATTCCCAATTCCCTTGGCTCCGTACCCCTGACCCGACTTTCACCCACAGAAACATCTCTTTGCTCCATTATCTGATCATGATCCTGGAGAAGCATTTCCCTGACATCCTGAACATGCCCTCTGAGCTGCAGCACCTTCCAGAAGCCGCCAAAGTCAAGTAAGGGGTCCTCTTGAGGCTGCCTTCTCCCTGTGATCCCGCCCTCTCTCATCTAAACTTCCTCCTTCGGGGCTGCTCTGAGCTGGCTCAGAATGAACAGCATCTCGGGGTCTGCTCTGGGAGAACCCAACGAAAGACACTCTTTGCTCTCAAATCCTCATTTCAGAGATTCTCTCAGGAAACAAAGCGGGGAGTGGGGAGCTGTGACAGGGATGGGGAGAATGCCGGCAATGGGGTTGTTGTGAAGCCACTTACCACTGCAGGCGAGCAGAGCTTAATCCTGCCTCTGCAGAGTGTGGGAGACAGTGTAGGACACTCGCTCCATTATCCCCACAAGGGGTAAGATAGGCATCATCTACCATCTCCTGTCACTCACTGGCTGGGGGTGGGCAGTAACGCTCTGGCCCGCAGAAAAAGTGCTCAGTGGTTGGAAGTCAGGGCTGTCCACTACAACGGATGGTCCAAGGAGATGGCGGGGGTGGGGTGGCGGGCTCCAGGGGCATCTGCTACAGGCGAGAAGTCAGACCTGAACGTATATAGGCTGATAGAAGCATCTCCAATAGAAACAGAAACGCAGAGGTAAATAGCTAATACACATCAAAGGTATACTGCAGGCAAGATACCATGTTAAGAGCTTATGAGCATTACCTGATGGTAATAAAAATAAATCCAAGCCAGAGGCCATGTGTTGGAAACCTTCCAATATGCAGCATGACATTTCCGGTCTAGAAGGATCTATAGGACATAAGTTTCACCCGTCATTTTCTAGAAGCACAGACAGAGCACAGAGGGGAGGTGATTTGCCAGGGCAACATGTTAATAGCCAAAGCAGGGCTGGAACCCGGGTGCACTGACTCCCAAAGCCATTGGGGTTTGCTCTGCCTTGTACTAACCCCAGCTCCTCTCCCTCCCTCTGTGTCCCCCCGCCCCCCCATAGCCTGGCAGAGCTGGAGAAGGAGGTGGGCAACCTCAGGAGGGGCCTCAGAGCAGTCGAGGTGGTGAGTACATCATCTATGCCTGCCTGGGTTTGAGGGGATGCTGCCCGTGTTTGCTGCCCGTCACTGGGCCAGAGGGTGGACCCCCCCCCCCCCGGATGCAGACCCTGTCTGATGCATCTCTGTGACCCAAAGCTCCTGGCTGGGGCGACAGAACAGCTGGCACAGCAAGTACAGCCTGTAGCACAGAGTGAGTGCTCAGGAAAGGATAACTGAATTACCCAAAGCTTAAATTTAGACTCTGAATAGGAGACATCCATCTGAGACTGTAGCCTATCACTGTACAGTGGAGTGGAGTGAATGAGAAATCTGCCACGTTTAAGATTGATTCAAATCGATGGGACAGAGGATCTGCATGCCTTAGAAGCCGACTTAGGGCCGGTAACACCTAGTGTGACACTGGGGACCACTGTCCCCAGAAGTTCTTATGTCTCTTCACTTCCTGCCTGGGCCAGTAGAGGACCCAGGGGCTATACTTTTTTTTTTGTTGGAGACCCAGATCTCTACTATTCCTGATCTAAGGGCTTCTCAGATGATACTGTCTCTAGCCCAGTGTGGAGGTGGCCCACTCCTTTGTTCCCATCTAGGAACTAGAGAGCCTTCTCATCTTCACTGGGCGTATGTGGGGAGGCGGTTAAGGGGATAATGGGCTTAGAGAAAGAAGTATGAGAAGGAACCTTTTGTTGCCATTATGGCAGTGGGGGGACGGGGCAGGGGGCTGCTTTCTAATTTATAGCCCTTTAAAGTGCTACCCAAAATGTGGTCCGTGGTCCATGAACCAGCAGCATCGCATCAACTGGGAGATTTGGAAATGCATCTCACACTTTAATCGGCACACAAGTCACCCAAGGGTCTTGTTAAAATGCAGATTCTAATTCTGAGTGGGACCTGAGAGCCTGCTTCTTAAAATTTCACGCTGCTGGTCCCAGACCACGCTTTGGGTAGCAGGATCTGGAGAAAGAAATATGGCAGCGGGGGCGAGGGAAGCATAGAGGCAGGGGGTACTGGTCGATACCTCACAATCTTTGCCACCCTTAGAATTTGAGACCCAGGGTGTACCCTCTTCCAAAGGAAGGCTCAGTGTCCTGCGATTAGCAAGGAGGGTGGAGGATGTGGTGAGTCCCAGCATTCCTGACTCTCGTCCTGGCACTGGTCTGACCAGCACTTGGCTCTCCCTCCTCAGGAGCTGGAATATCAGAAACGCCAGGCGTGGGATCCAAAGGACAGGTTTGTCCCGGTCATGAGCGACTTCATCACGGTCTCCAGCTTCAGCTTCTCAGAGCTGGAGGACCAGCTCAATGAAGCCAGGGCCAAGGTAAGGGCGCCCCAAGCCCCCAGGCTGACCCCACCCCCACCCCTCTCTGTCTTCACCGGTCCTACCACAGGTGGCCCACAAGGGACACACCCAGAGGCACAGAGCTTTGAGGAGAAAGGGTTTCCTCACTCCTACAAGAAAAGCGACAGCAACGCTGTTGCAATGTTCACAGCCCATTGACCAGATGTCAGGCGCCCCATGAAGTGTTTTCCATCCTCTGTCTCACCGCCTACCTTCTGGGTTTGTTGAAAGGCTATTATCCCATTCCACAGATACGTGCACTGAGATCCACAGACGTTAAGTAACTTGCCCAGGGTTGCCCAGCTGTGACAGACAGAGCTGGGTTAGAAGCCTGACGCCGGAGCCTAGCTTTGCTCTCGGTTGCTCTGCCTCTTCCTGCTTTGCACTCTGACACGCCTCTGGACCCCAACTGTGGGAGTCTTATTGAGATGTGGGTCCTCATTCAGGAGGTCGGGGGTGGAGCCTGAGATTCAGCCTTTCTAACCAGCTCCCGGGAAACACCCATGCCGCTGGTCCAGGGAGCACACTTAGAGTAGTGAGGGCTTTCTTAGAGGGTTTTCAGTAGGTTGAATTAGAGATGGTAGCTCTCAGTAATAGTGCCAGGCATGTAGCTAGCGAGCACTCTGCATCACTAACTCATTTAACACCCCCCTAACAGTATAAAGTAGGTCCTATTATTATCCCCATTTTACAGATGAAGAAACCGAGGCACAGAGGGGTTAAATAACTAGCCCGATAACTAGATGATCTGACATCCTTGTGGTCCTGACCTTAGGAAGTGCTTCCCAAGGTCTGCAGCTCCTGGTCCTGTACCTACGCCCTAACAGACCCAGAGGTCACTCTGGGCAGCCTCTGTCAGTCAGCCTGGGTCTCCCACCTCCCAGGTGTCAGCCTCAAGCCTTTCCTTCCTTCAGCCTTGTCCTTACCCTGATGACATGGGGGGGGGGGCTCCCTTCTCTAGCCCTGCCCCCCCAAGTCCCCCCACCTGGATGAGCTCTGCTCTGGCTGGAACTCAACTGCCCACCAGGCTCGGGGGCGACTCTCCACCAACCCTTCTCTTCAACAGTTCTCCAAGGCCCTGATGCACTTTGGGGAGCAGGACAGCAAGATGCAGCCGGATGAATTCTTCGGCATCTTCGACACCTTCCTGCAGGCCTTCTCGGAGGCCCGGCAGGACCTGGAGGCCATGCGGAGAAGGAAGGAGGAGGAGGAACGACGGGCGCGCATGGAGGCCATGGTGAGGGTGCTGCTGGGGCCTGGGCCTGAGCAAGGCTGAGGGAGTGGAGAGCGCGTGGGCGGCGGGAGGCTCAGGGTGCCCTAGCAAGGAGGAAAGTGGGGCCAGTTGGTAGACCCAGCCCAGGCGTCAACGCGCGAAGGAGGGCAGGTGTCTGTGGCCTGGACCGCGGTGGATGTGCTGGGCCGCGGCCTCTCACCCGCCCTCCTCGCCCTTCCAGCTGAAGGAGCAGCGAGAGCGGGAGCGGTGGCAGCGCCAGCGGAAGGTGCACGCGAGCAGCGCGCTGGACGAGGGCGGCGAGTTTGATGACCTGGTGTCAGCCCTGCGCTCGGGCGAAGTTTTCGACAAGGACTTGTGCAAACTCAAACGCAGCCGCAAGCGATCAGGGAGCCAGGCCCTGGAAGCCACCCGGGAGCGGGCCATAAACAGGCTAAATTATTGACCTGGGGGACTGGCCGCAGCGGGAGGCTGGGAGACAGGGATGGGCCCAGGGCAGCGGAGTGGAGGAGGCCGTGCTAGTGACACTTACACAATTCGGTGCTGGATTTAGAGCCCTGGGCTGGGTCCTGGGGGCGGGGCTACGTGGCAGGACCCGGTGTCTCCCCACCTGAAGGGGCTCCCCTCTCTCCTCTTCCCATTATTCTTCCTGCACCCTGGCCCCAGGGGTCACTCTTTGAGGCGGACTTGGCCATCCCTGGCCGGCCCTGCTCCCTGACCCCCAGCACGGACACCCAAATGTTGGCACAGAGCTGCCCCATCTCTAGCCTGGAGAGAGGTCCACGGACCTCATCTAGATTTCACGTGCCATGGGGAGTAACGGGCGGGGGCATCCAGGCTCCCATCTCTCAAGAGTAGGCTTAATGGAACGTTGATGATATGGGGCGAAGTTTCCTATTGAAAGGAAGAGGCATGACATACGCTAGCTAGATGTGTTCCAGGAAAAAAAAAAGATGCTGGGAGGAGGATGCAGGGACCAAGTCATCAGGACAGGGTGACAGTGCCTGTTTCCTACATCGCGAGCCCTCTGGCCCCTCTCTTGCATGTCTTAAGTTTCTCTCCCTTCCCTCCTGCCATCTCCATCCTATACTAACCCAGAATCCCGGAAAACTCACCTTTGGGTTCCCACGACTAGGGCTCACTATCAGGTACTTGATGGATCTGGTAAGGGAAGGGGTTCAAGAAAGAAGACCCCATTCATCACCACACCTCGTACGTTGGGCACAGGGACCCTGGAATGAAACGGTCCTTCCCCACCCTGTACCACCTGACCATTGTCTTGAAGCGAGACAGTGACCTCGCACGTTGGCTAGGGGTTCCAGAGGGCAGCACCTGAATGGCCAGCTCCACCCAGAGCGCCTGGGTTACCACTGAACATTACTCGGACCCCGTACTCGTCTGACAGACAGCTGCCGCTGAGCAGGAGGCGCAGTGACCTCCTGCTCTGTCCAGCCTGCAGGAGACCCTTCCAACTGCGTTCGTCTGGCTGAGGTTGGCCCTGGGGCATCGGTTCCGAGGGCTCCAAGGGCAAGAGCTGCCCTCTGCAGTTACGTGCCACCTCTAAGGGAGTAAGGGGACCGCCTCAGGGGCATTCAGATGGGGGGGGGCGGGCCCAGAACAGGCAGGGGTGGAAAGCTGAGGGGGTCCCACCCCCCCCAGCTCTGGGACCCGACTTGGTTCAGCCGACTTTCATTCTGGTTCTCCTGTCCGTTCTCACCTTCATTCTGTCCACCAGGAGCTGTCCTTCTGGGGCAGGATGATGGCTGGTATCTACACAAATTTTCTAAAAGGACAGAGGTGAGCTGAACTCCATCAAGGCTCATTTTTAATACATTTCCAACCCCCCAGAGTTAACCCCTCATCCTCTGTATCTGTGAGACCTGCCTGACCCTCCCTACAACCCCACATCAACAGGCTCCCTGCCCTTTTATCCTCCTGCCCTTCCCTTTTATGTTTCTCACCTTCTGACCTCCTCCTCCAGCTCAGGGTTATTGCCAGTGGACAGACTGGTGGGCTGGGCCCACTCTTCAGCTGCCTATCTTTTCTGGGGGTGGGACCATAGTAGCTGCAGGGGAAGAAACACAGGGTTGCTGAGCCCAACATGGGTGTTGGTTCAAGGGGGAGGGATTGAGCAAGTGTAAGCCTGGTGGGGACCGGTGTGAAGCAGCCATCCTGGAGTCCAGGTGAGGGTAAGGTGAAGGCTTACCAGGAAGAGTGGCCTCAGAGCTGCGTGATACCCACAAAGCCCCCGCTGGAAGAAGCCGGCACCGGGACAATGGGAAGGTTGTGGTGGGACCTCGCAAGGTCCTCCCCCAGACTGGCCGGGCCGAGGTCCACCTCACCCACTGGGACCGGGAATAGGCAGGGCTCCACGTCTAGCCAACAGGCCTGCCCAAACCCCGGTATTCCCACCCACCGTGGAAGGCTGGATACGCACCAGGGAAGAAGGAATATGGAAGACGTTCGAGACACGCTGGATCCACAGAAAAGCACAGTTCGGTTTAACTGTTTACAGAGGACACGTATATTGATTGTTCCAGGGCTCAGGCTTCTCACCTCTAAAGATTTTGCTTTCTCTATTTATTATTTTTCTAGATCTGGCCAGTGGCTCTGACACCAGACGCCACTGTAGCCAGATCGCCAACAGTGCCTTGGACCACAGACCATCACGGCTGACTCAGCAAGAAGTGCTGGTGCCTTGGAGACAGCTGAGTTGGTCCTTGATGTGCTAAACGTTGACGCCTGTTGTATTTGTCCCTTGGTCGTTCCAGGTGCCCTTCCTGCCACCTTTGGGTTCATTTCTCCAGCTAATTTTGTGTACAGCGTAAAATTCAGTTAATCTGATGCAACCTGTCCCCTTCTCAGCAGCAATATCTGCTCCCCCTCCCCTGTGAGGGAAGGGAGGCGTGTTTAGGGCGGCGGGAGGAGAAAAGTCTCCGGGTGGATGGGGAAGGGTCTGGTCCAGGCTCTTCCCCAACCCTATTCCCTTTCCACCCTCTGGGGGAGCCGTGACCATCCCCGCCCCCCACCTCTACCGCCTCCACGCCAAGGCTGTTCTCACCAGCTGTTTCAGATGACAAATGAGGCTAATGTACAAATTCTGCAGCGTCCTTTTCGCCTGCACCTTTTTTATAGAATATATTGTAATACTAAAAAATATTAAATCCGTGCCACCCCTACCTAACCGGCCTTGAAACTTGTGCCTTCTTCCCACGCTGGGACGTGAGGCGTGCTGGGCAGTGGCATAGCCCATGGTGTGTGGGAAGCAGATCCTACCCGCTCCGCGAGCCCCGACTGTGACATCCTCAGGAATTCCGCAAGCCAGTTCACGTCGTACGGTAGCTTGAAATCGGCCAAGGTGGGAGGACTTAGACCGTGGAAATTGGCCTTTTTTGCTTTTCCAAGAGCTAGTTGTTAAGCATTTGCCAGCACACCTGGGTGCAGGGCCAGAGGAAAGGCAGGCGGGGGGGCCGGGGGAGTGCGGCTAGAACTAGACACCTACCCACACCGAGAGAACCCTGCAAGCGTGTCCAGCGTTTGGGGATGTGAAAACCGGGAGCCTCTAATTGCACCCCGTGACCTCTACCAGCCGGCGACGGGATGGGCTTCAGACACCCCTACCTGACGGTGCTACTGGAGATGCTGCATCTCTGGGCCTCCCTCTCCACTCCTGCCTTCTCCCCCAGGGAAGGCGGGGTGCACGGAGAACACGCCCCTTTGCTTTTCCAGCGTCTCTCCTGCTCCTCTTCCCCCAGGGGGCATTGGGTTGGGGGTGGGCCTGCCATCACGGCGGCTCGGTGCCCTCGGCACAGACACAGTCCTCATTCCTGCATCCCCCAAATGGGCATCGTGGCTTTATTTGGTGCGCCGTGTGGGTGAAGGCAAGCTCCACTGCTCCTCCTCCCCTGGTGTGTCCCAGGACGAAGGGGTGCAGGTGGAAAGGCCGTGCGTGGGGCAGGTGTGGGAGGTGTGCTTGGTCAGGAGGCCTCAGGGCTGTGACCCACGAGGCCCCTGCTTGGGAGCCCTTGGTTCCCTCCCGGGGAAGGAAGGAGAAGAGGAAACCCAAGAGAGAAGGGGAGGTTATGGGCTCAACTGTCGGAGAGAGTCCACAAGTCACTCAGTGTGATTTGGGGGTTATCTAGCCTTGCTTGCTGCGGCCAGCCCCCTCCCACGACCTTAGTTAGGGTCCAGGAAGGCTGACGGGCCTGTTGGTTTCCTCTCGGAAGAAAGGAGACCTCGCAGGTCAGCGTAGGTCATCGAGCAGTAGAGGGGTGGGCTGACCTGGGGTTCCTACCGGTTGAAGGTAACTGGTGGCGGGGTGAACGGAACTTGACATCTTTCCCTTGGCTGAAATCTCATCCCATCTCTTGACCTCGCTGGGCCAGGGGTGAGAGGGGGCAGGAGCTCTACGTCCGATGGAAGTCCCCCCGCTGACCCCCGGTCTTGCTGACGAGCTTGATCTCCGCCAACACGATGTCCCTGCTGACAGCCTTGCACATGTCATACAGGGCGAGGGCGGCCACGGCAGCGGAGGTCAGGGCCTCCATCTCCACCCCAGTGGGGCCCCGAGCCCGGCAAGACGCCCGGACCAGCACGGCGTGGCGTGTGCTGTCCAGCTCCAGCTGCACCTGCACATGGCTCAGGGCCACGTGGTGGCACAGCGGGATCAGCTGGCTGGTGAGCTTGGCCGCCTGGACGCCTGCCAGCTGCGCCACCACCAGGGCGTCTCCCTTCTTTAGCTGGTTCTCCTGGACGAGCTTGTAGGCCACAGGCCCCAGGAGGACCACGGCTGAGGCCACGGCCACCCGCTCTGTGTCTGGCTTCCCACCCACGTCTACCATAGCTGCCTGTCCTTCCCTGTCCACGTGGGTCAGTTGGTCTGAGGTGGGCAGAGGTCCTGATGGGGTGGCAGGAGCCCGGGGCTCTGGGCTAAGGCACTTTGGGTTGGCATCTGAGTCGAGGTGGGAACTGTGATGTCTCTGAGGGAGAGCAGATGCCAGCCACCGCTGGGCGAGGAGAGGGATCTGGGGGGGCCAGCCCCCTTTCCACAAAGTCACCATCTGGCTGGAGAAACTCACTCTGTGCCTCAGACCCTGAACATGGAGGGAGTCCCTGAAGGAGATGCTTGGAACGGCTGGTGGGGAACCTTGGCACATCAAAAATAACTCTGGAAGGAAAAGGAAAGAGAAGAAAGGCTCAGTCCAAAAGGTAGGTCTTTTCCCACCTCCCTCCCCAAGCCTCTCCCCACCAAACCCCGAGTTCTCCCGTTCACACTGGGGAAAGGGGAACGAGGGGCAAAGAGCACAGCGAGGAGAGAGAGAAAAGCGACGATACACAGAGAGGGGCCCCCGGAAAAAACACGTGCAGCCCTCCTCGCCAGGAGGTGCACAGGGCCAGGGTCCCGCAGGCTCTGCCTGCCCTGCAGTGGGGTCTGTGGGTGCTTCCACCTGGGCTCCCCTCCTCACAACTTTCCTGTTGCCCAAGTTCTCTTAAGAAACACCTAAGGTCTGAAGACTGAAGCCTCGATCAGATGACTGCTCTGTCCCTTCATTTTCTTAAAACGATAGCGAGGCCTCAGCCTGAATTACCAATTAGTTACTCTCATCTTCACGTTCTCCGGGAAGGGCTAAGAGAAATCATATAGTTTATAGACAACACACTAAGGTAAATAATTAATCTATTTCAACAATATCTCAAGCAGGTCAGAAGCATACACAAAGCAACAGGATGATCTGAATGGTCCCAGGGGCCTCAGGGACCTTGTAGGCTCTTGTTACTCAAAGGGTGGTCCAGGGACCGCCAGCGCCAGCACCATGTGAGGACTGTTAAAAGAGATGCAGCCCGGGCCTCCCGAATCCGAATCTGAAATAACAAGATCCCTAAGGGAGTCACAGGCACGTGAAAGTCTAAGAGGCCCTGTTCTAGGCAACTCCTGGTTTTATAGAGATCAGACCACTTTAGTTACTCTATATCCTTGAGAGTATTATTATTCCTTCTGAAGCAATTAGGCCTCCCAACCTCTAGCTTTCCATCATGCTCTAGCCCCCCTACCTTGTCAGTGTCAGAGGTACAATTATCAAGGCACCCCCCACTCCTTGCCATCAAGGCGTGTCAGCATGGGTCAAGGCCCAACACAAGAGGATGAGGATGGTGGAGGTGACGGCAGAAGAGAGGTGACACAGTTTTCTTCCCGATGGCATGCTGTGGTGAGCCGCCCTTCCTTCTCTGGGTGGCTGGTGTGGTCCCTGGGCTGTCTCTGGCCCACTCCAGCCCACATGCCTCAGGGCTCTCTGCTCCAAGTGCTGGAGGAAAAGAATCCCTTCCCCTGGTCTTCTCACTGCTTCCTCTTGCTTAGGGCACAATTCAGGGGCCCAGATCTGGCTGTGGCCAAGGGGGCGAGGCCTCCCCTGCTCTAGCCTGGGCATGCACCAGAGAGATAACAGCATCCCCAAAGCTCCGCATGGACCAGCCAGTTCCCCAGGGTTAGAGACCACATGTGGCTCAATAAAAAGGTGTTTCTGTTTGAAGCATCCTATGCACATAAGAGACGCCCTGGGCCCGTAAGTTCCCGGGAGTTAAGGAATTAGGCAGTTGAGATCCTGGCTGTGTCCTCCCTAGGAAGCTGAGTAGCACTCTTAGCTTGCTGCCTAAGCGCTGCCCACACAGAAGCATAACAACACAGGGACCAACGGGCACTAATGGTCCAGACACGCACGTGAATTGACCCACAGGACAGAAGGGAAGGGACGCCTGTGACCGTATCCAAGCTGGGAGATTCTAAAGCCGAGGACAAGATCTCTCTTACCCAGAAGCTCCATTTTCAGGGGACAACTAACATAGCGATCATAAACCTGGAGGACCCCCCCGACCCGATTTCTGGTGAGACAGAACGATGATTTCTGTGGCATGTACAGTAAGAGGGAGCCAGGGAAGGGAAGAAAAGCCACAGTAAAGGCTTGGAGGGGTAGGAAAAGGTGAAGGATGAGAACCTCAGGATGAAGTGCAGGATCAGGGTGGGGGGTGCCTACGGCAGGGGCCCCACCCCACGGGACCCCCCCGCCAAGGGTGAGTGGTTACGTACTGATGGGTCACCCACCGATGAGGATCATGGGCCGGTTCTTCATCTGGGAAATATTGAACATGCCTGGGGCGAGGGAAGGATGGGGGGGGAGAGGAGAGCAGGGAAGCGGGGAGAGAAAGAGGGCGGGGAAAAGAGTTCACTGAAACGAACGATGGACACAGAGGTATGACAGCCCCGTGGACACGCACTCACCTACCGCAGCCCGACAAAAAACCCCCGCCGTACACTGCAAGGTCGCCCATGATGGAGCCCATGACAGTTTTTGGATGCCAGAACCCTGCCCTCCCTGTCAGGGATGAGAGAGGGGCAATGACACCCCTCTTTCTCCACCACCCAATGAAACAGCCCAAGAGAATGTGGGGCCCCCGTCCTGTGCAGGAGAAGCATCACTGCACCCCAAGTCTAGAGGGCCAGCAGAAGTGACGGAGAGCACGGACCACACTGAGTGCCACTGGCTCACTACAGACTTCCCTCCTGCTGACAATGGCCCACTCATCGCCCAGCCTGGCCTCCCCGCCCCCTCACCTGCATGCTGCCGCTTCTTCCTGCCCACGGCAGCCCCAATGATGCGCAGCAGCTCCTCCTCAGAGGCCCCCGCCCGCAGGTGATCCCGTAGAGATACCTCTGAGTTCCCAAAGAGGCAGACCTGGAGAGATCACATTGCAGGTGAGGCCAACATGCCCCCCTCATCCTGAGCCTTGGCCCCCATCCTTGGAGCCCCCCTGGGCTGGGCACGAGGGCCTCCCATGGCTGGTCATACTCAAAGCAGGTCTTCCTGCAATGAGGGGCCGAAAGTGCTAGATGGAGGAGTCGGAGGGGCTGGAAGGGCAGGAGGCAAAAGCAGACACCCCAAGGCCTGCATCATCTAACTTCCGGTCGTGTTTCCTTCAGCACGTGGTGCGTGCTTGAAAAATACCAAATAACTGCCGACAGATACAGCACATGAAAGTCTAGATCCACACCCTCTCCTGAGACATTCCATGCAAAGGCCTCTTCACTGCATGAGAACGGACCCCAGTCAGTGGGAGCTGAGCCCCGGCACGGACATCCATTTCCCCTCCATCCTCTTCCAGTCCCTTTGCTCCCAGACCCTGCCCGCCTGGCCCTGACTCGGGGCTGAACAGCAGAGGGCTGGTGGAGACGGCAGCCTGAGGTCATTCAAACTTGACTCGATGCTCCCCTGACTCTGGGAGAGGCTGGGAGCTCTGGGGGGCTCGGGGTGGATGGGGCAGTCCCAGAAGGCGGGACACCTACTTCCTCCCATGAAGCCCCACAAAGCACCGACCAAGTGTCAGCCCTGTGCAGGGAGCTGTGGGCACGGGTGACAAGCAGACACCATCAGAGAAGACATAAACGAGCTCTAAGCGGAAGATACACCCACTCCCCCGTGCTGGTCAGTCCCCCTTCCTCGCTCCCCACCAGCCCCCACTCTCTGCCCTCTTCTGCAACCAGAGCCCCCCTCCTGCTGCCTTCCGCCTGGGTTTGGCTGATGGGAGGTCAGAGGGTGAGAGCAGAGAAAGGCCGGGCACTTCTCGGCAGTGGTGCTTCCGGCCACAACCACAGCCCCAGCCAGGCGGCCGCTCCAGCTCTCCTGGGAGCCCAGTGACGCCAACTCCTCCCCTGCCCCTTCCTCCCAGGGGTGGGACAGCAGTTTGCTGCTGCTCATCCAGTGCCCTTACAGGCCCGCTTAACCCTGCGCTATAAACAGCCTCTTCCTCACATTCTCCTTAGAATCCTCCCTCCACTTCCCACAGCGGGGTGGAGGGGACTGACTGACACAGTTACCACCGACTGTCCACTCAGTCCTGTGCCTCCAGCCCAGAAGACACCCTCGCTTTATAACAACCTGCCGCACAGTTCCTATCGGGTGTCCAGCCTGACGGCCCAAACCCAGCCACCAGCACGCCCCCGATCCCAAGCAGATCCCAGAGCTGACCAGACAGCCCGGAGCCTCTCTCTCCACCCACACCTGCAGCTCGAAGTTCTTTCACTCTTCCTTCCCACCTTCACCTTAACTCTTACATATCTGGAACATCACGAAGTGGCCATTTAACTGTCTTTCTATTTCCAAATTCAACCTGGGAGTTATTCTTCCTAAAACATGAATCGGGGATCTTGCTCCCCACCTTGTATAAAAACTCTGCCCAGTGTCCTCCTGTCAACAGGACACACTCTGCACCTTGCATGGGGTCACTCAAGCCCTCCACGAGGTGGCCTCCCCACAGCTGACTTTAATCTGCCCTGGCCAAATCAGGATGAACGCATCCATCCTCCCCCGCCACTACCTCCCCCCCACCACGTCCAGTCTCCATGGCTCACTGAGGTCCCTGTGCGCTCCCTCCAGGTTCACCACCAGAGGCCTGTCCGGCCCCTCATTTGATGAAGAATCCCGTGCTGCCACCCATTAGCTCTTTGTTTGGTCTCACAGGGAGTCTCTGTGGCCTCACAGAAGATGGGCATGTCCACGCCTCCCTTCCACCCGCCGTCCCTGGGCCTGAACGCACAGCATGTGCTGATGAGATATCAGATATGAGTAACGGATGCTGGTTTCAGGAATGAACCCCTGGCCTGGTGGGAGGGGCCAACCAGGGTGGGGGCTGGGGGAAAAGGGCACATCGATCCCCGCCCAGCCCGCCCACAGCACTGAGTCCTGGAGAGTGGCTCCTGATCAACCAGGGACCCAAGGAAGGAAGGAACCAGGGTGACAGTTCCACGGAAGCCACAAGTTCACCTTGATCTGCTGCTCCCACGATCCTCCCATCTCTGACACTATCTCACCATCACCCCGTGTACCCTGCTAGCCTCACCTCCAATCAGGGGGCACGGGTAGGAAGACATAAACAGAGCACAGAGGGGACAGGGGTGCCCACGGGGAAGGGGACACTCACCTTGAGGTTCCCGTCAGCTGTGATTCGCAAGCGGTTGCACGTCCCACAGAAATGCTCAGACATGGACGTGATGAAGCTGACTCGGCCTCGGAAGCCAGGGATTTTAAAGGCCTGTGGGTGAGCAGTGGAGGGGAGGGGGATAGGCAGCTGAGTGCCAGCTCTCTCCCTGACATCAGAGCCCTTACCTCTCAGCCCTCTCCCCAGGAGCCCTGCAGAAGGCAGCCCCCGAGGCCCTCGGACAACAGAAGACTCCAGTATGAAGCCCATGAGCTCTCCGCCTGCACCTGGCCTGCCCCCAACAAAGGCTGCTAAAGATGCAGGAACCCGAGGGCAGCACGGCCAGGGGCAGCCACGTGGAAGAGCCAGACAAGCACCCGCTCCACCACTCAGTCCAGTGCCTCCTACAAGTTCCTTAACCTCTGCCCCACGTCGGGCCTGCTTCTGCGTCAGTGAAGCAGGGAGGCTGCTATGATGGCCCTGGAACACTTCCTGCTTAAAAGGAACTGTCCTGCATCACTGACCCCACCCCCAAAGCAGCCCCTGCCAGCTCTCCCGTCCTAGGGTGGAAGCACCACCTTTCTCCCGGCCCCATCCCTGCCCTCCCGCCAACCTTGGCTGTGCTGGATTCCTCCTCCGGCAGCTTCTCCAGCTCCGGCCACTGCTGCCTGAGGGTGTCCAGCATCTCCTTATAGCTGACCATCTTCTTGAAGTTCCACTTGTTGCCTGTATTGGGGGTGGGAGCTACTGAGTCACATGATGCGGGGACCCAGGGGCTTCAAGTTCACCCTCCCACAGCCCAGGAACCAGTTCTCCGCCGCCAGGCCAGGAGGGCACAAGGTGCCTGAATGGGTGGATGGAATCACAGCCACGCCCACTCTGAGAAGCCTCCGACCCCCATCGCAGCCCCGGTGCCTGCCCAGGCCCCTCCCCACCACCCCTGGAGAAATTCCTACACACACAGTGGTATCGGGGCCAGCAGCACCCACAGGGGCAGCCGAACCTTGTCCGCCCTCCTCAGCCTTTCCCAGGGTTCTTGACAGCCCCCCGTCGTGCTCTCAGCGGGGCTCTGGTCCAGCTCTGCCGACAGGCCCAGCCTCCTCTTCCCCCACCCACCCTGCCCTGCGGCACTGACCATCAAAGGGCATGTACTCTATGAAGCGCACGTCCAGGGGAAGGCCCTCGGTCAAGGCCACGAAGTCCAAGAGTTCGTCCTCATTCAGGCCTCGCATCACCACACAGTTCACCTGGTCCAGGGATAAGGGGACCACAAGGGCTATCCCCACTGCGTTCTTTTCCAGGGATGACCCTTGTCGGGGATCTGACACCTGCCTAGGCTCTCCACCCAGGGTCCCGTTCCTTGTGTCCCTCCCCCAGTTCTCCATGGGTTGGAAGATTCCATGGGTCAGTGGTTTTCTCCCCTCCCTCGTGGGGAGTGGGGGGCAGGGCTGCATGGAGCGGGCCAGGAAGTGGTGAGGGGTACACCGCAGGTGCACTGGCCAGGGCTGGGGCCTGTCTTGGGGCCAGGAAGTCCTCACCTTCACAGGACTGTAGCCCAGCTCAATGGCCTTGTGGATGCCCTCCATGACCTTGCGGAAGCCTGTGGGGAGGGAGAGGAACAGGGTCCAGGCACTGCCTTCCTCTCCCCCACGTCCTCACACCCATAGAAAGCACCAGAGCCACAAGGAACCTCAGAGACCGCCGAGTCTGGGGACCAGAGAGTAAATATTTCAGGCTCTGGAGGCCAAGAGGCAAAATTGAGGCTATTATGTAGACATACATCATAAAGATTTTATTGACTAAATTCAGAATATGGTAATAATTGAGTATAATATTTGTAACACCACTCTGGAATAGAATGAAAGAGTGGAATTCTTTTTGCAGGGATAATATGTTGCTTAATTGGTATTCATGGTTAATGTTCCCTATCATTAAATTCATTGCAAATGTTATCTGCAAAATCCATTCTTGGCTCGAAGGCTGTAAGAAAAACAAACCAGGCAGGGGGCTGGAGTTGGCTGGTGGGCTGTAGTGCGTGGACCCTGATCTAGGTGAACCCCCTCATAGCCCAGATGAGGAAACCGAGGTCCAGAGACAGGCAGGGCTCAGCTGGGGGTCTCGCACAGAAGGCAGGACCCCCAACTCCCTCCTGGTGCCTGCTCTTCACCAGTCCGACCGTTCACCCACTCTTCATATTCTCACCGAGCACCTACTAAGCGTAGGTGCTGGGCCAGGGCTGGTGAGCGATTCCCATGCACGTGGCTCTCTCCTATCTCTGTGGTTAGTGCAGTAAATGTGATCCCAGGCTGGCTTCTCCTCCCCACCGCAGCTCAGTCATGTATCCAAACATGTGAGCGCCTCCGCCATACCGGCCCCTCCCCCACCCCCAGCCAGCCTCCACGGTTTCCTTGCAGCATTTTCAGAGTAAGACGGCAGGAAGAGACGGCAAAGGAAAGACTGTACAGCTTTTATACAAAATGCCATTAGGATAATCTAGAAATTCTCTCTTCCGTCAAGCCCTCTCCCTCCAAAAGGAGGCAGGGGACACAGGGATATGAATGGGAAGGCAGATCTGGCATCAGGATCTACTGTCTCCGATCCTCATTCCAGGAAGGAGTCAAGGAGGCAGGGGGCATGGGGAAGTGGGGCTGGGGGTTCTCTGGGTAAAGCTCACAGGTATACCTTCCACTTTCCCACCTCAGAGCCCCTGCGGTTCTCGACTGACATTCCTCCTCAGAGTAAGCTCCCTTGATCTGACCACCCGGCTCCTGAAGGGCCAGCATGAACGCCTCCTCCTTGAAGCCCTCCCAGTCTCTCCCTGCTGGAGGAGAGAGCCCTAGAGAGAGAGAGTCTCTCTTCCACTCTGCAAGTGCTTGAACTGACAGCACAAGACAAGCAAAGGTGGTTCCGTGGCATCACACCTTTCGGCCCTTCGTAGCCTGTAAGGCAGGACAGTGTCCTGTGCGTCTGTCCCCTCCACAGCACCTGGAGCAGCCTTTAGAGGGCAAAGACACTCCCCCCGCCCAAGCACTTCCTCAGCATGCTGCCAAATATAAACAGGAAGTTACACGCTGGGGGACGGTGGAAAGAGGAGGTGGGGCTGAGAGCTGGAGGCTGTTTCCAGAGAAGCAGAAGGAAAGCTGGGTCTCCCCGGCATCTCTCTGATCCTCCAGAGAGGCCTCAGTAGTGCACCACCCTCCCCAAATCAAAGGGCATCTGAGCCTGTGCAGAACTTCCCATCCCAACCTGGGGCCCACGGATGGTGGGCGCTGGCCTAGTGAGACCCGGGGCTCAGGCCCCTCCGCTCTCCACTGCCACCCTCTCTGATGGAGCCTGGCAGGAGGAGGCTGTGGGTGTGCTTGCTGTAGGGGGTGAAGGAAGAGGCTTACAACAGGATGGGCTCAGGGAGCATCCTTAGGTGCTGGGGGACCCTCAGCTGGCAGTGCTGGCCCTGTCCCTGGAACCCCAGGGCAGCTAGCTGCTTCCACCCCAGGCTGCCCCACATTTCCTCAGAGCTCACTACAGGGTAACCAACTTGTCTCAGTTTGTCAGGGACTGTCTTGGTTTTAAAACGGAATGTCCTGTGTTCTTGAAACCCTCTCAGTCCTGGGCAAACTGGGGGCAGGGTAGGGGGAGGCTGGTCACCACAGCTCATTAGCATCCGATCCCAAAATGTCCCCAAGAGTGCGGCTACAGAGACGAGGGACCTTTAGCAAGACTGAGGGATGAGGTGTAAATGCCTAGGCTTAGCTATAGCCCAGGCACCAAGAGGGAGACCAGGCCCCTTGCACCGGCCACAGCTCCCCAGCTACGAGGGCCTGGGAGGGTCACCGTCCACCGTGAACCCCATGTGATCACCTTTCCTGCGGACGATGAACTCAAACTTGGCTGGTACCAGCGTGTCCAGGCTGATGTTGATGGTACTGAGGCCAGCTTCCTGAAGCTGCGGCAGCAGCCGGGCTAGGTTGATGCCGTTGGTGGTGATGCCAATGGTCCTCAGCCCTTCCAGCTGGTGGAGCTGTGCTGGAGAGAGAACAGCAAGGGCTATTAGCCTTCTTGCTCTTGGTGAGGCCAGGAGAAGGGCTGGAAGGAGAAACTCCGAGCCAGATAAGATGGATGGAAAAGGGGCTCTCTGCGGACCTCTATTAACCAGGCTTAGCTTAATAAGAAATATAAGAATAAGAAATAACCAAACGATTAAACACCGAGTGCTCACCTTGCTAGAGTGCTGACGGGATCAGATGGATCAAGGAGACCGGAGCCCAAAGTGCACACTGGAGACGGTTCTATACAAATTGGGAGGGTAACTAGCTGCGCCCAGCTTAGCAGTCACCTAGGCAAGGAGCAGGAGGGGCCCTGGGCCTGTCAAGGAGGTTGCCTGTCTGGGGAACTATATATGGATGAGTTGGGTACGTTGGTCTCCCTCCCATGCCTGTGAGTAGGAGGAAGGCAGCAGCTTCTACCCCAAGGCTACAGTACTTAAGCGAGCTGAAGGGGGTGGGGGCAGCCCTGAGTAGCTGCAGATACTCAGGAGACGGGATCCCTGGAGTCCAGAAGAACTTCACTTCCCTTCTCCACAAACTCAGGGGCAACCAGCATAAACAGATATAGCACTGACAGCCAGGCCAACAGAAGCCTTGGACACTGAAATGAGTACACAGCTAAGAATCAGTAAATATGGGCTTCCCTGGTGGTGCAGTGGTTAAGAATCTGCCTGCCAATGCAGGGGACATGGGTTTGAGCCCTGGTCCAGGAAGATCCCACATGCCGCGGAGCCACTAAGCCCGTGCGCCACAACTACTGAGCCTGCGCTCTAGAGCCCGTGAGCCACAACTACTGGGCCCTCGCACCACAACTACTGAAGCCCACGCGCCCTAGAGCCCGTGCTCCACAACGACAGAAGCCACTGCAATAGGAAACCCACGTACCACAACGAAGAGTAGCCCCCGCTCACCACAACTGGAGAAAGCCCACGTGCAGCAACGAAGACCCAATGCAGCCAAAAATAAAAATAAAAATATACATTAAAAAAAAGAATCAGCAAACATTTTAAAAGAATGCTGTGATATGGGGAGGGGGAAGGGTAAGCTGGGATGAAGTGAGAGAGTGGCATGGACTTATATATACTACCAAATGTAAAACAGATATCTAGTGGGAAGCAGCCGCATAGCACAGGGAGATCAGCTCAGTGCTTTGTGACCACCTAGAGGGGTGGGATAGGGAGGGCGGGAGGGAGACGCAAGAGGGAGGAGATTCAGGTTTTTGTGAGATGTTACAGAAAAATCCAAATGAACTTTTTGGCCAACTCAACAGAAGAGTGAAAGAGGAAGAAGAAAGGACAGAGATAACAGAAGATGACTCTTTCAAAAAGCAGAGTTAGATAAACACAGATGCAAAAATCCTCAACAAAATATCATTAGGAAACCAAATTCAACAACACATTAAAAGGATCATAGATCATACACCACGATCAAATGGGATCTATTCCAGGGATGCAAGGATGACTCAACATCCACAAATCAATCAATGTAACACATCACATTAACAAATTGAAGAATAAAAATCATATGATCATCTCAATAGATCCAGAGAAAGCATTTTATAAAGTTCAACGTCAGTTCATGATTAAAAACTCTCAACAAAGTGGGTATAGAAGGAATGATCCTCAGCATAAGAGAGACCATATATGACAAGCCCACAGCTAACATCTTACACAAGAGTGAAAAGCTACATGCTTTTCCTCTAAGATCAGGAACAAGAGAAGGATGGTCACTTGTGCCACTTTTATTCAACACAGTATTGGAAGTCCAAGCCACAGCAAATGGAAAAGAAAAATAAAAGGCATCCAAATCAGAAAGGAGGAGGTAAAACTGTCCCTATTTGCAGATGATATTATACACAGAAAACTCCAAAGACTCCACCAAAAAACCATTAGAACTAATCAACAAATTCAGTACAGTTGCAGGATACAAAATTAATATGCAAAAATTCATTGCATTTTCATACACTAATAACAAATTATCAGAAACAGAAATTAAGAAAACAACTTACAATTGCATCAAAAAAAATAAAATACCTAGGAATCAATTTAACCAAGGAGGTGAAAGACTTGTACACTGAAAAACATAACATGCTGATGAAAGAAATTGAAGATAACACAAATATTGATAAATGGAAAGATATTCTCTGCTCATGGATTAGAAGAATTGATACTGTTAAAATGTCCCATACTACCAAAGCAATCTCCAGATTCAATGCATTCCCTATCAAAATTCCAATGGCATTTTTCACAGATATAGAACAAACAATCTTAAAATATGTATGGAACCATAGAAGACTCTCAATAGTCAAAGCAATCTTGAGAAAGAAGAACAAAGCTGGAAGCATCACGCTTGCTGATTTCAAACCATATTACAAAGCTATAGCAATCAAAACAGTATGGTATTGTCATAAAAAAAGACACATGGATCAATGGAACAGAATAGAGCCCAGAAATAAAGCCATGCATATATGGTCAATTAATTTACAACAAAGGAGACAAGAATGGAAAGGACAGTATCTTTACTAAATGGTGCCAGGAAAACTGCATAGCCAAGTACAAATGAATGAAACTGGACCACTATATTATACCATACACAAAAATTAACTCAAAATGGATTAAATATTGATCTGAAACCATAAAACTCCTAAGAGGAAACATGCAGTAAGCCCCTCTGACATTGGTCTTGGTGATGTTTTGGATTGGACACCAAACGCAAAGGCAACAAAAGCAAAAATAAGTGGGGCTACATCAAACGAAAACGCTCCCACACAGCAAACGAAATGGAAAGTCCACCTACTGAATGGCAGAAGATATTTGCAAATGATACATCTGATAAAGGGTTGATATCCAAAATATATGAAGAACTCATATAACTCAACACTAAAAAAAAAACCTATTAAAAAATGGGCAGAGGATCTGAATAGACATTTTTCCAAAGAAGATACACGGATGGCCAATAGGTATATGAAAAGGTGCTCAACATTACTAATCATCAGGGAAATGCAGATCAAAATCACAATGAGATATCACTTCACATTTGTTAGAATGGCTATGATCAAAAAGACAGGAAAAAACAAGTGCTGGAAAGAATGTGGAGAAAAGGGAACCCCTGTTGGTGGGAATATAAATTGCTGCAGCCACTACAGAAAAGAGCACAGAAATTCCTTAAAAAATTAAAAACAGAACAAACCATATGATCAGCAATTCCACTTCTGGGTATTTATCCAAAGAGAGTGAAAACATTAACTCAAAAAGATATATGCATTCCTATGTTCACTGTAGCATTATTTATAATAACCAAGATTTGTCCATCAATGGACGAATGGATAAGGAAAACGTGTGTGTGTGTGTGTGTGTGTGTGTGTGTGTGTGTGTGTAATGGAATATCATTCAGCCATATAAAAAAGAAGGAAATCTTGCCATTTGTGACAACATGGATAGCCCTTGAGGGCATTATGTTAAATGAAATAAGTCAGACAGAGAAGACAAATACCATATAATCTCACTTATATGTGGAATCTAAATAAAACCAAAAAAAAAAAAGAAAACCACACACCAAAATCCAAACCAAACAATAATCATAGATGAGAACAATACTTATGTACAAGGATGTTAATCGGTGAGCAATACATAATAAAGGGATGTAGGAAAACATCCAGATGGCCAACAACAGAAAACTGGCTAAATTATGCTTTGTCTAAATGATGATGGAATATTATGCAACTAAAAATGACTCTGTAAAAGAATAAGTTAGGATGTTGGGAAATACACATGTCACATTAAATCCAGAGGGCAGGTTAAAAACAGTAGTTGAAAACTAGGTGCAAAGAAAAAAGACAGGAAGGTCGCCAAACCAAGATGTTGACAGTGGTTACAGTTGGGCAGTAGTGATACTATTTTTGCTTATCTGAAATAAACATGTATTACTTTTGTAGTAAGAAAATGAAAGTTTAAAAATAAAAGTTGTTGTTTTAAAAACAAAGAAAAGAACTTTCCTCTGGGACTCTGACAATATGGAAAATTAGTAGTAGTTTTTGGCTCCCTCCACCAAATCAACCCTGAAGAAACACAGAATCCAGGAACTTAAAAAAAAAGACAATCTCGAGAAACTCACAGGAAGATGGACAGTCCTTTCGAGCTGGTATGGGGGAGGGGGTGTGTAGCCTGGGGTTGAAGTAGACTGGCAGAGAATGGAAGCAGTTAAAGGAAAGCAAGGCAGTTCAAGCTCTCTCCTTACCCTCATCCACTGATGCCTCAGAACAATTGATGCTGTCCCCTTCCTGAAGAATTTGGTGGTAACAGCTCCAGAGAACTAGCTTAGGAGGTCAGCTCAGGGAAGCTGCCAAAGCCTTGCTGGGATTCATCCCTCCACCCTCCCCCTCCAAAGCCCCAGGACTGGTGGATTAAAATGGAGAGTAACTGCCTCCTTCCAAATCTGCTTCTCTCCGAGGGTTTGAAGGTGAAGGTCTGTCATATCACATCACTCCAGGAGGTGCCATTCTCATCACAGTCTAAGTCAACAGCATCTCCCAGAGTTATGCAAGTACGCAACCTGCGCTGTCCTACGTGGCCAGGCTGGTCCCTGGTGGGGAGATTACAAACATGAGTGAATAACTGTGATTTTCGGGGCTCTTGAGCTCACTGGGTCTATTGAAGACTAAGATCTGGACTTAAACCTTTTCCCATTAAGCAGTGCCATTCAGAATAGCTAATATCCTCGGGGGAACAAACTTACTGCCTAAACTAAGGAGACCCTTGAGAAGTACAACCAGTGCTTCCCCCACCAAAAACAACACAACCCCAAACACCCCCAACCCTCTCTATATATCAATAGAAAAGAAATGATCAAACAGACCAAAATGTAAGATAAACATAAATACAATAAAAGAAATAACAGAAGATATTAACAATATGAAACAAAATGTTTCATTATAAAAGGGAACAAGGGAAAGTAGTAGTTAAAAACAGTATTGTGAAATAAAGAACACAAGAAATAAGTTAAATGGTAATATCAACATAGGAGACATTGATGAGTTGGGAGGTAAGATTAAAGGGCTCTCCCGGGAAAAAGAGGAAGAGAGTAAGATACCAAAATATATTTTAAGAACTGCGGAGGCCCTAAGTAGAAGGGGCAACATCCAGGTAATAGAAGTCCCAGAAAAAAATTAAACTGGAGAGAAGGAAGGAATATCTGAAAACATAACAGAGTAATGAAGAAAAGTTTCCCCAAATGTAACGCAAACGTAATAGAATGAAAGGACGATGTCACTGAATGCCAACAGGACAGATGAGGAAAAGCCTATCCTAGACACATTACAGTAAAATTTAAGAAAATCAAATAACAAAGGCAACACTCTAATAACTTGCAGAGAAGAAGTGTGTATAACCAAGAGCAAAACCCAGACTGACATCAGACTTTTCCCAACAGCCAGACTGACTGTAAGGAGACAATGCGGTGACATTCTTAACATAATGAAGGAATGAACCTTGGACATAAGATTTTAAAAGCATTCAAAATATTATAAAACTACTACTTTAAAACATTTAAAAAACTACCTGGTATGTCAGATTTAATTAGATTCACCATCAAAATTAGAGTCACCATTAGACTCATATCAAAAAACTTTTAGAGGGGGCTTCCCTGGTGGCGCAGTAGTTGAGAGTCCGCCTGCCGATGCAGGGGACGCGGGTTCGTGCCCCAGTCCGGGAAGATCCCACATGCCGCGGAGCGGCTGGGCCCGTGAGCCATGGACGCTGAGCCTGTGCGTCCGGAGCCTGTTGCTCCGCAATGGGAGAGGTCGCAACAGTGAGAGGCCCGTGTACCGCAAAAAAAAAAAAAAAAAACTTTTAGAGGAAATATTCAAATAAGAAGAGAAACAAATTCAGGAGATGCTGTAAGAATTATGGAAATTATGAATGATCAAATACCTTGGTAAAGTTTGTTGTTATCTTAAAAGGCAGAGCATGTGCTTATAAGAGATACAGAGGGGCAGACTATTTGTAATGACCTGAAAGAAAAATTATAGAAAATATCAACAATACAGGTGGGGGAGGGTTGAAAAAAATCAAGGGCCTAAGAGTGTGCTAAACTTTTTGCCTTGTGAGGAAGAAAAAAGGGGGAGGGTCATTTATTTAAAAGTCAAAAAGGAGGAAAAAGAAGCACAAAAAAAGCATGACAGAAAAAAGTGTAGAAATGAGTCCAACTATTTCAACAATTACAACAAAGGCAACTAGAATAAACTTGCCAGTTAAAAGTCAAAGATTGTCAAATTTGATCAAAGTAACAGCTATGTGCTATTGTAAGAGACATATCTAAAGTATAAGAATACAGAAAGGTTTAAGATGAATAGATGAAAACAGATAAAACAGCACACTAAAGCTAAAAGCAAGCTGATATAGCTTTAGTAAAATAAAATACACAGACCTTAAGACTAAAAGTATCATCATGGAGAGAGACCTACTACACAGTGATAAAAGACCCAATTTATGAAGAAGACATAACAATTCTAACCACATATGAACCTAATAAAATCACCTCAACTATAGATAAAATAAAAGCAACTGGACCTCTGGGAGAAACTAACAAAACCACCTACTTATTTATTATTGGCAGGCCAAGCAGATAAAAAGCCAGCCAAGATTGACATAACCAAAGGTTTGGGAAATAGAATTAACCAGCTGGATCCAATGAACAAGTATAGACTTCTTCATGTAATAATTAAAGGACAAGCTCCTCAAGTATATAAAAAACATTTATAAAAACTGCCAATATACTACGTCATAAAGCAATCCTCAATAAATTTAAAAGGATAAGGTTCATAGAGATAAGATTCTCTGACCACAATATAATTATACTTTAATAAAAATATGAATTAAAATCCTCATATTTTGAAATTAAAAACACTTCTAAATATCTCATAGATCAAAGAAAAAATCAGAAAAAATAAAAATAAATGTTATGAAAACAATAGGCTACATTAGGACAGAAACAGAAATAATGAAATAGAATATGAATACACAATAAGAGGTTCAACAAGTTCAAAAGTTGGTTTGTTTAAGAATAGCACAATGGACAAATCTCTTGCAAGACTTAACAACAAAAAGAGATAAAGACACAAATAAACCACATTAAGAATAAAAAAGACAAAACTGCAAGTAAAACTAAGATAAAAAGATAATAAGAAAATATTACCAACAATTTCATACAACTGACATAATGACAAATTAAAAAAAGAAACTATCAAAACTGACTCCAAAAGTAGAGAACTTGAATAATACAGTAACTATTAAAGAAATTGAAGATGCAATTAAAAATCTCCCTACAAGGGCTTCCCTGGTGGCGCAGTGGTTGGGAGTCCGCCTGCCGATTCAGGGGACACGGGTTCGTGCCCCGGTCCGGGAGGATCCCATGTGCCGCGGAGCTGCTGGGCCTGCGAGCCATGGCCGCTGGGCCTGCGTGTCTGGAGCCTGTGCTCCGCATCGGGAGAGGCCACAACAGTGAGAGGCCCCTGTACCGCAAAAAAAAAAAAAAAAAAAAAAAAAAAAATTCTCCCTGCAAATAAAATACCAGGCACAGACAATTTACACGTGAGCTCTACCAAACTTTTAAAGAAGTGATTACCATCAATGTGGTGGTGTTGGAAGGTGGAGCTCTTAGGAGGTGATTAGGTCATAAGGATGGAAGGATTAGTGCTCTTATAAAAAAGATTCTACAGATCTCTGCAGCATCTTCTGCCTTATGAAGATAGAATACAATGAAAAGTCTGTGACCCAGAAGAGAGCCCACACCTGACCATGTTGGCACCCTTATCTTGAATTCCAGCCTCCAGAACTGTGAGAAATCATTTGCTGTTCATAAGCTACCCAATTTGTGATATTCTGTTTTAGCAGCCTGATACACTACCTAACTCATTCTTTGAAATTTAATACCACAAATCAGTTAAGGCAGGCATAAAAAAGAAAAATCATACACCCAATTCACTCACGGATATAAATGCAAAAACTTACACAAAATATTAATAAACTGAACCTAACAGTAGACAAAAGCATAGCAGACCATGCCTAGGTTGAGTGTATTCCAGGTACAATGTCAGAAAAGCTATCAATGTCATTCAGAGTAACAGAGTAAAAATGAAAAATCATAGATCATCCTAACACACATTAAGAAAGTGTATAATTAGGGCTTCCCCTGGTGGCGCAGTGGTTGAGAGTCCACCTGCCGATGCAAGGGACACGGGTTCGTGCCCCGGTCCGGGAAGATCCCACATGCCGTGGAGCGGCTGGGCCCGTGAGCCATGGACGCTGAGCCTGCACGTCCGGAGCCTGTGCTCCGCAACGGAAGAGGCCACAACAGTGAGAGGCCCACGTACCAAAAAAAAAAAAAAGAAAGTGTATAATTTAAAAAACAAACTTAGTACTAGTAAGGGAACTTCATTACCTAAAAGTTATTGTGAAAAAAAGCTTCTAAGAAACATCATTCTAAAACTAACACAACATTGTAAAGCAACTATACCCCAATAAAAATTAAAAAAAGAAAGAAACATCATTCTAAATGGGGAAACATTAGGAGTATTCTTTTATTACCACTACTATTCAACATTGTACTTGAGATCCTAGATACTGCAATAGGACAAGAAAAGGAAATTAAAGACCTAAAGATAGGAGAAAAAATTGTCTTTAGTTGCAGATGATGTGGTTGCTAGTGGAGAAAACTCCAAAGACTCTAAACAGACATATTATAGCATTGATAAGAGAGTGATAAGAATATCAACCATGATGGGCTTCCCTGGTGGCGCACTGGTTGACAGCCCGCCTGCCGACGCAGGGGACACGGGTTCGTGCCCTGGTCTGGGAAGATCCCACATGCCACGGAGCAGCTGAGCCCATGAGCCATGGCCGCTGAGCCTGCGTGTCCGGAGCCTGTGCTCTGCAATGGGAGACGCCACAACAGTGAGAGGCCCGCGTACCGCAAAAAAAAAAAGAATGTCAACCACGACAATAATAGAAAATATAATTTTAAACATGACACTGTAACTCTGAGGATCCTAGCATAAAGCAGAATTCATCCCAGATGGTTAAAATAAAGAATTTAATGAAAGGACTACTCACAAAGGTGTGGGCAGACTTAATGGTCTCAACAATGAACAGTACAGCACTCAGACTAGAAACACTAGGGATCCATAACCATGCCTAGGGCCAAAAGGACCTGGGGAGGAAATTAAGTTAGGAGTCCAGTTAAGGCACCATGGAAGACTGGCTGCCCTGTAGGAGTTTTAGCTCTGAAGGGAACTTAGCTACAGTCAAAAACCCAGCATAGAAATAGAGCAGGGAGCAGGAAAAAAAAACAAAACAAAAACCTGATCTCCTTGGCCAAACCCATCAGGAACCCAACAGGCAAGGGACCCTGGGTGATGTAGTCCCTAGGGGCCAACTACCTAGAGCAAAGAACGGGGCAAAGGAGGGAAATGGCTGTGGGAAGGTGGGGATGTGAACAAACAAGATGTCAATTCCCCCAACTTGATACAATGCAATAAAATCCCAACAGATACACAAACAATGAACAAAGGGAATTACAGAAACTATTCCATTTACAACAGCATCAGAAAGAATAAAATACTTAGGATTTAACTTAACCAAAGAGGTGAGAGCCTTGTACAATGAAAACTACAAAACACTGCTGAAATAAATTTAAAAAGACATAAATAAATGGGAACACATCCCATGTTCATGAATTAGAAGACTTAATGTTGTTAAAATGTCAATACTACCCAAAGCAATCTACAGATTCAATGCAGTCCTTAACAAAACCCCAATGATATCTTTTGTATAAATAGAAAAACCCATCCTAAAACTCATATGGAATCTCAAGGGACCCCAAATCATCTCGAAAAAGAACAAAACACTGGAGGTCTCACATTTCAATTTCAAACCTTCCTACAAAGCTACAGTAATCAAATGTGTGGGATTGGCATAAAGACAGACATAAAGACCAATGGAATAAAACAGAGCCCAGAAGTAAATCCTCACATATATGGTCAAACGATTTTTGACAAGGGTGCCAAGACCATTCAATGGGGACAGGACATTTCAACAAATGGTGTTGGGAAAACTGGATATTCGCATGCAAAAGAATGCAGTTGGACCTAAATGTAAAACAATAAAACTCTGAGAAGAAATCATAGGAATAAAGCTTCATAACATACCCAAGAAATCACTGCTGAATCCAATGACCCAGAGGCACTGGCAACAAAAGAAAACACAAACTGGACTTCATGAAAATTTAAAAAAATTGTACATAAAAGACACTATCCACAGAGCAGAAAGGCAACCTACAGAATGGGGGAGATATCTGAAAATCATATACCTGTTAAGGGATTAATATCTAGAATAACAGGGAACTCCTAAAATTCAACAACAAAAACAACGCAATTCAAAAATGGGCAAAAGACTCAAAGAGACATTTTTCCAAAGAAGATATATTAATGGCCAATAAACACATGACAAGGTGCTCAACCACTACGGAAATACAAATCAAAACTACAATGCAATACTACCTCACACTTACTAGGATGGCTACTATTAAAAAAAAAAAAAAAAAACCCAGAAAACAACAAGTGTTGGTGAGGATGTGGAGAAACTGGAACCCTTCTGCACTGTTGATAAGAATGCGAAATGGTATAGCCCCTGGGGAAAACAGTATTGAAGTTCCTCAGAAAACCCAGAATTACCACATGATCCAGCAATTCCATTTCTGCATATAAACCCAGAAGAACTGAAAGCAGGGTCTCAAAGAAATATTTGTACATCCATGATCACAGCAGCATTATTCACAACAGCTAAAACATGGAAGCAACCCAAGTTGACCAATGAATGAATTACCAAAATGTAGTGTATTCATACAGTGGAATATAATTCAGCCTTTAAAAGAAATTCCTCAATATGCCACAGCATGAATGAACCTCGAGGACATTACGCTAAGTGAAATAAGCCAGTCACAAAAGACAAATACTGCGTGATTCCACTTATACGAGGTTCTTACAGTAGCCAAAATCATAAAGCTAGAAAGTATAATGGTGGTTGCCAGGGGCTGGGGAAGAGGAGAATGGGAGTCATTATTTGATGGATATAGATTTTCAGATTTACAGGAGACTGGAAATAGATGGTGGTGATGGCTGCAAAATGTGAATGTGAATACTTAATACCAATGAGCTGTACATTTAAATAAGTTGGTAAATTTTATGTGTATTTTAACACAATAAAAAAAAGGAAAAAACCTCCCAACAGAATTTTCCAGGGAACTTGGTAGGCAGATTCTAAAATTTCCATGGATGGACAAAGCTTAGAATAGCTAAAGCACTGCTGAAGAATAAAAAGGACTTGCCTTATCAGATAATGGACTTATTATGAAGCTACGGAGATTAAGACTGTATGATATTGACACAGAGATAGACAAACTGAATAGAACAGAACCCAAAACAGACCAATGCACACATGGTAGATTTATGGAGGAAGTGGGAACTATTTAGTAAAAGGAACTAGAAAAAATGACCATTCACATGGAAAAAAATGAAACTGGAGTCCCTGAAATTATCCACAGATTAAAGACTTAAAAGCAAAAAGCAAAACTTTAAATATTCTAGTAGAAACATAGGTAGTTGTTCTGACCTTGGGTGAGGTGTTTCATTAATAAGTACAAAAAGCACTAACCATAAAAGACAGAACTGACAAATTCAAGAACTACCATTGTCAAAAGAATTGTTACACAAAGTATGGCTTGCTTTTCAAATTGGAAGAAGACGTTTGCAACATACATCAAGAACTTGGAACAAACCAATATGAAAGGATAAATAACCAAATAGAAAAACAGGCACGTGATACGATTTGGCATTGAAGAGAAAAATAAATATACACGGCTAATAGGTGACAAGATGACTGACCTCATTCTAAACAAAGAAGCACAAGTCAAGACCACAATAAAATAGCATTTTATACCCAGTCCACTGGCAAAGGTCCAGAATGATAATACTGAATGTCGGGGAGGATCCAGGGGATCCTTAGGTACTGCTGGGGACAGTGTAAAGTAGCACAGCCCCTGGAAGACAATGCCGAATGGTTCGCCAAGATTAAACATTCACGTATTCAGTAACCCAGCAAACTCCACTCCTAGAGAAATTGTATACCGAGACACATGAATGAGAATACACGTATTTAAAGCAGCACTGTTTATAATATCAATAAACTGGAAACAACCCAAATGTTCACTAACAGGAAGTGTGGTGTATTCATTTCATGGAACAGGAGGTCGCAGAGAAAATGAACTGCAGCTCTGGATGACATATGTTCATTTCAGTTGCGTCAAAAGAGTGATTCCTGAAAGACTGCACACAGCACGATTCTTATAAAGTTCAAAAACACCATCTCAGTTTTAAAAAGCAAGGGAATGATAAACACCACGTTGAGGAGTGTTTCCTTGGGAGGGAGGAAGTACAGGGTAGGGAAGTCCACAGAGGTGGTTAAAGATTCTTGCCAGGGTTTGATTCTTCCAAAAAAATTAATGAGGTAGTGGGTTTCCTTAGGAATTCATAACATTATTAAAACATGTAAATAAATTTGTATGAATAAAGTAAAAAAGGCCATGCACGGATCAATAATGAGATTATGTCACAAACCCAGGATTATGATTTAATCTAATTCTAGGTAACTACAGTCCATCAAAAATAAAAGGAAACAAAAAACTTCACGCCGGGCTTCCCTGGTGGCGCAGTGGTTGAGAATCTGCCTACCGATGCAGGGGACACGGGTTCGAGCCCTGGTCTGGGGGGATCCCACATGCCGCGGAGCGACTGGGCCCATGAGCCTGCGCGGCTGGAGCCTGCGCTCCTCAGAGAACAAGAGAGGCAGCGATAGTGAGAGGCCCGCGCACCGCGATGAAGAGTGGCCCCCGCTTGCCACAACTAGAGAAAGCCCTCACACAGAAACGAAGACCCAACACAGCCATAAAATAAATAAATTTAAAAAAAAAAAAAAAAAAAAACTTCACGCCATTTCAAAGCCTTCAATGGCTGCTCTCCATTGCACTAGGCCTCTTATGGGCTCTAAGCTGTGAGACCTGGATGCTCCATCATTCATTTCTTCAACATAACGGACGAAAGGAAGGGAGGAAGGAAGGACAAAACAGGGAAAGCCTGCAGGACTGAGTGATTCTCCAACTAAGCTGTCATCTGACAGCGGAAGTCAGCCTTGAAATTAGAACCCCAAATCCTTCCTCTGCAAACACTGCCAACACTATCACAGTATTGATACTTGTATGTTTACAGGCATACCTTGGGGATATTGTGGGTTTGGTTCCAGACCACTGCAATAAAGCACGTATCACAATAAAGCAAGTCACATGGGTTTTCCTGGTTTCCCAGTGCATGTAAGAGTTATGTCTACACTATCCTTGAGTCTATTAAGTGTGCAATAGCATTAGTCTAAAAAAAAGTACATACTTTTATTAAAAAATACTTCATTGCTAAAAATTACTACTATTAAGCCTTCAGGGAGTTGCAGTAGTAACAAAGATAACTGATCACAGATCACCATAACAAAAATAATGAAAGTGTTGGAAATATTGTGAGAATTACCAAACTGTGACACAGAGATACAAAGTGAGCAAATGCTGTTGGATAAACGGCACCGATAGACTTGCTCGATGCAGGGTTGCCACAAACCTTCAATTTGTAAAAAAAAAAACGCAGTATCTGTAAAGGGCGGTAAAGCAAAGCACCATAAAGTAAGTGTGCCTATAGTTCCCCTCTTTTAATTTCTTTTGGAAAATCTCAAACCTTCACCATCCAACGTGGCAGCCGCTAACTACACGTGGGCATTTACATCAATGAAAATAAAGTTCCAAATTCAGTTCCTCAGTCACAACAGCCGCTTGTGAAGCCCAAGGCTGGCTACCTTATCAGACAACACAGATAGAGAACATTTCCATCACCCCAGAAAGTTGTATTGGACAGCACTGCCTTACACCCAAGAAAAGGAGGGAGGAGAGGAACTTGTTCATACACAAGCCGGGATGGAGGAGTGCCGGAGCGTCTTGGGGTTGGTGGAGGGGATCACAGACGGCTGACGGAGAGCTGAGCTGTCTTCTCAGGTGGAGATCGACAACACCAGTCCCGGGGCTGACAGCCTCAGGCAGGGACCCCGAGTGACCAGGACAGCCTGCTTGGTGAAACCAGCAGCCCCTTCACTCTGCGCCCCCGGGGTGGGGTCCCTCGAAACTCTCAGCTGGGAGGGCGGGGCAAGTGCTTAAGAACATGCCCCTCCACTTACCCCAGCCCTTCTTCCCTAATAGCCCCACCTGCCCTGCCCTTCAGGGTGATTTTGCTCTGAAGAAGTACCCCTGGGGAGGATCAAAGGAGCTAGGCTGGGAGATGTCAAAGTGTTAGCAAACACATCAACTGCCATTTGTCTTGGAGCACTGGGGGAGGGCCTGGGGAGGGGTAGAGTTCCCCCCACCCCACCCCTGCCCCATCAGTGCACACCCTTAAAGCAAGAGATAAACCCTCCAAAGTCAGTCACTGCGGCTGGTCCCTGTCCTAACCAGCATCTATGTGGTGATAAACCCTTGCCAGCCTCACGCTACCAGCCAGGACCAACAACCCAGGGCCATCAGAGCAGGAAAGGCTGGGAGGTGACCAGCGCATAGATTAGGACACTGAGGCCCAGGGTGGGGCAGGAACCTGCACAAGTTCACACGGCCAGGGGGTGGAAGAGCCCAGAGTGGGAACAGGGCTGCCGCCTCTCCTGGCTCCCTGGCCTCCTACTAAGCAAGGTGGTGGCTTCCGTGGAGACTCTGCATCCTCCCACCTGCACTCAGTCACCCCTCTCTGACCAGCAGTGATCACAGGCTCGCCCACAGGCCCTGGACAGAGGGCAGATGAAGTGCCCTGACCGAGGGGGCTGGGGCCTGGCAGCCAGCCAGGTTTGGTCCTTTCCTGGAACCCAGGCTGCTTTTCAGGCTCTGAGGAGCTGCCTGAACAGGGGGTCAGGTCAACTCCCCTGGGCCAGCATGTGTAGCCTAGGAATGATGGCAGGATTCCAGATCAAGCGATCGGTGGGGGTGGGAGGGAGCTGGCCACAGGGAAAGAGGGAGGAAAGAGCTTGCAGGGGTCCCTGGGCCCCTCCTCGGGGCTCCCACAGCACCTGGGCTCCTCACCAGATGGTGGCAGGCTCCAGGGGCTGCTTCCGCCAATGGGCTGGGGGTCCCTGAAGGCTGGGCCTGCAGCTCACTCCCCTCTGACGCCAGCACAGTGCCGGGCACGTAAGAAGGCGTTCCAGAGAACGTTTACTGAACCAGCAAGTGAGGCAGAGAGCTGGGGGCTGGGAGATCCCACCCCGAGCAGCTGGAGCCGGGGCCTCAGCAGTCAAGAACATGGAAACTTATTTTCCTCGGATTCCATCTTTCACAATTAAATGCTCATGGTCTCTGCCTGACCTCGGGGCTTAGAACCAGCCTATGGCAAGAGGCTCTGCTGGGCCATACACAGCACTCGCCACTAGCTGGGCATTTCCTTCTCATTTCCTCCCAAGGTCCACCCTATAAGGTAGGTTACCCTGTCTGAAGGCTTAGGACGGACTTTAAAAGTTGCTCAAGATATACTACTAGGGCTTCCCTGGAGGTGCAGTGGTTGAGAGTCTGCCTGCCGATGCAGGGGACACGGGTTCGTGCCCCAGTCCCGGAAGATCCCACGTGCCGCGGAGCGGCTGGGCCCGTGAGCCATGGCCGCTGAACCTGCGCGTTCGGAGCCTGTGCTCCGCAACGGGAGAGGCCACAACAGTGAGAGGCCCGCGTACCGCAAAAAAAAAAAAGATATACTACTAGTATGAGGTGCAGCTGAGATTCACACGTGGACACGTCATCCTTCAGAGATCGTATTTTGAACCACCTTCACTCATCCAGCAAACACCAGTGAGCCCCAACTGTGTGTAGGCGCTTCCCTAGGTGCTCGAAACACAGCTGTGAATAGAACCTGCCCAGCTCCATGAGAGCTTTCATGCTAGTAAATGAGGAGACAGACAAAAACCAACCAAATAACACCACGTGATAGAGTAGGATTGCCACACTTTTTCTGTTAAAAGGCCAGACAGTAAACACTTTTGGCTTTGCTGGCCATATGGTCTTTGTGGCAACTTAGCTCTGCAACAGGGGAGATATGTAAATGAGTGGGTGTGGCTATGTGCCAATAAAACTTTATTAATGGACAGTGAATTTTAAATTTCATATAATTTTCAAGTGCCACAAATGCTATTCTTTTGATTTTCTTTTTCAATCATTTAAAAATATAGAAACTATTCTTAGCTTGCAGGCCACACACACACAGGTGGTGGCCTGGTTTTGGTCCATGGTCTGTACCCTGCCAACTCCTGGGAGACAGAGCAGCTGGGGTATGTGAGGGGGAATTTAGACAGAGCAGCCAAGGAGGTCTCCCCAAGGAGACGACACGGGAGCAGACCCCTGAATGAGGCAGGCAGGGAGCCCTGTGCTCCTGGCAAAGGGAACAGCGTGTGCAAAGGCCCGGCAGCATGAATGCAGGGGAGGACGGAGGCCAAGCGGCAGGAGAAAGGTCTCTGCGGTTGACGGGAACCGGATCACGCGGGCCTCCAAGCCCTGGTGAGGACTTTAGTCTAAATTTGACATCAAACCACTGGGCTCTGGCGCTTACCAGCTTTGTGACCTTGGGCCAGTTACTGAACTTCTTTGTGCCTCAATTCTTTACAAACTGGGAATAGGAATGGTACCTGTCTCAGAAGGCGTAGGACTCTGTGAGCATAAAGCCGAAAGGAGTGTTAGCTTCTGATATTAATATTGGAGCCCAGCTAGAGGAGGCACAAGCTGGGAGAGGTGGTGACGACTTCTGTCAACTCACCCACGATGTCCACCACGTCCGGCCGAATGAGCGGCTCCCCGCCCGTGAGTCGGATCTTGTCTACACCTTCTTTCACAAAGAGGCGGGCCAGGGTTAGGATCTCCTCTGTGGTCAGCAGGTCCGCCTTGGGGGTCAGAGGGACACCCTCCTCGGGCATGCAGTATTGACCTGAGGGGAGGGAGGGGACGTGGAGGAAGGAAGTGACTGCAGCAGTCAGGCTGCGATGTCACCAGTCCCCAACTCCCCCACCAGGCCACGAGTGTCTCCTGAACCCCACCCCAGCCATGAGGAAAGACCCGGCCAAGTCTGAGGAGGCACAAACCCTGGGCCAGATTCTCTTTGGGGCTCACCACTCTCACCTACAAAATTTAACACCCCTTCCCCAACTGGCCTTGCTGTCCCTCAGGGCTTAAAGATGATAAATGAGGCTGACAGCTCAGCCTGGCTGGAGGTAGGGCAGGCCGAGACATGGAAGGCCAGGGCCCTGGGCCCATTCCTTCTGCCATCGTTCATCTCCTTCATTTCATCTGGTTTTGACAAACAGGGACCCTTCTCTATGTGTCCTAAGGTGAAGGGGGCTGGGAGGTGCTCCCTGGCCTGGGCAAAGCTGCTCTCCTCTGTGGCTACACATGTTCTCACACCCAGTTTGTCTCCTACAGGCGATCATCAGTCCCATTTCACAGGTTGGAAAACTGAGGTACCACCTGTTCAGGGCGAGGTAGCAGAAGGGGATAAATGAGGCGAGCCCTGGCCAGCGAGGGGGCACCACCTCCTCCCATCAGTTCCCATGGTACGGGTTTAATCAGTACCAGTGGTCAGGATCCGCTAGGGGGTCATTCAGTCAAATCAGTGAAAGGTCCAGAATTGGTCTTTTAAGATGGAGCAGATTAGGTAACAACATCAGAACATCAGTACTGCACGTAATGGGTATTGTTTGGTTAAACATTTACTACACATGCACGTATTTATGGGCCATGAAGTAAATGTATTTCTTATTGTGAGCTACAGTGAGAGAAAGGAAGGAAGAAGAGAAGGAGGGAGGGAAGGCAGGCAGGACAGATGGACAAACACACTTCGGAAGCCCCTCCAGCGGTGGATCTGGCCCAGAGCACTCCGCGTGGGGTTATGAAACAAGGACTCTGTGTACTAGCCTGGCCCCAGACAACTCGTCTCACGGGACTGGGGTTGGGGTGTCTTTATAGCTGGCACTGCTGCCTATCTCACTTGTTTACACCGTCCAGCAGTCCTCATGCCACGTCCTGAACCGTGGGGACCGCAAGGAAACAGGAGGGAGGGGAAAGAGCCCCGAAGAGTGGGAGATCCCAGGCCAACCTCAATCCTAAACCCAACAGCAATTCTGTTCTCCAACCTAATCCCAAGTAGAACCCAGCTTCCAGAATCATAAAACTCACCCTTGACCCCTACCTTGCCCATGAACCCCACCTGGCAAGCAAGGAAGAAGGGCAGGTGGAGTTTTCTAGAAAGAGGAATGGGGAGGATTGAGAAGGATTCCCAGACACGGGGTGATTTAGGGGCTACTGCAGCAGAGGGACAGGAGCCCAGGAGGGCGACTCACATCTGAGGTTGCACTTCTCGGTGAGGGAGATCCGCAGGTAGCTGTGGCGCCGGCCGAAGCTGTCGGTGAGGAAGGCAGAGAAGGGGGCCGCGTGCTCCCTCAGGAACCGCCTCCGTCCAGACGGCACCTGCGACAACAGGGGCTGGGGGAGAGGTGCGAGGAGCGCCCACCTGGGGAGAGCAAGCCCTCTCCCCTCGACCATCTCCTCCCTCCTCTCTGACACCCGCGCACACTGCTAGCCTTTCCATCCACATGGGCTCCGCAGTCCTGGGGGTCTGGTATTCTCCTCTTATTTACAGGTTTGGAAACAGGCTTGGAAGGAAGGACGTGCCCCTCCAAGGTCCCACACTCAGCCCCAGGGTGGAGGACCCCTGCAGGGTGCAGCTGCCTACCGGCCGGGCAGCAAGGCACAGGGAAGGGCACTAAGCCCCAGCCGGGCCCCACCTCCTCCCTGCTACCCCTCCCTCAAAGGAAGCCTATCTGGGAACAGCCATCTCTAGCATCTCTTGGATGGGTCACTGGGAGGGCAGGTGCCATTTGGCACCTGGCAACCACGCCACCAGACAAGCACGTCCAGAAAGGAGGAGGGAGACAGCAGGTAGCTGAGAGGGAAGGTGGCCTGGGACACGGAAGCCACTTGTCCAACCCAGACCTCTCATTCCTTACCTTGAGCTCGAAACAAAGTCACTCACTGTGAGGGAGGGGGTGTCACACAAGCTGCCTTCCCCTTGCGGATGGGGGGCTCTCTGGGGCCTCCTCAACACCCAGGAGGACCCAATAGGCCACACCCCCAGGAGCAGCCGGGGGCCACGCCCAGCTGGGCAGGGTAAACCCATGGGGAAGGCTCCCCTCCCACAGAAGGCCTTGGGCGGAAGACAGCACACTAGGGGGACCCACAGAGGGAATGAGGCCACCAGCCTCCAGGAAGGGAGAATGGAGGTGCCAGGATGGCCACCACACTAACCCCGTGCCCAGATTGCTTTAGTCCTTATCCTTCACCCACCCGTGGCCAGAAGAAAGGATTAAGGACCCACTGTTTGGGGTATAAGGAGAGGAGATGGCCCGAGGCTCCCCGCAAGGCCCAAACTCATCCTGGGGAGAGAAAGGAGGCAGCCAACCTCGCCCTTTCCTAAATCTGAACGTTTGTTCTCTCTCCCCTCCCCCATCCCCCCATTTAGAACACAGCCCTGGGTCATGACATGCTGATGAGATAACTGCTCCACAGAGGTTAACAGTTTGTAAGGCATCTTAAGGTTTCCAAAGAATGTTCTCTGTTCCATCTCCACACCTAAAGGGATTATTATAACCAGCTCTTGAATGGGGTCCAAGAACACCCGTGGCAGAACCAGGATTCAAATCCAGGCCTTCTGATTCCAAGTTCTAAATTCCTTCCCCTAGTTGCATAGGGTGTGTCCAAGAAGGTACACGGGATGGTACATAGGGCGGGGAGAAGTCATTTCTTTAGAACAGAGAAATTATGACTGTGGTGGTCATCCGTGAGGTCTTGGGGACACACTGGGAAAGTTCTCTAACTCCTCCAGGCCTGCTCTCCCAGCTGTTAAATAAGAACACAGTTGTGGGCTAAGGTTGTCTTGCTGTAAAGGAGGGGGTAGTCAGGACACTGGTAGGGAAACACTCAGGATTCTCATGATCTTGTAACCTAAGAAAGCAGGCCTCCAGCCCTCCTGAGGTCCAGGAAGAAACATTTACTTCAGAGACCTCCTCAGCCCTGGCTACATGTTAGAACCATCTGGGGAGTTGAAGAAAAAAGTTCTACTGGAGACCAGCTGAATTCAGTCTCCAGATGCTGTGTTTTTCACTTCTCCAGGTGATTCTAATGTGTAGTCAAGGGCCACTGACTGACTCAGGAAGTAGAAGGGATACAAGGTAGAAGGGGGTGCTTCATGATTTTCCTGGGTCCATAAAACCGACCTCGCTCTGCCCGCCCCAAGACCGGTTTCCCACATCCTCTAAGAAACCCTGCTCACAGCCCCATGACGAGAAAGTAGCCGTCATTTCCCTGAACTGCAGTCTGAAATAATAACAACAGTGTTCCTCCTTCCCTACTCACCCCACTGCCTTTCCACCAGTACCCTTGGGGGTGGGGCAGGGACACTTCAGAATCACGTGTCCCACCCCGGGACTTCCCTGGTGGCGCAGTGGTTAAGAATCGCCTGCCAATGCAGGGGTCACGGGTTCGAGCCCTGGTCCTCGAAGATCCCACGTGCCGCGGAGCAACTAAGCCCGTGTGCCACAACTACTGAAGCCCATGCGCCTAGAGCCCGTGCTCTGCAACAAGAGAAGCCACGGCAATGAGAAGCCCACGCACTGCAGTGAAGAGTAGCCCCAGCTCGCCGCAACTAGAGAAAGCCCACGCACAGCAACGAAGACCCAACGCAGACAAAAAAATAAATTTATTTTTTTTAAAAAAAAGAGGGCTTCCCTGGTGGCACAGTGGTTGAGAGTCCGCCTGCTGATGCAGGGGACACGGGTTCGTGCCCCGGTCCGGGAAGACCCCACATGCCGCGGAGCGGCTGGGCCCGTGAGCCATGGCCGCTGAGCCTGCGCGTCCGGAGCCTGTGCTCCACAACGGGAGAGGCCACAACAGTGAGAGGCCCGCGTACCGCAAAAAAAAAAAAAAAAAAAAAAAGAGTCCCATCCCCATTGGCCACCACAGTCCAGGAGCTCAGACACCTGGGAATCAGCAGCTACTCACAATTCAGTGATTTGTTAGTCCCCCCAGACCTCACCTCCTCACTTGCCAAGATGCCCTCCTCACCCTAATCTTCACATCCTGGGAGAGGTGGCTGGGTGAGGGAGGAGCGAAACTAAAGCCGGTAATAGGGAGCAAGTGAGAGGACCCAGGAGCATGACTCAGCAGAAAGCGGAGAGGGAGCCGAGGAATGGGGCAACCCAGAATGGAATTAGGCCCCCACGGGAGGGGAGGCCAGATTTCACTTTTGAGACCTGGAGTGACCTTATCTAGATTCGTTCAGACTCTGTACACCCAGTAGCTGACGCAGCCTCCTAAACACACACACCAACACCTGACGCAGCCTCCTAAACGCTCCCTCCCCTCCCCTCCCCTCCCCCTCCCCCTCCCCTCCCCCTCCCCTCCCCCTCCCCCTCCTCTCCCCCTCCCCTCCCCCTCCCCCTTGCAAACTCCTCAGTTGGGTATTAACACACCTCATCCCTGCCTCCTCCTCCAACACTGCATGCCCTACTTTCCTTCTTCCATTTTTTTTCTTCCCTTTAAACTCCCTGGAGGAAAAAATATCAGCACCAGTCAAAGGAGCCCAGAATCCTGGGAGAATTACTGGGCAGATGAGACGGCAACGCCTCTCGCCCAGGCAGGGCTAGGACATGTCAGAAGTAGAACACCCTTAGGTGCTCGTATTCTCCGGCCCCGGCCTGGATCAGGCTGTTTCCCCTGGGTGGGAAGCCTTCCTGCCTGACTCTGTTTCCCGGTGTCATAGCAGGTGTCCAACCGCTGTGTCAGTGAACAGACAGGCAGGTCCCTAATCCAGAGGGAAAGATGGTGTGTGGAAAACCCAGTTGCAATGGGGTTGCCATGCATTTCTAGGCTGGTCTCTACTGTCAAAATGGTTTAGCCTCATACGGTGGTTCTCAGCTTTTGTTACACATTAAAATCACCTGAAGACCTTCTAAGACGTGCTGATGCCAGAGCCCCAGCCCAAAGATTCGGACTCAGCTGCTCTCTGGGATGGGGCCCTAGTGGTTTATCTGAAACGTCCCTGTTCAGCTCTGTAGCCCAGGCTGAGACCCACTGGCCCTGCCACACCAGGACCCAGTGCCATTTTAATCCGGGGTGATTGTGGTCCTGAGCATAGGCTTCGGGAGCAGGTAAACTTGAATTAGAAGCCTGGCTCTGTTACCAACTAGCTGTAGAGCTAGTTGCTTACCATTCTCTAAGCCTTAGCTTCCTCGTCCATAAAGTGTGGGAAATGATCCTACCTACCTCAACCGGAGGAGTTCCTGTCACACGGTAGGTGTTCAGGACTGCTCCGATTCTCTTAATCTAACTCCTAATTACAAATAACCGTTCATCATGTATCCATGGAGGGGCACTCTGTGTGTGTGTGTGTGTCTGTGTGTCTGTGTGTGTGTGTGTGTGTGCGCGCTGTGACTAGTTTTCCCACTCTGTCAGCTTCCCTCGTCTTGCAAAGCCCTACTTAATGGCAGAGGGCCCAAGGCTGGGGTTTCAGACCTGCTGTCACACCACTCAGAGCAGGACACGTGGGGTCTGAGCTTCCCGAGAACCACAGATACTAGTGCCACAACCAGGAACTAGGCAGCCTACCACATGCTACTGGTTATATCTTGTCTACCAACCCAGTGCAGACTGGGATGGAGTGGTGGGGAAGAGTGGTAGGAAGGAGTTAGTTAAGGGAGGGACCCTGCCCTCGAAGTGCCTTCCCTAATATTCACTAACCTTGGGCCTTTGATCTGAATGATAAAGGCCGACCCCCAAACAGCTCTGGAGCGTAGACACTAGAAGAGCAGGAGAAAAAGAGCACAGGCCAAACCCAAGTATCACTGGCCCTGATTTACCTGCTCCTTGGGAGGATGTATACCCAGCGTGGCTCAAAATTAATCTCTATTGAATGAGGGGACCTGGCAAAGTGCCCAGCTCCAGGCTTTGACCTCCGCTCCCCCTCCAGCCCCACCCTAAGTGTGAGGTCTTCACACCTGTGGCTCCCAGCAAGGATAAGTCACACTTCACTGAAACAAAGCTGTTGAGGAGCTGGGCAGGTTGGAAGTCCAGGCAGTCCCCTGAAAGGTCTCCTTTCCTTCCACGTGTGACTGCCCCGCCCCGGCCCTCCTCATGTACCAGTCCCTTCCTGCACAGCCCTCTCCCATGTTGTGTTCTCTCCAGCCCCCTGAACAGCTGGGTGCCTTTGCCTGGCACAGAGTCATCCTTTCCCCTGCCCCAAGGAAGCAGGCCCAGGACCTGAGGCCAGCCCCTTGTCGTCCCAACAAAGCCTGCACGGAGCCTGAGAGGGAGAAAGAAGGGCGTAGTGCTTGCAACTGGGGGAAGCCCTCTGTCTTGCTGCCCCAAACAGGCCGGAGGGAGCTGTCTCCCCTACCCGCCTCCCCTTTCCACCTGCAGAAGCTCCTCAATCTGCCCCGGGACCAAGCCCAATGCCCCCATCCACTGTCCTCACAGCCAGCTCCCTCCCCTCACTGCACAACTCTCCCACACCTACACCCCGACACACAGACAACAGCCGGGGGCTTTCGCCGTCTCTCCAAGCACTTGCTATCTCAAACCAGACCTCAGGGCCCCACGTAGGGTATGGGGAAAGACACCCTACAGGAAGGGAAGGGAGGACAGGGCTTCCAGATGCCCCCACCCCTGCTCCTGCCAACTGGCAAGCTCGGTGGATTGGTTGAACATACCTCTGAGATTCTCCTAAGGACATTCTGTGCCCTCCCCTACTGCGTACAGATGGGCTAGTCCATCCCACTGGTTTTAAAGACAGGAAGAGAGGGGAAGAGACAGGCCCAGGAGCCTGGTCAAACTGGGGGCAAAGCGAGCATGAAAGCTTGGGGCTCCCTGTCCAGTGCTCTGTCACGTGCACCCTCACCAGATCTGTTTCAAACAGCCAAAAAATACCTGCTAACTCTACTGCCTGCAGAGCACCAGCTAAGCACTGTACCGAGAAAGGCAGGGGAGCACCCAGCACCCAAGGAGCAACCTGTCTGCTGAGGATAACCCTGGTGGGGAACGTCCAGGGTGGGGGGTCTGTGATCAGATAGTTGACAGAATGACTATCCTGAGTGTCCAGGTGGGAGGGGACTTAGGGGACACAGTATGTGGCAATGGCGGCAAGAATAATTACAACAAACATGTGCAATCCACGTGCACAGCACGTACATGTGCCAGGTTTTGTTCTAAGTATATATATATAAAAATTATGTTAACTCCTTTAAGCCCTATAACCACCTTATGAAGTAGACACTGTTATTCCCATTTTACAGAGGAGAACACTGAGGCACTGAGAAGACTTGCTCAAGTTCACACAGCTAATAAGTGGTAGGGCTGGGATTCAAACCGAGGCATTCTGAGTCCACCTTCTTACCTGCTAACGCTACCTGCCCTCACGGTGTAAAGGTAAGGGTAAGAGCAGCCTCTCTTCTACTCTCCCCACAGAAAAGAAGCAGGAGCACAGGTGCTAGAGTTTGAGCTCTGGTTCCCTTACTTTACAGCTCAGCGACTCCAGGGAAGTTAACTTCCATGAGCACCCTCACCTGAAAATACAAACTCTACTCACTTCACATGGTTTATTGTGAGGACTGAGAGACCACGAATGAAGCCACTTAGCACAGGATGAAAGGTTCAAAGTAAATTAGGGGCAAGGGGGAGAAGAAACTTCCCTTTTCCTGAATTCTTTGAAGATCTCTCATCTTTGCTTTCCCATTTTTCCCTCCACAAAGTTCAGAGTTCAAGGATACTGACAAACTTCTCCACCTCCCAGAAATGGGATCTGCTTATCTGAGGATCCCACGGGTGGGGGGAAGGGGGGATCAGATCTGGAGAAAGCAGGTCAGGCTGAGGCCCTCCCCTTGATTGAGCAACAGCAGGTGCATGATCTGATGAATCCCAGAACCTGAAGCCCTGAGCCAGGAGGTGGGAAAAGAATGACCAGATCAGCCTAGAAAAGGCGTCACCAAAAAAGAGATGCTTCTCCCCAAATGATTCCCTGACAACATGGACAAAACAAATTTAAAACTTCTTATGCCGGAAACCCCTCTGAGAAGCTGTTAAGGACTGAGGGGGGCTATCCCAACCCTAAAGAGATAGCGGAGTCCCTAACCTGCAAGAGCCCAGGTCCTGACTCCATTCTCTAGAAAGAGACTGAAGCCTCTTAAGGGAAATGAAGATGAAACAAAAAGAGTCAGTGAAGGACGAGTCACACAACCCTGTGACTACAAAGTGACAACTGACTACTGGCAGCACCAAGGTGACATTTTTAGTCAGTGCCACACTATGAAGTGGGGTGTCACAAAAACACCTGATCACACACAACCTCCACTGGGGGGCAGGGAGGAAAATGTTTAAGGAGGCTGGGTGTGAGGCAGGGCTGAAAGGGGTACTAATAATATCTCATTGGTCCCAGAGTCCTGCCGCCTGCTCCCCCATCTCTAGGAGTCACTCAGACCTGGAAGGGGGTTGCACGGATGGGTGGGCAGGGAGGTTTATAAGCCAGACCCCAAGGAGCGCCCCACCCCGCCACCCCTCGTTGGGATACCGGGTGAGACTGGGCAGTCTATCTAGAAAACATCATTCCACTCCTCTCCCCACCCCTAAATAAGCGCTGAGGAGTCCCTCGCAGAGGCAGACACCCCTCCCAGAAGCAGCTACCGCGGACGGGCCGGGGTGCTTCTGGGCATAAGGTGCAGCTGCCAGGCCACCCCCTCCCCAAGAAAGTGTGGATGCGGGAGGCTCACCTCCACGGCAGGTTGGGAGGGCTCCCCGGGGTGTGGCTGCGTCACTAGAGCGCCCGAGCTGCAGCTCCGGACGCTGGACCTCAGGACCCGCCGCAGCATCCGGGACACTGGTTGGGCCGCCATGAAGCCTGTCCGGCAAGTCGAGACTACACTGGGTAGCCGGCTTTGGGAGCACGCTAGCCCGGGACTCGCTGCCCCGGGTCCTCCCGGCAGGGGCGTGGTGGGGGCGGGGCCATACCAGCCAATCGGTGAGGGCACCGTGCCGCGCGGCCTTCTGGGAGTTGTAGTCCACACCCTCTGCTCCTATCCCAGGAGGCTAAGTGTTCTAGGCCTTGCAAAGCACAAGTTCAAACTCACCCAAAGATCTTCAGTCTTTTCCTACAGGCGGATCTGGACTTTGTGCCAGTCACACCACGACCTAAGTGCTTTAGGGTCAGGTGAATGAACTTTAAGGAGGTACCAAAAAAGTGGGTTATCAAGATAAATAATTTTTTTTTTTTTTGGCGGTACGCGGGCCTCTCACTGTTGTGGCCTCTCCCGTTGCGGAGCGACGCTCAGGCTCAGCGGCCCAGCCGCTCCGCGGCATGTGGGATCTTCCCGGACTGGGACACGAACCTGTGTCCCCTGCATTGGCAGGCAGACTCTCAACCACTGCGCCACCAGGGAAGCCCAAGATAAATAATATTTTAATGCAATATTTTAAAAAGTCAGGGACTTCCCTGGTGGCGCAGTGGTTAAAAATCTGCCCGCCAATGCAGGGCATACGGTTCGAGCCCTGGTCTGGGAAGATGCCACATGGCACAGAGCAACAAAACTACTGAGCCTGCGCTCTAGAGCCCAACTCCTGAGCCACAACTCCTGAGCCCCCATGCCACCACTACTGAAGCCCAGGCACCTAGAGCCTGTGCTCTGCAGCAAGAGAAGCCACTGCAATGAGAAGCCCGCACACTGCAACGAAGAGCAGCCCCAGCTCACCGCAACTAGAGAAAGCCCCTGTGCAGCAACGAAGATGCCACACAGCCAAAAAGTAAATAAATAAAAAATTTAAAAATAAAAAAAAAATAAAGTCAGAATCAATGCAAAACAATCCATAATAAACAAAATATCAATATTTTATATAAAAACAATAACTGATCCTGCATGTTTACGACTTACGACTTCCCTAACTCCTTTCACTGTTGTCTAGGCCCTGATTGTAGGATGGTCAGCTCCCTTCTTCAAGATACACTTCTCCAGGGACTTCCTTGGCAGTGCAGGGGTTAACACTCTGCACTTCCACCGCAGGGGCTGTGTGTTCCATTTCTGGTAGGGGAACTGAGATCCCACATGCTTTTTTTTTTAACCAAAAAAGTTAAAAAAAAAAAAAAAAACGATGCATTTTGCCAACTGTGCCCCCAAAGGAAGCTAACAATCTTGGCCTCTCTGTTTAAAAAAGTATGTAGCAAGAAGTCATAAAATGAGTAGATATCATCTTTGGAATACTTCCTACACACCAAACACCATGCTAATGACATGGAGGAACCTTAAATGTATATCACTTAATACTTACAATAATCCTACAGTTACTAGAATGTCAATTTCGCAACTTAGGAAAGAGAAGCTTAGAGAGGTTGGGTAATTTTCCCGAAGTCACCTGGCTGATAGGTGGCAAAACTGGGGTTTAAACCCAGGACAATATGATTCCTAAAGTCAAGATTCAGTATGTATCAGGAATTGGGAAGGGTGGGGGGTGTCCCTTTCTCTCTCTCAAAAACAAAGAGCTATATAGTCTTTAAGGTTTTTCATGGAACACACACTCAGTAATGAGTCTACGTACTAAGAATCTTATGCTCAAATAGGCCTATCTGTTGTATCCAAAACTGTCATCATGGAATTGCAAGAACCAAACGCTGAATAGCATCATGGGAAACTCACCTTTAGTCTGATGCTAAAATCCTAGCTTTTCTGAAAGTCTCATTGCATTTGTACAAGTCAGTTGTAGTCAGTTATCTTTTCCTTTCCACTAGTCTATCAATTCTTCAAGACCAGGATCTACTTCCTTATTTCCTAATATACACTTGGCAGCTAGAATCTTTCAGTCAAAGTTCAGACAATACATGCAGGGGGTGAGAGTGTGTCTGAGTACATTTGAGACAGTAGGACAGGCCTCACAGAAGTCTATTTGCAAAGGGCCTGAGGACCATGGAGGACTGTTCAAGCTCTGTCCATGGCTAAGCTGGATGCCTGTCTTCCCTCCCCCACCCCCATCCAAAAGGATCCAGGACAAAACTTGGAAACAACCAAGATGTCCTTCAGTAGGTAAATGGGTTAATAAACTGTGGTACATCTAGACAATGCAATATTATTTCAGTGCTAAAAAGAAATGAGACATCAAGCCATGAAAAGACATGGAGGCACCTTAAATGCATATCGCTAAGTGAAAGACGCCAATCTGAAAAGGCTCCCTACCGTATGATTCCAATTACATGACATTCTGGAAAAGGCAACACCATGGAGACAGGAAAAAAATCAGTGGTTGCCAGGGCTTAGTGGGAAGGGATGAATAGGTGGCGCACAGAGGACTTTTAGGACAGTGAAGCTACTCTTTGTAATATCACAGTGATTGTACAGATCATTATTCATTTGTCCAAACACACAGAAGGTACACCACCAAGAATGAACCCAATTGTAAACTATGAACTTTGGGTAGTTGCGTTGTGTCAATGTAGGTTCATCAGTTGTAACAAATGTACCACCCTGGTGCAGGATGCTGATAGCCAAGAAGGCTGTACATGTGTGGAGGCAGGGAGTATGTGGGAAATCTCTGTAGCTTTTTCTTAATTTTTCTGGAACCTAAAACTTCTTTAAAAAATAAAGCCTTTATTTAAAACAATCCAGGATTGGTTTCCTGGGCATATGCCTGTCACTGCCTCTCTCTCATAATAGAAGCCTCAAGTATCCAGCCCTCATTCAGATCCCTCCTCATTCCATCGGTAGCTGTGGACTCTCTTTGCAAGTTTAGGCATTTTAATTAAGTAATGAAATTTTAAAATTTTTAGAAAATATTGTTTCAACAATTTCTATAATTTCTCCTCTTTTGGACCTTGTTCACGATGTTCTCCATTTGCCTCTCCAGACCCACTCCCTGAACCTCCCCACCCCGCTCTGGGGACTAGGACATTGACGTCTACCAACTGCTTGGATGGCATCATCCAGGCACCCTTGTCTCTGGTTTCCAGATGGATCTGGCTAGTAGGAGGCACAGGCAGGAGATTAGGGAGCAGAAAGAGAAGTCAGAGTATTTATTTCTCCTGCCTGTTTTCTCTTGTTTGGCACTGACTATGCCTTTCTACAACTATACCTGGCATTGCATGGCCCTTCTGCCATGAGTCCAGCTCTCATCAGGTCCAACAACACCATTTCTAGCCATTACCCTTCAGGTTGGGTGGGGTTGCCTTTCCTCTGTTGATGGTCACAGATGCCTCAACAGCAGTGGGCACTCTTAACTCTGCCCACACCTCAAAAAATGGTCCCTTCAAAATCCCCACCTAAGTGTGCTCTCTGTTTCTTGCTGGTTCCATGACTGACAAAGGATTCAAGGACTTCTCCCTCCCGTAGTACCCTAGATTCACCCTTGTTGACAGTGGTAATTACAACAGAGTAATGGCACTGCACCACCAGGGAAGTCCCTGTGCCTCACCTTATATTTAATAATCCAGCAAAATCCTATTTAATTGATTTTTCACAACCACCATCCTGTGCAGTAGATAAGACAGGCCCATTTACTTTTGAAAACCCAAGAAGTTATTTGCCCAAGGTTAGGCAGTGATCTTGCCAGTGAGGATAGGGAGCCAGATCTTCCTGCTCCAAGCCAGGCCTCCTCCCAGTCTAGCACGTGTCTTATTCACAGACGCTTGCCCCTCCTTGACTGCTCTAGCAAGGGAACATGTCACATGCAGTGTTGTCAGCCCAGCCAATTTTGGCTGTGTCCCAAATGAGCAGGAAACAACTTCTGAGGTGTTTCTAGAAATGTCAGCCTTTGATACCCTTTGTTTCATTTCTCCACCCCAGTAATTACCCCAACTTAATTTACTAAGCAGCAATCGTATAATCCAGACGGTGGGACTTGATTTTGCTTGCGGAAGAAGCAGGTCTGAGTAAGTGGATCTGATTGTCTTCAGGGAATTAGAGGCTGTTTTCTAATTCCAAGGAGGAACAAAGAGGGAGTTGCTTTCTTTTAAATACATGGACCTTCACATAGTGAACTCCAACTCTGCAGGTTTGAGTAGAATAAAGTCACGTGTAATATCATCCCTTGCCTCCTAGGCTGGTGGGAGGGAAATCAGTCAGAGGGGTAGATGTCCAGACCTCTCTTTCATCCTGCCCTCTGCTCCCCTGCCAGTGTTTTCCATGGATAGAAACCAAAGAGAAGCCCGAGGGCAAGGGAGTCCACGGAATCAACCACTTACAGCAGAGAACGGGGCAAAAAGAGGTGGAAAATGATCCCAGGTAAGGGTGGAGCAAATGGAGAACAAACAACCCAGAATGCTACTAATACAGATATCAAAGGGCATTCCTTTCCTGGAATGGGGCCAGGCAATATCTTTAAAGAAATAGTAACTCACAGGAGGAATTCATACTTATTAATTATCCATTGCTGTGTAACAAGCTACCCCAAGTGTAGTGGCTTGAAACAAACATTTTCTCACACAGTTTCTGAGGCTCAGGACTCCGGCAGTGGCCAGCAGTGTGGTTCTGGCTTCGGTATCCCATGAGATTGCAGCCAAGATACCCACAAGAGCTGCAGTCAAGCTTCAGCTGGGGGTGGAGGGTCCGAGTCCAAGACGGCTCACTCACATGGCTGTTGGCTGGAGGCCTCAGTTCCTCACTGGCTGTTAGCAGGAGGTTTCTGTTCCTGGTCTTGTGGGCCTCTTCAAAGAGCTACTCACAACATGGTAGCTGGATTCTCCCAGAGTGAGAGATTCAAGAGAGAACAAGGGGGAAGCCACTTGCCTTTCACGAACTGCCCCCCAAAGCCTATTACCATCACATTTGCCACATTCCATTTGCTAATGTTCCTAAATTCAGCCCACATTGAAGGGGAGGGGAACTAGTTTCCACCTTTTGAAGTGAGGAATATTTAAGAATTTATGGACTGATTTTGAACCACCGTACACTCAGAAGGAGATTCGGAGGAGAAAGGGTTCAGAGTGATCTCAAGTAGTGATGAAGAGCCAGTCTACAAAAGGTCTGGGAAGGTCTCAGAAGAAGGTTCTCGATGCCCTCCCATGCCCTCCTCTTCTCCCACGTGCCGAACATCCCAGGGCTCCCTGGTAGTCGGGGTGCTGTTGGGACCCATCCTTTTTGGCAATCCCTTCTCGATCTTCCCAACTCATTATTGTACCTACCTCATTTCCCATTATTGCTCTCAGAGACCTATTCTTGGAAAGCAGCTAAGCTAATTTGCTTTGAGGTATTCATGGTTTATAATGGACCCACAAATCCCTCATGGGGGTTACCTAATTCTAATAAAAGCTCCTCTGGAGGCTTAATGAACCCGATGCAATCAATCTCTTTAAGCTCTTTCATGTGGGGTAAGGATGGTTTTGGTGACCTAGTAAGGCACTCCTTGCTCCCAAACAATATCATAAAAACAATAGCACACTTGCTTATGCATTATTTGATTCAATCCCAATAAAACTGAAGACCTGCTTATGATTTCTAACTGATGAGGAACCTGAACCAAACCAATAGAAAATGACTAAATCGCAGAGGCTACACCTGAAGTGTGGGTTTGGTTCCCAGTGTGGGGCTCCTGCATTGAACTTGGTCTGCTAGGGAGGAACCCCCGAAACGATCATCCCTCCACCTACCCCTTCGCAAAACAGGTAGCCCACCAGGAGCCCGGGGAAATAAGGGAATTGGCATGAAATTATGTTTTGTGTTTGTTTTTTATGGTTTAGGGAAGATAATGTGATCAGAGAGCAACTATGAAGCACTATTAGGATGGCTCTGGGTCTGTAAAAGATGAGGGGGTCTATGTTAAGGCAGCGGTTCTCAAACTCTTTTTCAAGAACCCTTTCTACTCTTTAAAAGTACCAAAGACCCCATAGAATTTTTGCTTATGTGTGTTATGTCTATTTAATATATATTTACTATGTCAATTTGTTTAATTTATATCATATTAGAAATAGACTGAGAAATTTTAAAATATTTAACTCATTTAAAATTAACAAAGTCAATACCTATTATAAACACTTTAAATAAAATAATTATATTTTCCAAAAATTAGGGAGAAAGGTGGCATTGTGTTGCATTTTTGCAAACCTCTTTGATGTCAAGCTTCACAGAAGGCAGCTGGATTCTCATACCTGCTTTTGCATTCAATCCGTTTTGAAATCGCAATTGGAGAGCCTGTGTAAAATTCCTCTGTACAGTCATAGGAGCATGAGAGTAGAACAGGCAAGGAGTATCTAAGTATTATATATCTTAGTATTAGTAAGAAAACAGTTGACCTCCGAAACCCACACTTTGAGAACCACTGAATTAAAGACTTATTACAAACTCTCTTCCTCCTAATTTTGCTAATGACAGACAACTGAATGCTGGAGTCAGCACTTCATGGCTCTGGGACTACGGTGACATGTGTAGACACAAAACCTCTGTGGCTGGTTTCAGTATGCAGTGCAACCCACAGGGATGAATAAAGGGAAGAGTTCTCCAGGGGACTAGAAGAACCTGCATGATACATTAAAGCACAAGGAGAAGTTTGTTCCCTTGGTAAGATTTTTATTGTTCACCAATATCTGCTTCCCCTCTCGGCCAGAGGGCTAAGCTTCTCTTCCCTTTGAAATTAAATGTGGCCACGTGACTTGCTTGAGCAGAGTGATGTGTGGCATTTCAGGAAGAAGCTCTAAGCACCGGTTTGCTCTTTTGCACACTCCTTCCCTCTTTATTTATTTATTTGTTTATTTATTTATTTATTTTTAACGTCTTTATTGGAGTATAATTGCTTGACAATGGTGTGTTAGTCTCTGCTGTATGACACAGTGAATCAGGTATACGTATACATATATCCCCGTATCTCCTCCCTCTTGCGTCTCCCTCCCACCCTCCCTATCCCACCCCTCTAGATGGACACAAAGCACGGAGCTGATCTCCCTGTGTTATGAGGCTGCTTCCCACTAGCTATCTGTTTTACATTTGGTAGTGTATATAAGCCCATGCCACTCTCTCACTTCGTCCCAGCTTACCCTTCCCCCTCGCCATGTCCTCAAATCCATTCTCTACGTCTGCGTCTTTATTCCTGTCCTGCTCCTACATTCTTCAGAACCTTTTTTTTTTTGATTCCATATATATGTGTTAGCATACGGTATTTGTTTTTCTCTTTCTGACTTACTTCACTCTGTATGACAAACTCTAGGTCTATCCACCTCATTACAAATAGCTCAATTCCGTTTCTTTTTATGGCTGAGTAATATTCCATTGTATGTATGTGCCACATCTTCCTATCCATTCATCTGCTGATGGACACTTAGGTTGCTCCCATGTCCTGGCTATTGTAAATAGAGCTGCAATGAGCTAACGTTCACATCTTCTTTATCTATTTATCTGCTGATGGACACTTAGGTTGCTTCCATGTCCTGGCTATTGTAAATAGAGCTGCAATGAGCTGACGTTCACATCTTCTTTATCCATTCATCTGCTGATGGACACTTAGGTTGCTTCCATGTCCTGGCTATTGTAAATAGAGCTGCAATGAGCTAACGTTCTCTGTGGATATTAGCTGCCCCATTAGCTTGGGGCTCAGAGTGAGGACAACACTGAAGGCAAACAATTCCAAGCTAACCCTTGCTAGACACGTAACACACATGAGAAACATTTGTGGTTTTCAGCCATCGTAATGTTGGAGTTGTTTGTGACAACAGCACAATCTAGCCCAATCTGACTGACATAGACACCGTGCTGGAAAGGCAAGTCAAAGATATAGAGTGTATTATTTAATGCACATTTATTGGGAGGTTATTGTACATTACACACTGTGCTAGGTGCTGTGATTACAGATGACTTAGATCTGGCACCAACCCTCAGAGGGCTTATATTGCAGAAGGCATATAGGTAAATATGGCTCTTCATCACTACTTGAGATCACCCTGAACCCTTTCTCCTCCGAATCTCCTTCTGAGTGTACGGTGGTTCAAAATCAGTCCATAAATTCTTAAATATTCCTCACTTCAAAAGGTGGAAACTAGTTCCCCTCCCCTTCAATGTGGGCTGAATTTAGGAACATTAGCAAATGGAATGTGGCAAATGTGATGGTAATAGGCTTTGGGGGGCAGTTCGTGAAAGGCAAGTGGTTTCCCCCTTGTTCTCTCTTGAATCTCTCACTCTGGGAGAATCCAGCTACCATGTTGTGAGTAGCTCTTTGAAGAGGCCCACAAGACCAGGAACAGAAACCTCCTGCTAACAGCCAGTGAGGAACTGAGGCCTCCAGCCAACAGCCATGTGAGTGAGCCGTCTTGGACTCGGACCCTCCACCCCCAGCTGAAGCTTGACTGCAGCTCTTGTGGGTATCTTGGCTGCAATCTCATGGGATACCGAAGCCAGAACCACACTGCTGGCCACTGCCGGAGTCCTGAGCCTCAGAAACTGTGAGAAAATGTTTGTTTCAAGCCACTACACTTGGGGTAGCTTGTTACACAGCAATGGATAATTAATAAGTATGAATTCCTCCTGTGAGTTACTATTTCTTTAAAGATATTGCCTGGCCCCATTCCAGGAAAGGAATGCCCTTTGATATCTGTATTAGTAGCATTCTGGGTTGTTTGTTCTCCATTTGCTCCACCCTTACCTGGGATCATTTTCCACCTCTTTTTGCCCCGTTCTCTGCTGTAAGTGGTTGATTCCGTGGACTCCCTTGCCCTCGGGCTTCTCTTTGGTTTCTATCCATGGAAAACACTGGCAGGGGAGCAGAGGGCAGGATGAAAGAGAGGTCTGGACATCTACCCCTCTGACTGATTTCCCTCCCACCAGCCTAGGAGGCAAGGGATGATATTACACGTGACTTTATTCTACTCAAACCTGCAGAGTTGGAGTTCACTATGTGAAGGTCCATGTATTTAAAAGAAAGCAACTCCCTCTTTGTTCCTCCTTGGAATTAGAAAACAGCCTCTAATTCCCTGAAGACAATCAGATCCACTTACTCAGACCTGCTTCTTCCGCAAGCAAAATCAAGTCCCACCGTCTGGATTATACGATTGCTGCTTAGTAAATTAAGTTGGGGTAATTACTGGGGTGGAGAAATGAAACAAAGGGTATCAAAGGCTGACATTTCTAGAAACACCTCAGAAGTTGTTTCCTGCTCATTTGGGACACAGCCAAAATTGGCTGGGCTGACAACACTGCATGTGACATGTTCCCTTGCTAGAGCAGTCAAGGAGGGGCAAGCGTCTGTGAATAAGACACGTGCTAGACTGGGAGGAGGCCTGGCTTGGAGCAGGAAGATCTGGCTCCCTATCCTCACTGGCAAGATCACTGCCTAACCTTGGGCAAATAACTTCTTGGGTTTTCAAAAGTAAACGGGCCTGTCTTATCTACTGCACAGGATGGTGGTTGTGAAAAATCAATTAAATAGGATTTTGCTGGATTATTAAATATAAGGTGAGGCACAGGGACTTCCCTGGTGGCACAGTGGTTAAGAATCCACCTGCCAATGCAGGGGACACAGGTTCGAGCCCTGGTCCAGGAAGATCCCACATGCCACAGAGCAATTATGCCCCTGCACCACAACTATTGAGTCTGCACTCTAGAGACCAAGAGCCACAACTACTGAAGCCCGTGCACCCTAGAACCCGTTCTCTGCAACAAGAGAAGCCACCGCAGGTCGAAGCCCACACATGGCAATGAAGAGTAGCCCCTGCTGGCCGCAACTAGAGAAAGCCCGTGCACAGCAACAAAGACCCAACGCAGCCATAAACAAACAACGAACAAGTAAATATATTAAAAAAAACTGTTAGAAAAAAAAGATGAGGCACAAAAAGGTTAAGCAACTAGTCCAAGAACACATGGACAGTAAGTGGTAAAGCTGGGATTTGAACCCAGAAGTCTGGCTCTAGAATCTGTGCTCTTAAGCACTATGCCCTGTTGGTGGCCTTGACCCTGACCACACCCCTCAGATAGTCCCTTCAGTTAATTCCCTGAGTAACTCTTTAGAGCTCTCACCTCTTTCCTGCTGTAATTCTGTACTATAGTCTATTGTCTTTCACAATCTTACAAAAGACTCAGAAGGGACTGGGACATACTTACAAAACTAATTTTGAGTTAGAAGAACTTTATATTTTATATCAAAACCAGATTCTAGGTAAAGAAAGTCTGTTAATTATAAACGAAAAAAAATTCCATTCCCTAGCTCTTTTCTAAAGAATATTATGAAGCTAACATGAATGATAACACAAGTTCAAAATCTCTTATCTGAAGGCCTTGGGGCCAGATAGATTTTGGAATTTAAAATGTTTTGGAGTTTTGAAAAGTCTTATTTAATATATTATACACACTGTATGTGTACGCAAAAGTGTTTGAATATATTACATAACACAGGGTTTAGGAAAGCCTTCAGGAATCAAACAAGTTTTCTGCAAGAAAACAGATTCACACTAAGTGGGATAAATAATGGTTATAAGTAGTTCATGTCAGTAGGTCACATTTTGTTGACAAATGAAGGATGGAAAAACTTTATTTTTCAATAGTAGTTTGGTTTTTGGAATTAGAAATAAAGGCTTGCGGACATGAGGTAATACAGAATCGGGCCAAGGGTAGTAAACCTAATAAACTGTCATCAGAGAGAGGAGTACACACTTCCCCCTTCTAGTCCTAGTTACTTCCTCAGGGAGGAGGATGGAGATTCCAGCTCTGTTGCCTCCCCAGGTCAAGATGAAAGAGATTTTTTTTTTCCCCTGGAGATTTGGTGCACTGGGGCTGTCCTTATGCTACGAAACACTGACCCCAAGAAAGAAATCAGAGTTTTTGCTTTTGGGGGTGGGGATAGCTTCTGTTTGCACCTCCAGACCCCCTTCTCCATCTTTTCCACCTTGCTCCGGGCCTCAGAAGGCTGACCTGTAGAGGCGACCTGTGCCCTCTGGTTTCTGACTGGGTTTGTCCAGCAGGGAGTCCTGGCAGGAGATCAGAGCAAGGGAAGGACAGTGGCCGGGCGCTAGTCCCTCAGCTCCTGAGTGGCTGCCCTGCGATGGCCGTGTCCTTCAATTGCAGTCGCAGCCTCTGTCAAGGTGTCCTCCCCATGTGGCTCTCTCCTTCCTGGGGTCGGTTATCCGTTCCCCCCTCCTTGTTCCTTCAGACCTAGGAGTGGTTACCACTCTTCAAACACAGACACACACCCACACACACACGCACACGCACACACACAGAGTCACCAGCTCCAGGATACCGCACTTGCCCTCGCGGTTTTCTTACACTTTTATGTATATGATTTCCCTTTCCCATTTCTCAGCATTCGAAACTCCATGAATATGCACGCTTCTTCCCTGTGTGCTGTTACCCATGGGTCCATTTATTGAGACACAAGAAAGGCCCCCAGAAATGTGTGAGGGGCCGGGTGATCAGGCAAAGATGTCAAGGGCGTGGTCATCCAGAGCAGACCCAAGACGGCAGGCATCCCATCATTCAGTTCACTCCCTACGGCCTCTGCAAGAATCATTTTTCCTAAGAGATGACTCCTTGGTCAACTGGCTTTTCGTTCTTTGGCTGTCTTTCCCACCCCCAGAGTGACTGTATTCAGAAGGCGTGGATGTGCCCTCAGAGCTCTGCCTCTACAGTACACTAGAAGGGAGACCTAACTCTGGGCAACTGGAGACTGTTCACGGGACTCACACCTCTACCAGCTTCCGGCACTGCCAGCCTCTTCCAGCCCTCCCTGTTCTACTCTTTCCCCAATCACACCTTGCTTTTCGTCTACCCTTGACCTTTGGGGAAAGGGATAAGCGTAGAGAGAGAAAGCGGAGTAGCTGACACCTGCTGGTTCATCTGACTTCCATGCTTGCTTCAAGGCTGCACTGCCACAGTCCCGCAGCCAGCCATTTCTTGGTTCATTGCTCAACTTCAGGACAAATGTTTTCCCCAGCTCCTAGCACATGGTGCAGCACAGGCAACAAAAGAAAGGTCAAGTCACCAGGTTCTCTATTTTAACACAGAGTAGATAGAACTCAGTCATAGGGAGGAAAAATGCAGGAAGATGTCCTAACAAGCATGGAGATGACTGTGTCCCTCCTTGTGCTTCTGCAGCAGAGGGTCAAAGGGCAAAGCATTGCCATAGCGTCTGTACCTCTCCCTCCTCCTGCCTCCATTCAAAGAAGAGAACGTGAGGCTGAGAAAAGCTTTTATCTGTCAATACATCCCAGACCAGACATCTCCCACCTCTGCAAGGACTAATCTCTTGCTGGTACACTGCATTGTCCTCTTCTTGATTATGCGAAAATCATCTCATGCCTGGCTTTAACTACACTTCAAATGGCCCACTTCTGTTGACGTAGCCATATGACTTGGTGAAGCGGTCGTGGGTGGGTTGGCGTGGCAGACACCAGGCTGGCACCCTAGCCCACACTCCCTGGACCCTCCAGTGTACACAGTAGCTGTGGTTTTCATCTGCAGCACGGCAGTTCTTCCCACCTGGAGCCTGAGGGTTTTCTCAGATGCCAGAAGAGCTTATTGGCAAGGGTGAGGGGTTGAGCGTTGGTGAGGGGACGCCTCCGGAGGCACCCCTCACCCTAGCGGGGCATGGTAGGCAGTAGATCCATGACCAGGGGAACCATCCTGAGGCCTGGTTCACACAGGTCCCCAGGGGGCCCCAGAAGGCCTGCACCCTGGCTGTGCATGGCTGTGTTGCCCATTAGTGCCCCCTGTCCTGCCTTTTCTCCCTTCCCTGCCTCCCTTACCTAACTACTTCGCTGTGCTTCCGGGGTTCACCTCCCAAACAGACTACCTGTACCCAGGTACCTGTCCAGGGTCTGTTTTCAGAGAAATCTAAACTAAGACAGTTGGAAAGGAAAAAAAAAACAAGTCATTTACAGTTGCTCTCTGCTCCTCTCACTTCTCATTCACTCCTCCACCCCACGGAGGGCTGGCTCTGTCCCTGACACTTTGAAACTCCAGATCTTGCCAAATCCAGTGATTCTGTACTACCACACTGGACCTCTTGGTAGCAGTTAACTGACCATTTCTTCCTTGCAGCACGCTCCTCTCCCGGTTTCTGGGACAGCATTCTCTCCTATTTTCCTCTTACCACTGAGCTTTCTGTCACGGTCTCAAAGATGCCCTTTTTTTCCACTTCCCAGTTAAGCATCCACATTCCTCAAAGCCCCTCCTTAACCCTCCTCTATTCTCATTCCTCGCACTCTCTGGGGGCCACCAACTTCACTGGCTTCCATTCCAACAAATGCCAGGGAGGCCCCCATCCATGCATCCCACCCAGGCCTCTGTGTGGAGCCCCCTCCTAGGCAAACCTCCCTATTGGCTAGAACCTCTTCTACGTTCCATGGATCCTCAGATAGGCAGGCTTCCAACCGACATCTCTGTGGTGGAACATTTTTCCTCTAAAAATCTGTCAGAGAAGGATAGAAAAAAGGCAGGAATGTGAGGAAGTGCGGTTGGACAAGGTTATGATCGCCTCTACCTTGGGAAGCAATCTAAGCAAAATGAGAGGTGAATGGAAAAAAACGAGTGAAAAGAAAGGTGGCAAAGATACAGGAGAAGGTTTCTGAGAAGGCAGAGGGGGAAGACTAGAAGGAAGGAGGAAGAAAGGTTCAGATTCAGAAATACTTGCAGGTGCCAGGGAAATACGCTAATGGCATCCTTGCTAGTTGGCCTGTTTCCTCCTTGAACCAGGGGGAAAGATCACTTGCTGGGGGTGGAGTGAAATGGAGGCTCTGAGAGTGGAGGTAAAATTTTGGAATGGGGCATGAGTTAGGGTGAAACGATGGAAAGCACAACACAAACTGGCTTCAAGAAAACAAGGAGATTAAGTGACTGATACAACTTGACAGTCTAAAGGCAGACTTGGATGCAGGCATCGTCTGGCCCAGAGGCTGAGGATTCCATCTGACTCCTGCCATTCTCTTATCCCCCCACCCCTCATGTTTTAGCAGTTGTAGACACCGTACCCTCACTGTAACACCCAGAGCGAGGTGGTCTCCTCTGGGGCTCCTGCAGAACACAGGGGAAGCTTATTTCCCAGAAGCCTCTACAATTGTCTCCTGGTGTCTCATTGGCCCAAATTAGGTGGTGGGCTCATCCAAGACGAACCAATCACTGTTGGTTCACATGACGAAGCCCATCAGGGTCCACCCCTGGAAATGCAAATGAAGTCAAATCCACCCAAACAACATGGTTGAGAATGGGGGAGGGGCACTGCCTCAAAGGAAAATTTGGGTGCTTTTGGGAGGAAATGCTTGAGGTAGCGGAGCTGGGGGAACAGATGCTGGGAAGTCAACCAACAAAGGTCCACCATAGTTCGTTTCTGAGGCGAATGTGAGAAGCAATCGTTGAAACATTTGTCAAGGTGATAGGGATAGAGTAGGATAATTAAATAGTCAGTTTAGAAATCCCACTAGGGGATTAAGGGCAGAAAGGGAATTTTAAGAGAGTTCTGGAGACTGTTGTAAACGAATGACCACTCAGGAAAAGAATCCAGTAACCTAGCAACCATCTACACTACCTTGAAGGAAGACCAGGTGCGCCCAAGCGCCAGACACACTCAGGCCACAAACCCTGATAGTTAAAACACAAGACTGAGTCTCCTTACATGAAATCAGAGAGTTAATTGTCCTTGAAGAGTAGCATTTCTACATGTAGTCAAGTCAGGAATATAGGTGAAAGGGGCCATTCTACTGAAACCTGAGATGAACTACCGTATCTTAGTATAGGTTACCACCCTTTTGCTAATATACATACGATTTAGATAGCACCATGATGGTCCTGGTTAAACCATACAGGGCCAAAGGAGGAACTAATGATGTAAGCCTTGACGTCTGCCCAAGAATGAGGAAGAAGGTGGCCCTCTCCCCCCAACGCTGCCGCTTTTTCTTTGATTATGAAAGTGTTGCCGCCTTTGTTCTCGGGGCTGCGCTCCCTTGCCTGCCTGCTCCTCTCTCACAAGCATCCTGTGCTAATAAACTCACTCTGCCCGCTGCTTTGCCTCTTACTGAATTCTTCCTGTGCTGAGACAAAAGAACCTGAGCTTCAGTAAGTCCTGACACCAGGTGAGCGGGAGGGAGACGCAAGAGGGAAGAGATATGGGGACATATGTATATGTATAACCGATTCACTTTGTTATAAAGCAGAAACTAACACACCGTTGTAAAGCAATTATACTCCAATAAAGATGTTAAAAAAAAAAAAAAGACAGTGGGTTCGAATCTCGTCCTAGTCAGGGATCGTGGGTTCAGGTCTCAACCTGAGCTGGGGGGGGGGGGCGGGGGGGGTTCAAGTCCCAGCCCATAGGTTTACGTCCCAATCTGAGTTTTGGCTGGGTTTGAGTTCCACCCGAGAGGGGGTGTGGTTTCAAAGGCGTGCAGTGCTCAGGCGGGGTTTTGATGTGTGTGGAGCAGAGAAATCTGCAGTGGCTTCATGCCTCTTGGTTCTATGATTGTCTGCGGCAGCCTGGTGGTAGGAGGGGAGAAAGTGAACAACAGGACTGATCCAGAGTTAGAGGCCTGCCAGGTACCTGCGAGGACAACTGGGCAAGATGTGAGCCGAGGGTACTAGAGGGCTTGAAGTGATGGTGGGGGAAGCAGGGAATTTGGAAAGGAGCTGAGAGATTAAGCTTAAATGGAGCGGTTCAGGGACTGAACTTGCAGGTGAACTCAGAGAAGGTTGGGTTGGGAGGAACAGGAAGTGTCCCCGGGAGACAGCAAGAGAGACACAGTGAGCTAGAAAGAGAAAGCTAGCAAGAAAGGATGAGGGTGACATATTGGCATTTAAACTTCAGAGGGAGACAGTGATGGGAAGGGGTTTCCCAGGTTCTATTTTCTCAATGAAGACATCATGACACACGTATGACAAGTCAGAGTGGGCTCGATAGCAACACAGTAAACATCTAAAAACCCACACCAAAAAAAAAAAAAAAACCACGAAAACAAAAATCCCACACCAGCCTCAGGAATCTGAGACATATCACCAAGGTTTCATCTGCCTGGGTGTCCTGTCCCCCAAATGTCAGTCCAGCTGGGCTCTTTGGGCAGAAGGGCCACTGGGGGCTACTGGCCATCTACCTGTCTCCAAAACTGTCTATATAACTCTGAGACCACCTCGCAGTTTTCCTTCAGCCACGGGCTCTGGAAGAGTTTGTTTTGTTTTATTGTTATTTTGCCTTTTTGTTCCAGGATGGTTCAGAGCACCTTGGTTCTTGAGACAGAAAAGAATGGAAAGGAAGGATGCCAGGAATAGAACCCACTGTATGTTTTAACGTTTTTATTTTTTAATCAAACACATACTCTGGGCTAAGGAGATGTGCACAGAATTTCGACAGGATGAGCAGGCAAAAGGAGACTTAGGTGGGATCTAAAGTTCTAGTTGACTGTCTTGACCACTGACGTGCTCTGTGAATTAAATCCAATTATTTAAATATACAGACCCTCGGTCATTACATATACACCATGAGCTTAATTATGGCTTTATATCAGAGGTCAGCAAACTTTCTCTGAAAAGTTTGTGAGTAAATACTTTAGCTTTGGTGGGTCATACAGTGTCTGTTACACCTACTCTGCTGCCGTAGCAGGAAAGCAGCCGCAGACAATATGTCAACCTGGAACCGTGGCTGTGTCCCAATATGACTTCATTTACGAAAACAGGCAGTCACAGACTAATTGTAAAATGCAAAACTATAAGACTCTTGAAGACAACGTAGGAGAAAACCTGGATAACGCAGGAGGAAACTAGATAGCCTTGGGTATGGCAATGACTTCTTAGATACAACACCAAAGACACGATCCTTGGGAAAAAACAGACTTCATTAAAATTAAAAATTTCTGCCCTGTGAAAAACAATATTGAGAGAATGAGGAGATCAGCCACAGACTGGGAGAAAATATTTGCAAAAGACACATCTGATAAAGGACTGTTACCCCAAATATAAAAAGAACTCTTAAAACTCAACAGTAGGAACACACACAACCCAACTTAAAAAATGGGCCAAAGAGCTTAACGGACACCTCATCAAAGGAGATATACAGATGGCAATAAGCATACGAGAAGATGTTCTACATCATATGTCATTGGGGAAATGAAAATTAGAACAAGAATGAGATTTTTCTACAGCCCTACTAGAATGGCCAAAGTTCAAAACACTGACAACATCCAATGCTGATGAGGATGTGAAGCAACAAGAATTCTCATTCATTGACAGCAGGAATGCAAAATGATGCAGCCACTCTGGAAGATAGTTTGGTGGTTCCTTACAAAACTAAACACATTCTTATTATACGATCCAGCAATTGTGCTCTTTGGCATTTACCAAAGGAGTCGAAAACTTATGTCCACACGAAAGCCTGCACACAGATGTTTCTAGAAGCTTTACTCATAATTGTCAAAACTTGGAAGCAACCAAGATGTCCTTCAGTAGGCGAATGAATACATAAACTGTGGCCTAGCCATACAATGGAATATTATTCACTGCTGAAAAGAAATGAGTTATCAAGCCATGAAAGATAGGAAAGAACCCTAAATACATGTTACAAAGTGAAAGAAGTCAACCTGAAAACGCTACGTACTGCATGATTCTAAGTATATGACATTCTAGAAAAAGTAAAATCATAGAGACGGTAACATAAATCAGCAACTGTCAGAGGTTGGGGAAGGATGAATAGGCAGAGCACAGAACATCTTTAGGGCAGTGAAAAGACTCTGATACCATAATGGTAAATACACGTCATTATACATTCGTCCAAACCCATAGAACGTACAACACCAAGCGTGAACCCTAAGGTACACTATGGACTCTGGGTAACTCTGATGGATCAGGGCAGTACTCTGGTGGGAGATGGTGATTATGGGGAGGCTGTGCACGAGTGGGCACAGGTCAGACATGGGAAGTCTCTGTACCTTCACCCGGCTTTTGCTATGAACCTAAAACTGCTCTAAAAAATTAAAGTCTTAATAAAATAAAACAGGCAGCAGGCAGGATTTGACTCCTTGAAGTATAAAAAGGGGAGTACATGTGGGAGCACATAACCTGTTTCTTGGGTCCCTTTGACCTAGCTTTGGCCACTAATGGGGACTCATCACCTCTGTGGTCTAATCCAACCTCTCTCGCCTAGACGTTTCTGGGAGGCCCAGTGGCTGTCGCAAAGATGCTAATAAATACAACAGACTATTTTTTTCCTGCTCGTCTCCCCCGCACACACACACACCTTGACTTTGTTAGTAACTAAGGCCTGCTCTGCCAGGTGAAAGACCCTCAGTCCTTTAGATGCCAAGCCCCTCACCCCCCTGCCCTCACCTGTGCCCAGTACAACCCTGCACTACCAGATGGTAGCATCGTATGCTGTCAAAAACTACACAAATTACACTATGCTCATAGCAAGTAGGGTTGAAAGATTCTCATATTATTAACATCTAATAGAGGGCTATTAAAAAGAAAACAGGTAGGGCTTCCCTGGTGGTGCAGTGGTTGAGAGTCCGCCTGCCGATGCAGGGGACATGGGTTCATGCCCCGGTCCAGGAAGATCCCACATGCCGCGGAGTGGCTGGGCCCGTGAGCCATGGCTGCTGAGCCGCGCGTCTCCGCAACGGGAGAGGCCACAACAGAGAGAGGCCCGCGTACCACAAAATAAAATCTATTTAAAAGAAAACAGGTAAACTGGTGTCCATTTAGGCCTGATGTAATGGGGAGAAAGATTTAATGTGGGGGTGGAATGAGGGTAAGGCTGATGTATTAGAATACCTATTGCTAGCTACTAGAATTAACTTCTATTGTCAAGCCACTAAAAAGTCATTGGTTTATTTTTCATCTACATCACAGTTTGATGCATACTGGGGCAAACTCCACAAAGTCATTCAAGGACCCAATCTTCTTACATCATAGGATGCCACCATGTTTTAGGAATGTGCCTTTCTCTGCATTCAACCAGAGCTAGAAAAAGATGGGAGAAGGAGGGAGTAGAGAATTTTGTAGGGAGATTTTTATGAGTCATGCCTAAAGATGGTAACATCACTTCCATTTATGTTTCCTTGGCCAACCAATTCATATGGCCAAACCTAGCTGCAAAGGAGGTTGGGAAATGTAGTCAAACTGTGGATTCACACAAAGAAGAAACAAGTTCGTTGAACATATAGGAAGACTATGACAGGTGGGGATGAACAGAGTGACAGACATTACTCGCTACTCAGAATTACTTTCCTGGTTGACAACTGAGTCTGTTCCTGTTGGGACACAATTCTCTATGGGTCTCGCCTTCTGAGCAGAGAAACTGACAGCACCCTGGGCTACCTTTTTTTTTTTTTTGCGGTACGCGGGCCTCTCACTATTGTGGCCTCTCCCATTGCGGAGCACAGGCTCCGGATGCGCAGGCTCAGCGGCCATGGTTCACGGGCCCAGCCACTCCAGGGCATGTGGGATCTTCCTGGACCGGGGCACGAACCCGCGTCCCCTGCATCGGCAGGCGGACTCTCAACCACTGCGCTACCAGGGAAGCCCCTGGGCTACCTTTTCATGGAGGTCCGACAGATCCTTGGAAGGTGGAAACAGTGTCTCCCTCCAGAGCAGAGGGCACATTTGTTTGATGTCCAGGATTAAAAAGATAGTGCAACCCTCTGGGGCAAAGGTTAGACACATTTGCTTGCAGCCCCTTGAAGGACTGACGTTTCCTAAGTTTGGGGGCTTCTCAGGTGTGATGCAAATCTATTGTGTGCTCAGCATCCACCTGGGCTCAGCCCTGCCTCGCCCCGTGGCCCTCGGTGGGCAAGGGGAATCAGTGCTAACATGAAGCTCATGCTGCCTGCTGCGCTATGAGTAATAAAGTCCCTTGTTTCCAGCCAGGCATTCTGTGTCTTCTGGAAGCAACCCTCAAACTGCCAGGCTAAGTTGTCAGGCTTGCAAGTAAGGTTAAATCTCAGACCCTTTGGTTTTTGAGAGTTACCTGATCAAATGCATCGTGGTCAACATCTAATAGATGCCTCTGGCTCATGAACCTTCTCTAGACTTATGCGACCCCAAGTAGCAGACCTGATTCACACTTAAGTTGAACACCCTGTGCTCAGTTAAATGAAATGACGTCAGTGGTAACAGTGAAGCCCCTAGAGGCACGTGTAACCTAATATCAGGGTCTCCGGCACGTGGAGCCCCAGGGCACCATTCACATCATAGTCTAGAGACATGCAATGCGGCTGCTCTAACTATTGCAATACTTCATTGTTTCTAACACCATCTATGGGAAAATACACCATTATTTTAGGTGCCACTGCAGAAAAAAAAGCTGCCAATTAAACCATAACAAAAATGCTCTCTATTATTTTGATTTTTTACTGTATATTTATTGAAAGATCTGATACTTATTTAGACAGATTTATCATATCTCAACCTTGTGTACACATAGGAAGAAAAATAACTGTTCCTATTCAACATTACTGGAGGGTCTAGCCAGTACAATAAGAAAAGGCAAGGGGCTTCCCTGGTGGTGCAGTGGTTGAGAGTCCGCCTGCCAATGCGGGGGACACGGGTTCGTGCCCCGGTCCGGGAAGATCCCACATGCCGCGGAGCGGCTGGGCCCGTGAGCCATGGCCGCTGAGCCTGCGCGTCCGGAGCCTGTGCTCCGCAACGGGAGAGGCCACAACAGTGAGAGGCCCGTGTACCACAAAAAAAAAAGAAAGAAAGAAAGAAAAGGCATAAAAGTCGGAAAGGAAGAAATAAAACTGTCTCTGTTTGCAGACAACATGATTGTTTATGCAGAAAATCCCAAAGAATCTAAAATAAGTTCCTAGTGTGTTTATCCTGGTTGGAGGATACTAGGTGAATACAGAAAAGTCAATTTTATTTTCTTATACTGCCAATGAACTATTATAAATGAAAAATTAATGCCATTTGCAATAGCACCCAGAAAAGCCCATGAAATACTTAGAGCTAAATCAAATACATGAAAGGTTTATGCTTAAAACTATAAACATTGCTGAGAGAAGTAAAAAAACTACATAAATGGAAATACTGTGTTCATGGATTGGAAGACTCAATATTGTCAAGATATCAGTTCTCTTCAAACTGATCTATAAGTTTAACACAATCCCCAAATTCCAAAATTCTAGTTTTTTTTTTCTTTGTAGAAAAGGAAAAGCTGATTCTAAAATTTATAAGGAAGAGCAAAGGGACAAGAATAGTCAAAATAATTTTGAAAAACAAGAATGAGTTCAGAGGACTTACACTATTTTGAGATTTGCTGTAAAGCTAAAGCCATCAAGATAGTATGGAATTGGCCAAAGGATAGACAATAGATCCGTGGAATAGAACAGAAAATAGACTCACTTATATGTTCAATTGATTTTCAATAAAGTTGAAAGGGCATTTAAATGGAGAAAATGTTTTTCAGCAAATGGTAATGAAACAATTGGACATTAACCTATACCTTGTACCATATACAAAAGTTAACGTGAAATGGAGTATAGACCTAATTGTAAAAACCTAAAACTCATAAAACTTCTACAGAAAAACAGGAGAAAATCTTTGTTACATCTAGTTTGGCAAAGATTCCTTAGATAGGACACAAAAAGCCATGAGTCATAAAAGAAAAAAAAAAAACTTGACAAATTGGACTTCATGAAAATTACATATTCTGCTCTTGGAAAGACACTGTCAAGAAAATGAAAAACAGGCCACAAACTAAGATAGTACTCATGAAACATCTGATAACGGATACCCAGACTATAAAGAACTCTCATAACTCAGTAAGAATATAATCCAACTAAAAGTGATTTGAACAGACGCTTCTTCAAAGGAGATAAATAGATAGCAAATAAGGCCATGAAAAGATGCCTAACATCATTAGGAAAATGTAAGTTAAAACCACAGTGAGATACCACTACAAACTAGGAGAATGACTATACTTTTAAAAAGCTGATCATACCAAGTCCTGGAGAGGTTGCAGAGTAACGAGAACTTTCATTCATTGCTGGTGGGAATGTAAAATGGTGTAGACACTTTGGAAAACCGTCCAGCCGTTTGTTATAAACTTAAACACAGACTCATCCCACAACCCAGCAATCCTACTCCTAAGTATTTACCCATGAGTCATAAAACTGTATAGCCATACAAAACCCTATACCTAAACATGTATAGCTTTGTTCATAACTGCCCAAAATGAGAAACAGTCCAAATATTCTTCTATTGCGAACGGATAAAGCCTGGTATAATCACACAATTGAATACTACTCAACAATAAAAAGAACTGAACTGCTGATAAATGCGAAAACATGATGCTAAGTGAAGGAAGCCAGGCACAAAATGCTGCATGACGCTATAGAAAAGAGAAAATGACAGAGATAGAAAACAGTGGTTGCCAAGAGCTGGGAGTGTGGGCTGGGGATTGGATACGAAGGGGCACGAGGAAATGTTAAAAATATTCTCTCTCTTGATTTCAGTGGTGGATACATGACATTACGCATTTTTATCAATTCATAGAACTGTATACCTAAAAAGGGTGCATTGTATGATATGTAAGTTATACCTCAATAAATCTGACTTAAATTTTAAAAAATTGGTTAAGGAATCCCTTTTTTTTTTTGCGGTACGCGGGCCTCTCACTGTTGTGGCCTCTCCCGTTGTGGAGCCCAGGCTCCGGACACGCAGGCTCAGTGGCCATGGCTCACGGGCCCAGCCGCTCCGCGGCATGTGGGATCTCCACGGACCGGGGCTCCCCTGCATCGGCAGGCAGACTCTCAACCACTGCGCCACCAGGGAAGCCCAGGAATCCCTATTTTTTTCCCCATAGAATCCAAGTCCTCTGAATTCTTTTCTTTTTTTTTAATAGATCTTTATTGGAGTATAATTGCTTCACAATACTGTGTTAGTTTCTGTTGCACAACAAAGAGAATTATTTGCAATGAGAGCGGATGTCAGAGTTTTTCCACGCTCTGTCATTCTCTGGGGAATTGGCAGCTTTGGTAATATTCTTAAGAGGCTCTACTATTGTCTCTGGGATTTTCTTTCAAGCTGCTGACGCTCAGCTGACAAGCTTTGATGCCGGGTCTTTATTGATCTCACTAACAGTTGTCAAATAGAAGGTCTGCAGACAACAATCAGGGTTCATATTTCCGGTGGCATATTGGTCAGTTGCAAATCCTGTACATTTTAGTCAACGACCGTTTCAAGACAATTTGAATGAGGGTTAACATCGAACGTTTGTGCACAGGCAGACAACAACAGCTACATGGTGGCTGCCACATGGATAACAGCAATGGCAAGAATGTCAACTTCAGGGGTATTAAAATGTGAGAAATGCTCATCTTCAAGTTGATAAGATATTATTACTGGGAGAAGTGGAGAAGCTGGACTCCAAAGGCCCTTTCGAAAATCCTGTCAAAGACAGCGACATGGCAGACTATTTTAAATTAGTCTGTTATTTTTTTTCAGATAACTATGTTTTCAATTATTTTAGGTAATGTGTATACACAATACAAAATCCAATCTGTGAAACAGAGAATACAGTGAAAAATAAGTCTCCCTCCAACCGCTGACCCTCAGACACCAAGTTCCCTCCCTGAGAGAGAACCACTGTTGGGGGTCCCCTATGTCTGAACTGCTTGAGGAGGATCACTCTGGCAACAAGGCAGAGACTGAAGAAGCGGGAGGAACAAAAGGCCATTTGTCAACTAAGAAGAAATGAAAAGGGCTTCTCTGGTGGCGCAGTGGTTGAGAGTCCTCCTGCTGATGCAGGGGACACGGGTTCGTGCCCCGGTCCGGGAAGATCCCACATGCCGCTGAGCGGCTGGGCCCATGAGCCATGGCCGCTGAGCCTGCGCGTCTGGAACCTGTGCTCCGCAACGGGAGAGGCCACAACAGTGAGAGGCCCGCATACCATAAAAAAACAAAAACAAGAAGAAATGACAAAAGTCTGGTGGTGGGGGTGCAGGAAATGAAGACATAAATTCAGATAGTGGGGATGTATCATTGAGAATTGCACTGAGTTACACATACAAGCAATCTGAATAATAGTGACTTAAGACAAAGATTTATATTTTTCTCACATATAAGAAGTCTGGGTAAGCATTTAAGGGCTGATGTAGCTGTTCCGTTATGTCATTAATACTCAAGCCTCTTCTATATTTGTGCTCTACCATCTTTAGAAGGTTGCCTCAAGGTAGCAAAATGGCCAGTGTTGCTCCAGCCATCATATCCATATACCAAAGACAGAAGGAAGGGCAAGAGTGCATGTGCTTGCTCTCTCCTATTTATCCTAATTCAGATCAACTCTCTGCCCTTCTGCTTTTCTATCTGCTCTCTGTTTCAGCAGGCTGGCCTGTGTGGGCTACATCAGTGGCTTTCTTGCCCTTGGCGTTGTGATGGGTTCAGCCAATACAATCCATGGAAGGAGGTGAGAATGTGAGAAGAGAATGAACTCAGGATTTCTTTCCCTCTGACTCCCTTTCTACAAAGTCACATCTGGCTGGCTGCCTCTCTTTACCTGAAGGCCACTGTTCTCAAGGCAGTCTGCTCTACCCGACCCTCTCCTTACCAGTGCAGAAATAGAGAGAACAGCTTGGCTGACCCTAATCTTGTACTCGTATTCTATCCTTCATGATGTCTATACATAGTGTGCCAGCTGTTCCCTTGCTGGGACTCTGAATGATGCAAGTCACAAGCTAGTTGAGTCAGCCTCTTTTAAGAAAATTTCCTAAAAGTTTCACCCAACAATTTTTACTTGCAGTTAGAAGTTAGATGCCATCCTTACAAAGGGAGGGAGGGATATACAGGTGGCTTATTGTTGGTGGTGGCTTTTTCGGGACTGGTCATTTGTAATGAAGAAGGAAAGTTGGATACTGAGTAGGCAGCTAGATGGTTCTATCATAGGAGGGACTAGAGGGAAAAATAAAGATGCCCTGTGAGAAACAATATTAATTTGCAATCAGCCAGACTGAGAACAGAGGGATGATGCATCAATCATTGAATTTCCAGTAACAGTCACATTTTAAAGGTCACTGTCAAATTCATAGGTGACTGCCCTTGAAAGTCCCAAATTTTGAAAGTCTTTTTCTCCCCCGTCTTAAAGAGCCTCTTGTAGAATCTGATTAAAAATAGACTTTTTTAACTCTGAAAAAACACACGTAAACCATATACACAATTGTTTAACAATATTCTTTCTACACAAAGATCCAATGCAATAAAATCTTTTTTTTTTTTTTTTTTTGAAGCGTAGCATAGTTGTTAAGAAGTTGTATCCTGGAGCTAAACTACCTAAGTTTGAAACCTGGTTCCACATGTACCAGTGGTGTGTCCTTGAGCAAGTTACCTAGCCTCTGTGTTTGTTTCCTCATCCATAAAGTGGGTGGGGTGGCCATGAGGATGCATTTGGCAGACCTTCTAGTTCAGGGAGTGTATTGTCTGAGGGCCCCTGCTGCTGCACTTTGGAATCCACTGTGACATTTGTGACAGAGCCACTTCTCCCATGGGCATCTCCCCACCAATGATGTAATATGGCAGGAAGACCAAGGCAGACCCATTTCTGGAAGACACTAGACTCCATCAGCTAACTTTGGCTGGAAGACAACTCCCTCCCTGAGCTCTGATGAACTTCACTAAGACTGCTCTGCAGTCTAAGACACTTCTACCAACCTTCCTTCTCTTTCTTCTTCACTCAATGTTAGACTTGGGCTGTGGTCTAGTGACTCTCTCAGCCATTACCGGCTCCCCCTCATTTCCTTTTTCACAGGCATTTTCCTTAATAAAACCTTGGCACACTTATTCTGATCTTGGCATCTGCTTCTTGGAGGACCTGGACTAACACAGTGGGGATAATACTAGTTCCTACCTCTCACTGAGTTGTTGAGAGGATAAATGAATTAATTCATTTATTGTGCTTACAATAGTGCTTGACAGATAGTAATACTTCAATCCATTTCAGTTATTAAAGACAAGACCAGATCTTACATTTCTAGTATTATAGCAGATTAGATAACCCCCAAAACCTTCCATTATTAAATACCATAAAAGTATGATGAAATATAGAAAATAGTCTTCTACCTGCATAGCTGAGTTTATAAAAAATATAAATCCTAGGGGCAAAATGGAGAGAGACCTAAAAAACAGAGCAGTAGTCTTGATCTCACACTGCCGCTGTCCCCAGGGAATTTGATGGAGCCTTTGAACATAAAGCTGAGAATTGTCAAAGAGCTTTAGAAAAAAGGTGGAGACTAAAAGCCAAACCATCAGCAAAGAGAGATATAAAGGAAGTTTGTCTATCTTCACTTGTATCTGGATAAAGGGAAAAGATCCCTCAAGACTGAAGGCAGAGTTTAGCATTTATACTACTCTTGTGGCTGAGAACTCCCAAGCTGAGAATATCTGTGACAAAGGGAATACAAGTCCTCTCTGGAGGGACAAACCCTCAGCTAAGGATTCTCAGGATTCTCTTCAATATAGTCCTGCTGAAGATGAACTCACAATCCAAAATTACAGAAAAACAAGGAAATACTCCACCATGAGTGAGCATTAGCAATATGAGGGGCAGGATTAGATGTCTAACAACTTAAGATAGTTATTTTAAATATTTTATAATTTCTGGCTGGTATAGCTAATATATTAAAGAACAGAATTTTAAAAAACATAACGAGTGTGTCTTTATTCCTATCCCGCCCCTAGGTTCTTCAGAACCTTTTTTTTTTTTTTAGATTCCATATATATGTGTTAGCATACGGTATTTATTTTTCTCTTTCTAACTTACTTCACTCTGTATGACAGTCTCTAGGTCCATCCACCTCACTACAAACAACTCAATTTCATTTCTTTTTATGGCTGAGTAATATTCCATTGTATATATGCGTCACATCTTCTTTATTCATTCATCTGTCAGTGGACACTTAGGTTGCTTCCGTGTCCTGGCTATTGTAAATAGAGCTGTAATGAACATTGTGGTACATGAGTCTTTTTGAATTATGGACTTGAGGACATGGGGAGGGGGAAGGGTAAGCTGGGACAAAGTGAGAGAGTGGCATGGACTTATATATACTACCAAAGGTAAAATAGCTAGTGGGAAGCAGCCACAGAGCACAGGGAGATCAGCTTGGTGCTTTGTGTCCACCTAGAGGGGTGGGATAGGGAGGGTGGGAGGGAGACACAAGAGGGAGGAGATATGGGGATATATGTATATGTATAGCTGACTCACTTTGTTATAAAGCAGACACTAACACACCATTGTAAAGCAATTATGCTCCAATAAAGATGCTTAAAAAAATAAAATAAAATAAAAAACATAACAAAAGATTGAGATTCTCAAAAAGAACCAAACAAAAGTTTTAAAGACTCCCTTATCTGAGGTTCTCTAGAAAGCAGAGCCTGAGGCAAGGATTAGGATGCTGATCTTTTATTCAGGAGATGAAGCCTGTTGAGATGAAGGCAAGGAAGAAAAGGGGAAGTAGGGCAAGGAAAGGTGTGAAGCAAGGTGATATGATGCATTACAGTGATAGTCTCTGTTTGATAAGCTATGAAGAGACAGCTAACCACTGTCTCTTTGCCTAACACCCAGGACTCCTCTGGAAGGTTTTCAAAAAGAAACAGCACTTCTGATTAGAAGGAGAATTTATCTGCCCAGCTCCCTCCTGTTACCCATTTCCTATTGCCCAAATCCACTCCATGGAGAGCTAACCCATAGGTGTTGCACTGTTCACCCTTTGATGTCACTCAGGAAACCAGATCCTCTGTTCAGAAGTAGAGGAGCAACTTGGTGCAGACACCCTGGCATGTGGAAGGTAAAGCAATGCAATCCCAGGCCTCCAGCCAGCCTGGGGAGCTCAGTAGAGTACCTGTACACTGTGTGAGTTACTGGCAGTTGCAAGAACTTTGAGAATAGGGAGGCAGTTTGATTCTGAGAAGGAACAAGGTTAGTTTCTGATGTTAAATTAGATATGCAGTGATTGAAATTGAGAAATACTGTCCAGGGGATAAACAGTATATTGGATCCAGATGAAGACAAAATTGTGGATATAGAGATAAATTAAATTATACCTATGTGCTGTATTCTGGATAAAGAAAAAAAGCAAAAAAAAAAAAAAAAAAAGAGGCATGAAAGAGTAAAAAGTCCAATTTATACCCAATAGGAATTTCAGAAGGTGAGATTAGAGAATAAGAGGTTACACTGATAAAGAGCACGCATCCTTAGATTCAGTTTCTATGTGATATTTTTGATGCCCAAGGGCAGCTTTTGTACACAGAGAATATTATTTTCATTTATTTGGGTTAGATTTTTAAAACTTTACTTACTGAAATTATAAATTTAAAAGTCTAGATTTTCTTAAACTCCTAAATTCATCTTATAAGTTTTATTATACGATTTTAAATCCAGTAAATTTTATATAAAATAGAAACAATTTTCAGGGAAACTTTAACATAAATCAGACTGATTACTTAAGGGAATTAGATTTTAATTAATGTTAAATAAACTTGAATAGGACAGGCTAATTACCTTTACTTCAAATAATATGCATACATTAATGTATTCAATTTTCTTTAAGACGTTGGAATGTCTAAACTCAACAAACTTATGACCCAATAAACTAATCCTTCCCACATTATCAACCAACTCTCTAATGCAAGTTCTTTTAACCACTCTACCACTGTTCATAAACTAAATCACTTACACCATTCAACTTCGAATCAAGCATTTAGTTTGGAATTGCAGGCCAATTTGTCATACATTTTAATATATCAAATTCAATTATATTTTACAAGTATTTTAAATGCCAAACACAGTGATTATGTTGATTGTAACCCAAAATGATTAATGCCATGGGTTTGACATACTTCATAATTTCATGTTTCTGGGGTTAAGAGACACAACCCAGTAAGGTTTACTGTGACTTTAAATTCCTGAGCCAATAACTCATGATGACAGTATGCTTGTCACCTGAGGCAAGTTGGAGGTGCATATTGAACAGACACATTTGGTACAGGGATGCCAGACCTGCAGCTGCCTATGTCCAGTGTGGTCTTTCCTGCATCACAGATTGACATACCGAGTCCAGTTTTAGTAATCTTGAAATTATAGGAGACCCCAAATCTATACCCTTCAGGTGGGGTTGATACCTCCTGTTCCAACTACACAACCACACAATACTTTTTGTAACCTCTTTCCGTTCTGATGACGAGATTTTATCATCTGAAATTTTCAACCTCCAACCAGATTGCAACTGATTTTGTTCATTCATCTCATTACTGTCTGGCTGAACTTTATTTTCATCTTTTTTTCCCTCCGTCTTTGGACCACAACGTTTTGGCAGAATCTAGTCAGACTTTCCTTATCTATAGTCTTTGACTGGCTTTATGATCACAGCAATCATGAGTGGCATAAATAAAAATAGATGCACACTAAGACACACTGAAGTGCAGAAGAACAACAAAAACAGAGAGAACATCTTGAAACAACCACAGCTTTTTGTGCCAATAGCGCTCCTGCAAACATGGTGAAAATGCCTTAAACTGGTGGGACTTTCTGTAGGAAGTGTGGCAAGCTCCAACCCCACAAGGTGGCACAGTACCAGAAGGGCAAGGAGTATCCATATGCCCAGGGAAAGTGGCATTATGACAGGAAGCAGAGTGGCTATGGTGGGCAGACTAAGCCAATTTTCTGGGAAAAAGCTAAAACTACAAAGATTGTCCTGAGGCTGCAGATCAAAGAATTCTGGCTATTAAGAGATGGAAACACTTTGAACTGGGAGGATTTAAGAAGAGAAAGGGCCAAGTAATTCAGTTCTAAGCTTCATCTTTTGGTGTTATGAAGATAATAAAATCTTGAGATTAAGTTAAAAAAATAGAAAAATGACATATCACCAAAGTGAAGTGATAAATAGATAGCAGACTTCTAATCAACAACACTTGAATAATATCTTTGAAGTAAGAGAAACAATGAATCTACAATTTTATACCCAGTCAAGCTATCATTCAGGAATGGGGAAACAAGTCATTTTCAGAAAGGCAAAGACTAAATTCGTTAACAAACACTGAAAATACTGCTGAAATACATAGATCCTTCTGTATGAAAACTCTTGCTATTTGCTATCTGTAACTCAGGAATGAAATAGATGGTGTACTTTTCAGTCTCAGCATTCAAACTCATTATCCAAATCTAGGAACCAAAAAATTCAGATGACGAAAAAAACTTATACTAAAGGAAGAAAGAAATTAATTCACAAAGAAAGAAGTGAGGCTCATGAAGGAATGATGAGCAAGGAAACTGATAAGCATATAGGTAAATTTAAGTGATTAAAATAATAAAAAACAACTATTTTTAGAGGAATACAAAAACTATGTAAATAAAGTATATACTGATGAACGTGTAAAGTAGGATAGATGATAGGAATGAGCAAGTTCAATGTTTGGCAAAGAGCAGGAGGAGTTTAGGAATGTTGATTGTAGTGGACATTGTTGACACCTGACCCATATTCTCTGTCCACCTAAGTTCACTTATCAATGGGGTAGACAGTGTAACAGGCTGCCAGGTGTTGCTCAAGCACATGTGTCTCTCTTCTATGCCTGATGTCTTTCTCCTGCATCATAGAACTTTCTCTGACTTAAGCAGGTGTAACCTGGAAGTGCAGGAGCATTAACACTTCCAGGGATAAATTTCAACCAATGGGGGAGTCAGTAGATAAATGCCTCTACCTCCTTATCTCCTCATAGGACAACTCTGAAGCAAGTTCCACTTGGTTGTTCAGAGGATTTGAGCCCCCGTTACCCACAATAACCTGCTCATGAGCATTTCCTAGACCTGTTTTTCTCTTTTCCCTGCCTCACTTCCCCTTTCCCTTGTTTGTGCTTCCTGATGTCACTTCCCAAATGCCTGTACTCAAGGTCTGGTCCTAAGGGCAGCTTTTGGGAGAATCCAACCTGAGACACTGATTAGTTTTAGAATTTAATTCATGTATGCTTGTGACAATTCTAAGAGTAATCACTAGAATGGTGCAGACAGAATGTGTAACTTCCAAACAAATATAGGTGAAAAGGAGAAATTTAAAAAAAAAAAAGAGATGGAGGGGGAGAGAAACTTAAGAGGATAGATGTCATATTTCATAGAATGTAAGATGACATCACTTGTAAAATACTCCTAAATTTTGCATGCTACTAAGGAAGAAAAAAGCTACTAATGATGACTTCAATTATAGAGGTATTCTAATTTCAAAGATGTTTAAATGTGGGGGAAAATATGTGTCTTACAGTTGATGAAATTTGGCAGTGCAAAGTAAGATTTTAGAAATAAATGTTAATATTCAGTAATCACAATATGAAGGGACTAAAATCATTTAGAAGATCAGACTGTCTAATTAGTTTCTATTTTTAAAAAAGATTAGCTGAAACTGTACATAAAAGATATACTTCAAACATAAAATATAAGGCCACATGTAAAAGAACTGAAAAAGATAACACCAGGCAAATACTGACAAAAGAAGGCTGGTACAGCTAACTCAAAATGAGACAGACTTTATCTCTAGAAATGCTTTTAGCTTTAAGGAGGGTCACTCCATAATGATAAATTTTCAATTCATGAGATATATTTCTAAATATTATATACCTGAAACATAGCCTCAAAATATATAGCACAAAAAAATTGAGAGACCAACAAGGAAAAATGTCAAATCAATAGAAGGGAATTTTTTACATATATTAGTTTTGATGGAGCAAGCAAATGAAAAATTAGTAAATATTTAGAAGCTATTAATGACATAACAATTGTGATATAATGAGCATATATTGAACCCTTATACTTCAAACTGAGAAATATAAATTTTACTCAGACATAAATTAAACATTTATGAAAATTAGCTACACATTAGTCCACACATCAAATCTCTACAAATACTAAAAGAATATCATACAGATTACATTATCTGACTATAGTACAATTAAGCTAGAAAGCAATTACAAAGATCATATGCAAATATATTTGGAAATTTAAAAACCACACTGTTAAGGAGTTTTGGGGTGAAAGACCATATTGCAAGGGACATTTAAAATTATTTCAGCTGAACAATAAGGAAAATCTACATATCAAAACTCATGGGGTATGGCTAAGGCAGTACCTTTAGAGAAATGTACGTCCTCATATGCTCAAAGAAGTCTGAACATTTATGAGTTAATCATCCAACTCAAGAAATTAGAAAGAACAGAGTTCAAAGTAATGAGAGGATAATAAAGATAGGATCTGCAATTAATTGTTGTAGATTGGATTATCGGTCTCAGTTCTTCATTCACCTGTAATAGGATTATACATCCACACCCTTTACCCACAATGGGAGGATACTGCAAAGTTATCAGGCAGAATATGCTTCCTTGACTCATTGAAAAGGGGCCTTATCATCGACTTGCTTTACCTAATGGAACGTTAGCAAATTTGATCAGAACAGGGGACTTAAATAGGTTTGTGCAATTTAGTTTGATTTCTCACATGCCTGCCATTCCCAATGAGAAGGGCAAGCCTCAGACAGCTGCGGGTCTAAGAAGGATGAGACATGAACATAACCCGCAACTTGGAGTCTGAAGCCTGGATTGCAGCCTAACCCAGCTGATATAGATGACTCACATATCCTTTAGCAAGAAATAAACGCTTGTTATTTAAATGCTGAGTTGTGGTTTGATATGCAGTACTGCAGCCACAGCTAATTCATTCATGAAACAGAAAATATATAGTAGAGCATTGCCAGACATAGAATCCGATCTTCCGAAAAGATACCTATCACAAAACTTTGCCACACATAATGGAAGATGGGGGGCCAGAGTGGTGGGGGGAGGAGTGGGAGGGAGGGAGGGACAGAGAGGAGGAGAAGGAGGGGAGAGAGAGAGAGAAACAAATGACCAAATGATGAATAAAAATGGAGACATAGCTATAAATATATCGGTGAGCTCTAAAATGAAAGAATGCTGTGAATAATTTTATGCCAATAAATTTGGAAACAAAGTAGACAAACAAAGTAGACAATGTCCTGGAGAAACAATTTATTGAAATCAACTGAAAGAAAAAATAGAAAATCTGAATAAGTGTATAACTATTTTAAAAATTAACTAGTAATTCAGACTTCTGATGGAGTAGATGATAGAATAAATATACTTTTCCCTATTCTATATTCAAAGTACAACTAAGAACCCTGAACATCAAACATAAAACAAACATAAGGGGCTTCCCTGGTGGCGCAGTGGTTGAGAGTCTGCCTGCCGATGCAGGGGACGCAGGTTCGTGCCCCGGTCCGGGAAGATCCCACATGCCGCGGAGCGGCTGGGCCTGTGAGCCATGGCCGCTGAGCCTGCGCGTCCGGAGCCTGTGCTCCGCAACGAGAGGCTGCAACAGTGAGAGGCCCGCGTACCGCAAAAAACAAAAAAAACCATAAGATGACTCTGAAAGGTTGAAAGAAGGCAGATCAGGTAGGGACCACAAAGTAGTGAGTTTCCTGGGTTTTCTTTTTGCCTCATAAATAACAGATTTGAAGCTGAGTATTCCAGAAACCAAACTGCTAACAGGTGCAGACAAAAAGAAGTTCCAACAATACCATACTTAGCAATAGTAATCAGACCACTTACCATCTCTTATCTTACTCAGTCTAAAATGTATCCACTTAGGTAAAGGTTGACTTCAATTTTTTTTTCTAAGAATGATAGATGGGTTGAGCTTTGAGTAATTAAAGATTCTATTTTTCCCCTTTTTCTTTCTTTCTTTTTTTTAATTTGGCCGCACTGTGAGGCATGTCGGATCTTAGTTCCCTGACCAGGGATCGAACTCGGGACCTGGCAGTGAAAGCGCCAAGTCCTAACCACTGGACCGCCAGGGAATTCCCTATACTTTTCCTAAAATAACATATATACATATATATATATATATTTCTTTATTCCTACAAGGCCTTTTATATAGTTAACATCTTAAAATGACAAAAATTAATCCATGTACCTAGTCCAAGTAATGTAGAGTACAGACAGTCTCTGACTTACAATGGTTTGACTTACAATTTACAATTGTGAGAAAGTGATATGCATTCTATAGAAACCAAAGTTTAAATTTTGAATTTTGATCTTTTCTTGGGCTCGACTTACGTGGTATGATACTCTCTCATGATGCTGCTGCTTCCAGTCAGCCATGATATCGACAACCATTCCGTAACAAACAACCATTGTTTTTCACTTTCAGTACATTATTCAATAAGTTGCATGAGATACTCAACACTTCATTATAAAATAGGCTTTGTGTTAGATGATTTTGCCCAACTGTGGGCTACTGTCAGTGTCCTGAGCACATTTAAGGTGAGTTAGGCTAAGCTCTGATGTTCTGTAGGTTAGGTGCATTACATGTGTTTTCAATTTGAGATATTTTCAATTTACAGTGGGCTTATCAGGACATAAGCCCATCGTAAGTTGAGGAAGATCTGTAGACAAAACAAATTAGAATCTCCTTCCTCAGCCTTCTTTCCCCAGAACCACCACTTAAATTTCTGACTTTACTTCTGGTATTTATCTATATGTCATTAAAAAAATATTTTTTTTAATTTTTGGCTGCGTCGGGTCTCAGTTGCGGCACGCGGGATCTTTCGTTGCAGCGAGTGGCCCTCTCTCTAGTTGTGGCGCACGGGCTCCAGAGCACATGGGCTCTGTCGTTGCAGCACATAGGCTCTCCGGTTGCAGCATGTGGGCTCAGTAGCTGCAGCACTCAGTCTCAGTTGCCCTGCAGCATGTGGGATCTTAGTTCTCCGACCAGGAATCGAACCTGTGTCCCCTGCATTGGAAGGCGGATTCTTAACCACTGGACCACCAGGGAAGTCCCTATATGTCATTTTAAGTAGTAAAATATTCTTGACTGCTCACATTTAGACAGACCTGTGTTATAAAGGTGAGAAAATTAGCGAGCTTATACTTCTTTCCATGTCCCTTCTCACCTTCCCCCGTTTGACTTTATTATCCTTTTCACTTTGACAAAATTTACATTTTTGTTCTTTTAAAATTACTTGTTTTCTTTCTACAGATTCTGAAAACTGAAACTAAATAAACTTCTTTATAAAATTATGATTCTTTAGCTTTTATTTGTAGCAGAATCCCAAGGAATATGATTGAACCCTTCATAGAAGGAAGTGCAGCACTTCATCGGTGCCCCTTGAAGGGGACGGGACCAGGCACTGATGTTACAGACGCTTTCTTTTCGTAATTATTCAGCTTCCTTTGCTGGTTCTGGGATGTACTCAGCTCCTACCATGTCTCATATTTCACTCCATCTTTTTGGATTCCATTTCGTAAAGTACAATACGTCTTTCACTTTTAACACACAGGGTTAGTGGGTGGCAAACTTTCTGGATCCTTGTACATCACCAGTGGCTGCCATGAGTGCATGCCCCTTGGATCTCTGGCTGCAGAGAGCATAAAGGATCCGTGGTCCCCACTGCTGCCTCCAGAGATCCATCAGGGAGTTCAGGCTGAGGCTTCCCATAGGCTGCCTCCAGCTAATGATGAGTAGGGCAATCCGGGACCCCACTTGGGCTTAAGGACTTCCCGGAAGTCTTTTTTTTTTTTTTTTTGGCCGTGCCATGCGGCTTGCAGGATCTTAGTTCCCTGAGCAGGGATCAAACCCAGGCCCCTGCAGAGGAAGTACGGAGGAGTCCTAACCACTGGACCACCAGGGAATTCCCCTGGAAGTCTTTTTGAACTCTTCTAAAATTGCACTGCAGTCTAAGACACTCCCACCCACCCTTTCTTCCTTCCCTCTCCCCTCTCCCTGGAGTCGGAGGGTCAGCATTGAGGTCTGAGAGCTCGCCCACCCTCTTGGGCTCCTTTGTCTCTTTAGGTGTTTGCCCTCATACACTTCTTACGCACATAATTCTGTCTTGGCATGTTTCTTACAGGACCAGAACTTGCATAACATCTTTATTTCTCCTCACATTTGATTTGTGTTTTGGCACCTAGAATTCTATACCCAGCCATTTTCTGATTTTTGAGGGCATTGCTCCATTGTCCTTTAGTATCCAGAACTGCTGATGAGTCTTTATTCTTGTTTCTTTGCAAAAAAATATTTTGAAATTTTCTCATTCTTGAGATACAGAAATTTCACTAGTATATACCTAGATGTGTGTATTTTAGACTTTTTTTTCTGCTTAATAATTGATGGGCTCTTTCAATTTAAAGACATATTCTTAGCTGTTACTTTCTTAATAATTTCCTTTCCTCTGTCGCACCCTTATTTTCTCTGTTCTGTTCTTCTGAGACTTCTCTTAGAACTTCTCGGTTTGACACTCCTGAGAACTACATGTTTTGGCAAAAGAGCTGGGTTTTGTTTGTTTTCTGTGGTAGTTGGTTCTGGAATATGAGAAGCCCAGGGCAAGTTGTAGAACCAGAACAGGATTTGCGGGGAGAGAAGCCCTGAGAACCACAGGAAAGCAGATTCCAGGCCAGGTGTGTGTGTGTGGCTTTGGGTTCTCACCTGGTATAGTTGCGAGCTTGGAAACACGCCCTTTGTGGTTATGGGAGAATTTGTTTCAGTACAAGTTATATTTTCTCTCTCTTTTAAAATAACTAATTAATTAATTAAATTTATTTTTTGGCTGCATTGGGTCTTCATTGCTGTGCGCAGGCTTCCTCTAGTTGCAGTGAGCGGGGGCTACTCTTTGTTGCGGTGCGCGGGCTTCTCATTGCGGTGGCTTCTTTGGTGGCAGAACATGGGCTATAGGTGCGTGGGCTTCAGCAGTTGTGGCGCACAGGCTCAGTAGTTGTGGCTCACGGGCTCTAGAGTGCAGGCTCAGTAGTTGTGGCGCACGGGCTTAGTTGCTCTGCAGCATGTGGGATCTTCCCGGACCAGGGCTCAAACCCGTGTCCCCTGCATTGGCAGGTGGATTCTTAACCACTGCGCCACCAGGGAAGTCCCTATATTTTCTAAATTTATGGAGAATATATAACTGAGTGATGGGGGAAATTCACTGTATTTGAAAGCCTTCATGTTTCCCTCTTTTCAGGACCCAGTGAGCTTGAGCTCTTTGTGGGAGGGGATGGTCTGGAAAACAAAGGTGATGATGTCTGAGCTGGCATTTGAAGGCTCCATTATAGAACCCAGGCATAGGGATTAACTTGGCCTGTGGTCAAGAAAGTACAGGGTAGTTTTGGAGAGGGTTATGTTCCCCTATGTAAGTGGGGAGACAAGGCTGGGATAGAGAACTGGGGAGTCAGATTGCGGGGGGGCCTTACCTGAATGCCCTGCAATCAATGTGGACTTTCTCCTGAAGGAACCCTCTGAAGGTTTTTGAAAGGGGAAGCGCCATGACTGCTATATTTGGGTTTTATTAAGATGCTGCTGGTGGAAGGTAAATTTAGAGACGGGAGACAGGAGACTGCCCACATTAGGGCAAACCAGTATTTATTTCTGTTTTCAAGGCTGGGACTGGGCAGCCAGTTGAGGGCAGGGTGAGCAGTTAGTGATCTGTCCAGGATTTTGGTAGCTGGGAGGCTGGGAAGCTGAGAATCAAGGAGGCAACGGCAGGAAAGCCCAGAGAAGAAAACTAGGAGAGTACAGTTCTGCTCCTCCAACAGAGAGAGAGAAAGAAGAGGCCATTTGTGAGATGTGAATGCACAGAAGATGGAGAAAGTGGAAGAAATGCTGTAGGACCTGGCCAAGAAAACTACCTGGGAAGGACTAAGAAGAGAACCCACTTGGGGCAGGAAAAGATGAGTGTGTGGGAGAAGCAAGTTTCCTAGCTCTGTGGGCTGCAAATGATCTTAGTGGCCGCCAAACAGGTGTGCAGAAAATCAAAGGTTCCTTTCTGACATCTTCTCCTTTCCTTCCAGGACATTGTGTTCATCTGGTTTTCCTTCTACCCCTCTGGCTACTTGGCTTCAGTCTCTTTTTTTGGTTAGGTGGTACCACTCTTCTAGACCTCAAAATGTCAGGGTATCCCCGAGGCCCAGGCCCTGGACCCACTCTCTGTTTACTTCCACCCCTTGGATGACCTCCTCCAGCATCTTGGCTTTAAATGTCATTGGTAACCTGAGGACCTCCTATTTATATTATCTATCAAACTGCCTACTTAATATCTCTACTTGGATATCTAATAGGCAACTCAAACAAGTAAAAGGAACAATTTTTGATTCCCCCTTCATCCTCCACCAACCTACCCCTCCTCCCCCATAATTCCCCATCTCATAAAACAACAATTCGCTTCATCTTGGAGTCAATCCCGGTCTACCTGGTCATTTTTCCCTTCTGAGTCATATTCAGTTCATCAGCAGATGCTGTCAGTTCTACCTATGAATCTCTGTCCTGCCCCTGAGCACATCTTACCACTCCCAATGATGGCCACCTCCTAGAATAAGCCAATACAACACCTCTCCCCAGGATTCCTGCAATAGGAATCTGTTCTCCAGTGATCATGTCACTCTCCTACTCAAATACTCCCTCTGGGGATGGCTTCCCATCACATTTAGAGTAGAAACTCAATATGGCCCCCAAGGCCCCATTTGAGCTGCCCCAGCTTCCATTCCCTACCTCTCTTCCTCTCCATTAGCTCATCCAGCCACCCCCATTTTGCTGTTCCTTAAACATGCCAACGACATTTCTCACCTCAGGGTCTCTTCCTGGAATGTTCTTATCCAAGATATTCTGCTGGATCACTCTTTTACTTCATTTAGGTCAAAGAGTCTTTCCCTTACCACTCTTTTTTTTGTTTGTTTTTGTTTTGCGGTACGCGGGCCTCTCACTGTTGTGGCCTCTCCCGTTGCGGAGCACAGGCTCCGGACACGCAGGCTCAGTGGCCATGGCTCACGGGCCCAGCCGCTCCGCGGCATGTGGGATCTTCCCGGACCAGGACACGAACCCGTGTCCCCTGCATCGTCAGGCGGACCCTCAACCACTGCGCCACCAGGGAAGCCCCCCTTACCACTCGTTACCCGGTTTTATTACTTTTTTGTAGTCCTAATCACTATACAACATTATATTACATGTTTACTTTTTACTATATATTTATTCCTTCAATGAAAATTGTCTACCACCACAGGAACATAGCCCCAGGAGGAAGTTTGCTTCTCACTGATGTAGCCTCAGCACCTAGAAAAGTATCTGGCCCGTGATAGGTATTTAAGGAGTACTTATTCGAATAACAGACAGAAGTATGATTGGGCCCAAACTGGAAACTGGCAGGGTAGAGATCAAGGGTCAAGGGCATTGGGGGGTTGAGGGAGTTGGTGAGGATACAGCTGGCACAGCTGGCCATGGATTCCAAGGCAGATATGAAGGGGAGAGGTCAGGAGCCTGGGTAAACGTGGTGATGGGTGGCGGGCGTGATCGGGCATCAGTAAGTGTGTACAGAGGGAGGAACAGAAGAAAGGAGCTCTAGTCAAAACGCAAATGCTGGAGTCAGATAATCTGGAGAAAAGAGAATGTGAATACATTGAGTAATTATGAATTTTTTCAGAACAGGAGCTACCTTTTTTTTTTTTTTTAACCTCTGTAAAGAGTTTAACACATACCAGACACTCAATCCACTGGCGAACGAGGAGACCCAATTTCCAGGCTCTGCAGGTGTACATTTTTATCCTGGTTCCTTGTGTTTTCCAAATGCTACAACAAGAACACCACATTCTCATGCCGCGTTCACGTCTTACAGTCAATGATTCCTTCTACTCATTGCCACCTGGGCTCTTCCCTTCTTCTTACAGGAAGCTGGGACGATGCAAATCAGATCCTCTGAGTTGGAGGTAGAAAATTGCCTTTCTGGGCAAGACTATATCTTGCCCAGAGACTGGTGGCAGCAGCAAGACTCAGTTAGCTCACTGGCACAGCGAGTGGATTCCACTAGTGTTCCCCAAATTCCCCTCAATTTCTGACACTGGAGGATTTCAGACACATACTAGTTCTAAATGCCTCTGCAAAATTTCCTTTTGAATTTGCCCTTCCCATTTCTACCGTTCCAGGCTACTTCTCCCCTCACTACTGAATAGCTTCCTCCTTCGTTGATCCTACGGTTTTGCAAAATGCATCCAGATTAATTTTCTAGGTACTTCCTCATAACCAGGACGCTCTCTGCTGAGGTATAGGTTTCTTGCACCCAACACAGTCCCTGGCACACAGTAGGCATGCAGTGAGAGCTTGCTGAATGGAACTGAACAGTGTTCAACACAGGGGCAGTGAGCTAAAAGCCAGGCCTTCTGCTCTACGTACCTGACCATTTGCCTCCTCTCAGGCCAGTCCCATTTCTACCTCTGGAAAGCCTTTCAACCTTCCCCTCCCCTTCCGTCCCCTCCCTCCATGTTCCATCCCAAGTGATGGGTGGAGAAAACAGACCCAGCTTCTCAGGAAAGCAGGGTGAAGTCCTGCACCCACAGGAGAGAATAAACATAATCCTTGGGATTTATGCTGACAGCAGCAACCTTGCAAAATGCACTACCAAAAATAAGAGGCAAAGGTGTTTTTGTTGTTTTTGTGTGTGTATCTGTTTCACTGCTGGCAGGATTGAACAGACGCTAAGTCAGTCAATTTCAATGACTTCAATTCCACATTACATGAAAGAATGCAAGGAGTCCTGTTAAGGGACCAAAAAGTGACCCGAAAATGTGGATAGATTTTTTCCCATGGAATTTTGACTATATCCTACTTGTCCTCACTCTTTCTCCCTCCTGTCAGCTCTTCTCTCCCCTCCCCCTCCAACTGGGGTCCAGGCTGAAGTGGATGGTGTTCAAGGAATTTCCTGGTTCTAGAAATCCACCAAGAGTGGTGCCAGGAGTCCCAATTAGTGGATCCTACATCGCCTGCCCTTTTCCCAAGATGAGGAACAGACAAACCACTACGGCATGGCTCTCCAGTTGCGCTTCTATCCAGCGCATGCTGGCCATGCTCCAGATTTAAGTTCTGGGGAATGCAAGAATCACAGCTTGCTTTGGTGGAACTGTGCCCAAGGCTGCGAACAGAGGCGTGGCTATTCTGGCCCCAGGTTGAAAAGAGAAGTAAACAGAAGGTGGGGTATAGAAACAAGCTAGTAGAATTGGAAGTAGGGGTAATTTCCCCCATTAGGAATATTTTGCCAAAATTTGGACTGTAGAGCAGACACCTTATTTTCTGATGTCTTCATAGGACATGTGTGAGTGCCGTTGGTGACAACCGCTGATGTGGAGGAGACGTGGGGAGGGGTGTTGTCCTGGTAATAGCAACTCTGGCATAGCCAGTGTCCTTGACATTGGCACCCATAGATCAGACATTATGGGATATCTGGTGATGGTGGTCCTCTCAGCATAGATAACAGGGCCCCTGATATCTCCCATGGGTTTTGGGAGCTCATCAAGCATGGGGAAGGGGTGATATTCATGAATGAACTGCAAAAGGACACATCAGCCCAGTGAGTTAAGGTAGGGTTTTTTGTTTTGTTTTGTTTTTAAAAGCAAATAGGGCAGACATTACTGTTAGCAAGATGCCTGGAGTTATTGACTGGCATTGACAATTCCTAAAACCATCGAGGAGGAATATGAGGGGGCTGGAGGTCATTCAAAATAGCCAGGGAGGGACCCAGAGAAATGCCATGTTCTGCTAGCATGGCCATCCGATGTCTCTGTTAGTGATGATGACTGGAGGCTGGTAAAGGAGGATAGCTTGTGAGCTGTAGAGCCCTATTCCCATGGGAGGAGTTGTGTTCATGTGCACGGAACTGGGAATACTAGGGCAAAAGAGCCTGGATTAAGAAGAGACAATCACTGAGGGACCAGGCAGAGAGGATGGGGTGCCCCTGCCTCCCAGGTAGGTTGATGAGGTACAGAGGCAGCCGGGGTTGATCCTGCAAGATGATTTCCAAAGATTCCCACTAGATGGCAGTGTCGGTCAGCACATGAGTCTGCAAAGGTTTCCTGGAGAACAGCCTGGGCTCAATGGAAAATGTCATTTCACAGATGAGAAGATGGGGGATGGGGAGGCAGGGTGACTTGGTCCAAGAACACCAATGACTAGCCCTGTCATTGGGCTAGAAGCCCTAGCCCTCAGGCTTCTAGGGACAATGCCATGGCCCCAGGTTCTGCTTCCATAACTGTAGAAGTTATTTTTAACATCTAATCTCCCATAACAAGTGCCAATCTGAGCAGATCAATTGCTTTGATTTTCATAGAGAGGTCATGAGTCTTAGAGGGCAGCTACACCATGGCCTGTGGGATAAAGTTCAAATCTACAGCCTGGCTTGTAAGATATTCCCTATGTTGCAGGATTTCCTTCCTTTTAGGACATCTCTAGGTTACTTAAACAGCACCATGCAGAGTTTAAGGAGCTTGGTGTTCGGAAACCTATGCAGTTAGCAGTCCCTGAACTGCTTCTTTGGATGGCATCCCCTGACCCATTTAGGAGATTTCATCACTGCCGACTTTGTGCCATTACTTATCTACTCTCTACTGTTAAGGATGTAGGTTGGAGGGGGTACGACGGCCGGGGACCCAGAGGAGGATGTGTGGGCATTTCTTTTTTTAATTTTTTTCTTATATTTTAAAAATATTTCTTACGTTGGTTTCTAAGTCTGGTGACCTTAGCTTCAGAAATAAGAATAATAACAGTTAACATCTGTGAGCACTTAGTACATACCAGGCATTCTACCGTCATGTACACTGTCTTATGTAAGTCCCAGAGCACGTAAACAACACGACGACAGAAGCACTTATATTATTCTTTCTTGACGTACGAGAAAGCAGGCTCAGAGCTTGTGATATAAAATCTGAACTTCACAGCATCACAATATCTTAAGGCTGGGTGGTTTCTAGAGCTGACCTAATTCTTTCACCTTCCTCCATCCAGAAACTAAACAGTTGCAGAGATTCAAGGAGATAATTTCACCACCTCCTCTGGCTACTCGCACAAGGCTCTAAATCTTAATTGCAGGAAACTTTCTTTTTAATGCAGACACAACAATTTTTTAAAATTTCATATTGGGGTATATTTGATTTAAAATGTGTTAGTTTCAGGCATACAGCAAGGTGATTTAGTTACACATATACATGTATCTATTCTTTTTTTTTTTTTTCGGTACGTGGGGCTCTCACTGTTGTGGCCTCTCCCGTTGCGGAGTACAGGCTCCGGACGTGCAGCCTCAGCGGCCATGGCTCACGGGCCCAGCCGCTCTGCGGCATGTGGGATCCTCCCGGACCGGGGCACAAACCCGTGTCCCCTGCATTGACAGGCGCACTCTCAACCACTGCGCCACCAGGGAAGCCCCATATATCTATTCTTTTTCAGACTCTTTTCCCATATAGGTTATTACAGAGTACTGAGTAGAGTTCCCTGTGCTATACAGTAGGTCCTTGCTGATTATTTATTTTATATACAGTGGTGTGTATATGTTAATCCCAACCTACTAATTTATCCCTCCCTACCTTTCACCTTTGGTAACCATAAGTTTGTTTTCTATGTCTGTGAGTCTATTTCTGTTTTGTAAATGGCATTATTTCATTCTTTTTTATGGCTGAGAAATATTCCATTGCACATATCTACCACATCTTCTTCATCCATTCATCTGTCGATGGACTTTTAGGTTGCTTCCATGTCTTGGCTACTGTGAATAGTGCTGCAATAAACATTCGGGCGCGTGTATTTTTTCGAAGTATGGTTTTCTCTGGATATAAGCCCAGGAGTGGGATTGCTGGATCATATGGTAGCTCTATTTTTAGTTTTTTGAGGAACTTCCATACCGTTCTCCATAGTGGCTGTACCAATTTACTTTCCCACCAACAGCAGACACAACTATTGAAGCATGGAAAATCCCCCCCAAATAAACCTATAACAAGAGACTCCAGGTTGGCCCAGAACCACCTTCTCCCCACTTTATACTCTGCAACTGAGAGGCACCGTGCACGCTTTGCATTGCTAAGAATTCTGCAGCTCTAAAGTAACTTACAGTAAGAAGAAGCTTGGAGTAATAGCTTTCCTCATGGGAGGCTCTCTCCTGGCTTTAAGTGATCTCACTAGGCGCTGCTTGTGCCTCAGCGATGGTGTGGTTGCCCAATTCCAGGTATATTCTCTGGGTTTCAGGCCGCATGTCCAGGACTCTAAAAGCTGTGGGTGAATTAAAGCAAACATCACTGTAACACACATTCACTTTCGCTTATAAGGAATCCAAGTCTCAAAAGCAGACAATCCCTTAAGAGCATCTCTTTAAAAGAAACCCACAGTCTCAATGGACATTAGCTGTGTGGGCATTTCTAACAATCCCCTACTAGATGAGTAAGGACTCTCTTGGTTGTGACAGAAATCCAAGTCTACCTTAGACAAAAAGGAAATGTTCTCGCCTTCAGGAAGGGTGCAGGTGCAGCTGGGGAAGACTGGAAGCAGGGATTCCATGATCTTCCTAGAACATTCTCATGGCTCTTCTCTGGTGCTTTAAGTGTCAAATTCATTCTCTCCTATGGAAGACTGACTTTCTCTACTCATCTCTTGCCAACTTCACTACCAGAAAGGAAAAGGCTCTTCTCAATCAAGACTCAGTTAAAACAAGAAGAAGGAATGACACTTGCAGAAGAGGGGCCTGTGACCGAAGCAGGGCCAGGGAACCAGGTGCCCTGAGTGGTCTATCTTGGGTCACGTGCCCTCTCACAAACTATGATTGACAACTTCTGGCTCAAACTGCAGAACTGGAGTAGAGGGGGAGAATTCTTCAAAAGAAAAGTGTTCTTACTAAATGAAAATGGTATTTGGGAGGGAGGAAGGACGTTGAGCAAGCAATAATGGATCTCTATGTCTCGACTCCCCAGGTACCCAAAGGACACATTCACAAAAAGTAGAAGATGTAAACTCAAGTGCTTCTAGCTAGGTCAAGGACGTGTAACCCTCAGAGCCCTGAATTATGCCCAAGGCTTGGGTTTGAGGTTTAAGTAGAACTTGCTCCCTACCCCGCCAACTCAAAAGTCATAGGTCAGTAATCAACGTGCTTAGGAAAAGAGAGCAGAGCTTCAAACTGCAAGGAGGAAGGAATTTGGCAAAGTTACCCACACAATAAAGATCACAAAGCTTCCAGAAGGGCTCTCTCATTCCAACTGACAGTATCAGTGCACCGAGTCAGGAACCCCCTAGGAGGCCTAGCTCTGCCCCAACTAGTAAATGAGACCCAGTCAACATCTCAGCGATCTGGGTAGATAACAAATTCTCCTGGGTGGTGAGTAGGATTAGGAAGGAGTGGATTGATTGGTGGAACTGTTGCCTCGGCATTTACCCGCTTTGTGTTCTGTTGGCCCAGTGGGCTCAAGATTACGGTCCTCGCTCACATCTACGGTCAACCAGGAATGAGACAACCCCCTTCAGTAGGGGAGACCAGGGGTCAGCAAGGGGAACCTCTGAGGCTACCCCCTGACATTGACCACTAATTTTTATAAACTCCTAGAACCAGAGAAATGGGCAGTTCTGCTGTTGGTTCTAGAAAATTCTCAAATGAACAGAATGAGACATTTAGCCCAAAATCATAAACTTACCAAATGTTGACCCCCTACTGTATTTGCCAACCAAATAATTACTAGCCTTATAGAAAATTCTGGTTCACTAGAGCACTAAACACCTAAGTAGCACAGTACAATGACGGCAGTATGAAAACTGTCCCAAATTGAAACCATATGAATCTTCACCCTTTATTAAATTCCCTTGGAGACATTTAAGTTCTAGCAACGTATTCTCCCTTTTTTTTGTTGCCATGGAGAAAACAGAATCCCTCTTCCCTGGGGGAAATGAAAGTCCCAGAGAAATTAGAGGCCAGAGTCTCATTGTAATTTTCTAATATATCACAATCAGCTAGACACAGCCTCACTGTGTTCCTTCTGTTTACTTCCCTGCACACACCCACTCCTCCCACCCCTCACCTTTCTCAGCTCCTTTTCTGCCCTTCTCTCTGCCCTGGGAGGCTGGTCCCTGGGAACTGCATCATTGGAGCTCCCTTGCTTGCTGGCTTCTCATCAGGTTCGGCCAATGAGAGCCGTTGATTGGAGCCTGGAGGGTGGGAAGAGAGGTTCGAAGATTTCTTCCAGCTTCCTCCCTGCTTTGGGACATATTTCTGGCAGTGGCTGTGTACTTGAACGACTACAGATTCTGTCTAGAAACCCCTTCTACCCAGATCTAGCTCTCAGTGGGCTAAGATAACACTTTTTCCTCTCCTTTCTTATTTAAGGGTATTACCAGGTTCCTGCTGTTGCCAGCCTTGGTGACTCAACCACCCTGTTGATTCCCTTAATTCTGTCCATACCTCTGACTGTCCTTTAATTACATCCTCTTCCTTTGACCCACTGGTGTTGCCTCCTGTTTCCTGATGTGACCTTGACTTCACACTTAAATACCCGGCACCAGGCAGTCTGGGTCCTTCTCCAAGAGCAGGATTCCAGGATGTCTTCCACGAAAGCGGATGGAATCATTTCAGCACCTGCATTGCTGAATTAATTCCAACTTGAAGTCTCATCTGTTCCACTTTTCCAAAGTTCCAAAGGGTACCAGGACATAAGGATGTCATAGCACCAATCCTAGACCTATACCACTTAGTTCCAATAGCGTTCCCTAAACAAGAGTGATGTTTCCAGAACACAGTGCTTATTACGGTGTCTGGGCCCACATTGCTGTTGCCAGCTGTCGACACTAACACAAACGAGGTGCCGTCTGGGGGAATTAAGGTAGACAAGAAAGCAAAAAGAGAAGAGAAAATCCGAATTTCAGCTTCACTGGATGCCAGGGCATTTGTCAATAATGCTGTTCACCAAACATTCACCCATCTTCCCCATTCCAAGCACAGAAAAGGACTGATTTCCAGGTTCCTTGTGGTTGGGTGGGGTGTTATGACTAGTTCAGCCAATGAATCTTGAGTAGAAATGACTGGAAGTGATGTGTGTCTGTCTGTGGCTGAGCATTTACTATCTGGTGTGAGACTTTCCAGAGAGCTCTTTCCGCCAATTTCAAAATTTGGGATGCTTCACCAGCCTGGGTCCCTTAGTGACTATAATGAGAACCCCCAAGTTAATACATTATGAACATGAAGTATGAGAGAAAAATACATCTTTGAGCCACCAAAATGGAGGGACTGTGTGTTACTACAGTACCATCTAGCTTACCCTGATTCAAATTATTTTTTTAACATAGTAGAAGTCTAACGAACTCAATGACCTTGACCACTTGCTTCTTTCCAAGGCTTGCCGAAGCCCCACTTGAAGAGCTATAGAACCTGTCATTGCTTATGCTCCAAAAACCAAGTGCAATGCATCACGTCCTCTGTCTCACACTCTGTAATGTCTTTCTTTAGCCTTTGGATCCCCCGGGCCATGGCTGATTTTACTACTCCAAAGGCAGCACCAAAATCCCTGTTTTCCACCCGTTTCCCTGCAGCATCAGTTCCTCTGGAGAAGCAAAAAATGTCCTGAGTAGCATTTGAGAATGAGTTTCTTGAGATGAGGGAGGAGGAGTTGTGATAGCAGAAGCCATTCTACCCACAAAGATTAAAGAGTTTGCTCTGAATTGCATTGGCTCTGGCCCAGCCGACAGCCCTTCCCTCTCCATGTGGGGTCAGGTTAGCTGGCAGAGACTCATTACACGTGCAGTCACTTCCACAGTTTAATGTCCCAGAGTGAGTCTCCCCTGACCCTAGGAAAGACATTTCTAATGAAGGCCACGACAACACCCAAGCTCATTTAAGATCCTGAACCAGCCATACACCAGAGACCACAACCTTCTAATAACGTAGTGATTGGTTCCCAGATTCTGTGAATGTGCCCACTTGATCTGCCATGATTTTCCAAGTGTTACAAGCAGAGGGGGAGGAGTTTAATAGCACTAGATGGTATTTCCATGGGACTCTAGAATGTCAGTCATTTCTCCAGTTTACAATGTTCCTTAGAGAAGCACAAGGAACAGGAGCTGAACTGAAAAGCAATTATTCCTTGACTACCAGCTAGACTAGGGTCTCCTCCTTCTGATACTTACTCTTTTTTTTAAATTTAATTTAATTTATTTATTTTTATACAGCAGGTTCTTATTGATACTTACTCTTTGCAAAAGCTAGGTAGGAGGGCTAAGAAGCATGGTAGACAGCTTCCAGTATGGCCTGCAAAGAGTCCCATCTAGTGCTATCCAGACTCAATCTCCAGCAGTGATCCCCACATCTAGAAATATCCACACTCTTATGCAGTCTACTCCCACCTTGTATCAGGATTGGTCTGTGTGATTAACGCATGCAGCCGTAGCAATGGCATGACACCTCTAAAATTAGGTTATAAAAGACATCGAAGCTTTGTTTTGGGTTCTCTCTCCCTTTTCGATCACTTGCTCTGGAAGAAGCCAGTTGCCATGTGTTTTGAACATTGAGGGAGCCCTATGGAGAGGCCCGTGTGGTCCTCCTTCCAACAGCCTGGGAGGAACCAAGGCCAGCCAATGCCCACGTTGAGTGAGCTTGGGAGCAGATCCTCCAGCACCAGATGCCTGGTGCCCCAGTCAACAGCTTGACTGTAACCTCCTGAGCTAGAACTACCAAACTAAGCCATTCCTGGCCCTTGAGATTATGTGAGATAATGTTCTTTTAATCTGCTAAATTTTGCAGTATTTTTTTTTACGTAACAATAGATAATAAAAGGCCAATGGCTCTCTGAACCATGGGACCTTCCCAAACCTCTGGTGGCCAACAGTGTACCAAAACTTGAAGCAACATTCAGCCTCTTGGTTCTGCCTTCTGGGGTTGAGTGCCATGCCTCAACGACCCACCCATCAACTCTATCCTTTTGGGAGCAGACGGGTAAGAGAATAGGAAAGGAATGGGTATACAAGTAGATCTGTGATGAAGAAAGGAGACAGTTTGAGATTTATTTCCACTTTTACACATACCTAGACTAATGCTTCTCTTTATTATCTGTGTAATGGTCTGCTGTTGGCCGAGCTGGGCCTTTCTCATTGTACAGGCAATGCCTCTACTTCTCTTCCAAGTGTACCTAAGTGCATAGATACCGGATGAGAGGTTTTGCTTTGGAAATTGGGGGAGCAGTTTTGGTTGGAAAGTCTAGGAAGCAAGTGTAAACAAAGGTAGTGAGGGGTCTGAGCTCAACAGTCACAGTGACAGAGGCTGAACTTGCTCTTCAGGAGAGATTCATACACAGAGCAAGGCTCTGGGCCCAGGAGAAACACTCTGGATCTGGGCAGGAAGCTTTTCTCCCTCTTTTGCTGCTGTAACCCAGGAACTCAGGCATCTCCAGGTTGGATAACCCAGTATGCATGCCCTTGGCAGTGGTGGGTCCCTGTCTCTCAGAGACAAGATCAAGTTAGATTAAATCACCAGAAGCAGGGCTGACACCAATCTGCAGTTACAGCCCTCCTTCAAAAACACCTAGAGTCGCTTCTGTTTTCCTAACTGGGCCTTTATTAATACAGGCCCATCACCCAGGAAATCAGAAGAGGAGGAAGATGGGAGACTAAACATGGGCTTTTTTTTTTTTCTCAGACCTATCCTGACACCAACTCGGTGTCTAAAAATTCCATTCTAAAGATTAATAAATAAAAAAATTCCATTCTGACACTAGCGTCTGATGGAAGAGAAGCATAGGGCAAGGTCAGGATGCGGGGGTCGTCCAGAGCTCCTTCCTTCTCCAGGTGTGCCACCCTGCCGGCACCTCAGCGTGCTCACCAGCTGGGAAGTTCCTTGAACCTCATCGTTTAGGGGTGTTTATGGTTGTTTCATTATGTAGGTAGGATGGATTAAACCGTTGGCCATTGGTGATTCAACTCAATCTCCAGCCCTTCTTCCTTCCCTGGAGGTTAAGGGGCGGGGCTGAAACCTTCAACCTTCTCATCATGTGGTTGGTTTGTGTGACAACCAGTCCCACCCTGAAGCTATCTAGTGATCTCTCCTCCAACCCATGAGTCATCTTCCTAGCACACAAAAGATAGTACATTCCAGGCGTTTTAGGAGCTCTGTGCCAGGAACCCAGGACAAAAATCAAATATTCTTTATTATACCCCAGCAAGAGACTTTAGAATAAAGTGACAAAGTTGGGGCAATTTTTGAATCTCCCCAGGAGTACACAGAGGCCGTAGTGCTGGGACTCTGGGCCCCTGCCCCGCGTCTCCAAAATGGGCTGCTCCAGGTTGCAGGGGTGTGTCCCACAGGTGAGCTCTGTCATCACTCATCCTATGGGAGCGGTGAAACGGTACATGTTTTCAGCAAGGAGCCACTTCAGGCAGAACTGAACTCTCAGAAATGCCTTGCACTACCTGCTCAGGGATTCCTTCAAGCAATGTCCAGGTGACAGTTTCCTTTGCACTAGGCCAAACCTAAGGTATGGAAAGAACACAGACTATTACCTTGAATATTTAATATTTTTCCCTGGGAGTCTTGAATCATGAAGAAAAAATGAGAATGTTCAACATGTGAAGAAAATGATTCTTGGCTCCAGGAAAAATCAGACTAAGCATATTTTGATTTCAGTATTATAAAGGCAATGAAATTACCTTTATAATATAGCAAATACTCCTATAGGAAAATGATAATTTTCTTTTTAAAAGTGGTTTTATTTTTTCCCCCTTCTTACTAATTTTTAAAAATCTTGAGTTGACAGCTCTGTTCCTGATGCCAAAACCCACGGATGGCTCCTTGGCACATTTGACTGGATGAAACTGATGGCCTTGGGTTTCCTGTGCAGCCGTACTGCACATCTAGGGAACCAAGTTTGTATTGGCTATAGGAGACTAGAGGAAGGAGTTGGTCTCATCCTTCCCTGGGAGTGGGACTGTCTTCATTTAAAGATAAGGTGGGGTGCACTGTGAAGGGAAAGAACTGAAGTTATGTCTCTTACTTTAGCAGTTTTCTGCAAAGCAAAATATCCTAGAAGCAAACAAAACAGTTCTTGAAGACTTGCCTTATGCTGTTTCCCTGCATATGAGCTTCTCAAAAAATAAAATGCACCAATAAACGAGTTACTTTTTCATTTCCATATGTGGGGAAATGTACAAAGCTCTAGTATATATATATACATATATATATATATATACACACACATATATATATATACCTACTCACAAGTATTGCAGTTGGTAATGTTTTCATACACTTGCAAATGTTAAAAGTCAAAAGTACTTCAATCTTGTACTCTTTGTAAATAAGCAAAGTTTTGTATATGATTCTTTTACTCATTAAAAGCCTGTAGTTTTTTTTTTTTTTTTTTTTTTTTGCGGTACGCAGGCCTCTCACTGTTGTGGCCTCTCCCGTTGCGGAGCACAGGCTCCGGACGCGCGGGCTCAGCGGCCATAGCTCACGGGCCCAGCCGCTCCGCGGCATGTGGGATCTTCCCGGACCGGGGCACAAACCCGCGTCCCCTGCATCGGCAGGCGGACTCTCAACCACTGCGCCACCAGGGAAGCCCAGCTTTTATTGTTTTTAAGGAGGCTGGTCAGGACACTGAAATAACAAAATGCTTTTAGAAATTAAAGAAAAAAGAAAGTAAGGTCATAAAAAATTTTTTTAAGTCAGGCAGTGAGATGCCTGGTACATTTGGGTCACACACATCTGATTTCACATCAGACAATGGCTTATTAAACACTGCCTGGGTACAGACACTGAATATTTGAATATTCAAGAATGTTTATTGTATTGAATGAAGAGAAAGAAAGCTAAATTCAGTCAGCTGTTTGGCTGCTGAATTTTTACATTTTAGGACTTAGTTTCCTCATCTGTAAATTGAGAGTCTTAGATAAGACTTTTAAGGCCAGTTTTAAAAAATACTTTAAAGACTACAGCTTCCGGTTTCTCAGTCAACTGTTTAATAGTATCATCTCTATTAGCTACCGGTCAGGTTCTCAAACTTGGCTGCACACTGCAATCACCTGGGGAGTTTGAAACCATCCCCAAACCCAGCCACTGCTCTGGGATTGACTAAACTGGTCTTGGGTGTGGCCTGAGCATTACCAGCATGGGAGGTGGGTGGGGAACAGTGGTCAAGGGGGTTAGATGCTCCCCAGGTGATTCTAATGTGTCGCAAAATTTGAGAACCACAGGTCTAGGTCCTGCATTAGAATCACCTAGGTTGCTTCTTAAAGGCGCAGGTACCCTGCTCTCAGGCTCAGATTCAGCAGGTAGAGGATGAAGCCTAAAAAGCTACTCTTTAAACAACTTCGTCCCGTGGTTGGTGCAGTGGTTCTCAGAGCCACGAGTGAGAGGCACTGCTTTAGATAATAATTCTTGGATGCCCACTTATGGTTTAGATAAATGGGACCAGCCTTAAGGAACAGCTCCTCCGAATTGGGTTGTATCTTTGGGAAACTGGGAGACAGTGAAGAACACTGGGGCAAGTGGTCATTCCGTGCAATTATTATAGGTTGAGATTTACTTGGGAAAAGTTTGGGATGTTGTCAAGAGCAGGAAAATCCCTCCAGCCACGTGAAACCCCCTGTGAAAACAGAGACCCAGATCTGAACTGTTTAGACAGAGCCACAGGAGACCATACCACAGGCCAGAGTGTCTGGGGCTCAACCAACCTCTTTCTTCTTTATAAAGACCCATCCATGTCTTCTGAGTCCTTACAGCCTTGGACATAAGCAAAGTGCTCAGTGACATTGTGCAGTGAATGCTACGGCCCGATGTCACAGCCTTTGGGTGGGTCCATCATATCAGGACACGCAGCACTTTCCTGATGGTCTGGTCCCGTACAATCACCAGTGCCCTGCTCTGGCATCCAGGATGCCCATTTCATCTGGACTCTCTAAATAATGGTGGAGAGGAGCAAAGGTGTCTGGTTGGGTGTAGCAGCAGAAGCTGTTGGGGCCCTGTCCAGACTCTTCCAACCCCCTCTGCTTCAGTGCATGCTGGTCTGACTTCCATTTCCCAGCACCTGCTTCTCTGCCTGAAGACCTTTTGTTTTATCCTCAAATACAGTAATACACACAACGAAGCCCTCAACTAATGACTGATGGGAGCTGGAGTGAGCTTCCTTGCCTCTTGGGTGGGATAACTCTGAGGTACATTTCCTGCAGTGGTTCCCAGAATTCCTCAATGGGATTAAACTTCAGAGCCCACAGTGGCAAGTAACACACCCTTTATTGATGCTCCCCTTCCTCTCACTTCCCCACTCCCCAGCCTGACCGATTCCATCCATGGATGAGGTTGGCCAGCCTGTCTTAGGAGGTTTCTGGATGGGAAAAAGAGGGAAGACTCTACTACATAAGAGCATTGAGACAGTGACCCTGCCCCACTAGTGAAGCATGGCCCATGAACGTCAGATTCTGACCTATTGCACTAGCCATTTCTCTCCCACAGAGGAGCAAGGTGATGCTAAAAGGTAGTAGACATTCCTCTGTCTTCATGCTCCCTCATGGAAGGGGAAAGGAGGTCCCTTCTTTCATGGTCCATGTCTGTAGTGCTATTAAGCCCATTCCTCCACTGAGCACAAGTCTACTATGTAGGTAGACCTATTAAATCTCTTTCAAGTCATCTCATTTCTCTTTGTCTCCTGGGTCATGCCCCTATCTCAGGCCACCAAAAAGCTGGGGTCAACACTACAGAGCCTCACGTGCAAACTTTTCTTCATTTGCCCCTCCATGTCCTTCTCTCCCCACAGACTGCATCACTGAGGTTTCCATGCCATCTGTCTTCTGCTTAGAATAGGTGGTGTGGTAAAGGCTCTCACTGATGCTAGTCCCCAAGCGCTGCACCATCCTTTCTGAGCTTAATCTGTCCACATCTCTGTAAATGTCCTTCATTAACGTTTCTTCAATAAAACCTTATAAGTGTGTCATATGTTTCCCGTGGGAAGCCTGATGTACCCTCTAAATCAGGGGTCCCCAACCCTGATCAGGGTCTCCTCTGTTAGGAACTGGGCTGCACAGCAGGAGGTGAGAGGCGCGCAGAGTGAGCGAAGCTTCATCTGCCGCTCCCCATCGTTCCCCATCCCTCAAATTACCACCTGAACCATCCCCCCACCCCCCACTGTGGAAAAACTGTCTTCCACGAAACTGGTCCCTGGTGCCAAAATGGTTGGGGACCACTGCTCTAAATGATCCCCCTGTAGTATGCCCCTATAATCCATTCTGCACACAGCAGCACAGAGCCACTTTTCTAAAATGCAGATCTGCTACTGCTCCCCTGATTAGCATGCTCCCATGTGATTAACTGCCCTCAGGTTAATTTCCAAACTCCTACAAGTTCCCACATGATCTGTTCTCATGTTTCCTCTTGTCACCTTCCCCCTTGTTCTTTTCAGTACAGCCAGACCGAAATTTTTAGTTGCTCAAAACCTCCTTGTCTTGAATGTTTACAACATACAGCTGTACCCCCCTCATCCACAGTTTTGCTTTCCACAGTTTCAGTTACCCGTGGTCAACTGTGGTCTGAAAATACATGAGTGAAGAGTTCCAGAGATAAACAATACATAAGTTTGGAATTGCAGCCATTCTGAGTCATGTGATGAAACCATGTGCCAGCCTGCTCTGTCCTGATTGGCATGTGAATCATCCCCTTGGCCAGTGTATTCATGCTGTACACATTACCCACCCATTGGTCACTTAGCAACCATTGGGGTTATGGGACCGACTGTCACAGTGTCACATTCACATAACTTTTATTACAGTATATTGGTGTCATTATTCTATTATTGTTGTTAATTTCCTACTGTACCTAGTTTATAAATTAAATGAACATATGTATAGGAAAAACATAGTGTATATGGGGTTTGGTACTCTAGTTTTAGGCATCCACTGCCTTGGAATGTATCTCCCATGGATAAATGGGGACTATTGCATGGCTTTCTGCCTAAAACCTGCCCTCTTCCTCCTTTATCTCCTACCCCTGAGCCCTACAATCTCAATCCTTGATCTGGATAGATTCTACTTGTACGTTAGGTCTTAGTTTCGATGTCACCTCTTCTCCCATCAACAGTCTGGATTAGGGACTTCAGTTTTCGTAGCACCCATTTATTTGCCCACGTGTCCCAGCAAACTATGATGTCCCTGCCTTCCAGAGCTCTCTCATCCTATTTCCAGTCTCAGGAACAATGCCTGGGAAAGGAACAGGATAGTCAACAGCTCAGTAACTATGACATTTGTTCACTGGTTTTGTTTCCTGCAGAAATGACCTCCTTCACTGGTTTTCTTTCCTGCAGAAATTATCTCCTGCTCAGCCTGCAACTGTGGTATACAACTAAGAACCTTATAGCGAAAGGGATGGAATACAGGAACTCTCAGGCCTATTGGGATCCTATAAAAAGAAAACAAAAATAGAATGTTTCTCTGGCTTCAGATCACCCCGCTCTCAGGGCTTAATGCTGACGGACAGTGCACATCCATAGTTTAACTCAGCCTCTGGATGTTTGAGAATCCCTCCACCTACATAGACCTTTTTGCAAAGATAATTACTATAGAACCAGTCTCATCATCATGTTTTTAAAAAAATCTCACATAGAATTGGATTATGGATTGGCTATGATCTTGTCTTGTAAAGCATTCATCATGAACCCATGAACAACTTGACATTTAGCTATTTTTAATAATACTTATATTCTCCACCCCCCTCCCCCCCACCCCCAGATTAAGACCTTGACAATCACCTACCTCTAACAATGCAGTTTCATCCATCCCCTGCCCCTGCTTTTCCTGCCTCAGGTAACTACCATCCTGAATCCTGTGTTGATTACTTATCGGCTTTCCTTTTACTATAACTATAGGTATAAAGAGTATTCATTTGCATTTTAGTGTTTTTAATTTTATAAAAAAGGCATCTGGATATAATTATATATACTGCACATAAAAATAATCCTTTGGATTTATTTTTTCACTTTATTTACTTGGTTAAAGTTCACACATATTGTTATATGTCACTGCAGTTATTTTGTTCTTTCTGCTGAATAATCGCTCACAGTAAATACATCATAATTTATTCATTCTCCTTCAGGGGACAGGCATTTGGATGGTTTCCAAGGCCACTGCAAATAATGGTGTTACAAACAGTCTATTACATGTCTCCTGTTGCATATATATTAGTCAGAATAAGCTATTATATGCTACAGTAACAAACAACTTTTAAAATCTAAGCCTTAAAACTACAAAGGTTTACTTCTCACTCATGCTATGTCTCCTCAAAGTCAAGAAGGAAGGCTCTGCTCCTTATAATCACTTAAAGACTTAGGCTGACAAGATAGTCATCACTTCAAATGTTGATAGTAGGTATGCCAGAGGGGAAAAAAGGGAGCCCCGAAGGATCTGACATCAGCATTTCAGTGATCTGGCATGGAAGTGACACATCCCTTCCACTTAGAATTCACTGGCCAAAACTAGACCTATGGACCCACCCAGTCACAAGGGACCAGGAGGTTCATTTTCACAGAAGAGGGGAGAACCAGATATATTCAGAAAACAGTCTGAATATTCAGCTTTAGGAGATAATGCCAAATACTTTACAACCCAGCCATTCCCCTCCTGTGTATATATGCAAAGAATTTTGCACACTGTTATTTATTAATGCTATCTTCCAGAATGATTGTACCAAATTATACTTCCACTTGCATGATAAGAAATCTTGTGGATGCACAGCTTTTCCAACTCTTCGTATTGCTAGATTTCAAGAATTTTCTTTTTTCCAATTGAATGGGTATAAAACGGTATCTCACTGTGATCTTGATTTGTACTCTTGATCACTGATGACTGTCTTGTTTTTTATATATGTTTCATCTTCTGTGAAATGCCCACTTATGTCTTTGCCTATTTGCTATATACTTGTAGGACTTCTTTCTATATTCTGAATACTAGTATTTTATAATTAGTATGTATTACAGAAATCTCTCACTTGGGAACTTGTCTTTTCACTTCCTGGATGAAAAACTCTTAATTTTAACATAATCGGGTTTATCAGTTTTCTGTCATGGTTAATGCTTTTCCTGTCTTAAGAAAAATTTCCAAACTCCAAGTTGCAAAAAATGAAACTTTCAAATTCTCAGTAGGAGATAAGTGAATTCTTTAATTCATATAAAGCTATTGGACGTGTGTGTGTTTGAGGGTTGTATAAGTTCAATTTGATTTTACTCCGTATGGTTAAAATTTTTCAGGGATATTTGTTGAAAAATTGTTCCTTTAACTATAACATGACATACTGTCATGATATGTTTCTGGGGCTCCATATTCTTTTTGTCAATTTGTCTATTTTTTTCAGTACCACCCAGTTTAAATTAATGTAGCATCATATTTAGTGATTGTATCTGATACAGAAAGACTCCCTTATACCTCTTTTTCTTTTTTTGTAGATTACTCTTGGCCATTTGACATTCCATATAAGGTTTACAATCATCTTATTGAATTCTATAAAACCCAGCTTTAAACTTTCAATCAAACATGCTATAATTCTCCATTTGTTTAAATCTTTAAAAATATGTCTGAAGGTTTATTTTCCCTATACAGGTGTTACATATTTTTTGTTGGATTTATTCTTAAATCCTTTATATTCTGATAGTGTTATAAATGATGTCTTCTTCTCTTCAACTACATTTTCCAATTGTTTGCTGCTGCTATCTAGACATACAACCAAATTTGAATATATATACTATTCTTACATCCAGGCTTCTTAATACATGTTGTTTCTGATTAAGTTTAAAAGAATCTATATACAAGTTACCTTCTATAGCCAACGGAAGTTTTATTTCCTCCTTCCCAGTCCTTATGCCTGTATTTTTCTTGTCTTATTACACTGGCTAAGACTGTCAATATAATGTCAATAAATTAGTGAAAATTCTTATTTCATTTCTAGTTTTAAAATAAATGCTTTTAATGATTCCCTAGTTTAAAATTTCTGTCATAAATGACTATAGAACATTACATGTCTTATCATGAGCTTTTCAGATAACTGGCATGAACTGTGAAGGGTCTGAGATTTTACCCTCCATGCAAGCTAGTAAATGAGACTACCATATCTTTATAGACTCTGGCAAAAGATACAAGGCTCTTGGGTAAGAGATAAGGGACTGTTACCCATGGTGCAGCAGGAAGCATTATCTTCATGCTCATATCTGATCCCCTTGCCCCTCAAGCCCTATGAGAACAGCACAGGGCTGCCACATGCAGTGGATTTGTGCTATAGCTGAGGAAATCTGAATCTTTTAAAATAGGCTACAAGCAAACATGCCCAACGTTCAGCTTGAAGTGAGACATTATCTTTATTATACAAGACAGTTAAAAAAAAAAAAAACCCTGTCATTTGCTTCAGAGAGACAATATCTTTCAAGGCTCTCTTCTAGGCAATGATCTTGAAGTCTGGAATAAAGGACATGGGAGCTTCTGCTCACAAAATGTGCATAAATGTAAGATCCATGGAGAACTGTCCCTCAATATTTTCTGTTAACCTGTTGATGTGGCAGGTTATACTTACGAGTTTTCTAATATTAAGTGAGGGTTTCCTCAGTTTCCTCTTTTGGTGCTTCCTGCATTAGTTTTTCCAGTATCAGTCTTGGAGGAAGGGGTTAACATTGGCACCTTGGTAGTTCTGGTGGCTTCTCATCCTTCAGTATGGCTGCAAAGGCTCTCTGTACCTACCAAACCTTGTGTGAGGAGGTCAGGTATTCCCCATCCAACTCCAGATGGGAAATTAAGACTCACAGCATTCAGTGATCAGCCCAAAGGCCAGAATGATCTCCACAGTCAAGCTGTCTCATTCGAGGTGTGGGCCAGTACGTCTGACCTTCCACCTGCATCTCCCTTCTCCTACTTTCCCACTCACCCCCAAGATAAAGAAACACACAGCTTGTCAGGGAACAATATTCCCATCAACTTCCTCTACTGCCAACCCATGGCTGTCAAGATCATGCCTCTTCTTAGGCAGTTTTACTTAAATTTCCCAATCAGGCTAAACGGAATACAGAAGAACCATCATGGGGCTCTGCCCCAAGCAGATTTCCAACGGGGACATGTACTGGGCCCACCCGGATAAGAACGAAACCAAGACATGAAAAGGAAAGTAACCATTAGATGACTTCACACCTATCAGTCTCCACTGCATGATCCTTTCTGTCTATCCAGAACCCTCGAGCTGCAAAACCATCCCTAACCAGCATCCCACAGCCAAACCTTTTTCACCTTCTTCTCCCTCCCCCCCTTTCAAAGCTTGCCAGTCCCTTGTTCCATCTTAATAATTTAAAGAACCATCTGTACAGTTAGGAATAATAGATGCTGGTAGATTTATGACCTTCCCCTCTAACATAGGCATTTTATCAGAGCTTGTTAAAAATGCTCGTAATTCCATAAGAGTGGTGAAAATATTTAGAGGTAATTAGGTAAGTAGGTACCTTGGAGAAGCATATATTAGGGATTGGTATTTTTTTCTTCCCTAGGATTGATTCCTAGATGCTATAAACTACGGGCATGGGAGATACAGCGTAAGAATAGGGATCAATAGGAAGGGCATTTGGGGGCTTTATCACCCCTGCAGGGACTGGGGATGGGAACTCACGCATCTAAGCACAGGCAAGAACTACAGAAAGGATGCGGTATCCCATCTCTAGATCTCCAAGCCTGCTCACTCTCCTCTCGTACTAACCGTCTGTCTTTTCATACCTGACTATCCTTCTGGCTTGAGAGACCCCAGGAAGGAAGTGGGAGGAGGGCTGGAGAGGTCTAAATGGTAACCTGGAGCTGTTAACTCAGACTTTTTAGGTTTGCCATCAGCTACATGGATGTGCAACCTCCCAATAGCTTTACCAGTAACTCACCTCACCAAATACCCTGTTTCTCACTGAAGTGGGTAGGGAGGAGGGGAAGATCAGTTTTCGATGTGTACCGTTGAATGAGTCATCTTCTGCTTTCCTAAAGCCTTTGTAACCATGTCAGAACTCCAGCCATTCCCAAGATACGCCATGTAGCCAACCACCACTGGGTGTATCCAGACACTTCTCCCTCTCCCTGAATTCCCTTCCCCACCTGATCTAGGTAATGTCTTTCTCCCTGTAAATTCAGTCTAGCTGTCATCTGTGAAGTTACCAGTAAAGTCCTCTCCTTTCTGACCGCCTTCCCAAGAGGGGGATTTGACTACCCTCCTTGCTATTTACTAGAAACATCTTCGAGGTGTCAGATGCGGAGGGCCATCGTGCTGTACCGCCTTTGGTAACTGCCTCCCTTTCTAAGCAGAGTTTCTTGGAAGCAAGGAATCCCTTTATCTCTCGCGCTGGTACTTAGCACGGTAGGATTCCTTAAATTTGTTCATAGGACATTTCCCCAGGCAGCCAACAGGATATGTCTCTTCTTTTCAGGGTTTCTCGCCTCATTCCGTCAGGCTGAGGGGTGGCAACAGCTCCACTGTGACCACCATAGTATCCTTTGTGAGTCCTTTCTACCCCACCCTCGCCTGGTGAAGAGTCCCCTCTCAAATCAACCTTCTTCCTAATAGGAGCTCTTCTAATGGGAGCCACCTGTTTCTGCTGGAGTCTTGACTGATACTTATAACCTTATAAAATATGTTTATAAATACAGTTTATACAGTGTCATTATAAACATGGTCCTTAGGTTTTATAGTTTAACACTTGTTACTACATTGACACAGTATTTCTTCTGAAAAGTAACGTATTAGGGGGCCTGCGATCATACATGGCATCTCAGAGAAAGTAGTGAGAGAGGATGAGAAGCCGCGTGGCCTTTTAGGGGGATGCTAGCAGGCCGCACAGGCAGCCCTGCTTTGTGGTTGGTGGGCAGTAGTGTGAGCATCTTGCTCTAGAACCCACTAAGAACAGGGATGAGCTGTGTGCAGTCTCTAGTTTGACAGAGGAGCTGGGCACCCAGTGCCTGGCCAGCTGAGGGCAGGAAGACCCGCTCGGGCTCTGGGTGGCAAGGTTGCTAAGCGCCAGCCCAGGCCAGGCCAGACGGTCCCCTGGGGCGTGTGAGGGTGAGGAACAGGCCTGCTCTGTCCCAGTCACAGACTGTGCAGGCTGCAGGCAGTTTCCTTCCCTCTGAGGTCTCATCAGTGGGGGACCCACAGCTGCCAGAATGGTGCTGATATCCTTGTTAAATATTTAAATTTCATTTGCCGGGGCAGCAGGTAAGATGCAATTAGATGTTACAGGAAAGGACGCTTCTGAGAGCTAGCTCGTTCTGTATCTGGGGACCCTGCACTCTCCCTTCCACGTCCTTCCTCAGGGCAGCATCATCAGGGAGCCTTTGATCCCCCTCAGGCTAGGCCGACAGCTTGCTTCGGATGGGAGATTGGCTGCAGGAGATGCTGTAAGTCCTGATGGGGCTGGAAAGGGGCTGGAGAAGGGGAGGGCCGTGTGTTAGAGAGGATGGGAAGAGAAAGAGTGTTGCAGGTGCAGGCCGAAGGCTGAGATGTGGGAAAATAGGCTCTCGCGTTTGGGATGATCCTATACAATTGGGGAAATACTAGCTGACATTTACTAGTGTTTTAAAGTTCGCAAAAAACTTTCACATTCATTCTTATTGAATTCTCAACAGACCTGTGAGGTCAGATTATCAGTGATAAATCAAATGGGCTTAGAGTTTGGGGAGAATTTCCCCAGAGTCTCAGAGTTGGCCCTCCAACCCAACTCTGACGACACTTCTCTCCAGGCCGTGATATGGGACCCTGTGCCTCACATCCTCTAGACCCACCTCTTACTCCAGTCACTGCTGTCATGTTCTGCCCAGAAACTCCTCTCACTCCTGACCCCTGCTGACACAGCGGGAAGCATGGGCACAGAGCAGCTGATGTCCAAAGGGACAACTGTCGACCAATGGAAGAAGGGAGCCAGTAAATAAGTGCCCCTTGGATGGACATTTCCGGGGGCCCTGATACAGCGCCTAGAGTCTCAGGGAGAGCACCCTTCCTCGTCCACGTCTGTGACCAGCTTGATGGATAACACGTGCTTGTTTTGGAATCCCTTCCTTTCCTGTCGCACTTAGAGATCTGTTTCCTCACTTGATTTCTTGGACTCACTTCTCAAACTGAATTGCCTACACATAAGCCCCTCCTGTAGACTTCGATTTGTGTCTTTCAAGCTAAGACCATCATGATTTCTTTTTCCATCAGTGCAGGTTGGAGGGGTGGGAACAGGACTGATATAGATGGTTTGCTAATTACCATCTGTATTAACAAGCTAACTGTTGTAACAAGTTACCAAACTTGGTGGCTCAAAACAAATTTATTCTCATTAGTTCTGGAGGCCAGGAATTCAAAATCAAGGTGCCAGCCGGGCCACACTCCCTCTGAAGCTCTAGGGGAGAGTCTTTTCTTGCTTCTTCCAGCTCCTGGTGACTCCAGGTGTTCCTTGGCTTGTGGCTACATCACTCCAATCTCTGCCTCTGTCTTTACATGACCTTCTCTGTCACAGTTCCCTCTTGTTTCTCTCATAAGGACACCTGTCATTAGAGTTAGGGCCCACCCTAAATCCAGGATAATCTCATCTAAATATTCTCAATTACATCTGCAAGGATCCTATTTTCAAATAAGATCACATTCTCAGGTTCTGGGGGTTGGGACTTTGACATATTTTGGTGGGGGGAGGGGAGCATTATTCAACCTGTTATACAACCCCTTTGCAGAAAATATGGAGATATACAGGCATCTTGAGCTGCGAATCTCAGGATATGAAATCCTAGAATAGAAGGCAGGCAAAGAGAAGGTGTGAGCCCAGAGAAAGTGCTGGAGGGAGTAGAGCCAGGTGGTGCAGTGTGCAGGTGTGGCCAAGAAGCAAGGCTGAGAAGAAGCCAGATGTAACCAGTGTGTGGACACCTTGCATGGAACCTGGCCAGGCTCTGCAAGCGGGAGCAGGCCCTAACAAGCTGGACCTTAAAAAATATTTCAAAGGTAACTAGATCTCATCCAGGTAACTTTGCACCTTCATGGAAGATGGGGTGCACAGGTCTGGAGTATAGCTGCAGACTAGATCTGGTAAGAGACTCAAAGTTCATGTCCTAAAGGAAGTACAAAGGCATTCTCTTCTGGACTAAATCGCGGCCGTGTATTGATGAGATGGAAACAACAAGACTCCTGAGTTTGGTCCAGAAAGAAAAGTACAAAGAGAGCCTGGATGTAAGGAAATGAACAACAGGCTCTGAGCATTGGCTGTCTAGGCACTAGACATTGTGGTGGGTGATATCCAAGTCTAATTAAAAATGCACAACAGCTAGGTATCTTTAAAGTAATAAACACTGATTATAGATACATCTGCTATATACTATATAGAACTTGGAAAAGCATAAATGTTGCTTGTAGTAAAACCAACCTGAAAAAGCCGCTGTTGTATTTAATGCTTGCAAAAATGAGATTGCACTGTTTTTAATTACATTTTGTATTTTCACGTGTCAAAGTATATCAACATATTTTCATGGTGGTAGAACATTCTATTGTATAGAGCTACCAGAATATAATCACATTGCCAAGTATTTAAATTGTATTTTTGTATATTTTCTCCTATTATAAGCACTACAATGACTGCTTTTATACACTCGTCTAATGACAAATTCTCAAGAGTAGAATTTGCTAAGTTAAAAGGCTATGTGTATTTTTTTCCTTCAAGCCTAATTTTCTTTTATTGGTCAGGTGAGATCTCAAGTGTACAACCCAATGAATTTGACAAAAGTTATCCACCTACTCAAAATATAAATCATTTCCACCACCTAAGAAAGTTCCCTCACATGCCCTTTTAGTAGTCAACCCCATCCCTACTTTTTACAGGCAAACTCTATTCTGATTTCCTTCACATTAGATTCATTTTGCCTGTCCTTGAATCTCATAACTATGGAATCATATGGTTTCTCTCTTTTGTGTCTGGTTTCTTTCAGTGAACCTAATATTTTTCAGATTCACCCATATTGTCACATGTATCCACAGATCATTCTTGTTTTACTTTTATATTTTGTATTTATACATTTTAAGTTTTATTTCCTTGTAGGAAAAATGCTATAATTTGGCTTCTGTTGATTTAATATTATTGTTATTTTTATTGTACTGTATGAATATACCGTTGGTCCTCCATGTATTAATATGTGGGTTTTGTATCCACAGATTCAACCAACTATGGATTGAAAACATTTGGGGAAAATAATCCCAGAAAGTCCTCAAACGCAAAACTTGCATTTGCTGAGTGCTGGTAACTATTTACGTAGCATTGACACTGTATTTACAACTATTTTTATATATAGCACTTACACTGTGTTACTTATTATAAGTAACCTAGAGATGATTTAAAGTGGAGGATGTGCATAGGTTATATGAAAATACAACACCATTTTACAGAAGCGACTTGAGCATCCACAGAGGCTGGTATCCGTGGGGATCCTGGAATCAATCTCCCCACAGATACCGACGGATGACTGTATCACTGTCCCATAATCCTGATTTTACAGAGCGGGCACAGAAAAATGGTGCCGTCCTAGAATGTCAGGGTCTAAAAGATTCCCACATCTTTGCCCCCGAAAATGAGTTGGAGATGATCTAATGCAGAACATTCTAGATATAAAGCTTTAGTTCATAGAAAAAACTGTAAGGGGTTGGGGATTTTCTCGGCACTGTTCTATAGGGTCTCTGAGAGCCTTTGGAACAGACATCACTCATTTACAACTTCATTCAGAGAAAGACAGGGAGTGGAAGAGAGATGTGGGAAGATGTAAGGGCTGGGCTTCTGGAGAGCAGAATTTCTCCCTGCCTGGTAATTTAGCAACTCCAATACTCCCAGGGGCAGTAACTCTGGAGGAGGTCGGTTAATTACTGCCAGGCCACAGAATAAAATTTCCCCAAGAACCCCCGTTTTCTGAGCTAATTAAAAGTTTAATCCGGTGGGACTCTTTCCCGGCAAATTAACATCATGGACTTCGATGAACTGATGCCTTTAATAGACTATGGTATTTTGGCGGACTTAGTCACAGTTGTAACTCCTCTCCTTAATGAGGTCAGCTAGGCTAGACCCGGACATTCAGGTCATTGGCACCACGTGGACCAGAGCAGTGAGGGTGGAGGAGAGTGAAGTTCAGTTAGGAAAAGCCCTTTCAGTGGGCTCATTCATTTTTGACCAACTCTATTTATGATCAGAAGCAACTGACAGGAAATCAGTTATGCTGCAGGAGTTCACTCAGTCACTGGGGTTATTAGAATGCCAGGCACTGGGTACAGGAAGATAAATATGACTCTTTCTACCTCTAGGAGTTAGGAGTCCAGAGGGAAGAAGACTTCCAACATCCTCCCATCCCCACAGACACACATTCACAGTTGTTCCTGTGAACTAAAGATTTATATCTAGAATGTTCTGGTTAATAACCTACTACAGTGGACACATCCTAAGTGTCACTCTGTTGTTGCCCTGTGAATGTTAACAAGTACTATGGTGTACCCGCTCTACCAGCATTGTGGGGTAGAGGAGGGAATACAGAAGCAAGGGGAACTCTGGTTAAGAGTCACTATCACTTTAGTCTGGAGGATGGTCTTATAAAATCTAGAATATTCGACTGCCTTAATTTCAGATGGAACCCTACCTACAAATTATTTCAGGGCTCCTCTAAGTACAATCAGGTATCAGGAGATTGGGCTGATAATTCGATTGGAAGTACTCATGGAATTTTAGTTGTCAGACTTTAAATCATTTTGACAGCGGCCTCTATTTTCTGAACCAAAATCAGACTAAGGTCTAAAGTAATATGGTTCCTGCTGCTACAACTTCAACCCATTCCTTCCTAAGACTGGTGCAATAAAATGCAGCCATGGACACTACCTACCTCACTGGCGATAAGGTCATGGTGGAGACCTCTATCTAGCTGTCTCTCATGGAGGGGGTGTTGAGGGTTCTAAATAAGTCCTTAGAGAGGTCCAGTCAGCTCAGGGATCTACTAAATTATCCAAGAGGACTTTGGAGGAAAATAATGGGAAATTCTCACCCTTACCAACAGAAAAATCAGGGGTTTGAGTGCCCTGAACTTTCTCAAGCTAGGCTCTCCATCTTTTCTGTAGCAGGTGCCAACATGGACACACAGGACAGGCTGGGCCCAAGAAGTGTGGAACAAGTGATCATAAGTGCCCTTCATCCCCAAACCCTCACCTTGGGAATAAGCTCCATCATAAGGGAGTTCTTCCTTAAAATATCTTGCACATGCTTTCACATGTATGGTGAATATTCCTACTCTATCCTAGGCTGCTTTCTCCACCCACCCTGAATGTCTCATTTCTTGAATTCATGCAGACCTTTATTATTATTATTCTTTTTTTAACAGAACACTTTCCCCCCCTTTCTCCCAACCTTCTTTTCTTGGCTAATTGCTACTCATTCTTTAAGTCTTATGTCTTCCAGACTTCTGGATAGTCTAGTACCTCCCGTAGCAGAGAGTATGCAGCAGACATCACCACTATTCACTGATATCCTTAATGGCACTTCTACTTCCCCACTCCCTTGAAGTGTGCCCATGTGACATGATTCGGCCAATGAAATGTGATGTGTCACTTCTGGGTAGAAGCATTTAAGTACCTATGGCTGACACACCACCCCTCTGGTTCCCCTGAAACCTCAGTAACAGTGGAAGCAAGTGTTGATATGGCAGTACAACGTCACATGACAGCTACTCTGCAGGGTCACCCCAGAGTAGATTTTACACGAGTGAAAGATAAACTTTTGTTGTTTAGAGACCCTTTTAGAGATGTTTGTTACCACAGCGTAACATAGCATATCCTGCCTACTACGCGGTATTAGACTCCACATAGTCTAGTTAGGTATCAATGACTCAATGTCTTACTCCTGGGGCTGCTGTTGTCTCTACCTTGAGTTGCCCATTCATGTTTTTATTTCCCAAAGCACCGCAAGCCTATTGAATTCGTTACAAAATTTGAAAGCTGTCACTTAATACATTAACATTTTAACTGTTGCTCAATGAAGTACAGTGTAGGTTGGGACAGCACTCTAAATCTTACAGCTATGCCATCTGAAACTCTTGGTCTTCAAGATTACCATGGCAGGAGAAGAGAATGAGAGAGGAGAAAACATCAGAACACATGTTATGCCCACTCATATTCCATTGGCCAGAAATAGCCCCACCCTAATTGCAAGGGAGGCTGGGAATATGAGGAGCACATGAAGTGGTTGGTGGAAACCAACTGTCTCTAATTCACCTATTATCCACCCTTTGCTGAAAGGCTGGGGGTACAGGATGTGGGATTACACCCCTGCAAAGCCGGAAACAAAACGAATGATAAAATCCTTCTTGAAATCCTCAGCCAGCCCCATCCCAGGAATTTCTTCACTTCTCTTAGAATCCAACTGCTAACCTCTCCTGTTAAGTATCCTCCTCTCCTTCCCAGTGAAATTCAATGGACGCTCACCCCTCACCCCACGTGGTACCTGTTTTGCCTTTCCAAAGAAGGGAGGTACTGATGGTCTGAGCCACCCGCCACAGTCCCACCTGGGTACAAAAGCCCTTCCATGTCTCCCACTTCTTGTTTGTAGGGAAAAAGCTTTCTGCCTAGGTCCTAGACCTTCCCTGAGTTCCAAAGGGCAGATTCCAGCAGTTACTAATTAGGGGAGTGAGGAAATGCACCAAGAACAACAGAGCAGGATGGGGCCGGTTCCGGTTTCTCCTCAGGGGATATGCACAACGATCTGATACATATCTTGAGTTCTTCTACAGGAACTGAGGCCCCCCCGCCCACGTGGAGGATGGCAACTTCAGGCTGAGCACCAGCACAGGGACCCCAGGCTGGTTGAAACCAGAAGGCTAATGATTGAGATTCTCAGAACGCCACCTGTTATCTCACCAACCAATCAGAGGAGGGTTACACACCCTGCAGCCCTCCCCCCAGGTTTTGCCTATAAACACTTGTTTCCTGAAACCCCTCGGGTCTTTTGAGCGTGAGCCACTGGTCGTCCTCATTTATTGGCCCTGAAATAAACCTTTCTCTGCTCCAAAGTCAACATTTGTGTTTGTTTGGCCCCGCTGTGCTTGGGGCACAGGAACTTGGGTTCAACAACACGCTCTCAGATTAATGACTCACAGAAGCTTTAAAATTCATTTTTCCAAACTGAGATTAGATAAAATTCTCCAGCAAAGTACCCTCTTCCTAGTTGTTTCTAAATCAAAGGGGACTGATAGAGCGTTTGTTCTTCCTTTCTTTAGATCAGGTGTTAATAAACCCTGATCCTCAGTCTGAACGCAGTCACTGCTGCCACATGCTTATGGAAAGTTTTATTAGCACATGGCCACAGCCATTCTTCTATGTATTGCTATGGATGCATTTGGGCTACAATGACATGATGACTATTTGTGACAGAGACCAACTGTCTGGCCCTTTAAGAAAAAATTCGTTGACCTCTGGTTTAGAACAAACTCAAGGGAGAGTTTTTTCTTCTTTGTATACATTTGACTTTCTCTTGAAACTCTCTAAACCCTCTCCTTCAACCCCCACCCCCCCCAGTGTAGCCCCCCTGTAGCTCCCTTTTCACTGTCTTTCCCATTATACTGTGACTGCCAGTTCACTTGCTATGAGGGCCCGGAAGATTCCATCTGCTCCATCGGTTCATCTCCCTTCACAGCACCTTGCTCATTAAGGTGCCCAATACATTTGTTGAATGACTGAGCTCTGACGTCATCTCATCAAGGTACGGCCTGAGAAAGTAGTTGCCTTCGCCCTGTTTTTTTTTTTTTGCGGTACGCGGGCCTCTCACTGTTGTGGCCTCTCCCGTTGCGGAGCACAGGCTCCGGACGCGCAGGCTCAGCGGCCATGGCTCACGGGCCCAGCCGCTCCGCGGCATGTGGGATCTTCCCAGACCGGGGCACGAGCCCATGTCCCCTGCATCAGCAGGTGGACTCTCAACCACTGCGCCACCAGGGAAGCCCCGCCCTGTTTTTTCATGGGAGTGGAGGCATTGTGGGAACCACTGGAGATGAAAACTGCTTAGACGGATGCTTTCAGATGGAGGCCGGGAATGAGTTACAGGGAGCTAAACAGAGCTTGGGACAGCAGCCAGAGTGCCCAGGCCAGTGGTCTTCAGTGACCTCAGTACAATGATCCTTTTCTCTGAGCTCTTTGATGCGTAAACGGATGGGAAGCACTGACTTAGAACTGAACACAGGGGCCAGGGACGTGCCAGCACCCTGATCTGTCCAACTAGGGGACCCTGACGACCCCAAAGCCACTGTGAGCTGAAAGCTCCTTTCACAAATGAGGCAGCTCTGGATGGATAAGAACCAAAAGAGTTGCACACCTTATGGATGGGAAGACTGCAAGAGAAAGGAGCATGAACAGGGAGATGAAAGAGACCCATTCCTCTTTGCCATCAAACTGGGTTGCCCACGCCACCTGGCATCTTCCAAGGTAGTTCACTGAGCCAGGCCTTTCCGTGAGCCCTGCCTAATGTTCCAAATATCAGGACTGTAATTACTTCTCTCCTCCATGGACCCTGACCTTTACAGAGCCCAGCTTTCTGAGCTTGCCTCTGACAGCCCAGCGAGCCCCCCCAGGAGCTCCTTTACTTGTCCAAACGTGCATTTTCTGAGCACAAACATGTATCACATTTATCAAAACATCTTGCGTGTCACCAGGGAATAAGGATGAATAAGACAGCCCTGTCTTCCTCGAGGAAGCTTACACTGAAGTTTGCAACTTGGTCCAGCTTCCTGGTGCTTGATGATTTGGTCACCTCTGGATACGCTCCACAGAGCTTTCCTAGAGGCCCCCTCAAATGGACCACACGAGGGAATGGATGCTAAACACTCATCATGTGACCCTGGTCACATATACCTGGTCCATATACCTTTCTGGGAACAAACGGTAAAGTCCTTGTCATTCTGCACAACTTACTCTCAGGTCCTGAGATGTATATACCCTTAGCAAAGCTAATCTTTCCCCTCCTTCAATCCCCACAACAAGTCTTGCTCTGGCATTTTTTAAATTGGGGAGGAATTTTTAAAAAACACCCACAAACCAAAAAATAGAAGACATAGGAGCTTGGTTATCCAGGTGGGGAAATCAGAGGACTTAAAGACTCTAAACCGATGGAAGCCTGGTACACACTCACCATCCTCTGTGCTCGTCCACTTTGTCCCCTTCCTCTCTGTAATGCCACCCAAAGTGCCACCTATTAGGAGTCCCCTAGATGCCAGGCAAGGAAGGGGGAGGGGCGCTTCCCAGTACCTGGGAAAGCAGAAAACAAAACCAAGGAACTGATCAATATATCTGGTGCCACTGGATATAAATTGATGTACTGGTAGCAAGTTATTTACAAATGATGTTTAGCTGTAAGGGACTGGACATCATTTCCAAGTGGACAATTCAGAGTTTCCCGTGAAGATCACTTGCTTCTCCTCTGCTCCTTCTCCCCAGTTCAGCATCACTACGTCACTGAACCCTACGCCAGTGGTTCCACACAGAGGGACAGAAACAGCTTGCAAGAAACAGATCTGTTACACCGTCTAGGAGATCAGCACATTCTCCCCCTCAAAAAAAAAAAAAAAGAAAAAGAAATTCTAAATGCTCCAGGCGACATGCAGCGTATCCATGGATGGATGTGGGAGAGACAAGATAAGTAGAGAGAATCCACGGACACTTGGAAATCCCAGCCCGAGTACTGTGAGGCATCCCAGGATCTTCTACCTGCACTCCCACCTCACCCCAACCCAGCAGAAACGGACTTTGCTACAGACTGCATTTTACTTCTGTTGAGTTGGGGCAGCCAACGTGCTTTCTGGGATTCGTACCAAGAGGCTTAATTATTCCCTTTGTCGACAGCAATGACCACAATAAGCAGACTCACTATTAACGTTAGAAGGAAGCAGGCTCAAGAAGTGGACGCCTTACATGTGAAAAGGTCAGTAGAAATAAAGTATTTTGATAAGAACTTCCATGTCCTTGTACTGTGCAGCTGCCTCAGTTTCCCTCAACTCTCCCCAATAGTCTGTGACCTTCTTTGGGAGAAACAGTGCATTTAAGGTTAGGCATAACTTTGCCAACCCTTCAATCAACAAGAAAAAGAAGTCCCCTCCACCCCCCAATTTTGTGGGCCTAGGGAGAGGCAGGACTGTCTGGAAACCAGAAGGAAGTTCTCCTGAAGGAGGCACTGGCAGACACCCACACAGCAGCTCCCCTCAAATGGACTACACAAGGGCACAGATGCTAAAGTCTCACCGTAAGAACCTAGAATAATCCTTATACCTTTCTGGCACTGATTAACAGGTATTTTTCAGGGTAAGGGGACAGAGAATTAAGACCTTATCCCCTGCACCAAGAGGTGAGCCTTCAGGGCTTCCCTGGTGGCGCAGTGGTTGAGAGTCTGCCTGCCGATGCAGGGGACACGGGTTCGTGCCCCGGTCCGGGAAGATCCCACATGCCGCAGAGCGGCTGGGCCCATGAGCCATGGCCGCTCAGCCTGCGCGTCCGGGGCCTGTGCTCCGCAACGGGAGAGGCCGCAACAGTGAGAGGCCCGCGTACCGCAAAAAAAAAAAAAAAAGAGGTGAGCCTTCGGCAAAGAGCCAGAGTGCAGCTCTCATGCCTCTACCGTGTGTGGTTTGCGCCTGGGCTGTGAGAGAGCCCTGCTGCACTGCTCCTCTTCCTGAACTTCGGAGCTGGAGAAAATGTGTGTGTGCAGGTAGTGCGAACACTTATGCAGAACTGATGTTCAGTAACCCCATATATGGCTGGTAAGGAATTTACAAAGCTCGTCTTATATTCCCCCAGAAACTGGCCCTAAGACAAGGAAGAATTCACTGCAAGTTGTTTAAGGGGTGCATAGGAACTGGTAAGGGATTGAGGAAGTAACGTAGGGAAAGGAAGGAAGCCAATAAAGTCACAGAGGGCAAATAGAACTTAATTCCACTTGGAGACCTTGGGTAATAGCGTGCCACAGAATTATCCCACTTCAGAGAGAGAGAGAGAGAGAGAGAGAGAGAGAGAGGGGGGGAGAGAGAGAGAGAGAGAGAGAGAGAGAGTGTGTGTGTGTGTGTGTGTGTGTGTGAGTGTGAGAGACTTGGGGTATTTATACACCTCTCAGTCAATGGCTGAGGGAAGCTCTTAGGGAATGTTAATTGCCTAGTGCTTTGGGCCTGATGTCACTTGCCCTGTAATTTCAGAAAAAGCTATCAAGCACAGAGATGCAGATACTGACAGTTGGAAGTCAAGTCCTGATACTCTAAAGGTCGAAGGCAAGTAGGAGGATTCCCAGATTCTGCCTCAGCTATAACATATCAAAATGCACAACCAGACGACACCCAAAGGGAGAGCTAATGAAGGCACAGGAAAGACTTTCTAAGTCAACGTCAGGATCTACATGGCCGGTGTTTGTCCTTTCCTAGTAATCCCAGAAATCCCCCCTGCCCACAAGAGCGCAATCTCACTTTACAATAAGTAATTGGAAAATGGTTTTCACTAGTCACTTTACATCCAGTATATACAAATCCAGCCATCTTGTTATGAATCCTTTTCCACGAGAACCAACCTCCAATGTGAGTTAAACAGCAGACTCTCTCCTGGTTCATCTAAATGATTAAATTTGCACAGGTTCAAGGACATGTCTAAGGTGGGTATGACTACCCACAGAATCTCAATTTGTAATAAAATGAAATTACATTCCAGCAAATATCTTAGATTTAAAGGAGGTCAGAACATTTCATACCTATTATCTACCTCACTTTCTCTAATGAAAATCCTTGATCAGGCAACAGGGCTTAAACAGGAAAGATTTAGAAACAAAACTGTTTTCAGAGCTCTTGGTTAGAGCAGGGTCCCCTCAGTGTCTCTGAAAAATAAGATTAGTGCACAGGGCTCAGTTTGAAGCCACCTCAGAATCTACTTATTTGGCCACCACCCATCTAAGATGGTCTCAAAACCCTTTAGAGCAACCCAGCCATGAACTGAGCCTGCAGCTGCTCAAATAATGGAGGAGGACCCCCTGACTTCCAGGGGATCCACTCTTTATTCACACAGCCCTGAAAGCCAGGGAATTTCTTCTAAAGCCACACAAGTCTGCCTCCCTATAATTTCTGCCGTCAGGGCTGCACAGAAGAACCCACCCATCCTCCTCAGGTCAGCCTTCACATGTGGAATGATAACGGCAGCGGCCACCGCTTGTTGCCCATTTGCTATGCACCGGGCACCATGCTGGATAGTCTACCCACGCTGGCTGCTGTAATCTTCCTACCACCCTTAGGAGGTAGTTATGGATTCCTCCTTTATACATTAAAAACTGATGACTAGAGTGGAAATCATGAAAATTGCCCAAGCTCTCTCAGCTTGTAAGTGGTTGGGCCAGATTCAAACCCAAGACTGATTTGAAAGCCACATGACTTCCTTGACCATCCAATCATCTCTTCCAAAGTCTTTCTGAGGTTCTTGAACCCTTCTTCATAAGCCCTTTGGCCATATTCCTATTTCTGCCAGCATGCCTTTCTCTGTTACATCCCTCTCTCTCAGCCTTGACATTTTTCACCTCCAGAAACCCTTCTTGGATTATATACAGAATTCTCATCTGGACTGTTACTTTATCCATCCACCTTTGAAGGTACTATCCTGCCTCCTTAGTTAGCTCTGACATCTCCTACTGTGGAAGGCCATTATCTCCCACCCCCTTTCCCCTGTAGCCCTCACCCTAGCCCCAGGGACGGGATGTTAACCTTAGTGCCAAGATGACCTTATGTCGTTCTACCCAATAGACTTCAAGTCACGGAGCAGTGCCAGATCAGCACCCAGCAGAATAAAATTAGTATAAATTTAGTAGTTTATTTAGTATTTAGTAATAATAATAATTTAGTATAAAATTAGTATGTATTGTGGACTAGCTGACACACTGAAATTAATGTCCCTACAATTCAATAATTCAGTCACGGTATATTAGATTCTAGACATACCAGACACCTGTAAGCCAGTGGCACAGGAAGTCTCTACTGTGTTCTAAAATTCCCTGAGCATCCTTCCCTGTTCTTTCTACTAAGGAGGAATACCAGGAGATCTGGCATCACCATACGTGGAATAGTGGTGGTAGATTTGGCAGGTGGAGTTGCCCCGAGGCTTGGGCACCCAAAGAACCTTTCTCGAGCCTATTGGTACTTGAATCCAAGCGGAGCACCATATGCCTGCTGGTTCCAGCTACCTGACCCAGGAGAAGTAGGAAAGCATAGGGCTTAGGCTCCTCTGGAAAGAGCAGACACTAAGGGGCTATTTTCTCATCATTGTCCTCTCTTGCCAGACCTACTTGGTACCTGCAGATCAGCATTCTTGACCACAGCACTGAGAGCAGAAGGCAAGGTGGTGGTAGTAGGATTGGGTCCAGAGCAGGGACAAAGGCAAAGGACTCCATGTAGGGGTCCAGGCTTGAGGGATTCACATCAGAAGAACTCTTGGGGAATTCTGACTAGTCGGATTAGTCTGTCCATTGAGATTTCTGGATGTGGTATTCCTGTTTCATAGATGAAACCTGGGCAAACCATTCTACTTTCAAACCAAAGTCACAACAACTGAGTGGCAAACTCAGACATTGGAATCAGCTGTCCGAGCCGAGTCTAAGACTTTTTCAGGCCACCTCAAGTTGACGCCCAGCATCTTAGGTTGGGTTCTGTCAGAAGAAACCCCAAGATAAAGATGAGAGGAAGTTATTTGGGAGGTGAGCCCAGGAAAACACAGATAAGAGAGGGCAGAAGTGAGACACAGAAGGGAAGGCGGTCAGTGAATGATAATGTTACCAAGCTCATCACCCCTGCGGGGCATTCGGAGAGCACACACACCTCAGGCAGCCGGGGGTGCATACGTCACCTCCTATTAGTCACTGGCTGAGGGCTGCTCCCTGTGGTGTTAATTCCCTGCCCCTTCAAGGCTGCCCTTTGCCAGATTTCGACAGCCAGTGGAAGCCCTCAGATGAGGAATCATAGGCGCAGCTGAAGTCGAACTTGAAGACGCTGAAGTGGTGAAAGCCAGGGGATGAGGGCAGGGCACCAACACGATCTGACCTAAATGGGTTCTCACACATCATGCCAAGTTCAGTAACATCTGTTCAAAGTGCGCTGTAGCATGTATTTCAGAACCAGGCTGCAGAGCCTTGAAATCCCGAGCCAGGTGATATCCTGAGACTCAGAGCCCGGCCCTTAGTACCTGTGCGAATGGGCTTAGCTCGGTCCTGAGGGGCACTTGGGGGTGTCGAGTCACCCAGGCACATTGCCTGCTACAAACATGGGGCTTGAACATCGTGTCTCCTCTGCAGTTGATTCTCACCATAGACCTATGTCAAGGGTCGGCAAGTTTTCTGTAAAGCACTGAACATCTTAGGATTTGAGGGCCATCTGTTCTGTTTGAACGAGTCGACTCTTCCAGTGTAGAAAGCCATAGCAGTCATAACCGATACATAAAGAGTCCCGGGAACACTAGAATGAGCGGGTCACCCTCACCAGAAAGGTGTGCCAGCCACCCTGGGAGCGGATCCCCCAGCACCGGTCAAGCTTTCAGGTGACTGCAGCCTCCTGAGCTGCCCTGAGCCAGAATCGCCCAGCTTAGCTGCCTCGGATTCCTGACCTGCGGAACCTGGTATAATGTTAAGCTAACTTTTAGGGTGATTTTTTGCACAGCAATACATAACAAATACATGCACGTAGTAAAGAACCAGCCTTTCTGCCAGTTCTTGGGAGTGCAATTTGATGTGGGTACATACAAAGTGAAGAGAAAATTAGGAGACCTTGGTCCTAGATGTGTTCCTAGAGATACCTTCATTATCCCCTAGCCCGTCTGCCGTGGGAGGCTGGGCCGCATAAACAGGCTACATCGCTGTTGTCTGGAGGAGTTTAGTCCATAAGGAGCCTGGGCAGAATATCAGAGTAGGGGAGGGAGGTCACTTCTGCCTGGCTGTGCTCTTGACCGAAGGGCACCGTTAAGAAGAGCTGTGACTTTTTCTTGGGACTCATCCTCCCTCCCCCACCCCAACCTCAGGGCCCAAGGGTGCTAACAGCAGTGTGGCTTGTTACTGACCACTCCTGTGGTTCCCCTACTCCCAACCCCCAGCTCTGAAAAGAGCTCTTCTGGAAATAAGTCCTCACTGAAGGATCCAAACTTGAGTGAGACACCTGTTCCCTTTTGGGACCCCCCCTGACAGATCCAGAGGGGTGAGCCACTGCTGGGCTCTGACCTCAGCCTCAGTGGCATCACCTGGCAGGCAGCTCCCCTGTGACAGTGCAGGGGGACCTGGGGGTTGATCCAAACTCTGCTAGCAGGTGCTTCTGGGAGTGAAACAGGAACAGCCTTAATATTTGTCAGCAGAATGTCACCACCCCGTTCTGATAAGCAATATTTTAAGCCATAAAGAAGCCCCTGACAGTGGGACATGCCCTGAGAGGCGGTGTATAGCGCAGCCCACAGCATGTCCTGGGAAAGTGGCTCTCGGGGCGAAGCCCAGACCATGTCCAGGCCACAGAGCCTTGGGATTCCCAGCCACGTAGGATCCTGAGACTCTGGGGAGCCCCCCTGTCGGGAATGCTCTTGTCTCAGTCCGGAGGGTCATCTGGGGATTCCTCATCACCCACGCACTCCCCTAGTTGCCTTCCTGACTGAGCTAGGCAAAAGAAGCAGGCAATACGGCCTCACCTGTCCAGGCTTCATCTCAAGGAGACAAGGAGTAGGACAGTTTAGTGGCTGCAATAGGAGCCAGGTGGGGACTGAAGCAAATGGGCCTGGGGTCTAGTCCTGCCACACAGCCAGCCTCCAGTCCAGCACCACAGCTGAAGGAAGGCAGGGCATGTCTACAGGAATCCTGACCACGCCGGCTCCTGACCTCAGCTTGGCCATTCCTCGGCCTCTGGGTCAGACAGCAGGGCGAGCGCCTCTGCTCCCGACACTCAGACAAAAGCAGGAATCCACAGGAGCTGGGAACCGGTCATAAGCACTCGTGGGTGAAGGACAGACAAACTTCTCCGGCTCTTCCAGCTCCAGTTCTACGTGATCATAAAGGAGAAAAGCAGCCATGAGAAGGGAAGCATCCTCCCCTCTGGGAAGTGCTGCAGTTCCGCTAACTCTCAATTAATTACTGGTGTTTATCTAATTGTCTAGTTCCTTAATGCATTTCCTGCTCTGTAATCACTAGCTCTCTGTCCAGGGAGGATTCCCAAGGGCCTCTGTCCTGCTGTCTCAGTCTGAGTTTGGCTGTTTCGGGAAGGAGAGAGGAAGAGAAGGCAACAGAGGAGGCTGTGAGTTTGATTCTGGCCCATCCTCTCAAGGCCAGTGCAAGTCACCTTGACTCAGACCTATGTCTAGAGGAACTAAAGTGACCCATGACAAAACCCCACTGTCTCTTGTGCAAGCCGCAGGGACCCCCACCTGCACCCTCCCCGGGGATTCAGGGGGTGTCATCCTTGGCTTCCACAGCCTGGAGCCAGAACAGAATCGGCAAGGAGGAGCCTCATGCAGCGGGGAAAGTCTTAGAGGGAGGAATCTGGGTGGGACATTTTCACATCAAGGAGGGACTTGATGCCATGCCTTTCGGGGGGAGTTCGTACCCAGTGACAGGGGGTCTGGGTATAAAGGCCTGGTCATTCTGGCCCCAAACTGATGGGCTCCAGTGGCTGCAGGGCTCCCTGCAGGGTTGCTACAGGCTTTGTTAAGTTGGCTTCACAGTTCTTCCTCTGCCCCATCCTGCTGCTGCTGCTTTTTGTAGGTGCTGTTCCCTAACCAGCTTGCACCTCTGACAGAGAAACCTGACATACAGAGGAAAATGTTCATCCTTAAAAAAGCCCTGTGTATGATAGATGGGATCAGAGGAGGGTTTTAAAAGCTATTTAAATGTAAGAGAATCTAGGGCTTCCCTGGTGGCACAGTGGTTGAGAGTCCGCCTGCTCATGCAGGGGACAGGGGTTCATGCCCCGGTCTGGGAGGATCCCACACGCCGCGGAGCGGCTGGGTCCGTGAGCCATGGCCGCTGAGCCTGCGCGTCCAGAGCCTGTGCTCCGCAGCGGGAGAGGCCACAACAGTGAGAGGCCCGCGTACCGCAAAAAAAAACCCCAAAAAGTAAGAAAATCTAGATGAAATGCAGAATCACTCAAACGAGCCATAGGGGGCTTGGAACCAATGGCGGAGCAGCGAAAATTGTGACTCTGCCTTAAGTTTCCTTTAATCTAACAGTTCCCCATCTCTAGCCTGAGGTACACAGGGGATCCCCACCACCCCTCCGGTCTGAGCGCAGCCTGCCCACTGCCAAGAGTAAGCCAGGTTGCTGTGCTCCCAAGGACAAAGGACATTTGCCGCCTCTGTGGGCCGTCAGCCAGCTCCCTTCACTGGGACCCCATTCCAACTCCCTCAGACATGTCCTCAGAAGCTTCCTCCTCTCCCCGGGAGGATGCTGTCACTGAACTGCTTAATCACCTCACCCAGAGCTGCATCATTTAGCATCACTGTGGAGGTTTCCTTGACAGCACACAGAGGGGTTGCACACAAGGCTGACATGCACACATGCCCCTGGAGACAGTGTCGACTGTGCGCAGACAGATTCTCCTGCACCTGGTGGGGAGCGTATGACAGGCATGAGATGTGTGGGTAAGCCCGCCTTCAGATCGCTACACACATCGCCAGGCTGCCTGGGCTCCCTCAGATCAAAGGGCCCCAAGTGCCCTTTAACTCTACACTTTAAGGGGAGGGATAGAGCACTAAGAACACAGGAATGGGAGATAAGTGTTGATTATTGGTCATTTATGGGTTATCCTGTGTTTACCCCTCAGTGCTACTCTGTCTTGCTTTGCATGTAGGTGGCTGGCCTGTGGGGATGGCAGCACCCAACTATCTTGCTGTCACAGGTTGATTTCTCTAGAAAGAAACATGAAATGGAGTCTGGGATGCAAGGTGTTCACTAGGTATCAACACCTGTGAGAGGGAGGCAAGGAAGCTGGATGAAACAGAGAGAAATCAAACTGTAATGCAGGCCCAACGAACTTTAGCCAGCCTGGTGGGGACTTCTGAAGTCTACTCAGCTATGTCATCCCCACATATGACACTGAAAAGGACCTGTACACCTCTACCTTGCTCAGTCACGGGCTAGGAGCTGCTACAGGTCAGACATGACCTTGAATGAATGGCTCTATGCACCTGGGCAGCAAGATGGTCCTTGAAAGGGGGCACATCTGTATCTTCCACACTTTCCTTCAGACTTTGAGTGCATTCAGCCAATGGAAGGCACCTACAGAAGGTCAGAGAGTGGGAGGAATGAGGTTGCAGTGTTTATTCCCCATGCTTCCTAACAGGCCATCTCTGGCAGCACTCGAGTCCCTCTACCAAAAGCCACAACACTTACTGGGCTACCTCTCTTCCATGGTTACAACCTGGACTAGGTTCCAGTAAACCTCCTCTCCATACCCCTCCAGGTGCTGCTGGTGGTAACCGTTCTCCTGTCTATACTCCCTGGTGCTCCACTGTTCTTTGTTAGTTTCCTTAACCGTACTTCTACCTCTTTAAGAGTCCCCTTATTAACCACTCCTTAGTTAAATCCATGAAGTATGCCATCTCTTTCCTGCCAGGATCTGACTGGACCAGTAATCCAGGGATTCTCTCCATGCTGGTTCTCTTGTCCCACATTCCTTTGAACATCTAAGAGCCTCTTTAAATTAGACAGGCGTTTAGGGAAAACCTGCTTGTTAAGACTCTAAGGTGAGGAGTTTAATGTATAGTAGGATACAGTTGGTTTTGAGGTAGGAGACACATGGGTCTCAGGCTGAGCAGCTGCGACCAGACTCCTGCTGACACTTTGAGATAAGATACTAGCAGGAGCATTGGGCCCTGATTGGGTAAAAGACAAAGCGACCACATTTTTCTCATTCTTGTGGTCAGGGGCATTTCCCAGCCTACGCATGTGCAGAGAAGGTCCTCAGTCTAGGGAAGGGGTCAAAGGGAGAAAGAGTCACCAGCCAACCTCCCAGAAAGCTTCGCGCTGGAATCCATCTTGGCTGAGAGATGTGCGTGCCTGTCAGGAAGGACCCTGAGTCGGGCCAAATATGGCCACAAGCAAGAAGATTGGCCAGAGACAACCTGGAAGACTGCCCGCCCCCCCATATAAGCGAGCTAAGCCACCCGCATTGGGCACAACTCACTCCAAGTTGGCCCGTGTGCTCTTCCACGTGTACTTTGCTTCTAGTAAATGCTTTATCTATTTCACAATCTTGGTCCCTTTGCTGAATTCTTTCTTCAAAGAAGACAAGGACAGAGGTCCTCCTTCCAGCTGTCTTGTCCCCCGAAACCAGTTTCTTAATCTCAGTAAGCTACAAGCTGCTGTTTGTAGAGTGAGAAATGAAATATACACTCTGGATCTCAGTTATGTTTCCTAGAAACAGACCGTAAAATGAAGATATGTGCAAGTGATTCATTAAGGTAGGGTTGCAAGGAACATTAAAGGGACTCTGGGAAGCAGGAAAGAGAAGAAATCAAAGCATATGTATGATTCAGGCAAGGTCCCACAAAGGGGAGCAGCAACCTGACCCCATAGGGAACTCCAACGGCTGTGCCTCCCAGTTTGATGGGTGTGGAGCACCTTCGCCCCAGGTGTGGACAGTCACTGACTAAGGACTGCCCTAGGGAAACAAACTCCCAGACTGTTCCGGCTCTCTGTCTGCAGATGAGGTAGTTCCAAGCTTGAAGGCAGTCCTCCAAAAGAGAGGAAGTGTAGGTACCGCTCAATTGGAGGCAAAAGCTCAAAGCCAGGGAGAGACGAACAGAAACGGTAAAAAGGAGCTGGGGTGACACAAGCAAGATGGCAGAATAGAAAGTACCAGGTTTGCATTCCCTGTGGAAACACTGAACGAGACACAGGCTAAAGAAGCTTTGCAAAGACTCTAGAACCAATTCAAACTGTAACAACCAGCCTAACCAAGAAAAAGCTGCACTCGAAACAGTAGAAAACTATCTGGCATTTCTGTTTGCCATTATTCCACCCCCTCGGGGGTCAGTTGGGAGGAAGCTGCCAATTCCTGGGCCATCCCTCAGGAGGGAAGGAAAAGAATGGAACTTGCTTGCAATGTTCTGGCTTATCTGAGGGCTGCTTGGAGGACTGGCTTCTGTCTCACTCCTTGGAACACTGATGGAAAGAGCAGCATAGTTTGAATGTCACGTTAGAGGCCCCTGAAAGCAGTGGCAGTTACCGCAGTGTGAGAGCTGCAGGGTGGCTGCAGACACATGGGCTCCTGGGGGCAAGAGATTATGGGCAAAGGAATACAAGAGAACATTAGGAGTCCCTTTAGGGGGTGAGACTCTCAGGGACATTAAGACATTTAAAGGCAACTGGGCATACAGAGAATTGGAGTAAGAGCACACAGAGGACCAGGGAAGATGCATCACCTAATTAGGTTTGAGAGAACATTAAGCCTTTATGCTGGGCTGATTTAGCAAAGGTGTTTTCCCTACATGAAATTCTGCAAAGACTGGGAGATGTGCCTGTTTTCAAATGCCCAATTTTCAAGAAGCAATTATAATGCATATGAAAAACAGGGAAACATGGCCCATTTAAAGGAACACAATAAATCTCTAAAACTTGACCCTAAAGAAATACAGTCCTCTGACTGGAGGAAGACTTCAAAACAAGCATCTTAAGTATGCTAATGAGCTAAGTAATACACAGCTAAACTAAACCATGAAAATGATATAGGAACAAAATTAGAATAGCAACAGAGATAGAAATTATAGAACAAGCAGACAAGTTCTGGAGCTGAATTATAATAACTGAGGTGAAAATTTTACTAGCGATTCGACAGCATACTGAACAGGCAGAAGAATCACTGGACTTGAGTGATCTGAAGTTATTCTTTCTGCTCCTCAGAGTCAATAAAGAAAAGTGAACAGAGCTTGAGGGTCTTATGGAACAATATCAAATGGGCCAATATATACATTACGGAAGTCCCAGAAGAAAAAGAGAAAAGGGTCAGAGATCTTATGTGTAGTACTAATGGCCTACAATTTGCCAAATTTGAGGAAAGAAATGGATGTACAAAAACAGGAAGTTCAAACTCCCAGTAGAATAAAGGGACACACGCTGAGATGTTATCAAACTGCCTAAAGACAAGAATCTTGAAAGCAGCAAGAGAGAAATGACTCATCACATAAAGAGAGCCCCTGTAAGACTATCAGCAAATTTTTCTGCAGAAACTTTATAGACCAGAAAGCAACAGGATGACATAATCAAAGCGCTGAAAGAAAAAACTGTCAGAGAATACTGTATCTGACAAATCTGTCCTCAACAATAAGGAATAAATCTTTTCAGATAAAGAGCTGAGGGAGTTCATGATCACTAGACTTGCCCTATAGAGAAACAGTAAAAGGAGTCTCTTAGGTTTAAAAGAAAGTATCTAAACAGTAACTCAAAGCCATATGAAAATATAGAGTTCTCTGATAAAGGTAAATATATGGACAAATATAAAAGCCTGTATTACAAATTTCATAGCTCTTAAGATTTAAAAGAAAAGCATGAGAATTAAATTTATGTTTGGTACACAATATATAATGATGTCATTGTGATATAAGATCGAGTATGGGATACTCATGAACCTATGGTCAATTAATCTATGACAAAGGAGGCAAGAATATACCATGGAGAAAAGACAGTCCCTTCAATAAGTGATGCTGGGAAAACTGGACAGCTACATGTAAAAGAATGATATTAGAACGTTTCCTCACACCTTATAAATCAAAATGGATTAAAGATCTAAATGTAAGACCTGAAACCATAAAACTAGAACAGAACACAGGACACTCTGACATAAATCACAGCAATATTTTTTTGGATCTGTCTCCTAACACAAAAGAATAAAAGCAAAAATAAACAAATGGGACCTAATTAAACTTAAAAGCTTTTGCATAGCAAAGGAAACCATTGACAAAAAGACAACCTACTGTATGGGAGAAAATATTTGCAAATGATGTGAACAAGGGGTTACTATCCAAATATATAAATGGCTCATACAATATCAAAAACTTGATTAATAAATGGGCAGAAGGGCTTCCCTGGTGGCGCGGTGGTTGAGAGTCCGCCTGCCGATGCAGGGGACACGGGTTCATGCCCCGGTCTGGGAAGATCCCACATGCCGCGGAGCGGCTGGGCCCGTGAGCCATGGCCGCTGAGCCTGCGCGTCTGGAGCCTGTGCTCCACAACGGGAGAGGCCACAACAGTGAGAGGCCCGCGTACCGCAAAAATACATAAATAAATAAATAAAAAATAAATGGGCAGAAGACCTGAGTAGACATTTTTCCAAAGAAAATATACAGATGGCCAACAGGCACATGAAAAAGATGTTCAATATCACTAATCAGAAATGTAGATCAAAACCATGAGATATCACCTCACACCTGTCACAATGGCTATCATCAAAAAGTCTACAAATAACAAATGTTGGTAAGGATGTGGAGGAAAGGGAACCCTAGTGCACTGCTGGTGGGACTATAAATTGACGTAGTCTCTATGGAAAATAGTATGGCGGTTCCTCAAAGAAAACTAAAAATAGAACCACCATATGATCCAGCAATTCCACTCCTGGGTATATATCCAAAGAAAACTAAAATACTAATTCAAAAAGATACATTCAACTCAATGTTCATAGCAGCATTATTTATAATACCCAAGATATGGAAGCAACCTAAGTGCCCATCAACAGATGAATGAATACAGAAGATGTGATATATATCTATATCTGGGTAGATATATACGCACACATACAATGGAATATCTCAGCCATAAATAATGAAATTCTGCCATTTGCAACAATGCAGATGGACCTAGAGTATTATGCTTAGTGAAATAAGTCAGAGAAAGACAAATTCTCTGTATTATCACTTACATGTGGAATCTAAAAAAATAAAACAAGTGAATATATATATAATAAAACAGAAATAGATTCAGATATAAAGAACAAACTAGTGGTTACCAGTGAGGAGAGAAAAGGGGGAAGGGACAAGATGGAGTAAGGGATTAGGAGATACAAACAGCTATGTAAAAAATAGATCAACAAGGATATATTGTACAGCATGGGTGAATACAGCCATTGTTTTGTAGCAATTTTAAAGGGAGTATCATCTATAAAAATACTGAATCACTACGTTGTACACCTGACACTAGTATATTGTAAATTAACTATACTTCAATAAAATATGCAACAAACAACAAAAAAGACGAAGTGTGGGAGGTAAAACTATAAAGGAGTAGTTTGTATTTAATTGAAGTTATCAGTTTAAAATAAGTTGTTATAGTTTAGGATATCTGATGTAATTCCCCTAGTAGCCACAAAAAATATTTATAGAATATACATGAAAAGAAATGAGAAGGGAATCAGAACGTGTCACTACAGAAGTAAATTCAACTAAACACAAAGGCAGGGAGTAAGAAGAAAATGGAGGACAAAAAGCTATAAGACATACAGGAAACAAAGGAATGTCAAGAGTAAGTCCTTCCCTATCAGTAATTTAAATGTAATGGATTAAACTACTTGATCAAGAGACAGATTGGAAGAATAAAAACATAGGATGCAACTATATGTGGTCTACAAAAGACACAATTTTACCTTCACTTACTCCTTCTTTGGTGCTCTTCCCTTTCTATGCAGATGCAAATTTCTGACCTATGTTTTTCTTCTCTAGTTACAATTTTATATGTGAGATATACCTTCATAAAGCTGAAAAAACTTAGGAACTCTTATCTTTTTGAAGTTAAGGAGAAAAGTTTTTAATGACGGCCCTGCTTCCAATCTGCCAGAGCTGCTTCCTCTCCTACGGAGGTCTTGTTACAGGTCTGTGGAGAGGAGTCAGCCTCCCCGCTCCCTGCCATTTCCACAGCTGAGTGAACTACAGGGAGCAGCTCAGCAACCCTCCTAGCTGGCCTTGCCCAGGTCAGCCTCAGAGCTGTGATACAGCCTCTGGCAGAGGTTATGTCACTTGCCATTGGGTGGATGTGGACACAGTCCTCACCTCTGCCCAGCCAGTACTCATCAACTAGCTGGCCTGGACTCCAGTTTTTTTTTTTGCGGTACGCGGGCCTCTCACCGTTGTGGCCCCTCCCATTGCAGAGCACAGGCTCCGGACGCGCAGGCTCAGTGGCCATGGCTCACGGGCCCAGCCACTCCGCGGCATGGGGAATCTTCCCGGACCGGGGCGCGAACCCGTGTCCCCTACATCGGCAGGCGGACGCTCAACCACTGTGCCACCAGGGAAGCCCCTGGACTCCAGTTCTTAAATTTGGTCTCCTAGTCTGTCCCATCCACCTATTTTCGGAATCCATCAATATGACTGAGGGTCATCCAGGGGTATCAGAAGCCTATATATTCCTGGACAAAATTCTGGAATGAAAGAATGTCATGACTGCATCGGCAGGCAGACTCTCAACCACTGCGCCACCAGGGAAGCCCAGGATTTTCTTCTTTATCTTTGATTTTCTGTGATTTGTAAATACTATGCCTAGGTGTAGGTTTTTAGGGGGAGCATTCATCCTGCTTGTTCTGAGCTTCCTGGATCTGTGGTTTGGTGTCTGACATTAACTTGGGGGATGTTCTCAGTCACTACTGCTTCAAATATTTCATCTGTTCCTTTTTCTTCTAATACTCTCATTATACATACAAATATAGTTTTTGTATTTGTCTGTTTTTACTTTTTTGGCTTGAGAATTCTACTGAGATATTCTCTAGTTCAGAGATTCTTTCCTTTGCCATGTCTATCTAGTCTATTAAACCCAAAGACAGTTTTCATTTCTATTAGTGTTTTGATTTTTATGTATAGCATTTTTGTTTTCTTAGGATTTCTATCCCTAACTACATTGCCATTTGTTCTTACATGCTGTCTACTTTATCCTAATGGAACACTTAACATATTAATCATAGTTGTTTTAAATTTCCAGTCTGATATTTCCAACATCACTGCCATGTCTGGTTCTAATACTTTGTCTCTTCAAATTATGTTCTTTTGCCTTTGGTATGCCTTTTTTGAGTTATAATTGACATAACATTGTTAGTTTCACATGTACAAAGTAATGGTTCAATATTTATATGTATTGTGAAATCACTTTTTTCTTGATAACCAGATATGATAGTGTACTAGGTAAAAGGCACTGCTGTACATAGGTCTTTAGTAATGTGTTGGTGAGATATGGGGGCAGAGGGTGGTGACATTCTGTAATCCTATGATCAGGTCTCCATCTTTTAGCAAACCTCTTGACTGCATTTCCCAAATGTTTCAGAGTTTTTCTCCACCTGGAGGTGGACCAGGTTGGCTAGAGTGGGCTGGAGTTGGGTATTTCCCTTCCTCAGGTCAGTTAGGCTCTGATAATACACCAGCAGGCTGGGTTCTAGTTAACTAGTCTCCTATCATCAAAATGTCTACAAACAGTAAATGCTGGAGAGGATGTGGAGAAAAGAGAACCCTCTAGCACTGTTGGCGGGAATGTAAACTGGTACAACCACTATGGAAAACAGTATAGAGGTTCCTTAAAAAACTAAAAATAGAACTACCATATGAACCAGCAGTCGCACTCCTGGGCATGTATCCAGAGAAAACCAGTCCGAAAGAATATATGAACCCCAGTGTTCACTGCAGCACTATTTACAATAACAAAACATGGAAGCAACCTAAATGTCCATTGACAGAGGAATGGATAAAGAAGATGTGGTTCATATAGACAATGGAATATGACTCAGCCATAAAAAAGAATGAAATAATGCCATTTGCAGCAACATGGATGGGCCTAGAGATTCTCATACTAAGTGAAGTAAGACAGAGAAAGAGAAATATACTATCACTCATATGTAGAATCTAATTTAAAAAAAAACAAATGGACTTCCTTACAAAACAGAAACAGACTTACAGATATTGAAAACAAACTTATGGTTACCAAAGGAGAAAGGCGGTGGGTGGGGGAGGGATGACTCAGAAGCTTGGGATAAGTACACACTCACTACTATATATAAGATAGATAATCAACAAGGACCTACTGTATAGCACGGGGAACTCTACTCAATATTCTGTGATAACCTATGAGAAAATAATTTTAAAAAGAATGAATATATGTATATGCATAACTGAATCACTTTGCTGTACACCTGACTAACAACATTGTAGACCAACTATACTCCAACAAAAATTTAAGAAAAACAACAACAAAAACACTAGCTTTCCCTGCGGGCAGGCCTTGTTAAGAATAGAGGGATCTGGTATATTTCAAAATGATGGCTCTCCTCCTTCCCTCTGTGAGAATTCAGTATTTACTGTGGAACCTGGTTGAACACCTAGAGGTAAATCTCAATACTGTGTACCCTGAAGTTTTTAATGGAGTTATCCACATTAAGCCTCTAGCAATTTGTCAGTCACAGTTCAGGCTTTCCTACCCAGCGCTGGTTTCCCCCAGTTTCTGCTTCAGAGTCTTGGCCCTGGTAAATCATGACTACCTGTTTTCTCCTTTCTGTCTCTCCAATCTTGGGGGTAGCAGTGTGCCCTGTGTCTTACCCTCTCTTATGGATTCTAGAAGGACTGTTGATTTTTCATTCTGCTCAGTTTTTCACTTGTTAAGACAGAGTGGTAACTTCCAAGCTCCTGATATATGGAACCTCAGGCTCACTTCAGATCTAAGGACACGTGTAATGTAAAAATTAACAAACAAAAAACTCAATTAAAATAGAGTTTTGAGGCCAAAAGGGGGAGCTCTTGTGCTCTATGACAACTGAACCTGACAGGAAAACGAAAGACTTCTTGCCTGGCAAGATCTCAGCCAATGAGAGACCATCACAATTTCATCAATGAAAAGCCACTCTACTTTAAACTCTCAATTCCTCCAATGGACTCTGTTTACTATAGCCCTTCTAAACTTCCTTTTCCCCCTCTACAAAAGCATTCTCTCCTTGTGCTGGACTTGCACATAGCATGCCATGGTCACAGATCCTAAACTGCAATTCTTTGCTGATCCCAAGTAAACCCATTTTTTTGCTGGAGAAATAACTTGCAGACTATTTAAGGTGAGTGGGTTCAAAGTGAAAGGATGAAAAAAGATATTCCATGCACATAGGAACAAAAGAGCAGAGATGGCTATAGCAATATTAGACAAAAGAAACTAAGTGAAAGCCTGTTACAAGAAACAAAGGACATATTATATAATGACAAAAGGTCAATTCACTAAAAATTATAAATATATGCATCAAACATCAGCTCTTAAATGTGAAGTAAATGTTGACAGAACTGAAGGGAGAAATACAGCTCTAAAATAATATAAGACTTCAGTAGCTCACTTTCAGTACTATGGAAAGACAACCAATAAGGAACTAGAACTTGAACAGTATAGCCCAATTGTTCCTAACAGACATATATACAAAACACTCCACCCAACAAAAGAACACACATTTTTCTCAAGTTCACATGAAACAGCCATGTTAGACTGTAAGACCACAAAACAATGATTAATAAAAAGGGTTGAAATCAAAGTATCTTTTCTTATCCAATGGAATGAAACTAGAAAACAGCAAAAGGAAAACTTGAAAATCCACAGATACATGGAAATTAGACAACATGATCTTAATGTATCAAAGAAGAAATCACAAGGGAAGTTAGAAAATATCTTGAGGCAAATGAAAATACAAAATTCCAAAACTTATGAGGTGCTGTGAAAGGAATACTATGAGGATAATTTATAGCTATAAACACTTAAAAGATTTTAAAACAACCTAACTTTTTCACCTTAAGAAACTATAAAAAGTAGTAAAAACTAAACCTAAAGTTAGCACAAGGAAGGAAATATTAGAGATAAATGAAATAGAACAAGCAAAACTAAGAGTTGGTTCTTTAAAACAATCAAGATCAACGAACGTTTAACTAGATTGACTAAGCAAAGGAGAAGACTTAAAATCATAAATGAAAGAGGAAACATTCTAATTTTTATTCTGTAAAATTAGTTGTAAGATTATGAACAATTAGGTTATTCCATTTTTGATACATAAATGAAACAGATAAATTCCTGGAAATAACCACCCAAACCAAATCATGAATAGAAAATCTGAACAGACCTACAACTTGTAAGCAGATTGAGTCAGTAATCAAAAAACTCCCAAAGCAAAGCCCAGGATCAGACAGCTTTACTTGTGGTTCTAATGGACACTTAAAGTATTAACAGCGATACTTCTCAAACTCTCCGAAAAACTGAAGAGGAGGAAATATGTTCAAACTCATTCTATGAGGCCAGCATTACCCTGACACCAAAAACATATAAAGACACTACAAGAAAACAAAACTACAGACCAATATTAATGACAAATGTTGATATAAAAATTCTTAACAAAATACTAGCAAACAATTCAACAGCACATTAAAGGAGTACACACCATGACCAAGTGGAATTTATTCATGGAGTTCAAAGATGGTTCAGTATATGAAAATATGGTACATTAACAGAATGAAAAGGGGCATGGGAAATCACATGAACTTTTCAATTGATGCAGAACTTGACAAAATTCAATACCCTTTCATGAATAAAACACTAAGAAACCAGAAATAAAAGGAAACTTAAAATAATAAAGGCCATATATGAAAGTTTACAACTAGCATCATAATTGTGAAAGACTAAATGCTTTTCCTTTAAGATCAGGACTACCACAAGGATGCTTTCTTTTGCCACTTCCATTTAACAGTGTGCTGGAAATCCTAGAGCAATTAGGGAAGAAAAATAAATAAAAGGTATCCAGATTGGAAGTAGTAAATTTATACTAGCAAACATCATCTTATATGTAGAAAACCCTAAAGATTCCACACAAACATATTAGAACAAATGAGTTTGGTAAAGTTTCAGGATACAAACCCCCCAAATCAGTTGTATTTCTATACACTAAACAATGATCTGAAAAAGGAAGTTAATTCCATTTACAATAGCATCAAAAATAAAATATATAGGAATAAATCAATATACTGAGAAGATGCTGCTAAAAGATATTAAGGACACCAATATGCAGAAAGACATCCCATGTTCATGGATTGGACTTTAATACTGTAATATTAATATTACCCAAATTAATGTATAGATTTCATGCAATCCCTATCAAAATCTCAATGCTATTTTTTGTAGAGGTAGAAAAAAATCCATCATAAAATTCATATGGAATCTTGAGGGACCCCGAACAGCCAAAACAATCTTGAAGAACAAAGTTGGAGGTCTCACATTTCCTGATTTCAAAGCTTATTACAAAGCCACAGTAATCAAAACAGTGAGATACTGGCCTAAAGATAGACTTATAGACCAAGGAAATAGAGAGCCCAGAAATAAACCTTCACATATATGGTCAAGTAATTTTTTTTTTTTTTTTTTTTTTTGCGGTACACGGGCCTCTCACTGTTGTAGCCTCTCCCGTTTTGGAGCACTGGCTCTGGACGCACAGGCTAAGCGGCCATGGCTCACGGGCCTAGCCGCTCCACAACATGTGGGATCTTCCCAGACCGGGGCACGAACCCGTGTCCCCTGCATTGTCAGGCGGACTCTCAACCACTGTGCCACCAGGGAAGCCCGTCAAGTAATTTTTGATAAGGGTGTCAGAACCATTTAATGGAGAAAGAACAGTCTCAACACATGGCGATGGGAAAACTGGATATCCACATGCAAATGAATGAAGTTAGAAACTTACCTTACACTACACCATAAACAAGTAACTCAAAATGGATCAAAGATCTAAACATCCTAAGAGCTTAAACTGCAAAACTCTTAGAAGAAAACGTAAGGGAAAAATTTTGTAACGTGGGATTTATTAATGATTTCTTGGCTATAATGAAAGCAAAAATGAATTAAATCAAAATTTAGAATTCAAAGGACACAATAAAGAGTGAAGAGGTGACCCATGGGCTGAGAGAAAATATTTGCAGATCATTTCTGATACTTTAATACCCAGAATAAATGAAGAACTCCAACCTCCCAACAGATAATCCAATTAAGAAGTAGGCGGGCTTCCCTGGTGGCGCAGTGGTTGAGAGTCCGCCTGCCGATGCAGGGGACACGGGTTCGTGCCCCGGCCCGGGAAGATCCCACATGCCGCGGAGCGGCTGGGCCCGTGAGCCATGGCCGCTGAGCCTGCGCGTCCGGAGCCTGTGCTCCGCAACGGAAGAGGCCACGGAGGTGAGAGGCCCGCATACCACAAAAAAAAAAAAAAAAAAAAAAAAGTGGGCAAAGGACTTGAAAAGATATTTCTCCAAAGATATACAAATGGCTAACAAGCCCATAAAATGCTTAACATCATTCATCATTAGGGAAATGCAAATTAAAGCTATAATGAATACAATCTCATTAAGATGGCTACTATAAAAAAAAAACCCAAAAAACAAAAAAGACAAGTGAAAGTGAGGATGTGGAGAAATTTGAGAGATTGTGCATGGCTGGGGGGGATGCAAATGGTGTAGTCACTATGGAAAACAGTGTGGTAGTTCCTTAAAAAACTAAGGATAGAATTACCATGTGATTCAGCAATTGACTTTTCAGCATATACCCAAAAAAGTTGAAAGCAGGATCTTGAAAAGATTTGCATACCCATATTCATAGCAGCATTATTCACAATAGCCAAAAGGTACAAGCAACCCAAGTGTCCATCAACAGATGAATGGATAACCAACATGTGGTATATGTATACAATGGAATATTGTTCAGCCTTAAAGGAAATCTGACACATGGCAAATTCACAAGCTTCAACATGGTTGAACCCTGAGGACATTTATATTAAATAAGCCAGCCATGCAAGGATAAATACTGTGATTCTACTTAAGAGGTACCTAGAATAGTCAAATTCAGAGACAGAAAGAATGTTGGTTGCCAGGGAGAAGGGGAGAAAGGGAATGGAGAGTTGTTGTTTAATGGGTATTCCAGTTTCAGTTTTCCAAAATGAAAAGAATTCTGGAGATTGGTTGCACAGCGATGTGAATATACAGTTGACCCTTGAACAACATGAGGATTAGAGGTGCCAACCCTTTCAACTTATAGTTGGCTCTCTGTATCCCTGGTTCCACAACTGTGCATTCAGCCAACCTTGGATTGTGTAGTACTCACTACTGAGAAAAATGCGTGTAGAAGTGGACCCGCACACTGTGCTATTCAAGGGTCAACTCTACTTAATATTGAAGTGAACACTTTCAAATGGTTAAGATGATAAGGTTTATGTTATGTATATTTGTCACAACTAACAAAAGGAATCTGAGTCTTGATGGGGCACTGAGTGTCCACTATACTTAAGAATTTTTTCCTGTGAAAGGCATTTTGTAATTATGAACTTAGGCTCTTCAACTGTTGCCCTGGGATACATTTGTAACACGACCTTTTGCAATATGACTTAAAGGGCCACTACCTCTTACCTCGGTGTGCAGAGCTGAGAGATAAGGGTGAGGAGATCTTTTTGGAAGTCCCTGGGCTCCTCACTGTATGTCACTACTGATGCTCCCTTAGATTAAAAGGAGGGTCTGCTGAACCTCAGAATTCTCATCTGAAAACCTGCCTCAGAGTTGTAGAGGACTGAAGGAACCCAGGTCAAGCACACAGCAACCTCAGGTGATTACAGCACAGCCCCAAAGACAACCCAGGTCCTGGAGGAGCCTGGGGTCTCTTCAAAGGAACAGAGTCTAAACAGTCATGAGACGTACTTTGCTCTCTTAAAACTGAGTAAAATCTCAGTAAGCTGAAGTCTTTTGTGCAGTGAGACAACTTAAACCCTCTCCGCAGTGATGCCCTTCACCAACCCCACAGGAAACAGCTCCTCCCTAAACTCTGTTTAGCCTCCAAATAGACTCACTCCCACTGATCCCAGTATTTTTTTTTCCTTTTAAACTTCTGCAATAATTTCTCTTCTGGCAGTAAAGTCATTATTATAAACACAACTTCCCTGATTCTCATGTTTTCCTGATTACTTGGATCTGAACGAGGACGAGGAGCTTGAGGGATGGTAGAGATAAGGGAGGAAGAGGAGGCGGCGTCTCATACATTAATCACTTGACCGTATCACATTAATGACTATTTGCTAGAAGTTAGCCATGTGTCCTGTAATATGCTGCCAGGACTGTGGGTTAGGAAGAATGTATGCCTGGTTATCAGAATTTTCCCTTAGACTCATTCCTCAGGAAAGATGGAGTCCAATTATGAGACTCTAAAAGGACGGAGCTTTATAATGACTGAGTTCACAGTGACTCACATTTTGGCTCAGTCTTCGTTGTTTATATTTTAAATACAAAGCGCCATGTGAGGAAGACACATGAACCAGAAAAGACCCCAATTCATGCTGGTTCAGGACTGCTAGAGGTCACCTGACAGAATTGGCAAAGGCAGTGAGCAGTGTGTACGCGCAAACACACACGAGCACACACAGTAACACCGGATCATTAATTACCCCTTGGGGTATGTCCTGTGTCCTCAGACAAATTTTAGGTGTCACTATGAAGCCTTTGAGGGATCACTTTAAAAAGCAGAGTAAGTTACACCACAGGAAACACATATATGATCATAGAAAGAATAAGGGGAAAGACTGGTGTTGCATTATGTGAATGGGTCCCCATGGCTTGGGATCAAGTTTCTTGCAGTTGTGTCTGATTTAAAGATTGCCTGTTACATGACTGAGCACATGAGCTCTGGAAAACTTGGATGACTCGTTGTGTCACTAGTGACGACACAAATGTTCAAGCTACGTATGAAGAGTGAATTGTTATGTGACTAGAAAAAGCAGTATTTCGAGAATGTCTGATGATTTTAAATGTATATCTAACCCAATTGGTAGACATTTGACAGTTTCCAGCACTAAGAGTGTATATTCAAGTGTCCAGAAAACATTTACATCTTCTCATTGGAAGGTGGAAGCGCCTTGTATTCGTTATCCTGTATTTGGGCATTTAGGGCACTGATAGCTGTATGAAGCCCAGAGCCTTACTCTGCAAGGTCTTTTGGTTACAGGATCCCTGGGCTACTCCAACTGCAGCTCTCTCATAAACCAGTTAGTTCTTTGAGGAAGGAGAAGATAACTATCCCGTAACTAAGAAACTGACTTGTACCCTTCATTAGCTCTCATTATATATGGCAGCTGTTGCAACTTGGTTTCTTCCACAAACATTTTATTGCCCCTTTCTCTCAGCACAAGTCCTCACCCCCAGCTCCTTCAGCTCCCTAACCTCATCACAAATGAACGTTACTTAGGATCTTCCACCACATCCCTCAACTTATCAGGAAGTGGCTTCTTCTGAGGTAGGTTAATCCTTCCATGTTTCCTAAATCCCAGGTTTTCCCTTTCTCTGATATACTCTATTGATTATCCATCCATCCTTCTGCACCTTCAACTTCTCTTCCAGAGGTTCCTTCCCCATAGCTTAATACTCCTGTCTCCCTCATCTAGTTTAAAAATCTCCCAATGTTTTCTAATTATTACTGATTTCCTCACAGATCAGGTCCTTGAAGTGCTTATTCATTATATCAGCAGATCCCAAATTGAGGTGGATGTACCCTCAATCTACCCCAATAAAATCTCTTGGGGTGTAGAGACTCACATTAATGTTGGTGAATGCTGGTAAGGACACTGGACACACATGTTGACCCCCGTTCATTTGTGCATTGGATGGTCAGGGGGCACCTGGGACACAAGAGACATGAGCAAAGAGTGAGCTCTCCAGCCTGGAGGTGCTGACGGGGCTCCCTCAGGCATGGCTCTGCCTTCTCTCCACAATGTGTTGCCCTAAGTGGATTGGGGGATATTATTTTAACTAAACTAATCCTCAACACAGGTGGTGTATGATTTAGACTGCTACAGTGAAACTACAGATTGAAGAAACTAATGCAAGCCCCTGAGAATAAGAGAAGCTGATCATTTCTACTCCTAGTGTGTTTCTTCAATAGCCACGTTAAGAGAGATAATAGTTCAATCAATCTACCAAAAGATTTAATTGAAAATTAAGACAGTTAGGGTAGTGTTTGTCATCAGTAGAAAAATCCCTTTTCTTAAATGTATACAGTGACTCGACAGGTTAAATTTATACTAAGTATTCAGAATATAGAGAAACTCTAACTGTCAGCACTCTGTAAAGTTATGCAATCATTCCAATACTCCACAAGATTTCACTAAATTTAGCCATAAATGTTTAGAAGTGAAAGATTAAAAATCCATGTACCATTGGAGAAAACGTTTGGCTCTTTCTACCATGATGGAAATTGCTAGAACACACTGGAAATAAAACCAAATACATTCCTTTATCACCAAATACTATTGGCAGAGGCATGGAAAATACATCTGTTTTTATTTTAAATACAAAGTGCCATGTGAGGAAGACACATGAACCAAGATGATTTGAAGAAATAAGTTTAGAACAAATTATATAGTGTGGAAGGTTGCTATACAGTTGGATGAAAGTACAAATGTTTTGAACATGTCTTAGATTATGGTATCTGTCAGATTCTATTTCAAAAATGACATACACCTAAAATTACTTTCGTGAGCCACCTTCAACATGAAATGACCCCTTCATGGAAAATATAAGTGTAACCACAGTTGATATCAGTAGGTTTACGGATATCACACCACACGTGCAATTCATCTATCACATCATTCACAAACAGGGAGTTACCAGGAGGAAGTTGAAAATAGTGTATATAGTATTAAGTTGTCATTGATGGAACTAATTTCATGAAAGCAAGACTCTTAAACCATAGTTGACTCTTTGATACTTTGCAATAAGAACCAAATGTCCATGGTATGAAAAATCATCATTCCCTACTACAAAAAGAGAAAATATTTAAAGATGAGTTATGCGTTTGTCTTTCCAAAATTTCAAATGTTCCACATTTGCTGACTTTGATAGTAGGATACTCTCTTGGAGAGGTACAAGTGAACTTGTAGCAATGATAGGACAAACTGCTTTTGAAGAAATTCATGCGATGAGAACAGAGTATTGTAAAAGCACATGTTGACATGATTCCAATGTTGAGATTTTTGTTCTGAAAAAAATGTCTAAAATCTCTCGTGTCTGCATACTAAAATCTGGAAGAGTTTTAAAACAGATTAGAAGATTCTGTTTTCAAACAATTTCATCAGGTTTGGGTTAACTGGCTAAAGATGTAGAAATACTATACCTTCCAATTAGTTGCAACAATTGATTGACAGAAGATGTGAGTTTTCCAGAAGAATCTCAAAAACAGAGTTTTGTGTAACTAGTCGATGGAACTAAACAGTAGGTTTCACAATTTAATAAGCGCCAACAGTGTAGTTCATTTGGAGCTACCCATCTTTGTATAAGAGATTTCTCGGCTATGACAACCCTTACAACCAAGGATCAAAACAAACTAAACTTAGATCTTCAAAATACTGTATCAGAGTGTTAAAAACAAACTTTAGAAAATAGAGCACTTTTATTCACATCATTGACAAATTAATGTTTTCATTTTTAGTGAAGAAAGGTTTGTATTAAAGAAGGTAAGTATTTTATGATATTTGAGAATAAAAATATACATACTACATTAATACAGCAGTGTATACATATGACATAAGTATACAGACATACCAATGTCACTTGTCTACCCAGATCACAATCCATTTACTGGTTAGTGTGTTATGGCCTTGATTTATTTACTTTTTCATTCTGGGAACTAGACTTTAACTAATGACTTCTCAATTTTATCGACTGAATTTACTGTTTGATTTGATACAAATTTTCTAATTCCTCCTCCTGAAAACTCCTCTCTCTTGGGTTTTGTGGCAACTTTTCTTCTCTCTTTTACTATTACTTCTTGAAGTTTTCCTCCAGGCACCTCGCTCCACCTGTCCCTTAAAAGTTGGTGTTCACCAGCTGCTCAGCTGTATGTATTTCTATATACTCCCCTGGAGTGGATGGGAGATGTTTCTGCACCACTTCAACCTCTTTGATCTCATCTTTAAGCCATTGCTACAGGGACCAGTTCCACCTAAGATCAGCCCAACATCATCTCACCTACCTGGTACCCTGTCCTAGAGCTTCTGACACTGCCACATAGATGCCTGTGGGAATCTGCTCAGTGCTGATACATGTAACCCAGAAAACCGTGGAGTTACACTCGGCAAAACTTGATCAAAAGGGGCAACGAAGCCTCTTGAATACATGCCTCCCTGTTTCTTCTGAGACCTTTCCTGAAGTTCCCATGGGATGGAGCAGTCAATCACCTGAAGTGGTGACCAACTCAATAAATCCTTGTATTGTCTCATTTCCCTACTATTGAAACAGCATGTAAGACACTGACCAGCTTAAACTAGTTTTGCTTCCTTAAGCAGATTGTTGATTAATCAAACCTTGAGCCATTTTACAAGAACAGCACTGTGCTTGTGCAAGATGGGAACCCATGTCCCCAGGATGACCCTGGAACCAAGAATCTTAAGTCTACAGAACCCAAGTAATAGCGATGTTGCCACCAGAGCCCTTTACAAAGCAAGATGTCCTTCAATAAGAAAAATTCAGCTTCGAGCAGCCCAAGTAGCTTTGTTACCATAAAAGGATTGATTTGAGACTAGCCTATAAGCCAAGTTTGAAATTCCCCTAACCCCTTAAATTTTGCCCCCAACCCTGGATTGGGGAGACAGGTTTGAGCCCTGCTTCTTGTCTCTTGCCAGTGACCTTGCAGTAAAGCTTTCTTTTCTCAGAAGCTGGTACCACAGTATTGGTTTCTATGTGCATTGGGCAGTGAGCCTTTGCTCGGTATCACTACCTCTCACTCATGCTATGTCCCCAATAAACTACCAGCCCTTCAGTCTCCACTTGAGTCCTCTCAAAACAGAATCTGAAACAAAGACGTGGGTCAATCACCAACCACATGTACTTCTGCATCTTCAGGTGTCCTGGGTTTCCATCCAGCCTCTAATTGCCAATGTCTGTTTCCCCCTGAATGACCTGTAGGAATCTCAAGGCCCAAGAAAATAGAACTTATTTCCTATGTTGCCCCTTATTTAGTAAGGGGTGCAACCATTTGAACTGATCACTTCTGAGGACCTTGGAGTCATTCTTGAGATCTCCGTTTTCTCACACTTTCAACAGCTCACAATTCTGAATGCTGTACCTCTTGCCAATTCTGTATACTCCCCCAACCACTGAAGCTTTAGTTAGCATCCTCCTCCTAACTTAGAATCCTCCTCCTGATTAAAAACCCAATTGCTGTCCCATCCAATTTTGTTCACCCCCATTTTTGACCTGCTCTAATCATTTCTTGTTCTATGAATATTTATGACATAAAGACTAATTAAGTAAACATCTATGTGTATAAACCATTCACCAAGAAATGGAGTTTTGCCAATACCTTTGAAGCCTCTATTTTCAATTAGAATCCAAATTCAAGCCCATCCAAGTTTCTTTTAACTAATAGTTCCTTGAAATTGGAACCACTTACAAGGCAGATGATATAGAATCTAGATTTGCAGATTTTATTCCCATGGTGTCATCTGTCGTGTTCTTCTGTCCCTATCTTCTATAAATTGGAAGATCTAGACATTTTTTGGATTCAAGCCTGCATTATTTGGGCAAGAACAGTTAATAGGGGAGTGTTTTAGGCCAGGTGTTCTGGGGCATAGCAAATATTTTTACCACAGGTTCTGACACTTTATTGTAATAAAGTAAAATACCAAGAAAAATGGGAAAAGTGAAGGAGGGATGGCAACCATGACAAGAGTACTTTCGAGTTGGCCATAGTTCTCTGACAAATTGATTTCTCAGTCTGCCTGGAAGTCTTTAGAGAGGGCAAGGAAGTTATTTCCCCCCAAATCCCTCCAACTGAGAAGGAATAGTTTCTCCATCAGTTCCTTTCTCCCGCTGCCAGAGCTCTCCCAGGGACCATAGACTCCCACACACATCTGACGTGCATTCAGAGGGTCTCCAATGGTCTCATGTTTTCAGAGGGAGGGGCCATTAGGCAAGGCTCTGAGCAACCTGAAGCCCCACAATGCAGCCCTCACAGATCCCTTGCTCTGCAGCAGTGGCTGAGGCAGCAGCAACTTTCCTCTCAAGACTACAGAAAAAGTACTAACCAGGGTTTGAGGCACTGGAAACAGACTCAGGCCAGGTGAGTGAGTCCAGAGTGGTGCACATCTGAATCTAGAACTGCTGTGCGGTAACCTTTGATCAGAAGGCACGTAACGTCTCATCTCATTTTGACAAGAGAATACACTGATGGTTTTCTAGAATCACCATTTTCTGTGATACAAGATTCAGGTAAATCCTTCATTGTAAGTTTTATCCATGTTGTTGACTATGCTTGCGATTCATTTTCAGTGCTTATTTCAGCCTCCCCAGACATCAGGGTGCCTGAGCTGATAGCTGCTCAACTTGGATCTGCTTTTCTGAATCCCACCATCTCCAGGGACGCCAGGGAGTCCAGCTCTATACATCCACTGCTGTCCACCTTGGCTTACAGAGGACCTCCCCCACAAATTCCTCAGAGGCTGGTGTCCTCACTGGTGCTCTCCTTTGCGTCTAGAGAAAAAGGCAATCTCTGGGGCATCCTGGGGCACAGACAGCACAAGTCTTCTCTGGCCCGATATTCAAACCATCCAGACCACCTACTTAACATGCTTTTCAACTTAGTCCCCAGAATAGGAAAAAATATGAGGGCTTTTCCAAGCATATCTTTGTATTTAGGGATCAAGGGCTAGGGAAATAACTGCAGAGCAGTGCCAGAGGCTCGTTGGACTAGTTGACTGAGGACTTTGTTAACTGGCTTCATACAACCTTAGTCCAGTTGGAAACTCATAAGCATTTTTCCATGCTTCATATTAACATGTCTAACCCTTTATCCAACAACTCCTGAAATATAGTTACTTAAGTAAGTGACCATAGGTTCCTTTTGGGATGAACTTTGGGGAATCACTACTGTATGTAGTTGCTATAGTATTACATAGCAACGTAGTTCTTTCTTCAAGGGGAGTTAACTAGCACTGGTTCAGGTGAGAACTGAGTAAGGGATAGTGGCTTCCCATTGGAGCAGCTGGTGAGGTCTTCTCACCCACTCCTGCTCTTTCGTCAGACAGGTCAATACCTGTGTGGCCACCGATCTTTCGTACCAGACACACGTTGTCTAATTGCCTTGCGGATCAGGGCCCTCTACTTGCTGTTCTGGCTTTATGGCAACGTGGATGTGACCAACTGTTATTGCCTGACCTGTGCTACTTCCAAATCCTACTATCCCTATGGACACCAGTGAGTCCAGTTTAACATAAACCTCTACCCCTCTCAACCCTGGCCGGTAGATGGCAGCCACCCCCATTTCTCAGTGAGGCTGGTTCCTTCCATCATTAGTACCTTCCTTGTTTTAGGGAAAGGACAGACCTCAGGAGCATCCTGGGGACCATGCTGGCTTCTCTGGTGATGTATAATAAAGGTTTTTAAAAAGCCCACTCTGAACCCTTTCTTAAGACTTTCCCGAGGTAACTGCTATCTCCTCCTCATTTGCTGCATGTCAGTGGCTCTCAAACTCGACTGAAGTTAAAATCATCTGGGGAGTTCTAAAAATACTGATGCTTGGGCCTTGTCTCCTGAAATTTGTAGAAGATTATGGGAAGTTTAAGGGTCAGGATTTTTTTAAAATCTTTACATGATGTGAACGCACAGCCATGTTTAGGACTGATGCTATGGGCCAGCTTTCTATACCCGCTCCCTCGCCCGAAGCTTCTGATAGCTATACCAGAAGCATATTAAGACTGGTTCCATATGTCTTTGCCAGGACATTAGTCCTGTGAGAGCACCCCATAACCTCTCCATCATCCAGCCTAGTGTTCTGCACCCCCTGCTCCAGCACCTTTAAGTCATTCCTGAGTCTTAAGTTCCTACTGACAGGGTCACCAGGTCCTATAGATCCTTTGGTGAATAATCCCTTTTGTCACAAGGACAGACTGCCCCACTGGGGCCATGCTGGACTTGACACCAAGAATTGTCCTAGAAGCTGTGAGGGATACGGGGCATCACTTACAAGGAGCCACCATCAGCTTGTGAGAGATGTGCCTCAGGTGAGGCCCCTGCGTTATCCTTAAGCAAAAGGAGGGGCCCAGAGGATTCTGGGAAACTGGGTGGTTCAAGGATCTGAAGTGCATCTGTCCAGATGTCCCTGGACCAGGATCCTAATTTATCAGGGCCCAATGTTAGTGTACGAGGCTTGCCAGGGTGAGAATTAACATCCCTGTAACTCTATTGTCCTGATCATATACTGGGCCTGATTCTCAGCTACACGTGCACTTTGGCATCATTTAGAGAATTCTCATCCTCTATAGCCATAATCGGTATTTAGCTGAACTGAGCTCCCATTTTTCTTCAGTGCTACTCTGGCCAGTAGCCACCAACTTCTCAATCCCCGTGATCACTATTGCCTCCCCGTCTCTCAAATGTTAGAGAAATTGTATGTGTGGGTACATCCCCTCTGACCTCCATCATCCCCATTCACCACAGTAATTATGATGCTATAATACAGAGGTTCCCAAACTCAGCATCAGAATCCCCTGCAATGCTATTCAAGCACAGAGGCCCAGGCTCTTTGAAGCAGGAAAGTGTCTGGACTTTGTATTTTCCCCAAGTTCCCCAGGTGATTCTGATCCTCACCAAAATGTGAGAATCATTGGTACAGCATGCCACGAGTTATCACCACTCCACTGACACCTGCAATACGGTCTCCTTGTCATAAGGCGGATGAGAACGATTTAATTCCAGAATTCTAAATTACCAGTAGATGTACCCACTCACCGAAGACAGAATAATCTGGACATTAATAAATATAACCATAATAGGTCGTGACACGCTAAATGTGTAAAGTTGTCTAGGTGGAGAGCTGAAGTACTGATCATTAGCCTTAGCTAGTGCATATTGTAACTTTTAACATTACCACTAGTAACACAGAAAGAATATAACCTCATTAACAGAAGGAAATAATGGGACAAAAGTGTAATCAGTTTAAAAGAAGGAGTGGGGGACTTCCCTGGTGGCGCAGTGGTTAAGAATACGCCTGCCAATGCAGGGGACACGGGTTCGAGCCCTGGTCTGGGAAGATCTCACATGCCGCGGAGCAACTAAGCCTGTGTGCCACAACTACTGAGCCTGCGCTCTAGAGCACATGAACCACAACTACTGAGCCCACGTGCCACAACTGCTGAAGCCCGTGTGACTAGAGCCTGTGCTTCGCAACAAGAGAAGTCACTGCAATGAGAAGCCCGCGCACTGCCATGAAGAGTAGCCCCCGCTCGCCACAGCTAGAGAAAGCCCACGCGCAGCAGCGGACACCCAATGCAGCCAAAAATAAAATAAGTAAATGTATAAAAAAGGAGTAGGAAGAGAAGAATCAGACCATGTGGAATAAATCTTAAATCTAAATATTAGTAATAACAAAGGGCTAAATGCTTCAGTTCTCAGGCCTCATAGAAAATCTAGCTCTATATACACATAAGAGATCCAAAGCTTAGGGTTGCAAGAAAGTTGAAGAGGTAGAAAGATACCAGTTAAACAAAGCCGAAAGCTATATTAACATGTCAGACAAAACATACTGGATACACATAATAACTTGATCCCAAACTGACTATCATTTTAAAGTGACTCATGGTTTGGGGCCTCAGAATGTATCAACCAAAATTTGTAGTTCTCTCTAGGTAAAAGACAAATGCATAAACTTAGTGGGATATTAATAGAGTTCCCTCAGTGGATTAAGTAGGCAAATCAGTAAGGATATGTAAGATCTGACCACCATGACAAGCTGGAACACAATACACTGCACACCTAGTAAATGCAAACACATTTAAGCATGTGCAGAGCTTTTGCAGAGAAAAAGCAAATCAAACTTCCAAAGGCAAGTTATACTGAATGAGCACCGATTAAAGGCAAATAGGCCGGAAATCATTCACAAAAGTGACTGAAAACATCATCCTATTATTTGGGAATTAAGAGTCTCACCTGTAGAATAATCCGTAGGTCAGAGAAAAACTCACAGTGCAAATTAGAGATTTGGGGATGACGTACTACTTATTTAGAATGTAGAAATCCTCAAGAGAACGCTCTTCCCTTAAGAGAAAGCCAGATGAGCCACAAAATTTTAACTTTTGATCCCAGAGAGCTGAGGTTGCAAGGCAATCAAGGAGTTAAATTCCAGCATGCTAATCCCCTCTGAGGAGCAGAGCACAGGGAGATGGGATGGAAGCCCCTGCATAGAGGTGGGTAAGGAAAATCGGGCAGAACATTAAGGACTTCTTCAAGGCCAAGTGTGGGCTAAAGTCTGGAATATCTTGAGCTCTGAAACACACAAGAAGTTCACGCTCTCAGGCTCTTGGCCTAGGATCCCCGCCAGCTATTCATGAGAAAGACTGGGACGGAGACCAGAGCCCTGCTTGGTGGGACAGGCTTGTGGGATAGGACTGGCTGATGCTGGAGGCCAGGTACAAACACCTCTTCACTCCCTGAACCTTCTCTCAGAAGGAACTAAAGCCTTATGCCACCAGGAGAGGGGTGGGAAATGCTCTCCCCTCCCCGAGCCTGGCCAAGACCCAAAACCCATCCACCTTTGTAGGAGGGAAGGTATTCCCTCTCTCCCATTGCCAGGACTATGGGTAAGAGCCACAGCTTCTGGGAGAGGGAAGAGCAGGAGACCCCGGAGCCTGCCCCCGTTCCTACACCAATGGATGTGTGTCGCTGCTGGAAAGGGACAGAATGTACTTTCCCGCTAAGACCAGAGGGCATGTGGCTGCCATGAGGATGGGGCAGAGCCGCTCAGAAACCCCCATTCCAGATGTCCAGGAACACAGCCAGACTGGGATGAAGGCTGGACAAGGAGAACAGAGGACCACTCTGCCCTACCCCTGCCCACCCCCCATCCCGAGCCTAGCACTGGCAACAAGCACAGAAGTCTACTGTTGGGGCAGGGCAAGGTCATGGAGAGAGACCCTTTCTGTGGCACAGGAACAGCTGAAAGCCAGGGCTGGGTGGGAACCCTGAGGAAAAGCCTCTGGCACCGTAAACATAAGGCAAAAGCAGGCTCCACTGGAGAAATGGGAAGCGGTGAGAGTTACAACAGTACCAAGAAAACCCCAAACCTAACTCCACATCTGACCAGATGCACTGCCCCTTCCCTCCACACATACAGCCAACAGCCTAACAGCCCATTTCCAGGTGTAAAATTTACCTGTACTGTTCATAAAAGCGAGCATGCCAACATGTTGAGAATGGAAAGAAGGTAACCCATTGCAGAGGGATGACGTAGTCAACAGAGCCAATTCGGGGATGCCTCAGATGTTAGAGCATCACACAGGGATTTTAACTAGGATTCTATGATAAAAGATTTAGTGGAAAGGGTGGACAACAGGCAAGGGCCAGAATAGGCTCGAGTACCCAGAAGGTTAAAATGACACAGGGGGTGGCTGGAGCAGGGATGAGGACTTCGATACATGAGTCTAGGACGGAGGTTTTCACATGGGGCAAAGAACTCGAGTATGAACCCGATCGTGGGCCAAAAGTCTATCAATTGCAGATACAAAGACCTGTAGATGTAAAAGGCAGCTTATTCTACGTTGTCTTCTAAAGTTATTTTATGACTTGGGGTAAGGCAGAAGGAATCCTTTGGTGTGTAGAAAGCACACAAGAATGTCAAATGATTTACTCTAAAGAATTAAGAGTTAAGGAGGTATCCGAGGGAAAAGACTAAATTGGGAGAAAACATTTGCACCATACAAACTAAAAGAGACTAGTATTTTGATTATATAATGAACTCCCATAAGTCAGTAAGAAAAAGTCCTCAAGAGCAAGTTGTGAACAGAGTTCACATAAACAGAAATAACCAGTTAACGTGAAGGTGGCTGGTTAACACTAAGAATCACGGAACAGAAGTTAAACAAGATTACAGAAGCACCAGGTGGGCAGCCGTTATGATAAAGACTACCTGGCTATATACCAGTCGGAGTCCCGACTTGGGAGACAAACGGCTCCCTCAGTTTAGAACATGAGGAGGGTTTGTTTGCAGAGGGATTCCTCACAGGGGTGTTGGCGGTGTGTAGGGGAAGCACAATGGTTAGTGCAGTAACCAAGGGGAGAAGCTGTTATTCTCCCCCAGAGGGGTTCAGGGGAGGAGTCGTCACCTTCTTTTAGCTCTCTCACCAGTGCTCCCTACTGGTGAGCCCCAGCTAGAGACCAGAGGGCCTGGGAGATGAAGTCCATTCAGGTCAGCCTCTGGGAACATAAGAGGTGGAGAAAGGAGTTCAGAGGAGCCAATGGAAGATCCTTGAAACTCTACATTGTTAGGGACCCAGAGCCATGACAATTTTCAACGTAACTGGGAATGGGAAATATACAGGAGCTTTAGTGGTTTCCGGTAAAATGTAAGGTCCACACACCCAATGGCTCCAGGATATACACCACAGAGAATCTTAAACCTGTGTACTGGGACACACAGTCAAGACTGCTCATAGCAGCACTGCTTAGACAGCAAAACCCTGGAACGAATCCCAGCATTCGATGTTTGCTCCCAGTTTCGGTCTTTGCCCTTCTGTTCCACTCAGGGTGCTGCAGGGGGCCGATCCTTGAACTTGTAGGCTGCGTTTCCCAGGGTCCTCATTCAGTGGCTCTTAGCTGCTTTGGGCCAGCGAAAGCCCTGGTGAGGGATTGAAGGATGGAAGAGTCCAGGGTATTTTCCTTTTCCTCTTTGTCTCAGGCAGCTCCTCCGACTCAGGTAGGCCCACCTTGGTTTCCACCTCTCCAGCTGCCCCCATCCCAGGCTCCCTAAGGCCGTTTTCCCCTGCTCTGTCTCCCCAACCCAGCGGCAGTAGTGCATCCCTGAAGCTGTTCTTAGTTTTCTCACCATCTCATTCCCTGTTTCCCAGCACTTCCATCTGCAGATTAACTCATTACCTGGATTAAATTCCCTCTGTAGTAAATACTTGGAATGCTTTGTTTTCCAGGTTTAGACCCTGACCGATAAGAGTGTGAGGATATGCTGCATTAAAAAAAATGCCAAAGATAAAGATTGCCTAATTCATTGTATGAATCTAGCATAGTTTTGATACCATAGACAGAATGAGAAGAGCAAGCTATATGTCAACATAATTAACAGATGCAAGGAGTCTAAAAATATTGGAAAATCAAATATAGTAGAGTATTAAAATATATAGGGACCAAGTAGAATTTGTCTCAGAAATGCAAGGATAGATCAGTATTGGAGGAGATATCAATAACTTCATTAACATATTAGAGAAAAACCACATTATCTCAAGTTTCAAAAAATCATTTGCAAACTTTATGAATGAGTGAATTTTGTCAAGCTAGGAATAAAAGGAAACATCATAGCTTGATAGAGAATCTTCCAAAGGCTTAGAGCAAACATCACATTTAATGAGCCATTAGAAGCATTCGGTTTATTTAGATGGTATTACTACTCTTGCTATTGATGTTGTACTGGGAAATTAAATACTGCTAGTATTAGGAAGGGAGAAATATTTGTAGCTATGATCATATTTCAAGTTCAAGATGAAAATTCAAGTTCAGACTGAGCACATGCTGAACCTATACTTATTATTCCTCACCTCATATGTCAATGTTTCAGAAAGGTCAAGAAAGAAAACACAGCCATGCTTAAAATGGGGAGGGAGGTTGAAAGGGGTACTAGACCCAAGACAGTGCTCCATGCAGGACCCCAGGATGAAAACTCTAGTTGTGATGGGTGACGTGACTTTCTTCTGCTTAAGACAACACTGCCCATGGACACCTGCCTCCATCCCCCTGGGGAAGGTACAAAGATGACTTCCTGTGGTTCATGCTCAAAAGTGGGGAGTGGCGGAGGGATTGATACAACCAAGATAAACCCAGTTACTCAGGCCTCTTGACATCCATGAGCTCAAATACACCAGCTCATTCCCTTCAAAGTCAAACTTACTGATAGTATTTTCTTAAGCTTTATCGTAGTCAAATCTTCCCCTCCCTGTTTCCACTCTCATATTAGATTAGAGATGGTAAGCTTAAACTGAGGAAGCAGTCTGTCAAAAGCTAAGTGACCAGTTAATGGTCAAGTCTCCCTAAGCCCCATCATTTATCATCTAATAGGTCTACTCCATAACCAAAAAGAAAAAAAAGCTATTCCCTATCCATCCCAGTACCTAGAAGGGCCAGCTCTTGGATGTATCAGTTCTGTTTTAATACATTAATTTCTGCTTTTGTTACTTTTAGTGATCTCACTTAAACAGAAAACTTGTTTACGGAATTGGGCTAAAGCTATAGTTACAACTGAATGTTCTGTAATGTCTTTAAAAACATGTGTTTTTAAAAATTAAGGTTATGAGTTTACCTCTGGGTATTTGATTTGTTCTTTGAACCGGTAGTTATGAAGCAGAGCAGTTTAGATTGGAAGAGCATGGGAATTTTTTCTATTGCATAAATTATATTCCCTTGTGACAACGTAATTTCTGCCTTTTGAAATGTAAGATTCTCTGGCCTAGTACAGAATCTATTTTTATTAGCTTTTCATGGATGCTCAGGAAATTCACACTCTTAACAGGGTACAAAGTTCAATGTCTAATTGTCAGTTTAGCACAGAGCTCCATTTTTTTCTAAGAAAATCAGATAGGAGATGAAGAAATGTAACCCAACAGTCACATTCTTGGATATATCCCAGAGTATTCTCAGATTCATAAATATTCTAGAATATTCATTTTGGTGTTAAGGAAAGTTGGCAAAGAACCTAGACATTCATTATAGGAAATGAAAAATAAAATTACAGAAGTTAGAAACCATGAACTCCATGTAGTGTAACAGCCAATTTTGGTGTTAAATGAAAGTGAAAGATCTATAGCGCAATATCAGTTATGTAAATGAAAAATACATGCAACATTTTATATTACCCAAGGATAAATGCATATTTTCAGACATTTAACACACTCTAGAGTGATTAGCTATGGGAGAGGTTGAAATTGGAGTGAAAAATCAAGGATAAGGAGAGAAGAGGAAATAAAGGCTACAATTGTTCTGGTTTAGATCATTTGATATTTGGTACCTAAGACATCAGGCTCATGCAAGTCAGCTGATTTGTACTCAGATCCTTTGCCTCCCTCCCCCTGAAAACTACTATTTGCAGGTTCCCCTGCTGTGACGCGCAACTTCTAAGACAGCCCTTATGATCCCTGCTTCCTGGGATTCACACCATTCCATAACAACCTCCCCCTCCGTGTGGGCAGGACCTGTCACTTGTTTCTAACTAGTAGGACATAGCAAGGGTGATAGCATGTCACTTCCGTGCTTATGTTTTATAAGACATCATCTGCATAAGATGAAGGTCACAATTTCCCTTTTGGCTTTAATGAAGCAGCCATCTGTGTTAGGGAAACCCATATGGTAAGGAAATTAGGGAAACCTCTAGAAACTGAGGACTGCGTCTGGCCAGAAGCCAGCCAGAAACTGACTCCCTCAGTCCAAAACAAGGAACTGAATTTTACTGACCGTCTGAGTTTGGAAATAGATTCTTCCCCAGTCAGGCCTCTATATGAGAAGGTAGCCCAGCCAACACCTGAACTGCAGCTTTGAGAAACTCTGAAGCAGTCAAACAGGACCAGTTAAACTGTGCCCGATGCTTGAGCCTTAGGAACTGTGGTAACTGTGTATTGATTTCAGCTGCCAGGTTCAGTCATGTTCTTGTGCAGCAATACGGAAACAAACCTCTCAACTTCTAGCTAGGTTCAGAAAATGGCACACTGACAGAATGTTGGGCAGAGGATACACAGCTCAAGTATTTACCTTCTGTTTCAGCTTTGAGTATCATCTCAGTGACTCTGTGTTCCATGCTCCTGCCAGATAGCCTCACGTGACAGCGGTTCCTAGGCTCTGGGAACACCAGACCCTCACTTTGTCTCACTAGCCTGCTGTTGCCAGTTCTCTGGGTTACTGCCCTCATCCCTTTTTGCTTTATTTTTATGGTAGCTATGTAATGAATTCTTTTGAAGTCTTTCCAATAAGGAAAACTGAGCCAACATTGACAAAAGGGCTGATCTTCAATGGATTTGTTCTTGAGTTATAATGAAGTATCATAAATATATGTAAAATATTGAGAGACAAGATCTAAGTAGAGTGATATGTCATTTATACATTGGATAATTCATATTGTTAAGATGCCCATTCTCCCCCATTGATCTATATCATCAACACAACACCAAAGGAAAATAATTTTCTATAGTAACTGACATTCAAAAATTCATCTGGAAGTGGAAGTAGAAAGCCCAAGTCATTTTAATATAGAACAAAGCAATTTTATTACCTGATTTCAAGACTTAATAGAGCTACAATAATCAAGGCAGTCTGGTATTTGCATAACGTAGACATACATCACTTGTCATGTCAGGCTTTCTGGGAGGCAGATACTGAGAGAGTTAGGGATGCAAACATTTTGAAAGAGAAATGCCTTTGAAAGGGAAAGAGGAGGAAAGGTGGGTCGGGAGAATCCACCAAGTTGCAGTATAGACCTGACAAAGTCTCTGCAATGTAGAAAATTTGGTCCTGAGGGGAGGTCCAAAATGGATAGAAATAGCTAGGTCTTTGATCAAAGTAGTGGTGGATAAGAGCAAGCTCTCCTCTGGGCAGCCTCCAGCCAATGACTGACCAAGGTGGTGGTACAGTAATCGGTTGGGGCAACACTGAAAACACGTGACCTCACATAGAAAGCTAAGGCAGACCCTGAGAGCTAACAGCTGAAAGATATCAGATAACCGTTCTTCTTGTACCTGGGCAGTGAGTCCTTTCCTGAATACATCAATAGAATAGGAAATCCAGAAATAAAGATCCGTTGGAACATAGGAAACTTAACAAAGGCACCCACATAATTCAGTGGAGAATATGTTTTCATATTATGACTAAAACTAGATATTTCATATGGAAGAGAGTTAACTACAAATCCTACCTCATACCTCGATCTACACATAAAGGTTAAGTTAGGTCTGTGATTCATTTCTAATTAAGTGCTAAAGCTACAAAAGTTTCTGAACTTACATAGGACTGCTATTGACCTGTTCATCCTCCCTCCTGGGGGGATCTATAGCTGCTTTCGCACTACAGTGGCAGAGTTGAATTTGCAACAGAGACCATATGGCTCGCAAAGCCTAAATTATTTAGTACCTTAGCTTCTTCAGAAAAGATTTGCTCAGCCATCCTATAGGGTGTGCTAGGTTATCTGGTCCAAGCAGCATAGGCTGGACCGACTGAAGAGCCTGTTTCTTCTACGGGTCCCACTTGGAGTTTGCAGTCTCTATACTCAATGTTTGCACGGCAGTAATCCTAACCTTACAGACAGCCCCACGCGGTGTTGTGCTGTATTCATGATGGAAGGTGTAATAATTCATCTTTTACTTTGCGCAGAATGTCCCAACATACCCTTGGTCACTGGTCTTGTAAAAGTCTGACTGATGTGGCAGGTCCTTGAATCTTTGGTTTGTCTTCCACCCCATGAAGCACACTGCTTTACCAATACCTCCAATGTGTTAGCCCCTTACTGCTCATCTAGACCAATTAGTATGTCATCAATAGAATGGATCAGTATGCCCTTCGGTGCGTTCAGATGGACCTGATCTCAACTTCAACAGAATATGCAAGTTGATGAAGCTCTGGAGCAAAATCAGATTTATGATGTCTATTCCTTGTAGATGTGAGCCACTTCTGATTCTCCGAAAAGAAGATATTAACCATATTAACGGCTACATACCATGTATCTGAGGCCAGGTTAATCAGTTCTAACAAAGGTAGACATCACTGCAGCTGCTAACATCACTGCAGCTGTGATGGGGGCTACTACTAGTAGGCCCAGCAAACTCGCTCCAGACTCTGGATTTTTCAGCCACCAGACTGGTGAATTAGATGGATATAATGGGCACCATTATCCCTGTCTCCTTTCGATATTTTTTAAGTGGCATAACTCTTCACCACTTCCTCCTGGGGTGTAATATTGTCTTGATTCTGGCTGGAAGAGAGCAGTTTTAGAAGCTCTCATTTGCCTACCGGGTAAAGCTACCATGGCCAAGGGCTCAGTATGGGAAGTGCGCCAACCACCAAGTCAATTTATAATTACAGAAGATGTCAATTTTATCGAGTACAGAACTGGGCAGGATGGGCGAACAGACCAATAGAACAGAATTTAGACACGAGCCCATGCATACATGGCAATTTAACATTGACTTAGATATATTGCTGGTCAGTGGGGAAAGAATGTACTATTTTATAGGTTATCCATAAGGAAAGAGAATTAGATATTTAATTCATCTGTAATTGATTTGTAAATGGTGTGAGGCTAATACTGAAGTGTGCGGCAGCGCTTTAAGAAAATGAAGGATACTTTATGACTTTAAGGATGGGTTTCTTCATCTAAATCTAAATACTTTTCTAATTAATTTCTTTCTTATGAACTTGATTTAAACCAAGTCACTGTAAATTAAACTAGCACCTGGCTAAGCCAGTTTGGCCCCCAAGGAAAGGAAAATGGAGATGTAATTTTTTTTTTTTTAAGATGTTGGGGGTTGGAGTTTATTAATTAATTAATTAATTTTTGCTGTGTTGGGTCTTCGTTTCTGTGCGAGGGCTTTCTCTAGTTGTGGCAAGCGGGGGCCACTCTTCATCGCGGTGCGCGGGCCTCTCACTATCGCAGCTTCTCTTGTTGCGGAGCACAGGCTCCAGACGCGCAGGCTCAGTAGTTGTGGCTCAAGGGCCTAGTTGCTCCGCGGCATGTGGGATCCTTCCAGACCAGGGCTCGAACCCGCGTCCCCTGCATTAGCAGGCAGATTCTCAGCCACTGTACCACCAGGGAAGCCCTGGAGATGTAATTTAAGGGGGCCCTCGAGAAGCAGGAGACAGTTGTTGGTACATCACTTAAGACACTGAAGTATTACTGTATACGTGGAGGTTCAGTAGGGCCTCAGCTTTGTTTCAGAAAGTTCTCTGGAACCTGGATACTCAGTCCCATTAGTTCAAGTTCATGCCAAGCAGGGGATTTCAGCAAAACCAAGATGTACTTTCTCTAGGAGATTTTGCTCTTGCTAACAGGACTTTCTTTGAAGGCAGAAGCGATTCAGGGCATTTCATCTCTTAGGTCTGTCCTGCACTTCTGTCCATAACTTGTACCACCACTACTATGTTTGCTCTTCTTTGTCACTGCCAGTCAGGACCAATACCCAGCCCTGATTGTGGGAACCACACTAACTACCTAGAACCTCAAAGTTCTGATATATCAGGGCTGTGCTATCAACTACAAGTTGATGCCAGAGAACACGCTGTTCAATTCTATTTCACTTCCCAAGTATCTCCTTCAGCTCGGTGTCGGGGCTGGAAGAGACGATCTGGAGCTGTAGCAGGGCACTACTCAATTAGGCCTGCCCTTCGACTCCTAGGCTGTGGGAGAGACAAGTATGACACAGGTAGCAGAGTTCCATGACAGCCGTGAGAATGCATCTCAGCTCTGACTGCAGGGAGTGTGACTGATCACAATTCCTCCCTGCTGTGCTCTAAGATCTTTCACTGACTTTTTATGAAGGCCAAGCTTCTCATGATTACTCCCAGACAATGACTGATTGCCATAGAGACACTAAGGCAGGTCTATTCCTGGGGGATGTGGGACCCCTGACAAGCAGCTTTGGCTTGACTCTCCTTTGAGTTGCATTGCAGGCTGACATAGTTCTACTCAACCTTCATTCTGCCTTTCATTCCTTTAGTTGAGGTCAGATCAGCGTTGCAGTCTGACAGCTCTCCAGCCTCTTTGGACCTCTCCCCATTTTCTCACAGGTGTTTCTTGCATATTTAATCTAGTCTTGCCATCTTTCTTGCAGGACCTGGGCTATCACATTTCTTCAGTTTATAGGATTCACTATATATCAGACACTTGAAGTGAGCCTACATAAACTGAGAACACTTTCCAACTTGCTGAGGCCAGAATAACCTTGATATTAACTTAAAAGGATGTTGCTAGAAAATAAAACTATAGGCCAATATGCCTCATAAGTATTGCAAAGATCTTTAAGCTTACCGAATCAAATCTAGCAAATAAAAAAATATATCATGACCATGTGAATCTATCCTAGGAATGCCAGGTTAGTTTAAGTCAGTAATTTACCACACTAATAGATCATCTTGGGAAATGCAGGAAAAGCATATCAATTTAATACCCACTTATTATAATAGTTCAGCAAACTGGGAGTAAAAGACAACTTTCTCATGAAAGGATGTTCATGAAAAACCTAGAACTTGCACAATCCTTAATTCTGAAATATTATTGCCTTCCAATCTTGTGGGAAAACGTTTAATGTCTACTTCTATTCAATACCATGTTATAGGTCATAGCCAGTGCAATAAGGCAAGAAGTGGTTTATAATATTTATGTTTACATGTGTGGAAGTTTTTATTTACCCTGTGGAAGTGGGCAGTCAGGTAGACAACAGGCAGTGGGCTAGACCTGAGTTCCAGCACTGACAGCCTCAGCCCCCGTGGACTAAGGAAGGAATGAAGTTGGAGGTTTAAGGTGCTTCACCCCACCTCCCATCCCAGAACCTGGGCACTGGGGTACCTCAATTGTAGTGCCTTTCCATAAGCTCCCAAGTAATACCTCAAGTCCCTGACAGTATGCAGCAAGTGCTGAGGGAAGAAGTGTGACTCAGATAAGCATGGACCTCGGCCAGTTGACTAGGGCTTATTCTAGGACAGCCCTTCCACCAAGATCTTAGCCACCCTGCTTGTGAATGAGCAAGGATCAGAACAGGTAGGCAGAGCTTGGAGCAGAAATTTGCTACTAGGTGAGAACCAGAGGATCTACTTCTAGCCTCCTGGCCTCTTCTTACCCTACTGCTCTCCTTTCCCACCCCGGGCCAGCTCCGCTCAGATTGGGGGGGCCAGGGAAGCCTAGGACCTCTGCCCTGGCTTCTACCTCCAGGGCCTACTTCACACCTATCTCCCCAACCATCTTCGCGAGGTGCCAAGTAGGGGCTCGGGGAAGGGCACATTAGGACCCAAGGGACCTTCACCCCCTAAGTTCTCCTTCACCCCCCTAAGTTGTAAGGCACCTTCCTACTGCAACCCTCTACCAGACAAGTCGTTTAGATGTGGCTGTAAGAGCAGAACTGGGAAAACCTTGAGGCTCATAGCCTCTTCCCCTCTGGAGGATCTGTGAGATCAAACCACCTAATCTGTTAATGGGTAACAGACCCGCCCCCAAAGAAGAGGCTCCTCTGCCTTAGATACTGGGTGAGCTATGTATTTAAGACATCTTTACATATACACTTCAGTTAAATATAACGATAGAGGTTGGGCACGTACCAACGGTGCTGACTTCATTCATCATTCTCTTTAGTAAGGCTGCCCTGTCTCTAGATCAGTTTTGGTGAAGTCTTTTAGGACTCCATTTAACACAAACAGAAGGCCTTGGCTTTAAGTACTTCCTGTTGTAATGTTTACTGCATTCTAATAACAAACTCATTGATTTCTTCTGATTGGCTTACATTATAGATGGCCAAGAGAACATTTTCTTATTCAAGGCTACCATAACAGATGAAGCAAGAGTAACAAGGGTAAAACTTGGTAGTCTTATTACTTAGTCAATTGTGTATTAAGATACTTTAAGGTTTTGTAGGTGCTTGTAGTGTCTGTTGCCATATACCCTCTGCCCATTACTGAGTTTAGCTGTAGTTCCATGGAAGCTGAGATTGATACACAGAGAGCAAGACGGGGGGTTAAACCCTCCACTTCTTGCCCAGATCTGCTTCCAGTGAGAGCAGCCCAATAGCCCTAAGGCTAATACCTGAGAGCAACCATCTACCAGTGGAATGCAAAAATTCATTCAATAAATGTCCCTGCTTCCCAAGCTTCTGGCTTACAATGCTGCAAGGCATCCTCTCGAGGTTTCAGCAGAGCCAAGCTCCTATTGCCCATAACAAACCTCAATGCTTTCCTTCCTTTTCACTCTTGGTTCCCTCACTCCTGCTCTATGGGATTCATTCCCCAATACACCACCTGCACTGAAGTCTTTGTCTTGGGTTCTGCTTTCAAGGAAGCTGAGCTAAGGACAGTAGAAGGCCTTAGAAAACAGACTCTCAAGATAAAAGTCTGGAACTAGAACAGCTTAAGAGCAGCAAGTACTGCGATGCTGCTGGTAAGTGGGGTGGTGATAATGCCCAGCTTGACGCTGTACTGCAGTTACTAAGACTCACCTGTGTTGCGTGCGGCTGGGGCACAGAGTGAAGGAGAAACGTGGATTACGCACTTGAACGATATGGGCACCACGGTCATTATAAGTTGTGGAGTTGGCTGGCACTTGTTAACGGCTTTGGAAGCCTGAAAGGATGACAGACTCAGAAGCCAACTTCAAAGAGAAAGCAACCAGCTCAGGACATGTGGCCATAGCCAGAGGCCTTCATGACCTTGGAAGGCCATCATGTCCTGCAGCTAAAGGGCTATAATAATTAGGTTATGGGTTTGAAGAGTGGCAAAGTTGCAGAAGAGACCATGCACAGTACTGGTACGTCTCCCATGCTGAAGCCAAAACCCAATAAGGAAGGAACAGTACTCAAGACATGGGTCAGGTTATGCTAAGTAGATGAGCCCAAGAATGTTTGGTCAGATTCCTTTGAAAACTCCAGGTTGGCAGAAGCAAGCTCCTACCACCTGCAAGTGGCGAGCCACTGGTCATCGCCTCAAGACCATGCTACTCCACTTGATTATGCTTGTCATCAAGATTATCCCTCCCTTTTCCTCATTGTATAAAGAGACCTCAAATCGTGTAAATTAGAGCAAAATGAGAAGACAAATATCTTGCAGACAAAGGACCAAGATAAAAACCCACAAGACCAAATAAATGAAGAGGAAATAGGCAAACTACATGAAAAACAATTCAGAGTAATGATAGTAAAGATGATCCAAACCCTCAGAAATAGAATAGAGAAAATACAAGAAAAATTTAACAAGGACCTAGAAGAACTAAAGAGCAAACAGTAATGAACAATACAGTAACTGAAATTAAAAATACTCTAGAAGGAATCAATAGCAGAATAACTGAGGCAGAAGAACGGATAAGTGAGCTGGAAGACAGAATGGTAGAATTCACTGCCACAGAGCAGAATAAAAAGAACCAAAAGAACGGAGGACAGTCTCAGACCTCTGGGACAATATTAAGCACACCGACATTTGAATTATAGGCATCCCAGAAGAAGAAAAAGGGTATGATAAAATATTTGGAGATTATAGTCGAAAGCTTCCAACATGGGAAAGGAAATAGTCAGCCAAGTCCAGGAAGTGCAGAGAGTCCTATACAGGATAAACCCAAGGAGAAACACGCCGAGACACATAGTAATCAAACTAACAAAAATTAAACACAAAGAAAAAAACATTAAAAGCAGCAAGGGAAAAGCAACAGATAACATACAAGGGAATCCCCATAAGGTTAACAGCTGCTCTTTCAACAGAAACTCTGCTGGCCAGAAGGGAGTGGCAGGATATATTTAAAGTGATGAAAGGGAAAAACCTACAACGAAGATTACTCTACCCGGCAAGGATCTCATTCAGATTCGATGGAGAAATCAAAAGCTTTACAGACAAGCAAAAGCTAAGAGAATTCAGCACCACCAAACCAGCTTTACAATAAATGCTAAAGGAACTTCTCTAGGCAGGAAACACAAGAGAAGGAAAAGACCTACAAAAACAAACCCAAAACAATTAAGAAAATTGTAATAGGAAAATACATATCAATAATTACCTTAAATGTCGATGGATAAATGCTCCAAAAGAATAAGAATTGCAGCATCTTATTCATCCAAAAATATGGAGTTAAATCCCTGCTGGTTACAGAAATGAAGACCCTACATGTTCCCTGCATGTGGCTTCCAGGCTCTGTGTAGCTCCCATACACCCTTGCTCCCTAAACAAGATTAATCTCGTTTTCTTAGTCTTTTTACCAGGGAGGTCAGCTACCTCCATTTTCTAATGGAGTTCAATTAGATAATAAATCAATTCTGATTAAGGAGGCATTATCCTCCTGTTGAGGTGCCAGAGTCTCAGCTTGGGAAAGCTGCTGTGTTGGGGATTGTTTGAAGGAAAAAAAGAAAATCACTATTCTAGGGATTGTTCTCCTCCTAACAAGTGGTTTTGCTTTAACAAAGCAAAAAAGTTAACATATCTTTCTTCAACTCGTTTTTGATTTAGCATAGCACTGTTTGCTATTTGAGAACTTTGTCAATGCTACACAAGTGTAATTTCAGTCCATGTCAGAAGGATGTCTGGCAGTAAGACATAGCTGAAGAGGACACTGTGTAATGTAGTTGTACTACAAAAGTTTTTAAAACTTTACATACTGATTAACTCATCTCAGAAATAAAACATTCCACACAGTAACAAAGATTCCTTGGGTTGCCCTCAACATGAGATCATGTCGTCAATATCTCACATCTAAACGAACAAGGCTTTGAAGATGGAGATGACATACGTGGAGCCCCAACTCAAACTCAACCTGACTTCCAATTTCAGCCATGGCCTGAATTTGAAGCCTTACTTCAAGATTTCAGACAGCACCATGCCAGCAACTCACTTCAAGCTTATAACCCTTTGCCCAGAGTGAGCCCCTCTGCATTCACTTTCCGATCCAGGGCTCCCCCAATTCCGTGGAGGCAGGCAGGAGCCTGCTAAGCTTTAAAGAAGCTCACAGCACATAAACTGATGGTTAAACACTCCTGGCTCTTCATCCTTCAAGCAAATAATTCCTGGAGGTGTTTTGATGGATCTGAGAGGTCTCAGCAGAATTAAGCCCCTGATATTAACAGCAGGGATACCAATGCCCTTTCTTCCGTCTCCTCCTGTTTGACCACACCCCAAATAAGATACCCTTACACAAGTCCTCCCTCACGTTTCTAAGGGAATCCAGGCTAAGACAAGATCCCTTCATACCCAGCCAGATGAGGAACACAGCCTCAGCATGGGTCAAGTTGAGTACGTTTTATAACCAAGTTAGATTTGTTGAGAAAGTTCTATTCTTAAGTTTCTGGCTCAGGCAAGAAAGTCACTTGACATCTACCCAAATGAATCCATCAACTAATAGTTGCCTACCACTGCTCAGGGACCTGTCACATAGATCATTCAAGTTTATAAGGGGGAAGTTTCAGGAAGACAGGACTAAGTTTGAAGCTTCTCAAGGATCAGAACAGAGACAAGTTAGTTAATTCCAGCACTTTTCCAACCAACTCAAGGAGAACTGAGTTTGCGCATGCCTCTTGCTTCTCCCATGTTCTTTGTTACTCAGTTCTGACCACTGAATAGCTTTCCCCACATCTTAGACCTGAGACCCTCTTTTCAAGAGACATTTAAGAAGCCTTCTTGAAACTTAACAGGAGTTAGAAATAGACATTTGACAAATGCATGCCCCACAGAAACTTCAGAGGTATGTCTTGAAGCAAGTGAAGTTGTTGGTGGTGGACAAGTAGAAGAGATGGATTAAACCTGCTCAGGCACTTCAAGGACGCAGGCTCTGGAGAAAGGCATCATATACACGTGTACACATTAAGGGATTCTCCACACAAGTCCACATTGACATTGCCTTATGGAGCTGCTAACTCCCAAGTGCCATCAGTTGGTGGTGTTCACTTCAATATGGAATGCTTTCTCAGTCCTCCAAACTCCAGCTCACACACTGGTGGCCCGTTAGAACCCTACACTTCGGAATTTCACTGCCATCCATAAGCTTTCTGGAGTCTTACATGACTAAGCAGCTGATGAATATTCTATTTAATCACATAAGAACTGTCCCTTTACATAAGTCTGTGCAGAGCTGCTTGTAAGCCTGAGTAGGCATAATAGCCTATAGTTACCCAACTCCTATGCAATTCAAGTCTGAATTGACAGTGGCAATACTAAATCTTTCCCCTTGAAGTTAATGTCATACGAAAGTTAAAGCTTCAGCCATAAGACTTCAAGCATCTTAATCTAGATCTGTTAAATTGCTACTTAATTGTCTTGAAGATGGAGGCTGGTGAGCATTCATTCGGCACACACATATGCCGCTTTTAGCAGGGCGCTGAGGACCCTCAGGGTGAGGTCAGAATAAAGTTTCTAGAAGGGTTCTCAGAAGGTTGAGTCTCTTGGGGCTTCACCCACTTTAAGGAAGCATGCTAATGGCTAAGTCCATGGTATGTCCAGTTTGATGGAGCTCATAGGAAAGGTGGCCATCCTAAAAAACTGTATCCAGATAGAGCTAGTTTCCAAGAATCTCAGAAAGTTCAAAAACCAGATTCAAATAATGTTACTATTAGTGTTACTTTCTAGTTCCGACAGTCATCTTTCCAGTCCTGGAATTTTACCATTTGAAATAGTGGATATGAACAAAGTGAAAACTAACGAATAGTCCAGAAGACCAGAAATGCTGGGTTGAGGCTAAAATGTAAGTAAATGTTCAAGTTATCAGGGACAGTATGCAAACACAGCTGGAGGGGGTGACAGGAGCCTGAGTCATTCTCTCCCCAAACCCAGCTTCCCTGTGTCCCCAGGCTGGCAGAATAGGTACAGAGAAAGCCCTCCTGTTGAAGAGATAGGTCTGTGTCTAACCTGAAAGCATCTCTAACAAGGTATGCGATGATCTAAAGTTTTCCCACTAGTGCATGTCCTATGTTGTGTAGTAGAATCTTAGCCCATCACCACCCCCTACCCAGCCACTACCACGGTAGGGGGTACCTGAAGCCCATGGGTTGTTGCAGCCTCTGCTGAAGCCTTTATCCTAGAGTCTTCCTCCCAAGCACATTCTGCTCCTGGCTTCTGATCTGATTCACTCTCCCACTTTGTTTTTATCTCCGCCACCAGTGCCTGATACTATTCCTTTGGAGAGGGCGTTCCTTTGACAAGGACAATTCACGTTGTCCCTTTGACCCCACATGCTCCCACATGGTCACCTTCTCTGCTGCTTGTCCAACCCTGTAGGTGGTACCTAGTTGTTACTTGTAGTTGGAGCTGGGTAACTCCAATACTAACCATTCCAAGCATGACCTTCATTCTGTTCAATTTAGTAACCAAGATGAAAGACCCTTTGGTTCCTTCTCCCCACTATGCTGCCAGCTCTACCAACAGCCCTTCTTGAAGCAAAGGGAGTCTCCAGAAGCTCACGCCTCCCACTCCTTAGGTAAGTCAGCAGGTTCCACTCACACGTTGCCCCTCAAAGAGGGACACTGGCATTGCTCCAAGCATGCCAGGATGGGGTCCTGTCACATGGAATGCTGACGATCTGCCCACTTTAGCAGTTAGCCCAGGAGGTGAGATTGACATACTCCTGCCAGTCGACATGAATGTTTGCCTCTTGTTAATTAGATCATGTTTCTTCATTTCTAAGTGCTTATGTCAAAGGTGCGGGTAGCTAATTAAGCCAGAAGGAGAGATCACTAGAACGAGTTTTTCCAGCTGAGTACAAAACACAGCAGACATTCCCATCTCCGGTTTGTGGGACTTCCCAAGGTAGTTCTCAGAAGTTGTCGCGAAGTTCTCACGTCCAGTCCCATGTCTAATGCCTGATGGACAAGGGAAAGTAGATCTTCTTCTGAGTGTGTGCACATGAGGTCCTTAAGCACAGTGATGTTCAAGAGACTGAGGGTTGGAACTGGCCAGGAGAGGGAAGAAAAGGGGCCATCAGGTATCAGAATGGAGGCCTATAGATCCTGTCAAAGTGGGGAGGCTGAGGCCACAGCTGAGGAACAGGAGATGCGGATATTCCAAAGTTATTATATAGTGAGCTTGTCAACGCCCACACCCAAACCTGTCCACCACTAACCAAACGGCACCCAAAGGAGTTTGACTTGGGTGAACTGGGCAGGTGGGGAGTCTTGTCCTTGGCTGGAATCCTTCCCACTTAAGTCTCTGCAGTGAACCATCTGAACAAGCAGCTCAAATAGAATTTAGACAGAAAAATGCATGAAGCAGAACCAAGAGTTCACCTATGGCAGAGCACCAAGGGGATGGATTTAAGAGACCATGTCCCCTCTCCGGAGAACTCAGGTCCCTGTAAATGACCAGATCAGGCAATGCACAACTTGGTGGGCTTACAGCACTTGTGAATTGTGATTCAGGAAGGGGAATTTGGTCCTGAAGAGCTTTGAAGGGCTTTCTTTTCTAGTCATTCTGAAGCCTTACACCTATCACCAACTGTCCAAACACTAGCAAGTGAGGAGCAGACGTCTGAGCGATTTCTCCAGCGACATGAGACAGCCGTACTGGAAGATCTGAAGCTTCGCCGCTCCTTTCCACATGAAGCAAGACAGGACAGTGTGGAAACTCGTTGGCTGGAGGCGAGAAACAGGACTGACTTCCCAACAAGCACCAGAGGGAAGAGCCCCCCAGCCATACGTACACTCAGTCCCGAAAGAGCCTTGAGAACCGGTTCCTGTACTGCCCCTCACAGATCGTATATTCCCCACCCACCTCCAGCCATACGCAGTGCTGGCCTAGGACAAGGTCAGGTGGAACCTGTGGACTCTCAAGCCGCCGCTACTTTTCTATCCTTTCCTGCTTGAGGGCAGTGCTTGTGTTTCTCATCTTCCTAGATAGGCAAGGTACATCTCCAGGAGGTTGTTCTGTTGGGTGGGATACCTCTCTTGAAGACCCTGGACCCTTTCTCCATGCCCAACACCACGCCCAGGAGGTAGAACTCGTGAAAGTGTGGAGCCCCCTAAACCCGGGCCCCCCAAAGCTTATCCTCAGGTAAGTGTACACTGAGCCTCCATTGATTTGTTGATTATCCTTTAAGTGTTCCTGCTGGTTACTCACTCCAGCCACAGCTTTCATTCCTGGCAAACTGTTTTTTTCTGTCTGTCCAGTTTTCAGGGCAGAATTTTGTCCTGTGACCTCAAGCCTCTGAGATAAGAGTTGTTGCTTCAGTGAATTCCTCACTCCTGTCCTTACAGCAAGAAAGCCAATTTCCAAGCTCTTTTCATCTTGGGCCAGAAGGTCAAAGTCTAGTTAGGTTAGCTTAGAATAAAAGTATCTCAAGTCAAAGAGGTTGACAGTCCAGTACATTTCATTGAAACGTTTTGTAGTAATTTAGAAGAATATTCCCTTCGTATTTAAAGGGATGGAAGCCTGAAGTTGTCCTGTTTCATTCTACTACTGAAGCAAGGAAGGCCTTTCTAAGAAATTCCAGCCACCCTGAAGAAAGCCATGGCCAACTAGGTATGAAACAAGCATTTAATTTACAAGGTGGTCTTCAAGATGGGCAGAAAATCTGCAATACCCTTGAGATAAAGTGCACCTTTCTGAAACAAAGGAACTGGGAGAGACTGCTGACAGTTTAAAAGACTTTATAGGAAAACCAACTAGTTCTGAAATTATGAGTATGGGCAGATCGATCTGCAGGGTCTCAAGCTTCTCCGTGACTCTCATCTTGATAAGAGCAGGAATCATTTACTCTAAGATTTTTCTTCTGCCCATTAGGTTTTCCTTAAAGAGAACAGAATTAAGACTGTCAAGTGAAAGTGTACATGGGATTGTGGAGACTTAGAAAAAGCCAGTTCCAGAAGAGTCTATCTAGTGGTAAGACCTTGGGTCTCTAGGAAGTGGTTGAAATATCATTCCTGTCCTTCCTGGCCCTGCAGTGCTGTCACCAAGGAAGATCGTTCTGGGACATCCCAGAGAGGAAAGATGAAATCAGTGACTGATACTGGAACAAGAGCAAGGTGTCAGTCTGCCTTCACCTCAAGTATCCTAAAGAATCTTTCAAAGAAAAAGGATGGCAGAAGAGGCGATTTCTTCCCGTCTCCCTACCCAGGGCTACCTCTTAGCCTGAGTCTGTCATGCAAGTCCCTACATTACCTCAAGTCACCCTAAGAGTTTGGGCTGCCATAGTGCCACCACTTAAGATCAGACCAGACACGCTATGAGCTGGTCCAAAATCTACCCAGACCCATGAAGGGAGCCTGATGGGCTGGAGAACAGGAGTCAAGTGTTCAGAGACTAAGCCATCACTGTAGAGGCCCATGGCTTGTGACAAGTGGAGTCTGGCACAGGGGTGGGAGCCCCTGTAAACCAGAGCTGCCCTCAAGAGGGCCTCCTCCCCCAGGGCCCAAGCAGGGAGGCTCCTTTATTCCTCAACGAGTGGCTTCTGTCCTTCCTGTGGGAGGCCTGTGCTTGAGGACGCAGCTGCATGAACCCCGCCACTACATCTCACCTACCACTGGTCCCAGGATAAGTCCAAGTTACCCAAAGGCTATGCAGTTTAGTGACGAAGAGGGAACCCCAGGAACCAACCTGGAAGAGGGAGATGAAGCCCAGCTAAGGCTTGAGGGTAGCTTACACTAAGGGGAGGGAGCTACACAGAGGATAGAAGCCTCTCAAACACACCTGGATGGAACTGATACCAGGTGACTTGGCAGGTACGTGAGGACAGGCCTGTCAATAGTTAGTCACAGGACTGGCAGTAAGTCAAGATTCCTATGATCACCATCAAAGCCTCATGGCTCAGAGTTAGCTTTTAGTTTACCCATTTGCACAGGTCAGATGCTCAGAGAACTTCAGCAACTCATTCAAGACATGAGAAACAAGCAGCAGAATCCAGGCTGAAGCTGTATGTGGCCCTGAGGCCTGTGACCTCAACCTTTTGGCTTTAAGACCCTCCATGGCAGAGAATGTGGTGGGCCAATTTAGAGCTTCGTCAGGAGCCGCTTCCCTGTAGCGAACCTACAGTCTAGATTCTGCCTAGCTCTGGACCCATCCTCCTCTCCACTCAGATGGGAGGAGTTCTCCTGCTGTAAAGAAAGCAGGATACGGAAGCAAGCCCAAATAAGCAACTGGATTGATCAGCCCATTATCAGCGGCAGCTGTCAGCCCCATGTTAGCCGTCGCTTAGCATGCTCCTACCTGGCTGCCAGCCGAGTGAGGCCAGGACCCCGCCAGGACTATAACGTGCAAGTGTGTGCACTTCAGACTCGCAGCTGAAGTCACCCAGGTGAGGTTGGATCTGAGGGGCAGCCCAGACGGCACAGCACCCAGGCCCTTTCAGGCTCAGGCACATACTGGCCCTGGGTTTCAGTCACTGCCTGACCCCAGGGACTTGATGCTAAGCAGAGCGCTGGGCTGAATATGGGATCCTGGCTATCTTTATGGAATAAGTTACAGCTGTGGCTACATGACCCTGAGGCCAAGAACTCAGGTTGCAGCCAGTGGCGCTTGTAGACAAACTGGCAAAGAGAGGCTTCAACCTAAAAGATCAAGATTCTGTCTGTCCCCCTACTTTTAGTCTTTCATTAGGGCAGAAAATGCGGTTTTAAGTGAACTCTTCCAGGTGAGCTGGCCTGGTGGCTCTGACTGTGTTAAAAAGTCAGCCGTACTTTGAACCCTGAGCAATTAACAAGCAACTTTCATCCAGGTCTTAACATATGGCATTTGAAGCAATTGTTCAGGATATAAAACAGGCTCATACAATCCAGGGACAGAGGCTGCCTGGGTAGGTGAGGGAGCTATGCAAGCATGAGGTACCAAGCTGGGTTCAGAGAGCCTGCCAGGCTACAGGGAGGTTATAAGATAATTATAACAGATTAACAGGAGGTTCCATGCAGCAGGAAGGAAGGTGCCAAGTAAGACGCCTGTGACACAGAATGCCAGGAGCTCTGCACCAGGTGGGGCACTCTACCGGGCAGCAGCTAATGTGTACTGAGCACATACTACGATGGCCACTGCTCTACAGTCTCATCACATCACAAGACCTGTGTAAAGCCAGTTGCCCAGCGATCAGTCACTTGCGCAGGTTCTCAGAGCTAGTAAGCGGCAGAGCCAAGGACGTAGCCCAGGTGAGCTCCAGCCCATATCCTGTCACACACCACGTGGCTACGAGGGCACTTCCGTGAGACTGAGGCTCTGGTCAACAGTGGCTCCACTGCAAGTCCCGAACGCAGACAGATCCCAGACCTCAGCACTCCCACCTCCAATTTCAACAAAAGCGATAGCTCCTGAAACGAAGTCATTTTCAGAGGAGCTGCCTTATAAACTGATACTTAAGCCCTCATCAAGTTTGGCCCAGAACTGGTTCTGCTGGGTAAACTCCACACCAACAGGCCTCGCCCAATTTTCAGATGAGGTCGGCACTGCCCACTCAGTTTCCCAGTTTAGCAGGTTGAGCTGCATCCAGGCCCTGGCTTCTCCCACTTCTCAGGCCAGCACATGTGGTCACTTGCCTGTTGATTCCCTGGAGTTCCTCTTCTGAGCACTTAAGACTTTATTTGCTTCTTTAAAACCTTCTTCAGCCTGTTGGAGTTTGTTTTAATCCTGGGCCCTTCCAGACAGGCCAGGACCATCACCCCTATGCTGTAGGCGCTGCAGTCATCACAGCTACGGGGCTCTACGAGCTACTCTTCCAGGTGAGAGAGGACCTCAATCTAGACCTATGCCAGCAGGGAGCCCCCAGGAGGTGTTTAGCTATGATTCTATTAGAGAAACTCCAGTCAGTCCAGTTCCTACTTGGGCACTCCCCTGGAATGGATCCTCCCCTAAGGAGGATTTAGATAACACAAACCACAGGAAGACACCCTCATCTTCAAGGGCTGATGCCTTAACTACTATCTGTTGTCCTAGTTCAACTCACATTGATACTCTCTTCAGCTGGAGAGAAACATGTGGGTCTCCAAACTCATTTTAGTTTTTGCCAGATTTATCTATCCTGGCTTTGCCAATAGCAAACCCTACTCTGCAGTAGCTTATTCCCAGAAGAGAACTTTAGGATGCTTAAAAGGAGCAAAAGGGAAGCAAATGGGACTGCCGTCTCTGAGACCTGGCCACAGAAGCCAGGCCACAGTTTGTTTGGAACGGACTTGAGCAGGAAAGCCGAGTTTATCACCCCATCAGAGGAAGGGCTAGAGCTAAGTCACTGCCTACCGGGAGCTAGAGTTTTTGGCTTTTGCGAGTGAGAGACAGCAATGCCATCGCCTCCGGGGCACACACTCCAACTCAGGGCCCTATGCTCTCCGTGTTAGCTCAAAGCTTACAGCTGTGGAGTTCGGCAGAGCTAGGCTTCCTCCACCCCATGCCCACCAATAGGCCATTCGTCTCTGGAACAACCCACGCCCAGAAAGAGATCGTTCCCAGAGAAAAGACAGCTTTGCCAAACAAGGAAGAAACCCTAGCTTTGTTTTAGCTACCAAGAGAGGTTTTTAAAGCTTCTACCAGTTGAGAAAAGAAAGCCTATGGATAAAGTCTTCCAGCTGTAAGAAAGCCGGCAGGAAAAGTCCCCTGGAGAAAGAATCAGGAGCCTTAGTCTTATGACCCCAGGACTATCTGTGAAGAGAACAGAGGAAAACCACCACACAGGAGAGCACCAACAGCGACTGGCGTTGGGAGGCAGCCCCCAGCCGCTGCACCTCCTTCCCAGAGTTTCCCCCCTACCTTCAGGCGTTTTCTGCTTTCCCCACTCCAGCTCCGACGGCCCTTCACAGGTACCACCACGCCGACCAACCTCCCGCAGCCACAACCTTCCCAACCAAACAGTACGACTGCCCTGAGTGCAAGTTTTATAGGCCACGAGCCTAGTCCCACCCCTGCCCCAATGCATTCTGGGTGGGCAGCAGCTCCTGTTTCTCATTGGCTCCCTCCCTCTCAAGCAGCCGCTAGCTCCCACCCCCTCCGCTCATTTCCTGTTTGTAAGTCACCAACTGCAGTGAAAACAAGGGGACGCTTTAATTGTAGTCGGCACCCAACCCTTGCTTAAAAACGATCCCAGCACTGATTTTGATTGGAAAACGAGAGCGTCTCTTCAAAGGCAGAATATATAATTCTTTTCTACGTTCACCCAAATTCCCTGTTAAGAATCACCCAAAGTGCTTATAAATCAGGGCTCTTTCCTGGAAATTATGATTCAGAAGGTCTTGAATGAGGTCTTGGGCGTCTGTGGTTTTCCAGGAGCATCCCGAGGATTTGTGTCTTTAAGGACATTGGCAAACTGCTAAGAGATGGTATTCAAAAATTCCCTTCTGGCCGGTAGGGAAGATGGCGGAAGAGTAAGTCGCAGAGATCACCTTCCTCCCCACAGATACACCAAAAATTCCCTTATAAGAAATGGCTTCTGTTTACCTGTTATGGGTATCCCAGTATTCCCCATTCCTCCTTTGGATCTGAGTTTCTCCAGCAGCTGCCCAGAACAAGCATTGTTTCTGGAAAAGAAAGAAAAACGCAGAGTTTTAGAGGGGGCAGCCCTAGTCCTGATTTTCACAACCTCTCTGCCCTCCAAGGAATGAGCCACAGGTGGGAAGCATCCTATATAAGTCAATTCACCAGAATCAGTTTATGAGTTTAGCCGCTGGTCGCCTTCTGGATCTGAGTGAGGTGATAGGGTCAGGCAGGAGCCTTTCGATGAGAGGAACTTGGGGGTGGAATGAGAAAGTTTGAGGGCAGCCAGAAGATGGTGGGAACACGCAGGACTTTTGACCAGAAGATGGCTTTCTGTGCACCATGCCTGTGGCAAGGGAACTTAAGATAACCACCCTGGGATCAGAATAACTTCAAGAAAGGAAAAACGTTAAACTCAGTGGTTAATTCTCTTTCTTGTTGCATATTTGAAAGCTGATTCTGTGAACATCAACTTGTTTCCTGTAAAATCTTTCAAAATCACTGTCAATTCCCTCCCTCTTTCAACAGGTGCTTCGTTGTTCTGACTTCCTGTCTTTACTCCTGCGGTTCCTCAGTCAGTCCTTTTCCTCATTGGCTGCCACAAAATTCTATCCATTATTTGAGAGCCAGCTGAGATGCTAAATCTTTGTGGTGTCTTCTCTGATCTCCCAGGTTGATTCCACCTGGTCACCAAGTGTTTGTCAAGCATTTTCTGAGGTGGTTAGGGAATTGAGATGGCCAACATCTGGTCTTCTCCCTAAAGGACCTCACACCCTGATTAATAAATTGCTCTTGTTTTGCTCTGTCATAGCATCACTTGCATCTCCGTATAACACACACTCCATTTGCTTTGTGTTCAGTTGCTGTCACACTTGTCTACATCACTGCATTGTAAGCACCTGGAAGGATGACTTCTTCAAATCTGTGCCAAGAATGTGGTACAAATGTAATGTGTTTTTTTTTTTTTTTTTTTTTGCGGTACACGGGCCTCTCACTGTTGTGGCCTCTCCCGTTGCGGAGCACAGGCTCCGGACGCACAGGCTCAGCGGCCATGGCTCACGGACCCAGCCTCTCCGCGGCATGTGGGATCTTCCCAGACCGGGGCACGAACCCGTGTCCCCTGCATCGGCCGGCGGACTCTCAACCACTGAGCCACCAGGGAAGCCCTGTAATGTGTTTCTTGAATGAATGATTGAAAAAAAGGAAAAGGAGGAGGAGATGGCCACAGAGAAATCAAGTAAATTCTGCCTCCTTCAGTGTTTTCTCTGTAGCCTCAGAGTTGGGTCTGGGGGGACATGAGAGAAAGTTCTAGACTTCCTTGGGCTCTAGAAACAGTTCCAACTCCATAAAGCTAGCCTGTAAGATCAGGAAGAGCGAATATTACCAGAGTGAGAGAAGGAAGAGACTTCAGGGCAAGAACTAGGTTTCCTCTCCTTTACCCATAGTTTATGAGTTCAAGTTCTACTTGACACAGCTATGAATAAACGTTGAGAACTTGGGAGGGGGTATAGTGTGGTCTTTAAGCATGCAAACTCTGGGTTCACATCCTGGCTCTGTGGCTTACTAGCCTGTAACCTTATGTGACTTTGTCCAAGTTATGTAATCTCTTTTAAGCTTCAGTTTCTTTGTAGGTAAAATGGGGATGATTATAATAGTACTCATCTCCCAGGATTATTGTGAGGTTTAAATCAGCTAATACATAGAAAACAGAAGAGTGACTGGCACATAGTAAGTACTAAATTATTACTATCACCATCATCTGCCAGGTAACATTCTTGCATAAATCATAACAGTTAAACCTTATTGGGCTAGATATAACTCACTTGTTCTAAGAGAAAAAATGTAAATTCAACACAGAGGTAGACCAAAGTCTAGGCAACAGAGGCATATTGAGAATTGCTGGGAGGTTAAAGGGGTGTTTGTAAAGGCTCCTAACCCATTGCACGGGCACCCATGCCTTCCCCCACTTAGTCCACATGCTCCTGGTAGAGTCACATCTCTGAACACAAGAGGGCCTTGTGGGGCTCAGGATGGAGAGGGTGACTGATGTGTTCATACTCTTGTTATTGGAGAAGATGAATTATCCATTTTCAAAGAAATAAACTATAAATGATTAATTTTGTCTGTGATGTATAATGACTTTGCATCATGAGGGCTGTCATTGTATCATCATAATAAGACGAAACAACCTTATGGGTTTCTAATTAGTTTCTGGAAGAAGAGTCTTCTATGGGGCTGGCGCAGCCGTGGCAGGTGAGTATTTAAGGAAGAACGGAAGTACGAAGAGCAAGCCTACAACCTGTGGGGCAGAGTCTCCTCCCCTAGTGAAATTCCCTGTGAAAATACCCATCCCTGAGCTGGGGCTTTGGCAGAGACGGGCAATTAGATCACTTTCATTGGTGGTGGCTGAAGGAGGTGTGAGTGTGTGTGAGAGGGAGAGGTGGAGGCTGTCCTGAAGAGGGTGGTTTCTTGCCACGTCCCTGGCAGGATGGGGACAGTCATCCCTGTGCACCTGCTCCCAACTCCACGCTTACCTGGAACCCTGAGGGCTTTCCTCTAAACCAGGGCTTCTCACATGTCACTGTGTGTACAAGTCCCCCGGGGACCTTGTTAAGATGTAGACTCGGATTCGGTAGGTACGGGTTGGGGTCCAAGATTCTGCATTTTCAGATGTTTCCAGGTGATGCTCACGCTGCTGGTATTGGGAACAGACTGTGACAAGGTCAAAGACTTTGTATTCAACAGCAATCACCACCAGGGAGCTCTTTAGAAATGCAAATTCTCGGGCCCTTCCTCAGAATCAGAAACTTGTGTTAACAAGCCATCCAGGAGATCTTTGTTCATGCTGGAATTCTAGAACCACTGTTATGGATGATACATGAACTAGTCTCATTGGAAGGACAGATGAGCTTTTAGAAAAGTGATATTCAACTAGCATAGAACCCAAGGATGGGAAGACTTGCCCAAGAGGTTACCCAGTCAAGCCATCTTCCACGTGGGCCCTGGAACAAGTCCTTTGAACCAGGGGGTGGACCACACCCTTTATGGAAGCTTCCGTAGGAGCTCATTCTGGTGAGGGTGCTTTCCTGCAGTACTAGCTCCCAGCATCCACGAGGCGAAGCCCTGTGGTGGGCATGTCACCGAAGGGGTAGAGGAGAAAAGGATTTGTGCTTGGTAGAAAGAAAGTGGATGCAGAGAAAGGCGGGGTGGGTGGCGTCTCTGGCCTTGCTGCTAACTCAGTACATTCACATACAGACACTGCCCCGGGCTGGTGAACAGAAGTCTACCTTGGGGTGGATACAAACCGAGTTCTCAGGGCCTGAGTGGGGTCCTCGAGCTCAGAGGAGAGATGGAAAGGACAGGGGAACACTTTTCACAAAATTCCCCAGCTACCTTCACATCCAGTTAATTAACTAAATTAAACCCTAAAGCCTGACTCATTTTGGAGGGGACCTTTGATGTCTGTGAGCACCGAGCCCAGGGAGGTGGGTAGTGCTGGGCCGGGAACCTCTCCCATGGATGGCTGAGCAGCATTCTGTTAATTGTGGCTATTAAACTGCTTTCCTGGGAGCCGTTTTTGAATCATGTGAAATAGATTAAGAGTCTGTTTTGAATCCCTCAGGGTTTCCTGTGGTGCATAATTATAGATGCACTGGAATAAGAATTCAAGTCAACAATTACTTTAATGAGATGTCTGAGGAGCATGGCCCAGCAAGGCAGAGGGCAGAGGAGGAGCCGGGAGAGGGTGTGGGGGGCAGGAGACAAGAGAAACTGGAGGAGGTGAGGGAGGTAGGGAAACTGGCAGGAGGAGGGGGCAAAGGCATGAAGAATTCTGCAAGGAGGTGAGTGGAAGAGGGAGAGGAGGAATGCAGAGCAAGGGAGCCAGAGAAGCAAACAAAGGACAGGGGAGCAGCGTTCGCTGTGTCCCACCACGTGCCTGGAACGTTTTGAAAGATGAAGAGGGAAAACATTCAGTAAACAAGAGAAAGATACTGGGTATCCATGGAGAGGTTCGCAGTCTTAGATTCTGATATTCCTCTCTTGAATTTACCTGGAGACAGTGCAGAGGTATTGACAATGGGCTTTGTCATCAGATAGACTTGGGCCTAATTCCTGATCCTTCCCTTTTTGACCTGGGTGACTCTTGACAAGTCACTAAACCTCTTTGAGCCTGTTTCCTCATCTGTAAAATGAGGGTTAACTACATAAGGTGCATGTCTCTTGTCTCTTCAGGCTACTATAAAAAATTACCATAGACTAGGTAGCTTAAAAATAACAGAAATTTATTTCTCACAGTCCTAGAGGCTGGAAAATCCAAGATCAAGGAAGACCTGGTGTCTGGTGAGAGCCTATTTTTTGGTTCCTAGGCAGCTGTCTTTTCACTATGTCCTCACATGGTGGACGGAGTGAAGGATCCATCTGGGGCCTTTTTGAAAAGGGCACTAATCCCACTCATGAGGGCTCCGCTCTCATGACCTAAACATCTCCCAAAGGCCCCACCTCCAAACACCAGCACATTGGAGATTAGGCTTCAACTGATGAATTTTGGTGGGACACAAATATTCAGTCCATAGCAGCGTATAACACTCCTAGCATGAACTACTACTGTCTGATATACAATAGGTGCCCAAAAAACTATTGTTAGAATGAGGAATCTGAGAGGTTAGTTTTGTCTAAGGGCTCATAGCTAGTCAGTAGCAGAATTGAAATTTAAACCCAGATTTGTCTGATCTCCACTGCCACCAAGGAAAATGTACATGACTGTCCTTTTTTGGGAAAGACAGGTTCTCCAGAGGGTCAGCCTCAGCCCATGAAGACAGTCCTTACAAGCTGGTGCTGGGGGCTCAAGGGAGAACCAAACCAGCTCTGACCAGCTTCAATCCAGTCATGGCAGGACTTTAAAATTGAACACAGGTATGAAGGTCCCGCTGGTTTTTACAGAACATGCCCTTGCTTACATGCCCCCACCCCCCATAGGTATAAAGGGGGAATTCATTTTTTAGTTCATTCCAGGGCTGACTCAGTTCCCATGATATGCCCGGTACTATTTCAGGCCCCCAAGGAACAGATGTCTGGTTGGATAACTGTGGCAATCTTGGTGGTGCACTGCTCAAATTCCCTTCGAGTTCTAGAACCTGCTGCAAGAATCTGCCTTTGGAATCTATGAGAAGGTTCATGCCAAGGCCATAGTCTTCCCCAGGTTGCTTTCAGCAAAGACAGAGCATGGGGCAGGCGGTGGGGTGGGTAGTGGGGTAGGGTGGAGATGTACTAGAGCCGAGCCATTCCTGCCCAGTGTGGAACTTCTTTAATGGGGGTGTTGGTGGGGGTGGGGGTCTAGGGCTCCCAAAGCCTGGCCAGACTTTCTCAGAGCTGCACTTCAGTCTTAGGTGCTTCCTGCCCCATCCCCCTTCCTTCCCTCTCTCCTTTCTCAATGGTCAGACCTGCATCACAGTCTGAAGGCTCTCCTTGCCTCCCCTTGCTCCCTCTCCCCAGACCTCTTATCTTTCACAAGAGTTTCTCCAAGAAATCTCTTGCACTTCTATCTTGGCCTCTGTTTCCTAAAGGAACCAAACTGACCAAAGAACCAAGATCCATTGTTTATAAAAAGATTAAATGACAATATAAGTCAATTGAGGAGCGGAAGTCACAGGCCCCTCCTAGATAGCTCTTGAATCCACCCACTTCTCTCCAAGTCCACAGTCGGCACCTTAGTTCAAGCCGCCATCACTGTCAGATCCTGACTGGACACAGATGTCACACTCAAACTGGGCAATTTGTTGAGAGGTTAAAAAAGGGCAATTTACAAAACTGTGGTCCTGAGATATGGCTTTAGGTTAAAGGAACGAGGGACACAGTCAGTCTGCCTGCACCAACTGGGGTGAGTACTCCCACCTCACTCTCCTTCCTCCCTCTATCTCCTGACAGTGCTCCTTTTTTTTTTTTTTTTTTTTTTTTGCGGTACGCAGGCCTCTCACTGTTGTGGCCTCTCCCGTTGTGGAGCACAGGCTCCGGACGCGCAGGCTCAACGGCCACGGCTCACGGGCCCAGCCACTCCGCGGCATGTGGGATCTTCCCGGACCGGGGCACGAACCCGTGTCCCCTGCATCAGCAGGCGGACTCTCAACCACTGCGCCACCAGGGAAGCCCCAGTGCTCCTTTTTGGCCAAACCCAAATGGAAGCCAGAGGAGATGGGAGCCCATTGATGGAAGCCCAGGTCTGCTTCCCAGGGGCACAGAGCAGGGCTAAGAATGAATCAGGAGAGGCAAAAGAAGCTGTCTGGCACAACTGTGTCTTGCCCAAAGCTTTACAAAATCTTGCCCTACCCCGTTGCCCCCTTTTAATCTTTTTCCTCATTCAAACCAGAATGACATGTTAAAAAGAGTGACTCTCCCAGCTACTTAACCCCATCCAGTGGCTCCCCACGAGGACTGACTTGTGCAAGGTCAAGGAATGTCTACCTGACTCAAGGTTGCATTCCCGGAGCCTAGAACAGGGTGGGCCCCCGCAGATACTTGTTTTATGAGTAAATAAAATGCTATGGGCAAACCGTGTATTTTGGAGTCCAGGATGGTGCTGATTTCAAACATTTCTTCCTCTTTTTCCCAAACATTGAAAAGTCCTGGAGTTTCAATGTTTGTGTATCCAAATTCTATCTCTCAGGTACCACTAACAGCACCTACTATGGGCCAGGCACACTGGGAAATGTCTTTCTGAATAGGATGACGAATCTGCACAACTAGCGCCCCCATGTGTGTTTTGCACATTAGGAGATGGACCCAGCAGTCAGAAACAAGTTGCCCATTGACCATATGGGGTCCCAGTAAAGAATACAATTCACTTCTTTCACGTTTCCATGCTGTCCTCCCCACAGGCATACTTTCCCCCAGATGCATCTTCCTTATGGGATTATTGCAAGGATTGAGTAAATCAACTCACGTAGAGGGCTTAAAACAGTGCCTGGACCACGGTCAATGTGCAGTCACGGTTAGCTCTTATTAACGTGTCATCCTCTTCCTCTGTCACCTTCCAGGCTTCTGTGTGGAATATCATTCCTGCCAAGTGGACACTCCCCCACCATCTTGCACACCATATTGATGCAATTTCACATAACGACCTATTCAAGGCTGATGGCATCCTGGATGCTGTTCAAGGCTTGCACCTCTTGTTTGTATTGGCCCCAGGAACTCCAAAGAATCTGTCAATAGTTCTGAAGTAAGAATGAGAGCACGGGTCCAGCCCCCTTAGATAAGGAAGTTGAGCCCCAGAAAGGGACCTGACCTGTCCTCACATCAGGAAACCCTACATGTTCATCCACTTCCCAGTACTCATGCTGGCTTTTAATTCCAGCCCTGACTCCTCTGCACCCTGGGGGCTCCCCTGCTCTCTGGGCACATGCTCAGAAGGATCACCCCACCCCACCCCCAGCATTTCTCCCTTCCCATCCCTGCAGTCATGCACTGCAGCCTCCTCACGGGAGACATTTTATTGTAAATCATGGAGCGGAGACAACACATCATGAGTACATCCCTCCTCCCCCTCACCTCCGTCCAATTCTCTCCCCATCTCCCTCTCCCCTCCTTTCATTCCCTCCCCTATTTTCGTGCTCCCACTTTCTGCACAAGCTGAGTTACCCTCCCGGGTCTATGGAGACCTGAGATGCCCTCACTTCAGCAGAATCCCTCGAGCTTCTTGAATCAGACGTCTCTTGGGTACCACTTCCCATCCTATTGGCCTCCCTCTCCTCCAGCACCACCTGTGGTACCCTGTTCCGCACAGACTGAGCGCAGCTTCCTGGTCATGTTCTCTGACAGCTCCCATCCCACCTTAGCCTGCATCGCAGCACATCCTTAGCGGGGTCTCCCTCCTTCCCCGATTCACTGCCCTGGTCCTTTGCTCTCACTCTCTGAGATCACTTCCCATGTAAACTACTTGTACACAAGTCCTTTTTCAGTCTGTTTTTGGGGAACCCAAACTAACACACCATGGTCTCCTGGAACAACAATATCTCTTCCTGCCTACCAGTCTTCTCCATGGAATTCCTCATGAGCTCCTTTCCACCTTTCAAAGCCCCACCCATCCTTCAAGGATCATCTGAAATTCCAGTCCCCTGATTGCATCAACCCACAAGGATCTCTTCTCTTCCTGGGTAGCTGTAGCCCTTTCTAAGCACCTAGAACAGTTCTCTATTCTTATTTTTGTCTCAACATTAATAACGTAATATTAAAAATGAATAATAATTAGCTAACAATAATTAATAATACTAATAGCTAACAATTACTGATGTATACAATTGCTGTCTGCCATTTTAAGCCCTAATGAGATTACAAACACCTTGAGGCCAGCCCTGTGTCTAAGTCCCCATAGAGCCTGGCATAGGTTGTAGCCTGAATTCTGGGATTCTCCCAAACTCCTTCAGTAGGGGACAGCTCTCTCCTGGGGACCAGAGCCAGGTGGGGAGGCCCCTCTTTCCTCTCTCTGCTGTGCCTGGTTTCTCACTACAGGAAAACATGAGCTCCTTGCAGCCTTCCTAAAAACTCTATGAAGAAAAGAGAACAGTCGCCCATCACAGTGTATGAGTCTGCAAATCCTACTCGACCTCCAAAGCCCAGCTCACATGCAGCCTCCTCCAGGTAGTCTTTCCCATCCTTCCAGAAAGAACTCTCCACACTCTAAACGTCCACAGTTCTTTATCTTCACCCTTTTAATGAAGCTTCTCATTTTCAAACACGTCTTGCAGTTAGTTATCCATAATTTGTCTCTCGTTTAACAAATGAGTAAGTTAATCATTTACCAAGCCCCAGGGCCTACACTTTAGTAGCTGCTCAATACATTTTGAATGAATGAACAACTGGGAGGAGGGGGAAGAGAGGCCGAGAGGCTACAGGCAGCAGATTATCAGGCCTCCTGGAATCCTGTTAAGTCCAGGGAGGCCCACAGTTGCAAATTGATAAAGATTCTGGCAGAGGCTGCTACTCGTCTCCCCAAACCCATTCTTATCTTGTTACATAAGATAAGATAGTTGGGCACACATGGCCACCAGAATACATTTCCCAGCCTCCTGTGAATCACTAAGTGCTGATGATTGTGAGCAGAAGCGATGTGAAAATGAATTACAAATTATGTTTTTATTTTATTTATTTAGTTAGTTGCGCTGGGTCTTAGTAGCAGCCAGCAGGCTCCTTAGTTGCGGCTGGTGGGCTCCTCTGTTGTGACCTGCAGGCTCCTTAGTTACGGCATGCGAACTCTTAGTTGCAGCATGCATGTGGGATCTAGTTCCCTGACCAGGGGTTGAACCCGGGCCCCCTGCATTGGGAGTACAGAGTCTTAACCAGCGCACCACTGGGGAAGTCCCACAAATTATGTTCTTAAAAGGAGTGGCGGGCTTCCCTGGTGGCACAGTGGTTGAGAATCTGCCTGCCAATGCAGAGGACACGGATTCGAGCCCTGGTCTGGGAAGATCCCACATGCTGCGGAGCAACTAGGCCTGTGAGCCACAACTACTGAGCCTGCGCGTTTGGAGCCTGTGCTCCGCAACAAGAGAGGCCGTGATAGTGAGAGGCCCACGCACTGCGATGAAGAGTGGCCCCCGCTTGCCACAACTAGAGAAAGCCCTCACACAGAAACGAAGACCCAACACACCCAAAAATAAAAATAAATAAAATACTGAATACATAACTACTTTAAAAAAAAAAAAAAAGGAGTGGCCCTGTATTCCCTGGGAAGGCAGGAGCTGGGGCAGCCACCTTGGGTCCTGAGGCGGGAGCTGCATGTTGAGGTTGGCAGAGCAAGAAGATAAAAGGAGTCTGGGCTCCTAATGATTAAGGAGCCACCTTGTTAGTCCTAGACCACTCACTAAGACTTCTACATGAAAGAAGAATAAACTTTTTCGTTGTTTGAGCCAGTCTTATTTGGTCTCTCAGTTAAAGCAGCTGAACTTGTATTTTAACTAAAACCAGACCCACTCTGTAAGTCTGATCAGTTCTGAAGGAGTGAAAGGAAAGTATATGCCAGAGATATGCTGGGCCGAGGATTTGTGGTAGGTGAAGGGTGGCGGTGAGGGCAGCTGTGTGGCTGGATAGGCTCAGAGCACAATATATGTGTGTTTTTAGACATACTCTGGTGTCATCCTGTTGTCTCGTCAAATTGGACAGAACTGACTGTGCTAACTGGATTCAAGCTAGCACTGGAGCTCAAGTGGAGAAGGGCTGGGGAAGGTGTGCCCCACAAGGAAGATGGGGGCCGAAAGCTGACGTAGGAAACCCTGGTGGGGAGACACGGAAGGTAACCGTGAGTTCCTGACTTGTGAGCCTAATACAGGCACTGAGTCTGCAGGGGCCAGAGGGAGATGTTACATCAAAACCAGACCCAATAGTCAGGGACTGGGATAGGGGCGCCAAGCAGGCAGAGTCTAGGATGATTTCCAGGAATACAGGTGAGCTATGTGGTAGATGGTAGTATATGGCTGTATTCTATTGAATTAAAGATAGAGAAGGGCAACTAGGAGCAATTTTTCACCCTGCGCCCTAGCTCGTGATCCTATGCTTGGAATACCTGCCCTGACCCGTTTCTTCATTTGTTGGCTTCACGTATCCTAAAAGTCTCGGCTTGGGTGTCACCTTCTCTAGGAAGCCCTCCTTGACACCATAGCTGAGTCAGCTGCCCCTTCTCTGAGCTTCCCCTAGACCCTGCTCTTCTCTCTATTGTAATTATTATCAATCCTTCAATTACTGTAGGAGTGCAATTATTGCAACACAATTTGTGACCAGGTTTGACAGGGATCCCCAAGAGCAGTGATCCTTGCTTTCATCCCTTCAGTGTTTCCCATGATTCCTGCTACACGGTGGGAGACAGGTAGTCTGAACGGGACCCCAGGGGCAAGTAGGTGGATGACTGGATGGTCTGGAAACATGGTTTGGGGGCCTCAGACATCCCAGAAAATGGGAAGTGAATGGATTCTCTAAAAACCCCTTGAGATTCAGGAGTTGGGGGTGCAGGACTGGGAGGTGGGAGCAGGAAATGAGTAGAAGGAAATGGTCAAGGCTGAGCTGATCTCATCAAGGCCCTAGTACTGCCCAGAACTGCATAACTCACGTCACCCCACATTCCCAAATGTGGTGCCCAGAAGGGACAATTGTCAATAACCCAAGGAGCAAGTAAACATCCCAGGACTGAACACTGCACATCCCTGATTACGCAATGCTTGTCCTATCCATTTTTCCACGCTGTGCCTCTGGGAGAGCAGAGGCTGCAGAACATTCAGCCCCTCCCCCTAAGATACACACCCACAACCTGAGACGTGTTTTCTTTGGGGAGGAAGGTCAAAAGGCCACCTTTAAATACAGGGAGTAGGCCCAGTGAGAGGAATCATGATGTGATGGCGTCTATCCCTATTTAATCATTTCATTACTAATTAATAGGGTCATTACTGCATCTCAAAGGGAAAGAACTGTGATTAAAGGTTAATGTTGTTGCCTCATGCATCACACCTCAAATTATGTTATAAAAATGTCCAGAGTATTTAATTGAGCCCATAAGTAACAGTGTAATTACTCTTAGTAATGTACGTGCCTCGTGTTTATTTGTTCCTCTCTGAGGTGCAGAGAGCCCCACGTGGGTGGGTTACAGAAGATCACGGTGACTCACTGTCACAGCGTGTCCTCCATCTTCTGGTCCTATCAGCTCTTTCCTGGCCCCCACAGGGTAGGAATAATAGGTGACCTGGTCACAAGAAATCCACCCCCTCCCCCTCCCACACTTCTCAATGGGACAAGGTCAATGTTTCCCACGAGGGAAGTGAGGAGAGGAGAGGGGCAGAGAAAGTGGCCATCGCCTGAGCCCTTGGCACTGTACAGCCTTGCCAAGGGGCCATGATGCTTCAAACTTATGTGTCTTAGACTGGGGGGCAAATGAACAACAAACATTTATTTCTCATAGTTCTGGAGGCTGGGAAGTCTGAGATCAAGATGCCAGCAGCTTCACTGTCTTCCTGGTTCATCGACAGCCATCTGTGACCTCCTGCCTGTGACCTCCCATGGTGGAAGCCGTGAGAGAGCTCTCTCTCTCTGGAGTCTTTGTCTTTTTCTTTTTTTTGGAATCTCTTTTTTTATAAGAACACCAATGCCATTCATGAGGGTTCCACTCTCATGACCTAATTGACCCCCAAATGTCCCACCTCCTAACACCACCACTCTGGGGGCTGGGTTTTAACCTGTGAATTCTGGGGAGACACAAACATTCAGCCTATAGCACTATGATCCTCTTTTGTCATGTCTTCCTTTGAAAATACCTTTTCCTCCTCTTGGAATGTCCCCTCTTTTTTTTTTTTTTTTTTTTTTTTACAAAGTAGGGTGCATACAGATAATTGGCCCTCAGCATTCATTCTCAACCTCTAGTATTTTCTTCCTTGACTGCAAAAGCTAGAAACCTTAAAACTGCTTTTCCCAGACTCCCTTGCAGCCAGGATTCTGGATGCAAATTAGGCTCCTCCCCCGCCAACACTAGAGGCACTCATGGGAGATTTGGAAGGTGGCAATGAGACAGGGGCATTTTCTGCTGCTTTGGCTGTTTGCTTTGGCAGGCAAGTTCATGGAGACGTGAATGTTTCTATATACTCACTCTAGGGATGGAGGGGCAGAGAATTGAAGGAGTATAGGACTTGGGCAAGTCATTTATTTTCTCTGTGTCACTTCTCAAATGACAACCAATAAAAAATGCTCTACCCTTTTACAAGGTTGTTGTAAAGATCAACTTTTCAAGAGTATCTTTGAGAAGTTGAAACAACCTTTGTGATTAATGCCTTATTATTAGTCCCACACAAGTTTCCTGTCTTAAATCAGAATTTCTTCTAAGACAGCCGATCTTGGATGATTTGTTTTCTCATTTTCGACAGATTTTGGCGTATAATTCTGAGAGCCCAGATTCATTTCCCCCACTGGCTCCTGTTTGCCACTATCCACGTGGGTTCCCACCCATAATTCTAGAAGAGTTTGCCAGGAAGGATTTCCTCTTACGGAACCAAGTGGCCTTCCTCGCTGGTACATAGCTTTGGCAGTGCCACTACTCTTTATTCTAAATGTGGATATGTTGGCTGTTTTCACAGCCAGTCTCACTGTTCAAGCTCCCAGGGTCCTTTGTGGAGGCATAGTCACCCTCTCTAGCTCTCTGGCGTCACATCCCTTTGTAAATGAGCACTTACACGTTTTGGCCAGCATTCCCCAATTTCACCCTTGAGTTCCTTCACTACTCTCGGGGTGAGTGCCATCTGGTCCTAGTGATTTGTCTATATTTAGTTCGTCAAGTAGGTATAAAATCACTTGCACATTTGCTGCTACTTGAGTTGGTTTCTCTGTCCTGTCAGTCCCAAAAGACAGCCTGGAGGTGGGAATTTCAGAGAATCACATAGAATGACGGAACCTCAGAGCTGAGAGGGTCCTTGGAGAGCCTTTTAGAGGAAACATCATTTAGCCATTCATTCAGCTATTCATTTATCCTAGAAACAATGATTGAGTACCTACTATGTGCCAGGCTGGGTGCTGAGATAAAGCAATGGGCGAGACAGACTCTAAAATTGCCCCTGGTGCCTTTGTCAGCATCATATGCTGCAAATTAGGGGCTAAGCTGGGGCAGGAACTCTGTCTCCTGCCACCCAGAATCATCCCTATTAATCATAGGGAAAGGGACACAGGGAGAAAATAACAGAGACGGTTGAAGGGCACTATGGGGAATAGAACAAAGGGAACTGGGAGAATGAGGGGTGAGTATAAGGAGGTCAAAATAAAGATGAAAGGGAGTAGGAAGGGGGCGTCATATTGAATTTAAGAGAAAGAAGTTAAGAGGAAAGGAGGAACATGATTCATGACTGGGGTTAGGATTGAAGGGAATAGCTGAGAAACAGCAGGTGGGGGTCTCTGACCCCTTCATTCTCTTTATGCTTTATTCCTTCCCATCCACACTCCAGTTGGTAGGAAGGGAGGGGGAAGTGATGCATCCATTGCTGTGGATCGAGCTTATCATCATTATCATCGAGGGAGAAGCATTTATGATCCTGACAGATGCTCCCCTCTGAAATCTCTGATAGCCCAGAGTCTGCTCCCAAGGGGATAGGAACCACTGTGACCCTTACAAGATAAAGAAAGAACTGATGGGATTTTTCTCAGCCTTAATTATGTAGGGCCCTGGCAGAATGAAGCCAGGAATTTGGGGGCAAGGAGGAGGCAAAGAAGGAAGAAGCCCAGGAGAGGAGAGTGAGGTATCATGTAGGGAGATGCTGGAAATTGTAAGGAAACACGTCACTCTGTTTTCTGGACCGCAGGTGTTTATGATGAGCCGTAAGTGGACAGCTCCAAGTCCAGAAAACAGGGCAAAACATTTGCTGGCAATTCCCACACTGAACGTGAACATGGAACGTGAGTGAGAAATAAACCTCTGCTGTTGTAAAAGCCACTTCGATTTGGGGCTGTTACCGCAGCATCCTCTAGCCCATCGTGACTGATGGAGGGAGGCTATGGGAGCTGGACAACACTGGTGCTGGCAACAAATCAGAAAAGGTCAAAGCCAAGGATTCAACTATTCAAAAGTTTCTGTGCCAGGGAGGGATAAATAATGACAATGGGATGGAAGGATCTGGGTGTCTGGAGGACTGGGGCATGTAGACCCTTTGAGCTAGAAGAGAAGCTAGAAATTGTCACGAGAGGTAGTAGCCTTACCTGGCAACAGGATGGGCTCTGGCACCACGTCCCTTTTCTCTCCTCCTTGGGCAAGTTCCACTGTGTTTTGGTTTCCTTTTCTATAAAATGAAGATAACAAAAACAGCATCTAGGTATAGGGTTGCTGTTGGGACTAAATGAGGTACCCACATACGAGTTAACACGTGTGCTTAGAACACATATAATGAGTTACCACGGGTGCTTGTGAGTTGAGTATCCAACTCACTGTAGGTGCTCAATGCACGTTACCCATCAGTACTGTTCTTTCCAAGGTCCCCAATCTGCAGATAATAAAACCGATAGGGTACAGGACTTCCTAGAGATCACACGGCCAACCGACAGCAGAGAAGAGTTCCCTGCAGCCAGCCAGAAAGTGGGCTGACTCTGCACGTAATGGGTGTGGAAGGCCGATGACAAGCATTTAATTTGCTCTTAAGCCGAAACAGTTGTCAGTAAATTACACATTGATTGTAAAAGGGCCTGCAATTAAGATTCACTAATGACATCACCAGCTCAATTGTCATGCAATTCATATACAATTACCCAAGAACAAATATTTAACTACTTTCCTCTTAATACATTAAACTAATATTATTCCTCAAGCTGTGGGATAGGAATATAAAAACATTTAATTGACATGGAGACATGAAATCAGAGAATTAGCGAGACAACGGCCATATTGTCCTGTCTGGTGGTGTGACATAGCCCCGGGATAATGAGAAGGAAGGGATCAGAAGAGGGAAAGCCCTCGGGTCTGTGTCTTCTGTTCCTATGATTGTAGAGATGGAAGTGGCTGGGGATGCTAGAGAAACATGGAAAATCCCTGAAGGGAGCTGTCCACAATCCTCATGGGCTGCAGTTGTCGTTGGTTGAAGCTGCATGGCAACTTAACTTCCCCTTCTACTCCGTCTTGCTCTCTTCCTTCCCCAGAGTTGTCGATCCCAAAGGCACTCCCTAATGCTCAGCCTGAGCACTAAATTGCCTTGTATAATCGGTTCCAGAAAATTCCATATGTAACAGGAAGCCATTAGATTTTTCTGAGCAGACAAGTGGCGTGATCTGACTTACACATTAACAGTGTGTGATTAAAGGGAGGCAAGGGGTGAAGCAGAGACACCTGTTAGGATGTTTCTGTGGGAAGTTCGAGCAGAGCATCTAGACTCAAAGGTTGGAGGGAAAGTCACAGCCAGGGGCCCTGCAGGAGGAGGACTCTGAGAGTCTGGGGTGGGAGAGAGGGGAAAGGGCTGGGGGTGGGAGCCTGTCTGAAGGGCAGGAGCAGTGCTCCTCAGGCACCCAGCAAACAGCTCCCCCATGGAGTTACCCCTGGGACCACCCCTGTGTATCCTGGGGCCACTGAACCCTGGGGCTCCCAGAATCCATGGGAATGCTTGTGGGTTGGATTTGCAGGGGGAGCTACGCAACTTACATCATATAGAGAGTTATTTCACAGGCTGATGAAATCACTGTAATAGATTAAGAATCTGCGATATAAAACTTATTACTTCCTTAAACCTGTCAGTTCAAGAAAAACCGAGTTTTGTTCATAATGTTCTAGAAGCACAGAGCGCGAGGAATAAACTCTGGCCTTGAGGAGAGGTGAGGGTCTTGGATGTCAATCTTTTCTCCAAGTCTTCTGAAACATGGGGTTCTGTTCACTACTGGCTCTGCCACTTGCAAGCTGTGTGACCTTAGTCAAGTTATTTAGTCTCTCTGAACCTCTTTCTTCTGTAAAATGGGAATGATTACTACACTAGATAGTCCACCCACTGGGTTGTGGGTAGTGAATGAGACACTAGCATGGCCATAGTTAATACGTCGTAAAATGTCAGAGAAACGTGACCTGGCCATCGTGGCTCCGCAATTTTCTCCGGGATAAGTGCACCCAAGGAAAGAGGTAGGATTTGAGGTGACTAGATTCCTTCTACCAAGAAGACTCTCCAGGCCAGATGTGACCACTCTCACTGCTGATCCCCAGAGCCCTTCTTACACATTTCTCTAGCAACGTTCTCCTCAAAGAAAATCTTTCCCTATGATTTTTTTTCAGACTGAAAGACCGGGAAGGGACTTTTGAGATATTGAGTGCCCACGATGTGCCAAGAACTGTGCTGGGTGTTTAAATATATCACCTCAGACCTTGAGTATTTCTTTGTCTTTTTTTTTTTTTTTAAGGCTTTGCCTTGTGCCATGTGGGATCTTAGTTCCAGGGATGGAACCTAGACCAGGGATGGAACCCACGCCTCCTGCACTGGAAGTGCAGAGTCTCAACCACTGGACCGCGAGGGAAGTCCCAGACCGTGCATATTTCTGTTAGGAAATTTTGTGAAAGACTTTGGAAACTGTTCAGTGTTCTCTTGAGCGAAACCTGCCAGATTATCTGATTCTGTTGGGGCCTGTGCATTTCATCGTCTTTGAGCCATTTACAACTGTGCAAATTCTAGAAAACTGATACTAATGAAAGGATTCCTGTCCTTGGAAATGCAAATGAAGTGTGTTTGGTGGAGATGCAGCTCATTATTACGCAATGGTTATTGACCGGTTTTGCAGATATTTGTAAATTTATTTCAGTATTCCCGATTGCCCATGTATGTGTGTTCTTTGAATTCTCCCCTCAATGGGTTGTCGTACCTTACTGGTTCCCTCATTAACTAATGAATTAAATTCTTTGATGTGTATTCATTTTATGTTCATATGAGTCATGATTTTAACTTAAAAAAGTATCTTTTAATACTTTATATCATGAAATTGAGAAAAGCCTTGCCCAAGGTCACAGAGGTGGAAATCTCAGAGCTGGGATCTGACCTTGGGTCTGTCTGGTTCTTTCCACTTTAGGGAGTGGCCTCAGTATGTCATGTCCTCTTGATTCATATATGTGCCTCTTCTCTCCTGTTTTGTGTGAGTCCTGGAGGATTAAAGGGCCTGGGCCTCACACTCAGGAGTAATTACTTTTGGAGGAGATGAAGGGGCAGGGTCAGACTGGGTTCTGGGCACTATGGTTCATGTAACACACTAGTGGATGAGGGATGGATTCAAGTGGTAGGGTCAGACGCACCCTGGAGAAGGGCCTGGGTGTGAGTATAGAAAGGGATGGGGTAGACAGGAGAAATGTCCCTCCCTCTTTTTACAAAACATCTCCCACCACCTGCCATGTCCAGAATCCTCCTTATAACTATGGTGTGGAGTGAAGATTAGGAAAGTCCCCATCTCCATTCTGAAGGACCTTGGATTTAGTCCCCAAATTTTCCTATGAAATTCTCTGAGTGGAAAAAAATGTCAGTAAACAAAGGATGTTGCGGCCATCAAGCCATCACATTACAGCCGCCCTGTGGTTGAGCCCCGAGGGAACTCAGGACAGAAACAGGATGTCCATATACCTGAGACTAACACAACATGGTAAAGCAACTATACTCAAATATAAAATAAAAATTTTTTAAAAAACAGACAAAAATAATACATCCATTAGTATCTAAAAATAAAATAAGAAGAACGAAAGAAACAGGATGCCTGCCATCAAGCCATCAGCCACTGCAGCGACCCCTGACGGTGCACGCTGAGAAGACTCAGGATAGGAAAACACAGGGTACTAGACCCAGATAGCTGAGGTGCATGTCAAAAGAATGATTTCAATGAGCCCAGACTCTTGCATCTTCCCATACATAGAAAAGCACTAAATCCCTTAACTTGAGGTGTCTGGTTTCCTTTAACAGTAATCTTTTGAAATTCTGACTACCTGGTCTTTGTTGCAAAAACTCCTATATATCCCCGCTCCTCCCTTACTTCTTCAGAGCAGTGCCTCAGAGCTATCTGAGAGGATGTCTCCTGGGCTTGAAGTCCTCAGAATGTCCACTGAATAAAACATAATTCTCAACTTTTGGGTTGTGCCATTTTTTCAGTCGACAGGCAATCTCAGAGTCCTTCTCTGGGTCCCACAGCTGCATGCCTGGGTCAGCCCAGATGTTTTGGGTGTGCCTCCTAACTTCTGGTTTCTCCAAAATCAGCTTCTCTCTCACTGATCCATCTCACACAATGTACTACCGAATTAATCCTCCTGAAAGAACACTTCGAATGTGGATGGCCCTCCTGGCCGGTGTCAGAAGCGTTCAGGAAGTATTTGCTGAGGAATGATGAAGGGCAGGTTTCTTCCTTCCCTCATTCTTTCCTTTTTTCTTTTTCTTTTTTCAATAGGTTTATTTTATTTATTTACTTACTTATTTTTTGGCTGCACTGAGTCTTCGTTGCTGCATGCGGGCTTTCTCTAGTTGCAGTGAGTGGGTGCGAGGGCTTCTCATTGCGGTGGCTTCACTTGCTGCGGAGCACAGGCTCTAGGCATGCAGGCTTCAGTAGCTGTGACGCACGGGCTTAGTTACTCCACGGTATGTGGGATCTTCCCGGACCGGGGCTCAAACCCGTGTCCCCTGCATTGGCAGGTGGATTCTTAACCACTGCGCCACCAGGGAAGCCCTCATTCTTTCCTTTTTTCATCCAACTAGTACTTGTATTAAATGCTTACCCCCCACTGGCTAACATTATAAAGCATCACCTGGGGGAATCCTAAGAGTTACAAGAAAGGACCTTTCAGATTCGGAAGGAAAGACCCTCTCAATAAATTGTCATCTAATAATATAATCCCTACCCATCGCTGATTTATCAGTCCCCAAGCACCTCTCACCTTCTAAGTACCGAATTTGTCTTGTTTATTGCCTGTCTCCTCAGTAAGAAAGTAAGCCCCAGAAGGGCAGGGATTTGGTTTTGCTCTCGTTTTTTTTTGTCTTGTTCACTGCCTGGCACATAACGAATAACCCATAAATATTTGTTGAATGAATAAATGTGTGTGTAGTAGGGTCACCACATCAGCCAGTGAAGGACATTTAATCGCTTGCATTTTGCAGACGAGGAAACCAGAGTTCAGGCGCTGACTTGCCTAAGGGTGACCCAGCTAGAGAATGACAGAGCCCGGATTCTGATTCAGGACTCCTCAGTCACGGCACCTGTACACACCAGTCAGGCAAGAGATGCCCAATAAAGGCACACGGCAGGTCAGGAGGTGAGGGTCACTGAGAGCCACCCTGACCTGAGATGTCAAGGACATGAGTGTGGGAGGAGCAGGCAGGGGCTGTCCCTGGAGAGGACTCTAGAGCCCAGAAGGGAGTGGACAAGCTTAGAACCGGAATCAGTGAAGCAGGTCAGTGCCCAGGCAGAGAGTATGTATGGTGAGAAGCAACAAGATGGGGGATTAGGGGTTGATGTTTCATTCATTCATTCATTCATTCATTCATTCAACGTGTACTGAATACTATATTCTAGACACAACACCAGACTCTGGGAATTAAAAAATTGATTAAGACACAGCACTTGCTCTCCAGGGACTTTCGGACTAAAGAGGGAGCAACACATATACAAGCAGATGTTGTGGGAAACATTTGTAAGAGGTCGGTGGGGCACAAAGATAGCAGCACTGAATTCGCGGGGAAGGAGGGACAGAGGTGGGTTGTGGAGCAGGTATGGCATCACTGAAGAGCTCTGCCTTGAGCTGAATTTCGGATGACTGGTTCGTATTTGCCAGAAGTTGGGGCACGTGGAAGAGGACTCCTGGCAGAGGGAACGCACGAATAGCCGTAGAGGCATGAAACAGGCTGTTGAAGGCGCCAACCATTTCTGGGAGTTGCTGCCCGGGGTTGGGGAAGATGGACACACAGGCGAGGCCGGAAAGCTGGAGGAAGCCAGGTCAGAGTCCTGTGTGCCGGGCTGGGGGACACAGACTTTATTCCATCCATCAGGGGTCGGCAAACTTTATAACAGACACTGGATGGTAAATACTGTATTTGAGGCTTTGAATTCTGCGGTCGTATTACAAAAGCAGCCACAGTGTGTAACTACATGGGCGTGGCTGTCTTTAACCGAAGCAGGCTGCAGGCTGAGTTTGCCTTCCAGTTACAGATAACGGGCAGCCACACGTAGTGTTTCAGTGAAGAGCATCGAAAGAAGATTTGTGAGGCTAGAATGTGCCAGATAAATTGAAACAGGGACTCGTGGGGAGCCAAGTGAAACAGCCTATCTGTGAACTTATAAGTCTGAGCAGGATGGCGGCCATAGGAAATGAAAAGAGCTTTAAACGCCACTTAGTACAACAAGTGGAGGGACCTAATAGCTAAACTAATAAAAGAGATGCAGAGGTGGGAAGAGTTAAAAGTGGATCCCAGATCTGAGCATGGATAGGAGGGAAAAAAAGCAGTGGCTTCATGATTTAATTTTAGGCAGTGCTCTGCCACTCTATAACAGAGATGTAGATAAAGATATTCATCAGGAATTGCAAAACAAAGCAGAAAAATTGCTTCCACCTGACTGCAAAGGTGGAGAGTCTTTTTAGAAGCAAACGTTACCTGCAGGTGGAAGGGAATGGGGGGGTGGGGAGGGGGGAGAGGCGATATCTTCCAAATAAGCTTTTTGCTAACTTAGAGGGAAATGGATACATCTGGAAAATTCAGACCTGTTTGCATAAGTGATGTGAGGCTGTTCAGGCCGTGTTTCACAAATGCCAGGTGTCACATAAGATAATGTTACTAAAATGTTTGGCACTTAGGGAGAGAAACCGTATAAACATGTGGTTTTCCTACAGCTCACAAAAGATGATTGTGTGAAAACCTCAGAAAAATGGAAACTCTGTATAGTATAAATGAATGGTTTTCCCTTCTTCTTTTATGGCTGTGCCTCGCTCAAGACTTGAAGATGTGATCAGAAATGGGTGTCTGGGGGCCGGGCCAAAGTACTAGGATTTAGCAAGTGGCCTCTGTCTGTCTCTCGTGTTCTGGTGACTGGCGTGTGGGTAAAATGAAGATGGTGGGGAGGAACGCATGGGTGTGTGTTCACGGGTGCTTCAGGCCAGGCGTGGGAAGAGAAATGAGTGACTGTAAGTAATCAGCCGGGGCACAGGGAGGTGGCTGGGTCACGCAGCCGAGGCTCTGAGCCACAATCCAGGGGAGCTTGACCTCAATGCATCTCTTTGGCATTTTCCATTTTCTCAAGTAAAATGAAATGTGAAATGGACCTTTTTTTTTAGCAGCAGCATTTTGTTTTTATTTGCCCACAAGGGGACAGAACAATGGTGTCTTTGAAGAGCTGGCTGTGTGTGCAGCCCGGGGCTGCTCTCTGGAGCACAGGCTGTGAGAACTTGAGTGCGTCCAGAGTACCAGAAAATGGGACAGAAAGAAAGCAGGGAGGATGGGAGGGAATGACAGGCTGGGGTGGGATGGGGTGGTGAGTGGGTGGTGGGAGAGAGAAGGATTATAATGGGCCACTTGGAAAGTTTTCCTCATCTCAATGCAAGAGTCCTGCTACCACCAGGAGGAGGCTGGGTAGCACGGAAGGAGACAAGGCCTGGAGAACAGGTCAGGGGTTCAAGTCCTGGGTCTGCCACTTGCTAGAGGCCAGGCCTCAAGCTACTTACTTAATCTCTCAGAACCTCCTTTCCTCATCTGTAAAATGAGGCTGCAAAGATCTCCAGGCTTTTTAAAGACTTTGTAAACCACCAAGCCGAGGGCCTGCCCATTCAATTCAGACTAGCCTGTATATGGTCATATATGATCATTGCCAAGTCTTGTTGCCAGCAAGAATCGGGGAGTTCTGACTTCACGTGTCAAGTTCAACCCTGGTTTTCGATGAGTGGTTTCGAAAGGGCTCAGAAGTACTTGGGGCCTGGTTGCTGAAACCTTCTTTACTGACAGACTCTGTGCTGTGTTCTGGGGGCTCAGACAAAGCAAGTCACTCGTATTGCCTGCAGGCAGGGAGGTGGCGTGAGAGCCCCCATCACTATAGTTCAAGGCAGATGTGCAGTGCAAGGCAGGCTCCACCGGTGGCAGACGGGGGGGCTTGGGAGCTTCTGCTGCTTACGAGCTGTGTGACTGAGAGCAGATCTTATTACCTCTTAGAGCTGTGTCCTCTGTGTCCACAGGAGGACGCAACAGTGCGTGAAGTCGCCGGGAAGAGTAAATACCATATGGAAAAGCATGGAGTGAAGTGCTGATCTGGGTTTGACGGTTATGACGAGCAGGTTTGAGTCGATGAGTTCATTTTCCTTTCCACTCCTCATCTGGCTAATCCCACCGCTGGAGCCCTCTGCTGGGAGGAGAATCGCGCTGAGCTCCAGGAGAGCAGAATTCGTGTCTTATCTCTACGTACCAAGGTCTAGCCCAGGGGTTGGCGGGTGAGGCTTCTTCTGCCACAGTCAGCAGGCAAAAAAGAACGCATTTAATGGACCAGCCAGAGAGAGCTCCCTACATCCCAGTGGCCGGAAACTAGGAAAGGATGGGGAGAAAGAAACCTGCCCTGATCTCTTCCTTTGTGTGTCCAGGACCACTCTCTGCCCCTCTGCACCCAGCTCTGGCCCTGGAGAGGCTGAACTGCTGGGACTACATCAATGGGTGCCTTGCCCTCGGGCTTCTAATTGGGTTCAGCCAGTGGGAAGTACCAGCGGGAGATCAGAAAACAAGGCAGAAAGTGAGGTGAGATATTTATCACCTGGGATCCCTCCTGGCCAGGCCACTTTGGCTGGAGCTGCAGTCTGCTGAAGGCCACAGCCCCTGCTGGTAGCTCTTTCCCTACAGCTACCATCTGGGGCTCTGGTAGTGACTCTGTCCCTTCATCCCGTCAGGCCCAGGGGAGGTAGCAGCTCCCTGCCGTTGCCAGCATCAGGGTGAGCAGTGTCCTTTCATCCTGCCCAGAACTCTGTAATAGTCCCTTCGTTAAGAGCCCCTCCATTGACCTCATTGCTAACACCCTGGGACCTTGACTTTTACAAAACTTGTCAGAGAAGTTAGGAAACAATGAAAAGCGATTTGATCCAGAGACAAAGGCGACTGAGAACATAACAAAGAGTTGGTGCACACGGTACCCGGGGAGGAGTAAGGATGTTTCTGAGGGTGGGCAGAAGAGAGCCTGCTCCATGCAGGGTGGCGGGTCTGACGCAACATGAGGCCAAGACCCAAGGAGCAGAGTCCCCAGTGACTCTGCTCCTTCAGGAGCCAGGGGGGCGGGAGAGAAGGAGCTGGTGTAGACAAGGGAGAGAAGAAGAGCTGGGCTTAGGAGGCGAGACTGTCTCCAAAGCCTGAATACAGTGGGTGAAGCCAGACTCGACGGCCTGTCTCCTTCCATAGCTTCCCCACAGCCAAGTGCCCTGCCGGTCCCTCCTGCTTGAGGACAGTCTGTCCTCTGAAGGACAGACGACCCACATGGAGAGGGTACACACTAGGGAAATAACGGCGAAAGGGCCGAGGTCTTTGGAAGAAGACCTCAGTGTTCTAGGTGAGAGATGCAGGAAACAGACCGGACGGGACGGCAGGTCTTTCCTAGGCCGTTGGCCCGCCAAGGGGTTTGTGGCCACCGTTCAAGGCGTGTGGCCCTAAGAATCGGGCTGCCTGGGATTGTAGGGAAGGTGGGGCTTAGGGACAGGGTGGGACCCAGAACTCCACCGCTCTGTTTTCAGCTGAGTCAACAGAGGGCTTCAGTTTCCGCGGAGAAGCTTGGCTGTTTTACTGGAGACAAAATGTCTGCTTAATTGTCTCCACACCAGCCGTGTCTTTAGACCCCCTTGTCACCCAACACAGGGGACCCATGCTTGCCTTTCATAAGACTGAGCATGCCTGTATGTGTTCAGAGTCCATCTCCTCAGCTAGACTGTGGGCCCTCCTCAGGGGTCCTGACTGTCTGGCCTCAGGGCTGAATCCTCCACAGCCAGCATCCTGCCCTGACCTCAGGAAGCCCCAGTCTGAGGGGAGACACAGCCCTGCCCCAGGGACCCCCAGTCTGAGGGGAGACACAGCCTTTTCCCCCAGGGATCCCCTGTCTGCCCTGTCTGATTAGGGAGATGGGATTTGCACCCCTGGTTTCATAAAAGGAGCTGACCCTAGAGGCAAAGTGCAAAAGTGCTGAGAAAGGGATTCACCAACGGCGCAGGTCTATGATGTGTGCACTGCAGAGTCAAAGGCTGCAGGGAGCCACCTGGGGGGACAGAGGGGCCAGTCCCTGCTCTCAGGGAGCCCTGCCAAAGCCTGGTACCTGTCAGCCTGAGCTGCTAGCAGATGTTCTGCTCACAGGCTGACCACACTGCATATGGTCAATTTGCAATATGGACTTTTGGGATACTGCCAACTGTGTCTAATCCTCTAATCTATTTGTCATGCTCAAGCTGTAAAAAAAAACAAGCCGAGAGCTAAAGGTCGGGTGACGACAGCCCAGCTGGCCCTGGAGGGATGGGGGGAGTGGGAGAGGGATTGGCCCTTAATGTGACAGGGAAGAAAGGGACCAGCATGGTGAGGGTACAGGTCAGGGACTGCTGAAGTGGGCAGTCCCATTTCTGCAGGCTGCTGGACATGGCTGTGGGCGGGAGCTCTTTGGTGGCCGTGTGACGGAAGCTCTGGTCTATAGAAGGGCATGGGGGAGGGTGGGGGAGAGATCTGCCATCTGGCGTTTGGAGTCCAAGGACCACATAAATCCATACCTGTATTCCCAATCCCAGGTATAAATACTGGGGTGGCCAAAAAGTTCGTTCGGGTTTTTCCATCCGATGTCATGAAAAACCCGAACGAACTTTTCGGCCAGCCCAATACATCCATGCATTTCCCGGAGCAGCACCTTCCTTTTGTCACATACGGCAAAGGCTGACACCAGGCTTGGGGGCAAGAACCTGACACAACCCTCCTGGTGCGTGCAATGCCAAGCTGGTGGAAGGTGCTGGGAATCTGGGGAGAGCTCCTGTGGGGGAGAGTGGAAAAGGGGAGAATGATTTCCTGAGCTCCCAGATTGGGCCCAGGAGGCGGTCTCTCCAGGAGTTGCAGGGACCGTGCCCCAGCCCCTGCCACAACATCAGGGTTGGTGGGGAGATCCCGGAAAGCGTGGAGGCTGAGGGCTCCATCACAGTTCTCTCACGAGTTCCTTAAGGTCAAGTGGTCTTAGAACCTGTTGACCACTGAGATGATTCAGTCCGTACCCTTCTCTGGGTGCAGATGGGGAAACTGAGGTCCAGACAGGCCCACTGGCTTCTCCAAGGTCATGCAGCCCATTAGCGGCCAAACAGGAGAGAGGGCTCCCATGCTTCGTCTGGTCCTCCTCCTGTCACAGACGTCACCTCCCTGGGCCTGCTAGGCCTCCCTAGGGGCAGGGGGTCCCGTGCAGCAAGCCCTGAGGTGGCGGTTAGCAGGCAGGAGCTTTATCAGGGCCGCTGGGGAGGGGACAGGGCGGAAGCAGGAGCGGGCAGTGGGAGAAGTCGGGCTGTCGTGCCACCTTCATGGGAGCCTCAGTCAACCCCATGGGGGGATGAAGATGGGGCTGCTCTGGGAGGCTGTGACCTCGGAAGCTCTCTACAGCTACGGCAAACCCTCAAGAGGCCGGCGGGTGGGAAAATAGGCTTCCTTCCTGATGGGGACCCAGGGGGCTCATCACAGAACCACCACCTTGGTAAAGAGGGAAGCGTACCACCTGCCTCGTATACCTCCACAGGTGCTATGAGCCTTAAATCCAGTATCATACACACATGCCCTCTGCAATAGAGAGTAGACGTGTGAGTGAGGAGGTCTATAGCTGGCCTGCTGTGGGCAGCTCTGGTTCAGGTGTTAACAAAACAGGAACACGTGAGAGGAGCTACGTCTGCTGCGCACGTCTGAGGGGACCTCGGAAGGGAGGCAGGTGGCCTGCAGGCCCCATGTTTCTCCCAGGTACCACTGTGTGTCCCCTGGTAGAACACCTCTTGGCATTCGAGTCTCTAAGCCAGCAGGGCCTGCACCCTGCGAAAGGAAGAAGACATCTGGGGGCGGGGTCCCTGGGCCTGCTAGCGAGGGCGCCCACCTCCTCCCTTCCCTTCCTTGGCTTCCCAGACCCATGTAGTCTGGCAGTGGGAGAAGCAGCGCCATAGACTTTGGCGTGAGGTTCTACAACATTTGCATAATAAACCACCGCCCACTTGATCAGTGAGTGGAGATGGAAAGACACTGAGCTTTGGACATGCCTTTAATCTGCTGCCAGCCATGACCAGCTGTGTGGCCCGGGGCAACTTCAGTTTCCATGCGGGAAAAATGAGAATAATCATAGAGAAGATGAAATGACCTGACATATAAAATGCATATTATACTGTGCTAGGTCTGTCGAACATTCTAGATCCCTTCCTTCCATCTTTGCTCCTGTCTTTTGGGGAGATCATAGGGACAACCACACAGAGAATAGGACTGGGGGAGCCATCTCCCCTTCTTCTAATGCTTCCTTTTGTTTTTTTAAATCTTGGCCGCACAGACTGTGAGACCTTAGTTCCCAGACCAGGGATCAAACCCGGGCCCTCTGCAGTGAGAGCGCAGAGTCCTAACCACCAGACCACCAGGGAATTCCCTTCTAATGCTTCTTAAGGAGAGAGGAACCAGCTCCCCCAAAACCTGTCACCCTCCCATCGTGTCAGATCCTTTGAAGACAAAGCCTGTGGATTCAGCACTTTCTTCCTCCCAAAGTTCCTAGCCCGTCACTAGGCACTTTACAGTGGTGGGAAACCCATCCACAGGAGAGGAAAGGGTGCTTCACTACTGTCCCTGCATTTGGGGAAGGCTCTGAGGTAGCAGCTGGGCTGCGTGAAATGAATGATTCACTCGAGAGGAAATACGATTTTCTCTGGTCTGTGGAGCTCGTCAAGTTAGGGCTGGCTGATTGAAACCTTGATAGATTAAATAAACAGAGAGGAGCTTCGAGATTGAATCTGTGTTCTTCCTTAAGAACCCCGGTGCCCTCCTGGAACTCCCAGCCCAACCCTATTCCCCAGCTCCTAGAATGTTCACCCTCTTGTCAAAGGCTCTGCAGTTGGGGAGGTTCAGGACCCAGGTTCAGCAGAGACCGCTAAAGCCGGATGCTACTTCTTCTGATAGATTCCCAGACTGCCAGCAGCCCCTGTGACACAGTCTTTAAGCAGGATGGAAAACGTGGACCTTATTAAGGACTGGTTCAGGGTGGCTCACAGCCAGACAGGAAATTCGAACTGAACACTGTTGGGGAAAACCTATTACTTTGTTGCTTGGGGCAGTGGGGGAGTGGCCATTTCAGACCACACGGGGCAGAGGTAGGGAGAGGGCGGACCGAGGGCAGGCGTGCGGGAAGCTACTCATCGATTTCCCTCTCTTAACAGAGGGATGGGGGCCTGGTCCCAGCTGACTGACAACCCAGCTCCCACCTCACCTCCCGGGGTGCAATTCTTAGCCCGTGCTGTGAAGGCATGGAGGACACGGCAGATGTGTATTTAGGTACAGAGAGAGAGCTGAGCAAGGCCAGCTATGAAGGGGACCCTGGGGTAGGATGGCCAAGGAGAGGACACACACAGCCATCTCAAATGCACATGAGAAGAACAGCCCAATATTTTAAAGAGAAAAAATTAAATTAGAGCAAGTTAATACAAAACAAAAACACTAACACAGGGCTTCCCTGGTGGCGCAGTGGTTGAGAGTCTGCCTGCCGATGCAGGGGACACGGGTTCGTGCCCCGGTCCGGGAAGATCCCACATGCCGCAGAGTGGCTGGGCCCGTGAGCCATGGCCGCTGAGCCTGCGCGTCCGGAACCTGTGCTCCCCTAACGCAGACAAATGCCTAATATTCCTACATTAGGAGCAAGGATGTGGTATGTGTGCAGGATGGGGGAGGATGACGCTCATACCTGGTGACGGAAACTCTAACAGCAGTCTGAGCCCCACAGAACCTAAGCGATATTTTAGTGTCAGTAAGGTCCTTTGAGATGACATTTAAGTACCAGCTGGAATACTGCTTCCTTATCAACCCTCACAGGGTCGTTTTTCCCCACCTGGAAATTCTCTACCTCCCAGTTACGCTCGTTAAAAAAACCAGCTGTTTGTTTTTATGCCATGTAAATGCCGTTTGCTTGAGAACTGTTTTTTCCTGGTTCCCTCCCTAGACTGCAAGCTCCTGAGAGCAGGGATCAGGCTTTATCTAGCTCCTTCTCCTCACACTGCTTCCAGGCAGAGTCCACAGACAGAAGCGACCACAGAACATGAAATGTACCAAGCATGTAATACTCTAGAAGGCCTGTAGAGGGCGAGATGCTGGTGTCCCTCTATCCGCCAGAGACTGCAGGTGTCTGTCAAATCAGGAGAATTGAATTGTCTACTGAACAGAGAATCGGCTCCAGTTCAGGAGACTTGCTCAAGGCCAAAGGGAGCCTCCACTGGGAGGTTGACCTGGAAGGATGACTAAGAGGAACGGCCTTGGCCAGAGGAGGCAGTGTCCCCATCCCCTCCCCAGACCTCAGCTGATGTCCAACTGCGCAGGAGACACAAAAGGCTGACCTCCTGGCCTCAAGGTGGGACCAACTCTGTGGTGCAGTTTAAGCTCCAGAGCTCCTGCTGGGATCAGGCTGATACGAGTCACTACCTGAGAACACCGCCTTACTTAGCTTTCTATCTCCTGTCCTCTCCCACTTCCCCCATTCCTCTCCTCCTGAGAGCACTGCCCCAGTAAGTCACGAACAAGAATCCCCACCTCAGGCTCTGCTGCTCAGGAGCTGACTCGTGTGCATGGGTACCCCGTAAAAAGCTGACCCGATGGGGAGCCCTCAGATAAGGATTTGAGGGCAAGTGGCTTATTGGAAAGCGATCCCAGGAAGATCCACAAGGAGTGGGGCAGTGAGGCAGGGAAGGGAGAAAGCCAGGAAAGAGCTCACGGATGAGGGACTCACCCCTGTGGGCAACTGGCACTCAATCCTGCTGGGGACCCTCAGAGACACCATGAGGAATACGCCTAAGCATTGTCCACTTGGAGGGGCAAGAAGTGCATTCTTGGTTGAGGGTCACTCCTGGGACAGTACGTCCTAACACTTCCAACCTGCCTGCTCCAGCAATGGGGGAAACGCTCTAGGGCAGAGAGATGCAGGAAGCCATGCGTGGCCACGCCAAGAGTTGCAGGTGACTTAGTGGGAAGGCCAAGAGGATATGGTGGATGCCACCAACAGCACATGAAAACCAAAACTAAACCACAAACCACAAAAAAACAGGTTACGTGGCCACCTGGGTATTTCCAGGCACATCGCAGTTAACACGGCCCCAAAGTGGACTCACAATTTCCTCCCCATCCCCCAACCCCCAAAGCTACTTCTTCTCCTGCTTCATCACTTTTTGCAGAACCATCCAACCAGCTGACCCAAGCCATTGGTCAACCTGCTAACATCTCTCATTCCCCCAGATCACGAGGCACCCTGAGTCCTTCATCCAACACTCTTAGCTTTGCGCCTGGGGAGGCCCACCATCCTCCATGTCTGCTTGGCTATGGTCTGTCATCCTCCAGAGCCTCCCTGCTGTTTATTGTAGTTTGTTTTGTTTTGTTTCCAGGAAGGCACCCCCCCCACCCCGCCTTTCTTGACAAGACAGATATTTGATGATCAGATAACCCGGCCTGGTAGCTCCTCACCAGGCCCTTCACTGAGAGGAAGGACAGTGACAGAGACCCATCTTTCAGTCTGAATTCTTGAATCTTCACCCGGGGGAAACACCTCTTGGAGAAACAAGATCCCCTCGCTCAGTGATGCTGAGGGTTTTGTTTGGCGTATCACCCTTCCCCTCTTTCTGAGGCTCCCTAGGAGACATTTCTCTATTTTCAGAACCAACACTCCCTGTGTTCCTCCCAGGCAGCTGGGGCGCTTTTATATGATGGGCTCTGTGAATCAAGTGATGGATGGAGCCTCCTTTTCCACTGATTTTAGAAAATCAGCCTAATCGTGTCTCACCCCAGGCAAACATAAGGACCCAAATGCCCCAAAGTGAACTTCTTCCATGACCTCATTTTATCTTTCCTATTTTGTTTTCCTATTTGTCCTGCTTTCTTCTACATTTATTTTTGATTTTGTTAATGCATTCATCTAAGCTACCTTAAATCCTTTCAAGACAAGGCAGATTACAAATACATACAAACATACACAGCACGCAAACATATCTACCTCTTATTATTGTCAATAATATTATCTCTTCCCACCCCGAGACCACCCCAAACTGGTACTCATGCATTGCTGTTACACAAATAATCTCCCTACTGGTAAAATCTCCTGCTTCTGGGTCTGATCCCCAGGCCATCCTCTATGGAGCTGCCGAGTTAATCTTTCTAGCATGCAGATTTCATAGGGTCACTCTTCTGCTCAAAATTCTTCAGCAGTTCCCTCAACATCTCCAAGATAAATCTAACTTTTCCCCTCCAAAGACGTGACCCCTGACTGTTCAGCCTTTCACATTCTTCCCTCCCCCTATAACCCCCAATACACCCCATTTGACATTCCAGAAATCATGAAAGCACCAGACTGTCTTCACTGTCCACCTGCCGTACTCCTATTCACCCTTTGAGGCTCAGCACGAAATCACCTCCTCTGTGAAGCCTTTCCTGATTCCCCAGTCAGACTGTGAGATGCTCCAGCTATACGACTAATAGAATATAAGAGCTTTGGCCACAACGTCAGACAAAATGTGAGGAAATTCAGGACCCTACAGACTTGCACTGTGTGTCTTCCAAGCTAGAGCAGAAGACACTAAAATGTCTTAAGAGAGAGAAAAATATGGAAAGTCCAGGCAGGCAGGGAAGGAAGCTGGGTGGGTAAAGGAAGGTATCTGCCCTTTCCCTCGACTCTTCCCAGAAGGTATAATTAGTTAAGGGTGTGATTTGAGCACGGGAACAAGGATTGTAGAAACCCAGCTAAAAAAGGACACCTCCCCTCATTGTCATAGCAGTTGTAACAAGGACCAAACATGTCCATATGGTCGGTTGCATACTGCCTCAGTCTCCTCCACTCAGGAAGCAAGTGCAGTCTACATGAGATAGTTTCAGTATAACAGACCTCAGTTATTGACCTAGTAACTTCCACTCTCTTTAGGTAGTAAATCTGCTTGCCTTGCAACAGTGATCCTTAAATGCAGGCCCCTGAGCCAGCAGCACCAGAATCACCCAAACTTGTGAGAAATGCAGATTCTCAGGCCCCAACCCAGACCCATGGTTCAGAACCTCCTGGGCAGGGCCCAGCAACCCAAGTGCTCACAATTTCTGCAGGAGATTCCTACCCTTAGAACTCCCCGGGGGGGCTTAAAAACGATGTTAAAACCCAGGGTTGGGCTTCCCTGGTGGGGCAGTGGTTGAGAGTCCGCCTACCAATGCAGGGGACACGGGTTCGTGCCCCGGTCCGGAAAGATCCCACATGCCACGGAGCGGCTGCGCCTGTGAGCCATGGCCGCTGGGCCTGCGCGTCCGGAGCTTGTGCTCTGCGACGGGAGAGGCCACAGCGGTGAGAGGCCCGCGTACCGCAAAAAAAAAAAACAAAAAAACCCAGGGTTGAGCACCACTGCCTAGTGGATGTCTTTTCAACCCTGAGTGGTTTTAGAAAAGATGGTAAAACAAATCAAATCCATGGCACTCATGCTTTTGGATTAGTTAAGGAATATGTTTGACACACATAGGGATAATGTGTGAATTTGTTATTTGATGGGTTTTTATTGAAAATATGATCACTTAAGGAATCTCGGAAATTGGTGTTAAAATTCCAATTTAATTTTTTTAAATTAATTTATTTTTTTTGGCTGCGTTGGGTCTTCGTTGCTGCACGTGGGCTTTCTCTAGTTGCAGCGAGCGGGGGCTACTCTTCGTTGCAGTGCACGGGCTTCTCATTGCGGTGGCTTCTCTTGTTGCGGAGCATGGGCTCTAGGTGTGCGGGCTTCAGTAGTTGTGGCTCACGGGCTCTAGAGCGGGGGCTCAGTAGTTATGCGCATGGGCCTAGTTGCTCCGCGGCATGTGGAATCTTCCCGGACCAGGGCTCGAACCTGAGACCCTTGCACTGGCAGGCGGATTCTTATCCACTGCGCCACCAGGGAAGCCCCTAATTTAACTTTTTAAAAATTGCTTATTATGCAGAGTTTCAAACAAATACAAATGTTTACGGTATAGTCCTGTGAGCCCCCATGAACCCAACCCCAGCTTCAACAACTTCCAACTCATGACAAACTTTCCCTTCCACAGCCGCTTCCCTGGGAACAAATCCCAGATGTCATATAGCACCTTATATATATAGAAAGTGACAATGAGTCCTTAGTAAGAGCAAGTGTTTCGTCAATGTTCAACTTTCCTGTCTCATGAATGCCATAAAATTTTTTGTTAAGATTTTTTTTAAACCAAGAAGCAAATAAGGTCCACATATAATGTTTACTTCTTTCTTCAGTTTTTTAATTCACCACTTCATATTTTGAAAAAATTCCCTTGCAATGGATTTGTTAAAGAAAACAAAACTAATAATTGATTTAAAAGGCCTGTGATTTTTAACATTGAAGTTTTAAAATCATTTGAGTAAGTTTAGTGAAAATGTCACTATTAGCCTGATACTTGTAAGTTAATCAATTTACTACAGTTATTGAAACACTTGGGAACCTTTTCTTGTTAGTCCTAAGTTTCCCCTCTTAGGCATTTGATGGTCTTAAAGAGAAAAAGATATATTAAATATGTGAATGTAGTTTAAAATATTTAGTAAATTAGCTAAGTGTATAAACTGGGTTCTTCTGAGAGAAATGTGTTCAACTTGAATTTATGGAACATTATTCAAAAGTCTCATGAAAGTGATTATTTCATTTTGACTTAATTTCCCAGATTTGTAAATAGAACAAGCATTGCAGTTGAGTGTAGACTTAGGAAAAACAAATTTCAAAATATTTTGTTTTAAAAACCAATTTAAAACCCATGTAATTGTAAATAACCCTTTCTGCACACTTACAAACCCATGCTGACATTTTCAGTCCACTTCAATTACAGCAATTACTGTATTACATGACCACGGCTGTGTCCTGCCCTGTCTGCCTGCTGCCCTGTGAAGTCTGAGCTCTTTGCAACCAGAGGCTCTTTGATCCGGTGATTTCAGGCCCTGGGACCGGCCTATGAGGGGCTCTGGGAAGCCCGTTTGCCTTCACTGTTGTCCCAGCTGCTGGGGCACTGGCTGGCAGACCGTTCCCTTCCTTTGGGGACTCCTGCAGCTGCCAGCCACTTGCCCAAGGTCACGGCCCCCTGGGGCAGCCCCTCTCCAGTGCCTGATGCCTGGGGGTGGGGGTGGAGCAAGGCAGTAACTCTGAGGCACCAGAACTCCCAGCCATGGGCCAGGCTGCAGGTTGCCCTCGGCTGGCATCCCAGCTCAGCGCCTCCCTTCCTGCCCAGGTGCTGACCCCCAGGGCCTTCTTAACAAACATCCTGCAAGCTGTTCTCCCCTTCAAAGCCTACTTTCTGGGACACCAACCTACAACCTGACCCACAGAGAGGAAAAGCAGGAGAGAATTACTCCCAGATCAAAAAGGAAGCGCTGATAGAAGTGTAAGATTCAGGAGCCGCCCAACACGGATGCTAACCGACTCCAGCAAGTTCCGGTCAGATCTTCTCCACCCAAGGTCACCACCGCCGCACGCACTGGCCGGGCATCGCGGTCCACGGCCAGAGTCTGGGGGCCAGCACTCCTGGGGGCCAGGAGGGAAGGCAGGCTCTGCGGCTCTGGGCAGCTTCCTCTTGCATTGACTTTCTCTTTCTTTCCTTCCCATCACTTCAGCCAAAAGTCCAACTTCCCCAGCCTCTGTATTATCTGGTTTCAACACATGAAGGACCAGCTCTCAACATGGAAGGTGTATGTCTTTAAGCTCTGATTTAGTCTAGGTCTAGTGAATTTGAGTGACGCCCTCACTAGCTCTGGGCCTCAGGGTCCATTCTCCAGGCTCTTTGTGGCATCAGTTGAGGCGTACTCCACGGCTCATGTTTGCCACCTCCCCAGCTCCCCTACGCCTGGCCTCCTCTCTGCCTCACTGTGACAAGAAAAGAGGCTACTGACAAAAAATCAAAAACAAAAAAAACACCTTTTGATTTCTGTCAAAAGAAACTGACAACAGAGTTGCCGTCTGGGCATTTTACAGTGTGGTCACCCCACTCACACCCAGAGTCTGGACATTTAGATAGGGACGTGAGTTTAGGATGCCTGCCGGAAGTTCCCGCTTCACTTTTCCAGGGGCAACTTTCAAAATAACCACTTAGTGTTCAGCCCTTGAAAAGTTAGTGACCCCAGCCCTAACCACCTTGTAAGTAGTAGGTATTTGCTACCCTGCTCTGTCTCCTGTTTGCTCGTGACCTGGGACAGAGGACTGCCCTTCCCCTGGGTCACAGTGTCCCCTTGCTTCTGGGATCTGCAAGTAATAAATCTTGTGACCCTACTTCCTTTGGGTGGGTGTATTTAAACTGTAACTTCAATCAAGACAACCCTGGGGTTTTTCACTTCCCCGGGTGGGAGCCGCGATGCTGAGCGGGCTCCACGCATCCTTCGAGTGGGTGGCTGTGTCCCCTCACTCGGCGGGTCGTAATCTGCTTGTTCTCAACTCAGAACACCAGCTCTGGCCTCTCAGCACACTCCCCCATAAACCACATCCTCCAACAGCCAGGTATGGAGCTGCACGGTGAGCCTGATCAGACTCCTACATGATTCTCCACTCCAGGGGCCGGCTCTCCATCAGAACCCAGTACTACAGCAGGTGTCCGGGCAGTTTTGTTAAAAGGATAAATGAGGAGAAACTTACGAAACTTGAAAATAGATCAATAAAATTTCTCTGTGAATGTACGGGTCGCCAGAAGAAGCAGAGGAAGCCCAACACATAAGACACATTTTAAAAAGAATCCCTGGGGACGCAGTGGTTAAGAATCTGCCTGCCAATGCAGGGGACACAAGTTCAAGCCCTGGTCCGGGAAGATCCCACATGCCGCGGAGCAAATAAGCCCGTGCGCCACAACTACTGAGGCTGAGCTCTAGAGCCACAACTACTGAGCCTGCGTTGTGGTGCAACTACTGAAGCCCGCATGCCTAGAGCCCGTGCTCCGCAATAAGAAGCCACCGCAACGAGAAGCCCGCGCACCGCAACGAAGAGTAGCCCCCGCTCACCGCAACTAGAGAAAGCCTGCGCGCAGCAAAGAAGACCCAACACAGCCATAAATAAATAAATATTTTAAAAAAGAATCATGAAACAGAAGTACCATGCAAGAAAAAACCATCGCAGAGGGTATGTCAAGTGGGTGCATTTCCCAAAGAAAGCTCCTCCCACACCCCCCCACCCCCAGGAACCAAATCAACTTGTGAATTGTTTTAAACTTTAAAGACAAAGGCAGGATTTTTAAAGGGGCCAAGGAGAAAAGAAAGATCAAAATAAACGTTGGAAGAATTCAAGCCAATCTCAGCCTCTTTCGCAGGCTGCAGGGCAAGAGCATTGCTCAGGGGGAAGCTGTACCAGGCACACAGAACTGGAATTCCTGGCCCCCAGCTGGCGGGCACAGCCAAGGTCAGATCTCCAGGTGGGAAGACCATTCATTAGAGGAAGCAGAGAGAGACAAGAGCACAGAACTAACTAGACAAAGAGGGGAAATCGAGAGTTTAGAAGGGGCCAGTAGATCTTCACTTTGACAGTATCCACACTTAATCACATAAAGTCAACACCGTCAGGAAATTAAACACACGCTCTGAGAGACCATGAGGTGTAAAGATGAAATTTTTACCATTTTACGGCAAATGTCTAACCCTTCCCAGTGCTTAACACGTCTGTTTTCCTACAGTTAACCTTTTTTTTTATTATCTTTCAAATTACATTTGTATACCCTTAAATATTTCAACCCACCTTTCTGGACTAGGCAAGATATATATCATTTAAAAATATACTATTTCATCAAGTAGTCCAGACTCCCAAGATATAAAGAAGTACGAATCGGAAATAAAATAGAGGGACAACTCTGAAAACTAAACTTACATCCTGTGCAGAAAAGGGGCTCCCCCTTTATTTAACTCATTCCACACACATTTACTTAATGCTGACAGTGGGTTTGACATTACACTTGGCTGCGGAAAAACACGTGAAAGAGGCAGAGTCCCAGCCCCAGTGAGATTATGAATAAAGTTGCTAACTGAGAGAGGAAACGCATTTTTTTTTAAATTTTATTTTATCTATTTTTTTATACAGCTCCCACATACTGCCAGTCCCCTCACACAACTCCCATGTTCTATGCCGTGCCTAGTGTATCTCTGGTACAGAACTTGGTACCAGAAGTGATTCCAGGAAACAGACTCATAAGGATAAGTTCTCTGAATTGGTTCTGGTTAGCTGTGATGAGTCCTCTAATTTGGTTAGATTTAAAGGTATTAATGACCATGTTTCCTGTGGTAAAGAGGTCATTGGTGGCCCATGGCAAACAGTGGTAAACAGCTACTTAAATTCTCACCTGTAGACATCTGTTATCAAGTGACTGAAGAAGGCAAGACTTGAGGTGACCAGGTGATTGCTGCCATGGAATGTTTTGGTGACAATAGGAATTGAATTGCGTTGGCTGGTTTCCCCCAACTGTGCTTGGGAGAAAGAAATCAATATGCTCAGGGCTTTAAATTCTCACTCAAGTTCTGCTAAAGGTACCTGAACATTCTGTGACTGACCCAAAAGAAACTTTTATCACCTGTGGCCACCAAGATTTCTGAAAACAAGACCCAAAGTCTGAACTCACAGGTGGTTAAACTACACAGCAAGTGAATTTCAACGTCTCAGCCTCTTAGGTGAAACCCCGGGCTCTTCTTCGGAAGGGGTGGTACACTGAAAATCCAACGAGGACACATGGAGAGATTCTGATGAAGCTGGAGACCTTGAACCCCTAAATCCTGCCAAGTCTCCTTTTCTAAACGAAGCGGCCCTTCCACTCGTGCCTCAGGAGGCTGGCCTCCCCTTGTGACAGCCTCCCCTGAGGTTGTCAGCCACCTTGCAAGGGACTACTGACTCTCCTGGGCACCCACCCCCCTTCCCATTGCTGAGACCCATAACCAGACTCAAGTTCAAACAGGGCCCGAAGAGTGAGGGAGGAATTACTTGTGAGGAGGTGCCACACATGCCAAAAGAATTGCATGATTTTTTTTCCAATTTATAAATACAGATACATTTCTCTATATAGAGAAATCTGGAGAATACATGTGCAAATGGAACTTAAGGTTATTAGAGTGTGAGATGTAAGTGCTGGATTAAGTAGAAGTTATTGAAATGGGCTCACCAAGCAGAGATCCTGGACTTGTGTGTTAGCTCTAATGGCTAGCAGTAGCTCCGAAAGCCTGCTGGGTTGACTGACTGAACCCCAGGATGGTCTACACTAACTCGAGCTGAAATGCCCGTCTTTCTTTGGTACGCTGTAGAGGAAGCTCTCCAAAGGCTTAGGGAGACTAGAACGTGAGAACGAATTCTTATATGAGACCTGCTCCCTCATCCACTAAGCCTACCGCCTAGAGGACACTCCCTTCACGAAGGATGTAAGAAGTCTATTCAGAAGGGGAAGCCCTGCACTGTTGGAGAACTCTGTAGTAACTATACCCTAAAGGCCAGGAATGGCCATGGGAAATACTGCCTCCAAACTGGGCTCCCTGAATCCACTGGAGATGATGGATCCCTGGGTGACAGGGGACAAGTGACAAGATGGGCATGGTTACTTTGTGGGCAACAGAGCTGAAGCAGTAATCAGAATGATTTGACCTGCAGAGATCTTTGGTGTGGCTAGCTGATCATGGTGGTCCTAAAACAGAAATAGAGGGGCAGCCTATTATCGTTTTACTTGATTTATGTTAAGCAGAAAAGCTTTAAGTATGGTTAACAGAAGTCTAACCTAAGTTACCAGGATGGAGAGTTCCAGTCCCTCAACCAATTCTCAGATTTGAACCAATGCACGGATCCAGAACGTCTGGAATGAAGAGGCCAAGTCCCCTTGAGGAAGGACTTGTGACTATGTGATGGGAAAGGGAAATAATCAGGCTTTTCAGGGATTAATATTAGCATTAGTTCCTAGATTCCAGCTACCCCTGTGGAGCAGGGGCTCATGGCGGTGAGGTGATCACAGTGGGTCCAATGGGTCCCCAAGTCCACCCTGTAGGTATTTCAAGAATGTATACTGGAATAAACATGGAAGCTGGAAGAGTCCCCCACACTGGTTTCTGATCTGGGGAGTGAGGGCTGTCCTTGTAGGAAAAAACAAGTGGAATAGTCATTTGAAGATTTGGTGACCAGCTTTAGCTGGGTGGCAACACCTTACAGGGCAGAGGCAATGCTCTCCAGGATGTGGAATACGCTTTAAATCACTAACTGATATATTTTACCTATAGCACGATTTATGGGGACAGGAATCCAGCAGCAGAGATGAGAGTGGCTTCTTTCACTGTTACCCCCAGTGAGTCACTAGTGAAATGTCTGCTTTCTCATCCCCATCACTTTGAGCTCTGTTGCCAAGAGGAAAATGCTTATGCCAGGGACACAACTATGGTTCCATTAAACTGGAAGTTGGGGCGGCCACCTGGCCACTCTGGGCTCTTCATGCCAGTGACTCAACAGACAAAGAAGCGGGGTTAGCTGGGGTGATGACTCCTGACTTACAAGGGGAAATCGGGTGCTACACAAGGTGGGTAAGGAGGAGCTCAGGGAATGCAGGCAATCTCCTGGGCTGCCTCATAATATACTCCCACGTCCTGTGATTAAATGGAAAAAGACAACAACCCAATGATCCAGAATCTAAAGTTTGGAGTCACCTCACCAGGCTAAGAACCATGACCATTTGAGGCACTTACTAAGGGGCAGGGAATGTAAAATGAATCATGGAAGAAGGTAAGTTATAAATACCAGCTATAAGCACATAACCAGATTCAGAAAAGAAGATGCAAGGAGTTATGAATATTTTTCCTTACTTTGATATGAATATATTTTGTATGTATTTTTGTTTGTTTGTTTTGTTTTTGTTTTTTTTTTGTGGTACACGGGCTTCTTCACTGTTGTGGCCTCTCCCGTTGCAGAGCCCAGGCTCCGGACGCGCGGGCTCAGCGGCCATGGCTCACGGGCCCAGCCGCTCCGCGGCACGTGGGATCTTCCCAGACCGGGGCACGAACCCGCGTCCCCTGCATCGGCAGGCGGACTCTCAACCACTGCACCACCAGGGAAGCCCTGGTATCTTATTTTTATTAGTCATAGTATATTGGAATCAAATGTGATCACATACAGAAAAACACTTTGTCAACTGTTAGACGTTATAAATAAAATGTGCTGATGTGTTTATGATTGAAAGAGAGAAAGAGAGAGACAGAGAGACAGAGAGACAGAGAGAGAGAGAGAGATGCGTACTGACTGTCAAGTCCTTATGGTGTAGACTGTGGTGGCGTTGTCCTGTGTTAACTTAGCTGTGCTGGAAGTGCATTTCCTGGCATGTGTGGTTTCAGGCTAGAGTTGGCTGCGAGAGAAACTGACTCAGGTTTGCAAGGCAAATAGTCCTGCTTCCTCTCTGAAGGTCAGTGTAGGTGGATCTGCTCCTTTGGTTGAATCCTGACTGGTAAGAGTCCCTCCCTGTAACATCTAGCATATTTTTCTCTGTGGACAGGACAGGGGGCGTATTCTTCCTCCTCGTTTCCATAAAGGGGACTCTCACTTTATTCTCCAAGATGACTGAATGTTGGAATGACTACAGTTGGCCTTTCTTCCCTTCATCCTGTTTAGTCCCCGCCCCCATGTAGAGGAGCAGCCAATCTGATTGGTGAGCACCAGACGTCCTTTGACCAGAGTCCCACTGCTGGGTGAGGTCACTGTCAAAGGCCACTGCTCATATGGGGCACATTCTCTTACCCTCTCAGACAAACACACTCTTAAGACTAAAGATACCCTTCTCCTCCTCTTCATGTTCCCGTTTAGTGTTGGCTACCAAAAGGGAGTTTCCAGGTGTAATTTTGTGAGGAAGGTTAAGAGATTCAGCCCCCTCATCCAACATAACGGTTACTGGAGAGGGAGGGAGGGAGGGATGGAGAGAGAGAGGGAGAGAAAAAGTGTGTGTGTGTGAATGTTTAGCAGTTTATAAATATAAAAGGTAATCAACAAAATTAAAAAGCGTTCCATTTTGTCTAGGTTTCAAAACAGCAAACATTAGCTTATTTATTTTCTAAAAAAATCTCCTCTGCTACAGCAGGAAGAGAACAGTGAGCTGTTCATCTTAACCTTTTGGAGTTTTCATTGAGCTTTTTTTAGTGTTGAAAATAATGCAACTTCAGAAAGAAGCTTAGGAAGCATGACTGCTGCTTTATTTATATCAAGTGATAGATTTTTTAAATTGTGAAATGGATCTTCATACAAAAGAGTATAAAAACATAGTTACTATAATACTATAAACCAACTATACTTCAATAACAAAATAAAATGTCTAAAGAGTATAGTTAAAAAAACCACAGTTACAGTTTAAAGAATCATTATGAGGTTATTTAATGTTAAGAAATGGGGACTTCCCCGGTGGCACAGTGCGTAAGAATCTGCCTGCTAATGAAGGGGACATGGGTTCGAGCCCTGGTCTGGGAAGATCCCACATGCCGCGGAGCAACTAAGCCCGTGCACCACAACTACTGAGCCTGTGCTCTAGAGACCAAGAGCCACAACTACTGAAGCCCACTTGCCTAGAGCCCGTGCACCGAAACAAAGAGAAGCCACTGCAATGAGAAGCCCGCGCACCGCAATGAAGAGTAGCCCCCGCTCACCGCAACTAGAGAAAGCCCGTGTGCAGCAAGGAAGACTCAACGCAGCCAAAGATAAATAAATAAATTTATATTAAAAAAAAAAAAAGAAATGCCAATACCTTAGAAGCCCCTGTGAGTTACTCCCCAATTGCATAATCCCTCACCCACAGAGATAACCATTATACTGTTTTGTTTTAATCATTCTTTGTTTTTACTTTTCACCACTCATGCATCTATCCCTAAACTAGCGTCAGGCACAAACCTAGCTATATAAGGACAGGGCAATGTGGCTCCTGTTAGATGAAAGCTCCCAAGGGAAACCAAGCTGAACTGAGTCTTTCCGTCAGAGTCTGGGAGCAGTTAACTGGGCACACAGTTAACACAAGCCTAGAGCAGAGGAGAAGCTGGGCCAAACTTGCCGGAAAAATCTCATCTGTAGATTAAAAAAAATAAGGTAGGCAGCTGGGATCCTTACGCATAAGTCTTCAACATATCATGAGTCACACGTTTCTAGAACAAATGCCTTCTATGTCTGTCGTGCAGCTGTCATCACAGGACCTTCATCTATTATATTTGCCTCTGTGATGGGTCCCCTCTTGTATTTCATATCTTCCTCTTTCTGGATCTATTCTCTCATTTTTAGTGAAGCACACCCCAAAGCACATTGTTGAGAAAGGGTGCAAGGGAAGTACATTTTTTGATACTCTGAATATTTGAAAATATCTTATTCTGCCCTTACTCTTGGGTGATAGTTTGGCTGGGTATAGAATTCCACATTGAAGATAATTTCCCTTCAGCATCTTTAAGACCCTGCTTCATTGCCTTTTAGCTTCCAGCTGCTGTTGAGAAGTCAAAAGCCATTGTGATTCCTGAAATTTTATAAGTGATTTGCGTTTTCTTTGGAAGCTCTTGGAATCTTCTCTTTGTCCCTAGTGTTCTGAAATTTCACAATGACATATTTCACCCTGAGTCTATTTTGAACTATTATGCTAGGCATCTGGTTATTTTTTTTCTTTTTTCCAATCTGGAAACACAAATCCTTTACCTGATAATTTTGAACCATCAACTGAGAATAAAAATGAAGCTTCTACATACCTAGAAAAAGGCTGACTTTATAAAACCTGTTTAAATCTGTCTGATTAATCAGTGACAAACGGCCTCAGTCTTATATCAATGATAACTTGCTTCATTGAGCACACCTCTAAAAACCAACCAACCCATGATAGCCACTGAAGGTTAGTCAATCAGTAGCCAACTTACTCTAGTGAAGTGTTGCCTTAGTAAGCACACTTCCAAGGCTAACATAGCCTAACCCTACCTCTAAAACCATGAGAATCCGCACATTATCCCTGACTCCAAAACTTTACATAAATACTGCCGTCTGCTTTGCTTTTTGGTGAGATTGCTTGTAACTAGCATGTCTTTTCATTACTTAAGCTAATAATGAAGCAAACCCCTGTGTATAACTCCCTAATCATATATTCGCTCACCCCCATATGTCACTATTACTTTTTGTTTTAATCTTTTTTCTAAACTGTTTACCACCTACGTGTGTACCCCTAAACTGAGTATCTGGCGCCAACCTAGCTGTGTAAGGAAAAACTAACACAGCGTCTGTTATATGAAGACTCCCAGAAGTTGAGCTGGGTGGAGTCTCTTGGCCTTAGCTTTCTGTCTCAAATGTTAAGTGGCAGCCTTTTTCTTTTACATAACTATGGGTTTGAAAAACAATGACCAAGTGCTCACTCACACTTCAGATCACTCTCGCATCAGAAACTGACGTGAGTGTGGACGTGTTACTGTTTACAACTTATGTTGGACATTTCAGGTCCCATTTGTGGTTCTACTCCTCCAGAGTCTCTGGATTGCTTGCCCCAGTCTTGGTTCTCCTCAGCTTAAAACTCCCCTCCAGCACCATGCCAAATCTAATAACACCTTCTGGAAGACCTCCACCTCTTCATGGGACAAGAGCAATCAGTTATCCAAAGAGAAAGAGCGCTGAATGGGTAATCGGGACACTTGGGTTCAAGTCCCAGTTCAGCAAATAATCAGTGAAGTGACCTTAAGCACATGTCCTCATGTTCCTAACTGTGCTTCCGTTTTCCTGTGACATAAAGCTTGAACCAAATCAATAGCTCTCCACCTTGGCTGCACGTGAGAATCATCTGGCAACTATTTTGAAATACTGACTCCTGAGCCATACCCTAACCAATTAAATCAAATCTCTGAGGGGGAGGCCTGGGCTTCAGTATTTAAATCTCCCACATGATTCTAATGTACATCCAGGGTTGAGAGCTTCGACCAGATGACTTCTGAGGGACCATTCAGGGCTTAGACTTGGAATTCCAGGAAGTATGGTGATACATAACTGAATAGGTCAGAAATTATGTTGGTAGGACTCTGTTTGTTGGGTTTCTAAGGGAATAAGAAGCATGTAAAAGGCACAACACAAGAACATCTATGATGCAGTTTGTCTATCTGACACATATTGATGAGCCGTATGCATAATGGAAGCTTGTAGAAATCAATGAACACAAAGCGCAGACTGTAATCTTTTCTCAACCATGCCTGTAACTGGTGACTGTAGTTGCGTGTGATAAACATGGTGGGCAATAGCCATTAATCACCCTCTAGCTTACTGAGGCTCTATGTGTTGGGAGAAGGGGTAGCTCCAGCTTGTCAGAACCTTAGCCTAAGCAGCTGAAAGGCACGGTGACCACATCTCCAGGGTCCGGGGTCCCTTCTGAAGCAAAGGGTGCACCCAGACTTGGACATCATTAAAGACATCATCCTTGTAGTCGACACTAATTGAGGTGGCTTCCGAGTGCTCCCCAATGTCTGGCTCTGACACCCAAGAGGGGGCAGGCCTCTAGGGGCCATGTCTGAACTCTGTGATTTTGCCCTCCAGGAATCTTTTTTGCAAAAGTGGTTTCTTGGGAGAAAGTCCACTCCTCCTGTTTCTGAGGTCCTTGAAGCGGTTCTGTTATATGCCCATCTTGCACCCAGGTTGTTTGGCTATTCCTTTGATTTTTGTGAGCCATCCCAGAATCCTTCAGACAAAGTTCCTTTTTCATTTAACTTAGTTTCTATGGCTTGCAACCCAAAGAATCTTAACTATTACAGGTCCCATCCTCAAATAATACTAACTTCCACTTATTGAATATCTGGTATTCACCAGGTACTTAAATATATTATTGCTAATTCTAAAAACAACCATATGTCCCAGGGTTGCCCAAATAAGAAAATTGAGTTTTGACTAATTTGCTCAAAAACATAAAGCTAGTAAGCAGCAGAGCCAGGATTTGAATTTACTTCTAACTGAAAATGCTATTTTTTCCCGCTATTCCATGTTAAAAAAATTTTTTATTATCTAATGACTAGTCTTTCTACTACCAACTTCTACCCATATCCAAACTCACTCCTACTAGTCTCTGAGTAAACCTCACAGAGAGGATGGGGAAGGGTGTGGGAGATTAATCTGTGCCCCACATGCACCTGTCCTTTCTCCTAACGACAGGAGCTTGCTGGGGTCAGAGCCAGGCTCTCAGCACTGAGGGCTTGTGGATGCTTAGCCAATACTAATTCATGGAGATGATAGGAACAAAATTCATGTCCCAAACTTCAGCAAATGAAGATTCAGCATCAGGAAACTTGCAACTTGCATGGACATCCCAGAATAGATGTAGATGAGGATCCTGTGATTGATGAAGAATATTGCTGGAAAGGAACACAGGAGTTGTTTCCTTTTAACTCCTGCTTTTTTTTTTTTTTTTTTTCCCAGTTGGGAGAACTGAGGCCCAGGAAGAGGAGGACTGAGAAGGAAAGGGTAGCCAGGTTGTCCTCAATGTTGTGGCTAAAGCAGCCAGACCTCTACATCTATGGATTTTTCCCACTGGCTTATCCCCCATCGTCTGTCACCTTAATATCCCTATTTCTGATGGCAATGCTGCTTTTGAAAGGGAGGAGTCAGATTTAGAAATTGGCCTATCTTTATCCCCCATGACCTGACTATGTACATTTCTACCAGGTTTTGTCCTCAAGGCACCCTGGCTCTGAGAAGGAAGTCCTCATCTTCTCACATAGAGATCCTGTAATCATCTCTTTCTCTCTGGGGATCCTTATTTTCTTATTAGACTTCTGAAATGCAGGTGTTCAGAAGTGAGAGAAAACTGATGTAGTGGCATCTGAGAGACAAGAATCCCAGAAGGATTTGGATTTCAGATGGACACCCTCAGTGTCACAGGTGATGTTCCCCTGATGACTACATGCTGGCAATGCTGCTCGGGGAACCCAGCCCATCAGTCTCTCTGCCTCAGATGTTGGCAGACGTGGAAGCTTCCTGAGACCTGAGAACGTACAAACTTCTCACTGGTGAAACCACCCACTGCTTCCTTCAAAGGGTCACTGCAGATCGAAGGGGGTCCCCAGACTCGGGAAGATGTGACACACGCCCGCTCACCGTGCCTCACATCACTGATTTCAGCATGTCTGTGGCAGACAGAGTCCTGCCTCAGGGTACAGAGGAAGCCTCTACTTTTCTGCCTCCGGGCTTTCTCCAGGGCTGTAGGACTTAGTCCACAGCTAGGCGCAGCCAGGAAATGCTGGGGAGTTAATAACCGAAAGGGCAACTTCCAACTACTGGGGGACAGAAGCCAGTGGACAAATATCCCAGGCTTCCATCCTTCAAAGGGACAATTCTGAGGTATATTCTATATGGTTCCCTAGGGTGGTTCTTGCAAGATTGAACCCCAGTTTCCCACTGTGGTGCCCAGCTCACTCAATAATGCACTTAAAAAAAAATTACAGCAAATTATATATACACACATATATATGTATATATACTTAAAAAGGGTTAAAATGGCATACTCTGTTTATACATATACATTTATATTATATATTTTAATATTTTATATTGTTTATATATTTTATATTATATATTTCAATATATGATAAAGTATGCCATTTTAAGTGTACAATTCAGTGGTATTAATTTCATTCACAACGTTGTGTCACCATCACCACCACTGATTTCCAAACCGTTTCCATAATAACCCTGTACACCTTAAGCAAGATATCCCTCATCCCCTTCTACCCCCAGCCCCTGGTAACCTCTCGTCTACTTTCTGTCACTATGACTTTGCCTTTTTAAGAGATTTCATATAAGTGGATTCACATAATATTTGTCCTTTTGTGTCTGGCTTATTTCCCTTAGCATAAGGTTTTCAAGATTCATCCATGTTGTAGCACGGATCAGAACTTCACTCTTTTTTATAGCTGAATAATTTTCCATTTGTATGTGCAGACCACATTTTGTTTAGCATCTGTTGATAGACACGGTTGTTTCCACCTTTTGGCTATAGTGAATAATGCTGCTTGAGTCTCTCTTCTTAACTCTTTTAGGTATATATCCAGGAGTGAAATTCCTGGGTCATACAGTAACTCTGTATTTAACTTTCTGAGGAACTGCCAAACTATTTTCCATAGCAGCTGAACCATTTTGTATTTCCACCAACAACGTATGAGTTCCAATTTTCCACATTTTTGTATTGTTATTACTGTCATCCTAGTAGGTGAGAAGTGGTATATCATTGCGGTTTTTATTTGTATTTCCCTAATAACTAATGATGTTGAGCATCTTCTCGTTTGCTTATTGGCCATTTGTATATCATCTTTAGAAAAATGTCTGAGTCTTTTGCTCATTTTTAATTGGGTTGTCTTTTTTTGTTGTGTTTAGGAGTTATTTATATATTTTGGATATTAAACACTTATCCAATATATGGTTTGCAAATATTTTTTTCTCATTCTGTAAGCTGTGTTTTCACTTTGATAATGTCCTTTGCACAAAAGTTTTTAGTTTTGATGAAGTCCAATTTACATACTTTTTTCCTTTGTTGCTCATGCTTTTGGTATCATATCTGAGAATCGATTATGAAATCCAGGGTCATGAAGATTCACCCCTTTCTCTAAGAGTTTTATGGTTTTAACTCTTATATTTAGGTTACTGATCCATTTTGGGTTAATTTTTATATAGTGTGAGGTACGAGTCAAACTTCACTTTTTGGCATTTGGAAATCCAGTTTTCCCAGCACCATTTGTTGAATTGACTATTCTTTTCCCTTGAATGGACTTGGTACCCTTGTTGGAAATCAACTGACTATAGATTTATGGGTTTATTTCTGGACTGACTCTCTATTTCATTGGTCTCTATGTCTTTCTTACACCAATACCACTGTTTTAATTACTGTAGCTTTGTAGTAAATTTTGAAATTGGGAAGTGTGTCTTCCAACTTTGTTCTTTTTTTAAGATTGTTTTGGCTACTCAGGGTCCCTTGCAATTCTATATAAATTTGAGGATCGGCTTTTCTATTTCTGCCGAAAAAGACTTGGAATTCTGATAGTGATTGTGTTGAATCTTTACACTGCCATCTTAACAATACTAAATCTTCCAAGCCCTGAACAAGGGATGTCATTCCATTCATTTAGGTCTTAAGCTTTTTCAGCAACTTTTTATAGTTTTCAGCGTACAAGACTTTCATCTCCTTGGTTAAATTATTCCTTGGTATTTTATTCTTTTAGATACTATTGTAAATGAATTTGCTTTCTTTTCAGATTATTCATTGCTGGAATATAGAAACACAACTGATTTTGGTGTGTTGATTTTATTTCCTATAAACTTACTGAATTTGTTTATTGCTTCTAATAGCTTTCTTATTGTTTCTTTGGGGTTTTCCATATATAAGATATGTCATCTGTGAATAGGGATAATTTTACTTCTTCCTTACCAGTTTTGATGCTTTATATTTCTTTTTCTTGTCTAATTACTCTGGCTAGAATTTCCAGTACAATGTTAAATAGCAGTGGTGAAAGCAGGCATTCTTTTCTTCTTCTTGATCTTAGAAAACTTTCAGTCCTTTTACCATTGAGTATGCTGTTAGCTGTGGGTTTTTCATAAATGCTGTTTATCATGTTGAGGAAGCTCCTTTTCATTTCTAGTTTTCTGAGTTTTTATCATGAAAGGATATTGGATTTTGTTAAATGTATTTTCTGCATCAATTCAGGTGATTTGGGATTTCTTCCCCTTCATTCTATTAACATGGTTTATTACATTGATTATCTTATGTTAAACCACCCTTGCATTCCCGGAATAAATCACACTTGCCCATAGTGTATCTTTTTAATATGCTGTTGGATTTGGATTGCTAACATTTTGTTGAGGATTCCTGCATCTATAGGCATAGAAGATAATGATCTATAATATTCTGTGTGTGATGAATCTTTATGTGGCTCTGTTATCATGAATGCTAGCCTCAAAAATGAATTAGGAAGTGTTCCCTCTTTTTGTATATTTTGGGAGATTTTGAGAAGGATTGGTGTTAATTCTTCTCTAAATGTTTAGTAGAATGCACCACTGTAGCCATCAGGTCCTAGACTAATAGTATATTCTTTATTACTTTTCCCTTATTCCAGTTTTTCTCTCCCTGTTCCCTCACTTCTTCAACCAGGGATCACCTTCCAAACAAACTCACTGCACCCAAATCTTGCTTCAGCCTCTGCCTTCAGGGGAATCCAAACTAAAAAAATATATAATATAAATGAGAGATTTTATCAATATATGAAACGGTAAATGTTGTGTGAAAGAACATAACTCATTGGACAATCCAGGGAGATGGAGAGAAGGGGAGAGGGCTTTTCTACCCAACACTGGTGAACTAGGTATCATTATGATGGGCTGGAGATTGGAGATTCAAGAGAGAATGCTGAGACTTCCAGGAAAACTGGATGCAACAAGATGAGAAATAGCTGGATGTGCTATTTAAGAGTGGAAGAGCTGGAGCAGGGGTCAGAGCCCATTAAAAAGAAAAAAAGTAGACCACACAAGAGGAAGAAATTTCGGGGAAATGAAGGACACACTGGTCAAGATGGAAGACTTAGTCTCCAGCCACTGAACTAGGCAAAGGGTAAAGGCTAGTGGAGGAATTTCTATGGGAAGAGAACAGGGTGAGCTGGTAGATATGGTGGGGAGCCGTGGCAGCCCTGAGAATATGCCCTGCAGACCTCCAACTGCAGGGAACTTAGTTGTCCAAGGGCCCCCACCGCTGTGCTCTGAAATCCAATATCATGTTTGCACCAGGGCAATGCTGCATGTTTCAACAGGCTGCTCCCAAACTATGACTGAGCGCAGCAGGGATACTAAGCAAGTCCCGAGAGACGCAGACTCCTCTGACAGGGGACTTTGGCTTGAGAACAACAGCCTTGCCAAACCCCTTTAGAGTGCGTGGAGGCCTAGGGTGTTTCCAGCTAACCTTCCTTCTCTCTCTCCTTCATTCAGGGCCAGTCTTACTTTGCAGTCTGATAGCTCTTCTGGCCTCTCCTAGCTTCCCTCCTCATCTTCTCCTTTAGTAGGTGTCCCCCCTATACTAAAACCCTTGCACATTTAATTCTATCCTAGCATCTGCTTTTTGAAGGACCTGAACTAGACATTGTCTGAGACATGTCCATTTTGACCCAAAGTTAAGGAGGTGGACCTGGTGTCTAGGCAGAAAGAGGCCTTGGTTCATTAGACATCATGGGGAGCAAGGAGACTCTGCTGGCCTGGGACAAGAGAGGGGTGATCCAGAAAGAGAGGGCAGTGGGAGGACAGTCCCAAGGACAGAGAGACAGAAAGAGCCAGTGACTGGGAGGACTCTGGAAACAGCACAGCTGAGACAAGCCCACTGAATGCATGAACTGGTGCTAAGTCACCTGGGTGAGGTGTTTCATACTCCTTATCTCTGTTTTGCATGGTTGGTGCCCTGAGGTCACCCACACTGTATTAAAAATAGCTGTGTATACTCCAGCGACTGACAACACTCCTGTCCATCTTTCCTTTTCAGGTGGCGGCCACAGGCATTTACAAAGCGCAGAAATACCAGGCACCCGGCCTAAGGGACACCTCCAAACCCCACCCATCTGCCTCAGGGATGCTTCCGGAACATCTCAGACTTCTTCCCACCTCTTCCCTGAAGCATTTTAGATCAGCCCTGTCTCTCTGTGCCTCTTTCTTTAGGTTGGCGGGAGATCACCCTCCATGGAAAAGTATTTTTTAGATCTCCAAGAAACACAAAGTCGGTGGAAGGCTTTTTAGGTGCCCTTGAAGCCATTCCTTTCAACTTCTGAGGGTCAGGCTAGCCTGAGCATCCTTTGGAAAGATGTCTCCACAGGGGAATTGGGCTCCTAACCAGGCAGGGAGGGCTTGGCTTCTGAGGGCTCAGATGGGAGAGCTGACACCCTGCCGTTTTCCAGGGTTAGAAAGCAGGACGTGGGACTTCCCCTGGGAACTTCCTGCCTCCTCAGAAAGCCTTCTGGATCTCAATATACCCAGAAGGAAAAGGGTTACCTGATTAAGCATCTGAGGCTTTCTCAAGACTGACAAAACCATCCGATATGTCCACGAGACAGAACATTTTTATTTGTGAACAGGTGCAGATAACTTCATAGAAATCACTGAGCCAAAGTGATAAATTGAGCAGGTGAGTCTCCAAGACTCAGCCCTGTTGGTGGAGTGAGCATCCTTGTTTGAAAGGGAGAGTCCTCACTGGACATGTGTAGAAGGGGGTTGGTGGCTCAGGGGCAGAGGCTGGCGAAGGAACGTGTATCAGCCAGGTTCTGTGCAAGAGATGGAAAGGGATCGAACACGTGGGATTAGGTGCCTAAACATCTCAGGAAGGGCTGGAACCATACGGGCTTCAGCCTGGGTGCAGGACCCTGGAGCTGACCTACCAGTGGAATTGTCCCGAGGCCACCACTGTTGGTCCCGGCTGAGTTCAAGATCACACCCACAGCTGTGATGCAGGGTCCAGGAATCCAGATTAGGGAAGCCAGCCCTGCAGCTGTGCCCGTGTCATGAACCACTGTCGATGCTGGTAATCAGGTCTGCAATGTGCTTTTTCAGCCACTGTGTCCACCACAGCTGCTTCTCAACACCCAAGAACATGAAGAATGGGCATTTGAGTGCTGCTGTAGGGGGAAAAGTCACATCTCCACAGCCTCCTTTTCCAGCAGGGAAACAGCGAAAAGCAGCCGCAAGACAGCCTCCACATCACCTTTGCCCCCCAGGTCTTGGGCAAGAACAAGGAATTAGAGAACTTAATTCCCATGCAGAATAATAGCTACAGAGAAACATAAGGAATGTAATTTTTAGCTTTCCAGCCTTTGCAGTGCAGGGAGACACCCTAAGAGTAGGGCCGAATGGAGGGTGGACCAGCTGCTCCACAGCGCCCCCCGACAGGAGGCCTCCTACATTAGGAGGAGCCTGTGGGCATGTGTAAAGCCCCCTCAGGGGCTGCCCATTCTCTCACACCTTCTCCATTCTCCTCTCAGAAGGGCTCATGGAGACCCAATATGGCTGGATCCAGTATGCCTCATGTCATATCAAAACCCACTGGACAATAAATTGTATACAGATTTGATTTAGTAATTTTATGGGGTGTGTATGTGTGTGAAAGAGAGAGAAGGAGAGAGAAGAGACACAGACACTGGCATTTTTGTTCTCTGGAGTAATGTTGATATTCAACTGTTCGAATAATTTCATGTCCCGAAGATAACAGAGGTTTTGGATACACACAGACCTGGGTTTAAATCCCAGCTCTGCCACTATGTGACTAGTCGCTTGTCTTTTCTGAGCTCAGTTTTTTCATCTGTAAAGCGGGACTAGTGATATTGCCCTCACGGGGTTATAGCGAGGAACAAAGAGATAAACCCTGGCAAGTTCCTGGTGCAGTGCCCGGCACACGTACACAGGGGCTCTAATGACTATCCTGCTGTCCCAGTTAATACATTTGGCAGGAATTGCCAATGCCTATGCCAGGAAATTGACTGTCCGTCTGATAAATATCAATTGTCTCATGGTGTTTGAGAAGGAGACGTGATGAGATTTCTTCCCTCGTGCTTCAGGGAGCCCTCCATAGACCCTCATCACCTGGTGTTCTAGGTGGCACACCTTTCCAGAGATCATCTCTTCCAAACAGAAGGGGTCACATGTGCAGCACAGTGAGGAGACAGGTCAAGACCCGTTAGTGAGGAGCATTGGTGGTTCAGTGGTGGAATTCTCACCTCTCATTAGTGAGAAGCAAAACCAGTTCAGTGGGTTGTGACCAGTATTTTTCCAAATGGAGGAGGATGGAAGGAAAATAAAAAGAGAAAAGAGGAGGGCTTCCCTAGTGGCGCGGTGGTTGAGAGTCCGCCCGCTGATGCAAGGGACACAGGTTCGTGCCCCGGTCCGGGAAGATCCCACATGCCGCGGAACGGCTGGGCCCGTGAGCCATGGCCGCTGAGCCTGCGCGTCCGGAGCCTGTGCTCCGCAACGGGAGAGGCCACAACAGTGAGAGGCCCACGTACCACAAAAAAAAAAAAAGAGAGAGAGAGAGAGAGAGAAAAGAGGAGATAAGAAAAGAGAATGTGGATGTGAATCGCAATAAGAGCACTGTTTGGAGAAACTGTTCAGTTCATAGATGAGTGTGTGCGTGTGTGTGTGCGTGTGTGTGTGCGCGCGCGCTCGAGCGCCAGGTCACAATGTGAAATATACATTATTTGGATCTGAAGCATCGCTAACAAGGTTGTGAAATAGTAGTCAAGGGAGCCAGCCCCTTACTTTGGAGTGGGGACAACATCGATAACCAACCTGCTATACAACTTGTCACGAAAAGGGATTTGATTGAAAATAACTTTATCTCCCGGGAGATAAGCGTATACCTAGAAGTCTCTCAACAGCCGCACTGCTCACCTCCCAGCTCCTGTGGTCACTGTCCGGTGGCCGCAGGTGACCCAGTGTCAGGTTGCGGATGTGTCTCGTTCAGAGCCGCCACAGTGGCCGCATACCCGCCCCCTGTGCCGCCCCCTCCCTTGCTGCCCTCCTGTCCCAGGTGTTCTGTATCCCGCTCTCCTCCCCGGCTGCTTCCTTCTGCAGCTCCACTCCTGCTGTCTCACCTGCTGCTTCCACTGCTAAACGGCTTTCTGCTCTCAGCCAGCAGACAACTCCCCTCACTCCACAGTCTGCATACAGCCACCACTGCCGATACCGGGCTGGGCCATCTCAGGCTCTCGGGCTCTCTCCTGGCCCCGATGATGGGACATGGGCGGCACCAGGGAGGCCTGCCACTCGGACCTTGACCTCTCTGAGCCTCTGTTTCCCCATCTGCACAATGGGCACAATAGTCACACGTGCCCAGGCTGCTCATCAACACGATGCAAGCACCACCCAAGACGATAAAGTGACTCTCAAACCAGTGAGATCCTTCCCAGGAGCTGTGCAGGTTTAAGGTGTTTTGTGCTCGTCACGAACCTCCCTGTCTTTCTGACTCCTCTTTGCCCCCCTCCCCCCTCTTCCTTGGTGCTGCTTAGAGCAGCCCATCTAAAAACTGTTGATTCCTATGTGCCGTGGTCCTGCATTTAGGAAACTTTTGTCTTAGAAGGAAAGGACCAGCAAGGGACAACCCTCGACCCCTGGACGCCCAACACCGCCTCATATTTCATGCTGTCTGTTTTCCTTACTTTGAATCCCCCTGAGTCAAAGGGACCCTCCACTCCCGCTTATACTTGGTTGATTGTAAGACAAATGGAAGTGCTTTAAAAATGTAATGGTACGCATATTGGAATATATATGGTTTGACTCCCGGATGGATAAACAGGATCATCGCTCCCCCCCATCTGGTTTTGGACAATGGGTACCACATACTAAGCCTCACCACAGGCAAGGCTCTGAGCTAGGTGTTGCAGATGAATGTTGGGCCTGAAGGAGCAGGGAATCTCCTGGGAATCAGACCAGGAATCAGATGCTTAAGACACAGGCAACACCTTAGAATGGCACAGTCCAACAGAACTTTCTGTGATGATGGGCATGCTCTATTCATGCTGATTCAATAGCCACTAGCCATGCGTGGCCACTGAACATGAGTGCTAGTATGACCGAGGAACTGAATTTTTAATTTTGTTATATTTTAATTAATTTCCATGTAAGTGTAAGTAGTCATGGGTGGCTAGTGGCTATCATATTGGGCAGCATAGCCTGACGATCTCCTTCTAGTTCCTCCTCCTTGGCTTCCCCCTGGGAATCTGGCCCGAGTCACTGCCTTCCATGCAGGACACTGAGTCTAAGAAAGGTGAACAGGAAGGTCTCCTTGATCCCCTGGGCCCAGCGTCCTGCAGCCCTCCATCCCCACGACCTCCCCTCCTCCAGCATTCAACAGCCTCCGAATCCAAGATGCAGCTATAATGACAGCAAAGACAGCAGCCCAGAGAAGGGGAAAGACAGGAGGGTAGATACACATTAAGGAAACCAACATGAAGATCAAGTGATTGAGGGAACAGGGCTCCTGCTGAGACAATCCTGCCTACTGGAGCATCACAGACGTCAATCTTTGGACCACGACACTCTATGCCAGGGCCCCGTCCCCTCCCAGCCAAAGAGCTGCCACTTCTTCACTAGCTACGGGCCACCTGCAGCCAGGGCCCCCTTCCCTCCCAATAATCCATCTTCCAAGGTGAGCTGGGAAGGTGCCAACTCATTTTTCCGTGAGCCTTTTCAAAATCAACAGAGGGAATCCAGGCTGCATACAACCACCATCAGGGGCACCCAGCCCGAAAGCAAAGGGCCGGCCTGGGAGACAGCGGGAGCCCAGGACAAACCAAGGGGCCCTGGAAGCCAGCCCCACCTGTGCTGTGAAATCTCTCCCCCAGGTAGGTCACTCACTAGGATCTAGCTTTCCCATTTGTTATGTGGAAATGATGATTAAACTAACACAGGACAAAAGTCTATCCCTAGTGCTCCACACAATGACGGACACGTAGTAGGGCACACGCCCCATACTCATGGCTTCATTGATTAATTCAGCTGTGCAACTAGTAACTATCAGAAATGGTCAGCACTCCGACCAGACACTGTATATGGCCCTATAGAGTCCCATGCCATAGAGGACCTGTTTCAGGAACCGAAAGGGATGAATTTTCATTTAGGAGTAGAAGGAATCTCATTTTTCCGGCTCCCCACTGCAGGGAAGACTGATCTCTCTCGCCTTCCTGCTGGCACAGGGGCCCTCAAATATTCTGATTTATAGACACAGTTTTGCTCCCAGCACGCTTGGTAACTTCGGGCCTCAGTTCCTCCCTCTGTAAGATGGCGGTGGATTCCCCTCCAACTCTGCAGCTCAAAGATCCCACAGCTTCCCTGCAGAGGGAGACATGCATATGCCTGGGGACTCTGTTTGACAAAGATTTTCCATGTTGTCACATTTCCTCTTCCCTGTCTCTCTAGGAAGATTCTGATTAGACTCCAGGGGGACCTCCTCCTCCCTTATTGTTCCTTCCCCCACTCACATCCTCTCTTCCCTGCTGTTTCCAACTAGCCTCTTTCGTTCCTCAGCTCTGAGGGTGAATTTGCATATTAATTTGAAAATGAGATCAGTTATTAGCCATAACCTGTCATGTATCATCCAATGCATCTGGACCTGGATTAGATTTAATATTGCCACAGAATAAAGACGGGGGGGGGGGAAGAAAACTAAATAATTTAAACTCATTAATTTACTAATCCTCCCGCTTGGCTGGGCTCAGGATAATTGAAAACACGGAGATTCGCTGAGAAGGCATTTGAGATGAACCATGCCAAGCCGTAGAACTCATGGGACTTCATGGTTTTTCCCTCTCATTTACCCACAGGGAAGGAAAGAGCATGGTGGGGTGAGGTGGGGAGAGACCCCAAGAACACCGGGGAAGAAAGATGGAGTTTGAGGCCATAGGGCCCAATGCCAACGGGGTCAGTGACTTAGTTTCCAGTACAGTGCAGGGGAGTCTCTGCTCCCCCTACAAGGTTCCAGGAAAAGGGAAGAGGGAGGACGCTGTGAGCCCCCCTCCTGCAGACCCTTACCCACCCTGCTCCTTCTGTGCTCTTTCCAGCCTTATACCTAAGAAAATGCTAAAGTGAGAGTCTGCAAAGGGGCAGCTCGGACTTGTGTTTTGTTTGATCTGATCGGAGTGTCTTTTGTAAAAGATGAGTTTAACGCCAACACTGTCATATCAGGAAATTTCCCATAGAAAATCAGTTTTCTGCTTCCCTTGACAATGCAAAGCTGGGTCCAGTTTCTTGAAACCAGTGTGGGCGGGAGCTGGTCAAGTTGCCCACTAACTTAAGTGGAGCTTGGGGTCCCTGGAGAACCACCAGGCGGGCTTCGTTCCTTTGTTACGCGCCTCAACCCCGCCCCACACATACGTCAGTGTTTGCAATCCCGTGTTTCAGGGGATAAAGGCCCTTGCCTTGCAGCTCTCAGGAAATGCATCAGTTGCAACGCGGATAATCAGAATCCCAGACTCACCTTCATCCAGGTATTGTAAGGGTCAACCATATAAGGGCAGGGGCAGGGAACTGATGTTTCTAGAGCACATACTCGGCCAGGTGCTGGCCAGGTTAACAAGAGATGAGACATGGTCCTTAGTGTGGGGAGTCTTGGAGGGGAGATGGGCTGTGTCTGTATAAAGAAAACAAACCAAGAAAGAACTTTCTGACAGGGGTTCTGAGAAAGACTGAGCTGGGATTCCCTGCCCTGGTGGAGCTCCCTAGAGACGGTAGTTCATGCGGCAGAGAGGACCAGACACAGCCTGCTGGGGACAGATGGTGCCCTGACCCGGGTATTCTAGGAACAGAACCTCTGCAGGGCTGGGGAGAGAGCCCCCGGGGTGGGCAGAAATCACAGTGGTCTGGGCTCCAGGGCCGGCTCTGCCAGCAATTTACTTAGAAGATTGCCCTGGGGCAAACTGCCCAACCGCTCTGAATGCCAACTTCCTCAACCACAAATGGAACTGCTGGTGCTTCTGGCCCTCCCTCTTTCCAGGAGCAGAGAGTAAGATGCGGGAGAGCAATTGCCTCCACTGCAGGGAACTTAGCGGGATGGCAGGGCTGCTCTGCGGGAGACTGGAATCCCATCCCTTCCATGTGCAACCTCTTTTAAGCTACCCAGCCCCTCCTCTCCAGAGAGTGGGACACCTGGCACCAGCCACAAGGGACCCCATCTCCTGTCAAACCAAATGCTTGGATGTTAGCTCTGTTTATCGCTGCCGTAGGGATTAGCTGCCGCTTAATTAATTCCTTAACGAAGAAAACGGTGCGCGTTCCTGCACAGCCAGACACATGGAGCAGACACTGCCCTCCGCCCCCACCCCCGCCCACTCCCGCGGGCCGGCACTATTATTATAAGTTCTCTTTTAAGGCTGCACCATGAACAAGTCAGTTGTCCTCTCCGGGCCTCAGTTTGTTCATCTGTACAATGGGGAGTTAGAACATCACTCGCAAGCATATTATTTTCTGTTTCTTGTCTGTGCATCATTCCCCCGCCCCCATCAACGCCATCATCCCCTGAATCTCAAAACAAAAAAGAGAGTGGACAATAAAAATGACATATTCTGGTTTTTCATCAGTTAAGCCCTCTAACCATTCAAGAATCATTTCATTCATCGTTTCCACCCAACCCAGCCTCAGCTCTGTGAAGGGGGGTAGAGAGTCCCTTGATGGTTCCCTAAGTAACTCAAGGAAATGAAGCCAAGTAAATCCCCAGCTCATATCTCACCACTGTGGCTCTGGCAGGCTTGTTAGTGAACTTGGAAAATGACCTGTGGTTGACAAGGTCTCTCTTGGGTTGAGAATGAATCTTACATTTCGGTTCGGTCCCCACACAGCAGATCCCATGAATCACTGCTGGCTCAGCCCCGAGGTGCTTTGTACAGCCCTTGTCACCAGCATCAGGCTTCTTCTTTGTTTACCAGCCTGTCCCCTGGGGTGGGGGGGGGAGGGGTGGCATCCTATTGGTCCCTCCAATGTCTGCCCCAGAGCAGGCCCTCTGAGAATGATTGCGAATAAAGAAATGAATGATGTGTAGTATCCTAGAACCATGAATTCACTGAGGATTAGGGCTGGGAGGCTCTGTCCAGTTTATCTTCAGTGTGTTCTGGCTGGGCTGTCCCCCAGGGGCTTCTGCAACACCTGGGGTCCTGGGCCTTCAGGTTAAGCCTTGGTTGCTCCCTTTGCCATGCTCCTCACACCTAGGTCTGCTGTTCTGCATCATAAAACGTTGGTGATTAGGGCCAGGATTACAGTGAGGTAAGTGAGACACTTGCTAGGGTGTGACATTTCAGAGGGACACCAAAAAAAGACCTAGTAACCAAGGATTTTAACACACTATTTCTAAAAAATCAAAACGAATGCAAAAACTATCCACGACGAACAAAACATCAACATTTTAAAGAAAGACAGGATCCAGTTCTACACTTGCAAGACCCTGCCTCATTCACCTCCCCCTGAAAGAGTCTTTCAGGAGACAATGCCTCAAAAATAGCTCAGACTGGGAATCTGGCCGTAACATTTCCATCTATTGGCTATGACATTGGTCTCTTGGTTTCCTGAGAAAGTGTGGCCCGGGGTACCGGTTTTCAAATGGGGGGGGTGGGATTCCAGTGTGTGACATTAGTGTCCCCTCCCCCACCAGCCCAGTTAGAATTTGAACTCCCCAGACTAGACGGCCATTGAAGCCCCTGCCAGCTAGCCCGGAAGACAAGCGTTTTAAAGAAAGCCAATCAGGGCCAGGCTGGCCTTGCAGTGACCCACAGTGCATGTGAGGAGGTAGCCACGTACTACTCCCTCGCTTGGAGCCAGGCCCTGCCATAATTCTGCTGCCCTCAAGGCCGTGGGGTGGTGTTTGCTCCATTTCACAGGATACGGGTGCTCAGTAGGCCCTTATGGATCTTCCGAGCCTCGCAGTACGTGTAGGGCCCCTGCCTCCCACCCCCAGGGGCATTTGGCAATGTCTGGAGATAATTTTCATTGTCACAATTGGGGAAGAGGACGCTGTTATCATCTAGAAGATAGAGGCCAGGGACGCTGCTAAACATCCCACGAGACAGCCCCTCAAACAAGGAATTCTTCAGTCCCAAATGTGAACGGTGCCGAGGCTAGAAACCCTGAGGTAGAGAAACTAGGAAAAATGGGTTCAAAACCACATGGCGGGTGAGTGAGGGACAATCCCCGCTTCTCGGACTCCTCACTGAAAGGCAGCCACCTCTCAATCTGTCCCCCCGAGTCCTGAAAGCTTTGCGGTCAGTTCCTCTGCCCACACATAAGACCAACCCCAACTCAGGCATTTATGAGAGAGGATTTCATAATTTCCTTAGGTCCTTATAGCTTTCCTTGGCTTGCAGAAAGTCCTTCCTGAGGTCTAGCCTTAATCTCTCCTGCTGCCGTTCAAGAATGTTTGATTTCTCAGTAAGGGTAAAGCTCAGATGTCTCTCTCCTGCTCCAACCCCTTTTGATCGTTTGAAATAACCTACCATAATATTGCTGATTGAGGTTCCCCAGTCAAAGAGGGGAAAAACAGCTCAGGGATCATGAGAAAACGGCAGGTGTTTCCTTAACACCTTCTACATACCGAGATAAGCAGACACCAAGGCACCTTTCACGTCACCTAGGCAGCCTGTATCGGGTTAATTATGATGACCCCCGGGCTCTCAAGCAGCTTGAAGAGAAACCCCTCTTTGGCTCAAAGTGACAAATCCTCAATGCACAGATGCGATTTGAGAAGGAACCCAGGGAGAACCTGTGTCTACAGATTGGATGAAGAGCATCTGTCTGCAGGAGTCATTCCTTCCCTCAGTGAGCACTTCCCGTGCGCCCAGGCAGTGACACTTAACCCTGATGCACCTTAGAATCTTCTGGAGCGCTGGGTCACACGCAGATTCCCGGGCTCGCCCCCCTCCCCTGCCAGTGTTGCACTCAGTGGATCAGGGTGGATCCCAAGAGTCTGCATTTCTAACAAGCTCCCAGGTGATGGTGATGTTGCTGCTGAGACCACACTTGGAGAACCCCGGTGCTCAGCTGTTCCGGAAACTAGGGTTAGAGCAGGGAATACTCTACGCAATAAGCCCAATACACAAGTAAACGATGTGGTACGTTAGAGGTGATAAATGCTCTGAAAGAAAAGAAATATAAGAGCAGAATGAGTGGGAATCAGGGATGTGGGGGAAGGAAGGGGAGGGATTGAAATTTTAAATGGAAGAGTCAGGTCTCATTGAAAGAGGGTGACCAGATGTGCCAATCTGCCTGGGTCTGTCCTGGTTTTAAAATGGAAAGTCCCACATTCTGGGGAGCCTCTGAGTCCCAGGCAACCCAGGACAGCTCGTCACCCTACCTTGAGATGATACTGGAGGAAGGAAGGGAAAGAGTGAAGCAGTTGTCTGTGCAGAGATACGGAGGATGAGCCCGCACAAACCCTGCAGCGAGACTTGCCTGTGTGTTCCTGGATCAGCAGAGAGGCTGGAGTGGCTGGAAGTGGGTAGATAAGAGGGAAGTGGTCGGGCATGAGGTCAGAGAGTAATGGGGGGTCAGATCATGCAAGGCCTCCTAGGAGAAGAGCAGCTTTCCCAGTGTGGGTACTGGCCCTGACTACCGCAAGCGTGCGGGGAGGAGCACGGCTAGAGCTCCGGGCTTGGAGGAGAAGACTTGTGATCTAACTCATGTAAGGATCAATGGCTCTGGCTTCTGTACGGAGGACAGCGTGTGGAGGGAGTGTCTTAGATTCTGCCTTGTCGGGGGAGAAAAGCATCTAAGACAAAAGCTTGCCGGCAGGAGGTTTATTTGACCTGTGATTCCGTGGAGAAGAGCGAAGGACAGAAGAGTGGGAACGGGAAAGGAGGAGAAGCAGGAAGGAGGATGCATCAGTGAGTTGGCCACCAGCCCGGGGCCAGCGGGGTTTGGTTTTGGCAGGGTCCTGGGAGAGAGACGTCTCAGGACTCTCCTCTCGGACAATGCCAGGGGCCAGCGCCACCCCACTGCCTTCCTTGCTCTGTTGGTCAAGTGTGGCCTCGCAGCCCTAACTACCACGCACTGCTGGGTTGCCCGCGTGTGCCGCCGAGTGGGCTTCTGCCAGCATCTGTGTGCCTCAGGGCCCGAGAAGTCCCAGCACAGGAAGCAAGAGGTAGAGAGCATGACGTACATTATGTAAGGGCCGTTAAATTGCAAACTGCATGAGGCTGGCTGTAGCCTGCACAGGACTGACTGCCACAGCAGTGGCTGGAGTGAGAAGTGGGGATGAGAGGGTGTGAAGTATCTGGTACAATCCAGCCCTTGAACCACTCAGGCCTTCTTGGGCCTTCTGCTATGTCCGACCCGTCATAGGGTTTCCTTCATGGTGGTGGCTGCCTACAATCTCTGCCAAAACTCAACACAGGAAGGTAAGTGGAATTCGCGACAGTCCCTGTGGTTGCAGCTGGTCCTGAGACCAAAACTGGTACTCATCACCTCCCTCCTCCAACACACATCCTCAGCTTCCCTCTCCCTCGGCCAGCTGGTCTGGGCTACTTGCCTGTGAGATACTGCTGCGCCTTATCTCAAGGGGTCTGAGCTCTCAGTTGCTTTGCCCTTGTCAGGCTGCGATTGCTGCAGTGGTCTTTACCATGACCAGGCACAGAAGCCCAAGAGACAGCTCAGTGAATTCTTGAGCTCTAGACAAGCTCTTCCCTGCCCTCAGTGGATAACAGCAACCCTAGCTCCTCGTGGGGGTCAGGGCTGATTACTTCCACGTACAGAGTCACTCCTTTCTCTGCTTGCTGGTCCACTGGCAGGAGAAGCCCAGAGTGACCATGCTGTGGTCATAGTTTAAGTGCAGCGTCCCCTGGTGGAAGCGTGTTCCCTCCCTGGGAATCTGACAGAGCTCAAGGTTATGAGAACAGGGAGCAAAAGTTCCCTAAGTGGTTCATTAAGAGTGGTGGTGAGAGGAGCGCCATTTATCAGCCACTGGCTCAGTTTGTATCCCAGTGGATGGCAGCCCAGATCAGGAGGGAATGCCAACTTAGCTTCTTTCCCGCTTACCTTCACACATGCTCACGCGTGTGTACACAGGCCCAAATACATGTTCACATGCACACACACAGACGCACATAAGACCACGGAAGAGGCCTTTCCCAGCCCTGACATTCCATTCCATTCCATTCCGTGTCCCCACGTACCCCGCAGTTCTTTCCGTCCTCTGGTCCTCTCTTGGGGCTACTCTCCTCCAGCCTGTGGGCAAACTCCTAAGAGCACACAGCTGGTATTGGTGGTACAACTACTACTGCCCTTGCCCCTCCCTGAGGATAACGTCCCACCCAGCCCAAGACTAGGATTCATCTTCCAGCCCAAGGCTCTCCCTGCTTCATCGGCCAGTCCTTACTCCTTGTATTTCCTCAGACACCTCCACGTGCACACTCACACACACACAGATACGATAGCCTTCTAGGACATACCTAATGGACACAGAAGCTAGGCCTCAGATAAAGCATGTTCATTTAAACCGTATGTTATATAATAAAGCATTGGCGGGTCTCCGTTCCTGGGTCCTTGGAATTTCCCATGCTATTCATAGTGGGCCCTTAGACACACCTGAGTTTATGCTCACAAGAGGAATCAGGATGGGGGCTGGTCACTCCAGAAAGATGAAATATGTAATTAGATGGGTGGCGCTTTGAGCCACATTTCAGCCCAACCTCCTAGAAGGGGCGGAGTACTAGAGATTGAGTTCCATCGCATGGCCACTGTTTCATCGTGCCCAGGTAATGAAATCCCAATAAAATCCTCGACACTATGGTTCAGGTGGTCTTCTCGGGTTGGTAATACTCAACGTGGGCTGCAAGAGTGTCGCATCTTGAGGACACAGAAGCTTCACATTTGGGACCCTCCCAGACTTCCTGCGTCTCTTTTTTCGGCTGGTCCTGATTTGTATCCTTTGTAATAAAACTGTAGTTATAAGCAGAGCGCTTTTCTTAGTTCTGAGTCATTCCAGTGAACTATCAAACTTGAGGAGGTAGTGGTACCCCTGAGTTTGTAGCCAGTTGGTCGGAAGTATCAGTGGCTCTGAGGACCCTTCAAAACTGGGGCTAGTGTCTGATGTGAGGGTAGCCTTGTTGGGCGACTCTGCCCTTGACTTGTAGAGTTTGACCTAACTCTGAATGGTTAACATCAAAATTGCATTGGACCAAAGCTGGGAGAACTGGGGTGGAGATGAAAAACAGGTTATGGACAGTCTAAGAAGAATTAGGTGAGAGGGAAAGAACAGAAATGAATGACCCAGAAAAGGCAGATTAGAACCCACTCTCTCCCCAGCTGTTCAGAGCATGTAGAAGCAGACCTGACGGTCAGTCCTCTGCACTGTTGAGATATTAAAATGCTTTCATCCCCACCGCTGCCTTGAGCCCTCCAGCACCCCGCCCTGCCTCTCTTCCAGGATACCCCCCCCCACACCAACTACCCTAAGATCCAGAAACTAAAGAGTTAACATTGCTGGGGAGGGGGAGGGGGAGGAGGCGGGGCGCAGGCCACGCCCCCTCTGGCTGGTCAGTGCCAGAGCCCTCCATTGCCTTAAATAGTTTCAATTTCAGTCCCACATTCCAGGGGCCTCAGTAGGGGACCTGTCAGAACAAACCGTATTTTCTGGCCTTAAGCTCTGCAAGGACTTTTTCGAGAAAGACTGGTCTGTATCAGGGTTTTTAGGCCAGAAAAGACAAAAGCAGTGACTGGAAAGTGAAAAATTCAGTCCGTTTGGTTACTTGGAAGCTTGTACATTTAGAAGCGATCCGCTGGTCGGATTGAATTCAATGCTATTGTGGGTTTTTTCTTTTCCCCTTTCCCTACGTTCAGCCAGAATAAGAGTCAGCAAGTCAGACAGCATCTCAGAGAAGGAACTCTAATTGCTCTGTTCCCTCGCTCGGATATTTTGGGCAATTTCAAGACGCATAAATAAGCCTGTTATTCAGGCACAGAGGAGAGTGAGATTAATTTAAATGAGTTGATTTGGAGGTCTCTGGGGAAAGCCGCCTGCATTATTCACTTGCTAGTCCCGGGGTATGATTTACAGTGAGTTTTCCCTTTATGTTTTGGACCCCGTTGAAGCTAGGGCATAAATTTCCTCAAGTTATTGTTATTATAATTTATTATTCATTGAATGTTGACTCAGTGTAACATAAGCAGTGGCAGAAAGACACGATCCTCCCAAAGGGCAGGAAAGCCATGTCCCCAACAATTCCAGAGGGACATGTAAAGAGCTTCTGGGATCAGAGGAGGGTTCCTCCTCCCCAGGACTGGGACGCCACCTGAAGCTTTTTGCTGTCCACTAAAGTCTCCCCAGGAGAAATAGGTTTCCGGCAGGGAGAGTGCACAGGCGGGCTTTGTGAGGGATCGGCCACAAATTGGGCTAATTGTTGACCTTAATTCAGACAAAGAGTCCAGTAGGATGGGAAAGGGCCACTGCACAGGACTGGGACAGAAGCGAGACCCTGGGGTGGGGTGAGACAGGAGATGTTCCCACTTGGGGGCCAGTCACTCACTTTTACCTCCTGGTGCTGGGTTAAGAAGCTAAGCGGTTGGGCAGGTGGAAAGCAGCTAGGTGCAGGCATCATCCCCCACCCCTCCCCCACCCTAGTTCACATCTGCCCCTCCTCCCTCTCCCACCCAGGTTCTCCCGTGGGGAGCAGAAGTAGCTCTCTTCGCTCCTCAATCACTTCAAACAATTGTGCAGCTTGGAGGCGCAGGCCCGAGTGACAGAACGTTTTAGACCTAGCAACAGAAAGCAATTACGTGCTGTTTGGCGCGGCCTTTAAGTACAATTGAAATTAGAGGGGAGACAAAAATGATTTCAGAATGCCAAGACTGGGTGACTGGTGACAATGCAATGACAAGCCTTGCTCCCTCCCTCCTTCCCTCATTTCTCCAGCTTCAGTTGTGCGCCAGATTCTGTGCTGTATCGAAGAGGCATTCGCTGTTAGGTGTGGGGTGGAGGCGGGGGAAGGACACACAAATCAGTGTGTTCTGCCAGGAAGAGCTCTGGGGGGTGCAGGGAAGTTACTTAACCTCACTAAGCCTTAGCTGCCCCGTCTGTAAAAGTGGAGGGCCACCCCACCTCACAGGACAGCTGTGAGGGAAACGTGTAGTGGACAGAGCACACGGTCAGCGACGATTAGCTCTCTATTTCTGTCATTACCAGTAAGTGTTACTCTGTTGGTGGGAATGTAAACTGGTGCAGCCACTATGGAAAACAGTATGGAGGGTCCTCAAAAAATTAAAAACAGAGATACCATGTGATCCAGCAATACCACTCCTGGGCATATATCCAGACAAAACTATAACTTGAAAAGACGCATGCACCCCCATGTTCATAGCAGCACTATCTACAATAGCCAGGATATGGAAGCCACCTAAATGTCCATTGACAGGTGAATGGATAAAGAAGATGTGATTGTATATACATATGTGTGTGAGTGTGTGTGTGTGTGTGTGTGTGTGTGTGTGTGTGTGTGTGTGATGGAATACTACTCAGCCATAAAAAAGAATGAAATAGTGCCATTCGGAGCAACATGGATGGACCTAGAGATTATCATACTAAATAAGTCAGAGAAAGACAAACACCAGATAATATCACTTTTATGTGGAATCTAAAATACGACACAAATGAACTTATCTACAAAACAGAAACAGACTTACAGATGTAGAGAACAGACTTTTGGTTGCCAAGGGGGAGTGGGTGGGGGAGAGAAGGATTGGGAGTTTGGAATTAGCAGATGCAAACTATTATGGGATAAACGACAATGTCCTATTGTATAGCACAGGAAAATATATTTAATATCCTGTGATAAACCATAATGGAAAAGAATATGAAAAAGTATATATATGTATGACTGAGTCACTTTGCTGTACAGCAGAAATTAACACAACATTGTAAATCAACTATACTTCAATGAAACTAAAAGACAAAAAAACAAAAATAATAAAGTGTTACTTATAGATGCAGTGTGCTGAAAAGCTATGCTTCCACCAAGCAACCGCTTTTATTCGAAATTGTCAATGAAACATACGTACAAACACACACACATCATAAATGCCCAGCTTGATGAGTTCTCACAATCCCACACCCAAATCGAGAAATAGGACATTACCAGGATCCCCAGGACCCTCCCCCTACTATCTTGCTATTCATTGCCCCACTCCCAAAGGTAACAATTATCTTGACTTGGAACTGCATGGATTAGTTTTGCCTGTTTTTGTACTTATTATATAAATGGAATTTCATAGCATGTACTCTTTGTCATCTGAATTCTTTTATTAAACCTTCTGTTTGTGCGGGACGGGGGTCATCCATTCTGCGACTGACTTCCCTTTGTCAGTGAATTTTGCAGCTGATCGTATTTTTATGGAGCTGAAAGCCACAATAACGGCCCACTTCCAGAAACTCTACAGGATCCCCCCAGAGTCATTCTGTACACTCATCTTGCCCTCGCTTCCCCACATTTCCCCATGAACTTTATTCTGTCTCTTTTGGTGAAGTGTAAGAATGTTTATGACTTGTCTCACATCCCATTTGGAATAATATATTTGGAAAAATAATACTAATAATTGAATGAATCTTAGTTCTTCTTCCTTCCCTAGTCCAAGCTTCCTCTCACTATACAACTATTTTAGGAGGATAATAATGATGATGTTGATGACAGTGAGGACGGAAGAGGCAGAGGGGAAGATGATGCGGATGAAGCTGACGCCGGTGATGAGAGGTAACGCATTTTATGTTGCTTAGTATGTGCCCAGCCTTATTGTAGCCTCCTGACCTGTACTGACTCATGAAATCTTCATCACAACACACTTCTATCCCCATTTTCAATGAAAGAAACCAAGGCACAGAAAGGCTAAAGTATCTTGCCCAGGGCCATCCAGCTGGAAGGTGGTAAAGCTTGGATTAGAGCCCAGCCTGAGCGGTCTGGTTTTGGAACCCTGCCCTCAGCCAGCACCCAGGACGGTCATCGAAGGACAAGGATGTCCTCTGAGCCATTTGCAGTGTCATCCCTTTAGAGTCAGTGCTCCTGGTTTGCTCCCCTGATCCTCTCTGTTACCAAAGCACCAATGACAAGCCTCAGTTGCAGTCTTGCACAAGTATATGTGTGTGTGCGTGTGCGCGCACACACACACACGCCCACACACACGCAGGCACACGATGCTTCTGATCTTAATGCAAATGAGCACATACCACACAGCAGAGCAGTCTCCCGCCACACTTCCCCCCAGTCCCACACCAGGTGTAATTATCACTGCCTTTCAGCAGAGCCATAGGCAGCCTTCAGTGGCATCAACAAAGGGAGAATCTCTGCAAATCAAGCTGCCCTGCTTACAGAGGGAGAGCCACGGCTGGCTGGGGAGGCTGATCCGAGCTGTTATCCTGGGAGAATTTACCCAGAGGCCCCACCAGAATCTCCATTCACTGACTCGATCCAGGCTCTTCAGATACTCATTTCTACACTTCACAGCCAACCCGTAAAGCAGAAGTTACCATTTCCACTCTCCAGTTGAGGAAACTGAGGCTCCGATAAGATGTAGTCAATTAATGGAAGCCTGAGCAGTCTGGTTTGATTTGCCCTGAAAAAGGAATCCCGGTGTTTGTTAAGGAGAGAAACACACTGATTTTGGGGTTCTTTTCCCCCAACAAAATCAAAGGGACTGGGCCCCCAGAGCAGGAGCAAGGGAGGCCTTAGGTTCAACCCAAGTCACAGTGCAGGTGCAAAGGAAGCTCCCTGGCTGTCTTTCCTCTGAGCAGAGCAGGCTCCTCGCCTCCAGGAGCTGCCACTGCAAGTGGGAATAACGGTGAAAATACGCGTTGACCTCAGGCTCCCCAGGAAAGCTACTCCCGTTCTGGGTCCTTCCTTGGGCTTTAGTCCTTCTTACCACTTAATGTCTCAGTAAATTTTGTTGATAAGTGGTCTATGTTTTCTCCAAGAGCAGTAAACACCTTGTAATTTATAAATCATTTCATCAATAATTGCTTGCAGAAGAAATGGAGCAACCAAAGGCTGGGTGGCGAGGATGGAGACGAAAGAAGGACCATCCAGTACAAGGGTGCTGTTTAAAGAAACAGAGACAGGCACCCGGGTGCTTAGAAAGGGCTGTGACTAATTCCTGTTGTCACGCTTAGAGCAAAGGAGTGATGCTGAACGTCCCAGGTGCCTGGCATTTCTCAGTTATTATTTCTAACCCATGTGGCCAACCTGCACAGCCAGCATCATGGTCCCAGCTCTCACACGTATGGTGGCTAAGGTTCACCTTGGGTGAGTAGTCTGTCCAAGGTCAGGCAGCCTGCAGGTGGCAGAGCCAGGATCCAAGCCTAATTCTGGCTGCCTTCAAACCCATGCAGGCTCCCAAGGCCACCTTGGTCTCCAATGGACGATGGTTTTTAAGAGCACTTGACTGCAATCCATGGGAAGATATAGATGGGACATCTCCCTGGGCTGGAAATTGTCCCTTCGCCCCTTGGGATCCCTCTGCCCCAGGAGCTGTAGGGCACTGCGCCCGTGGCTTTCTTGCCCTCTGGCCTCTGGGAGGCTCTGCGAGTGGGTAGCTCCAGCAGGACATGGAAGGATGGAGAGTGAAGCTAGGGGTATTTTCCCTCCTGGCTTCCTTCCTGCTGGGTTGCAGCAGCCTGGCTGTCCCTCTATAAAAGGCTGTGGCTCCTCTCAAGGTGGCCTTTTCTACAGGACTCCCCTGCTGGGTTCTGGAAAGCACTCCCTCCCTACGTTCCTTCTGCCTCAGGGGTGGTAGCAGCCCTACTGCTGCCAGCCCCTGGTCCTGCATCCATGCTTTCCCTATTCTCCACCTTTGTAAACAGTCCGTGAAGCCCGGTGCCAATTATTGTCATTGAAGTGTGTCTTCTGTTTCCTCTTGGGACATGGACTGGCACAGCGACCCAGTACGCATGCGTACACACACACACACACACACGAAACAAAAGTTTCAAGGAAACTTCCTATTCTGCCATGCCCTACCCTGCCTCACCAAATAACTAGAAGTTTTTCATGGCCCGCATTTTGGAAAAGTCCATGTTAGACTACACCCACGGTAGCATCCACAGTGATCATCTAGCCCAATCCTGCTTTTTTGAAAACTGAGGTTAGGAAAAAGAAGTAACTTGTTTACAAGGATGTATTGTACAACACGGGGAATAGGGCCAATATTTTATAATAACTATAAATGGAGTATAACCTTTAAAAATTGTAAATCGCTATATTGTACACCTGTAACATATAATATTGTGCAGCAACTATACTTCAAAAAAAAAAAAAAGTAATTGATCAAGGAAACTTGCTCCAGGCAGAGTCCGGACTAGAATTCGGATGAAGTGACTGCCGATCCTGCCTGCAGCACCTAGACCAAGTCCTGCTGCCTTTGCTGTGGGGACCCTTGACCCTCCCATGCCTTTCTCTCCCAAAGAACTGGCTGGAGTACGGTTATCTCCTTACTAACCAGCTTTCGCTTCTCGTTCCTAGTCTTTTCCAAGGCCGCCACTTACTCTCCCACTCACGAATGGCGTCACCACGGTTGATGGGAGCCTCGCTCGTCGGGGCTGGAAGGAGACCAAGCAGTCACTCAGCCCACCCCTCTCATCTCACAGGTGAGGAAGCGTGTCACCCGAAACAGGACTCGCCACTAAATCAGCACAGGCCTGATTCACAGCACAGTGGCCGGGATGCAACGTTAGAGAGAGAAAGGAGCGTGGCCTGCAGCACGGGCAGTCAGGGAGCACCTCGGGAGTCAGGGGGTGCCCCGCCATGGCTCGCCACAGCTCCCCACACCCTCCAAAGGCAGCAGAATCACGAGGAATTCACAGTGGAGGGAAGGGGAGCCTGAGGTTTCACCCTGATCATAAGCGTCTGGGTTTCCTCCTGAGAAAACCTCCTGGTTTTCCTCCCATAAGGGGGAGATGACTCATGATCTTGAAACTGAGCATGACCCTGTGGGGCTCCTGGGCCTGGAAACCTTTCAAACAGTTGCTAATCAGGGAAGGGAGAGGATGCAGAGACAAGGGAGGAGCAGGCAAGAAACAACAGGGCAGCCTTGAAGCAGGGTCCTAGTGCCGCCTTAAGCTGATACACATAAAAATATCTTGAGCTCTTTACAGATCTAAAACCCCCAACAAATGGAAGACGTCAGCATTCATTCCAGAGAAGATCACAGTTTGATAACCTTGCAAAGCTCATCAGGAGACCACCTGAGACCAGATTAAAGGACTGCAGCAACCCCCCCTCCCACTCTGACCCTTACCAGCAACTCCGCCCTTGAACCCTTGCTATAAAACTCCTCACCAAATTCCCCCAGGTTGGGATGCACAGTTTTTCAGGGCACGAGTCCGCTGTGTCCCCCTTTGCGTGGCAAAGCAATAAAGCTATTCTTTGCTACTTCAACCAGAACTCTGTCTCTGAGGTTCAATTCGGCACCTGTGCACAGAGGCTGAGTTTCGGGCATCATTCTCAGTGGTTAAATCTCCTCTCCCAGTCCCTGTGGCCATGGCCTCCAAAGTGGGGAGCACAGAGGGTTAGAAAGCAGAATTGAGGGGGGTAGGGAGGAAATATTACAATTCCTATTTGTATTTATTTTTACCTTTAAAACATGTTTTCCTTCTATTACTTAATGTCGTAGCTTTCAGTATCACATGTATAAAACTGACAAATTAATACCCTTATTTTGGGGGTGAGAGGTAAAATGTGTTCATTCTTGGGGTACAAATCTGCAAAGGCTCTGCTCTGGGGAACCGGGGACTCTCAGAGTGTGGGCTGCATCAGAATCACCCGGGGAGCTCGGTTCAGGGCCCACGCCAAACCCGCTGCAGCAGGTTCCCTGCAGGGCCAGCAATCTGCATGTTAAGCAAGCTCCCCAAGGAAATCCACGGCCACTAGCCTTTGCAGGTGGTCACTCTGGACTTTGCCTCTGTAGCAGTTGGGAAGAACCCACTTAGTCCACAGCCATCCATCCCTCTGTCCCCATCCCCAGAGCTGCGTCTCACAGAGAAATAGGTCCTGGCAGCCCTGTCTTCCACGTGCTGCATACAGGGTGCTTGGCCAAGGGGTAGCACGGGGCTGAAGCCCTTGGGATGTGCACCCTGACACGGGAGCTACCTCTACCTCGAAGAAGGGGCACCTCTTTTCTAGTTTACCCAGAGCTGCCCTGAGGGCTGGCGGTGGCTCTGGGCTGCTCTCCATCTGCCTGCTGGGGGAGCCTGACCTTTCACTAGGACCAGACTGGGATCACCACAGCAAGGACAGTCCCTGTGAGGGCAAGAGGGGGAATGTGACTCAGACACGCCAAGACCGGCCTAGGGTTAGGGAAACACCCTCAAGTCTGGCCCAGGGTTTAGAAAGAACTTCCTGATGTGAGCGTGTTAAAATGGAAAGTCACGGAAGACCCACCTCAGGAAAAGGAGGAGAGAGAAAAAGATGGGATAGAGAAAAAGCAGATGAGAGAGAATAAGACAGGCAGAGACTGAAAGAGGAGAATAAACAATTACCCTTGAGGGGTGGGCACAGTGAGGAGTGGGCGGTAGTCACCGTAGCACATCTGCCCAACAGGCAGAGCTGGGGAGAGGGTAGGTGGTGGGTTATGGCTCATTTTAGGAAAAAAATTATGCCCCCTGCTAAGGCAGGAGACAGACGGGCTCCAGGCTAGATATTTACAACTGGCTTCCTGTTCACACTTCCTGGGGTGAGAAGAAGTTGGGCTTCAGGCCAGACATTCATTACCAGCCCCGTTTACATTTCTGAAACAAGAGACAAACGGGCTCCAGAACTACATAGTTATGACCTGACTCCTGTCTATATCTCGAGATCTGCACCTCGATATAGAACCTAGCAACAGAAATAAGGTAAATAACCAGACGTTGGACATTTTTATGGCAGGGACGGAGTAGGACTAAACCCTGTTAAAAGATCAAGAGGTCATACATTTCCCATCCTTGGGGCAAGGGAAGTATTGCACATGCGCAGAAAGGCTCCTTGGGGGTCAAAAAGGAGGTGGAACCACCCCATAATAATGTGATGCTAAGGCCATCCCATAGGCCTCTGGGCTGAAATCCATCTTGGAAAAAAGTTGCACACATATGTGGGGGAGGCTCCTAAGGCAGGTCAGGCGTGGAAAAAGAAACCAGATAATTGGCTAAAGGTACACAAAGACCCGGAAGAACCGCCCTGCATAAATGACTTAACCGCCTCTTCACTGCACTCCTCCTCCTTAGGGAGAACACCCACACCCTTTCTCTCCGGGTGGGAATCTCTGCCTCGCTTCTATCTTAACTAAACAAACGGTTTCTCTGTGTGCTCTCCCACGTGTTGTTGTGCTATGTCTCTAAAAATAAACTTTGTACCTGTTTTTACAGTTTTGCCTCCATGAGAAGTGCATTTTTTACTGGGGGCAAGAGCCAGGGGGTGTGGTGGCTAGGATTTCCGTTTTCATCCAGGTTACATAGGCTCAATTCCTGGGCAGGGAATTAAGATCTCGCTTCACACCACCACTCACTGCTGCCTCTCCGAGATCACCGCAACCCTCCAGTCTGTATATTCCTTCACACTGGCCCAAAGTGGCTGGAGTAGGAGAGGAAGACCAGGGATGCTCAGCGTTTCTGGGACTTTCCCTGGTGAAGGTGAGGAAAAGCATTTTGCACTGTCAGTGTTTTTCCATTGGCCACTGGAGCATGTTTACATTCGTGTTTTAGCATCTGAGCCGTAAATCAGCAAATGACCTGTTGGGCTGTTTTAACCAGGATGCCTGCTGATGATGACATTTCCACTGCTGATATGCACAGGTGGGATTCTACAGGGTGACTGCTATTATCACATCATCAGGAGTTTATCTTGGGAGCGTTTGGGTTTTGCTGATTTAATAACCAAGCCCTGGTGTCTGTGCCCTCAGGGAAATGTTTAGTATGATGAAGGGAACAAGTGAGTCCAGCATCTTCTCCCATAGGTCAGGCCAGAGCTTATTTAAGAGAAAGTAAAAGGTGCAAGGGGAACATTTGCTTGTTTAATTGGCCATAGATTTTCCTGGCAATAATTTGCAGCAAGATAAGGGACCTCTTCAAGGTCATGCATCTTGGCTGGCTGGGTAAGGAAAAGGACTTGGGAAATTCCGGGTGCTTGGTTTTTTAAATGAGTTTGTTGATTTCTCTCAGACTCATCCATCAGCTGATGAATGTCTATTGTTTAACTGATGGTTCCTGCCCAGCTGGCCTGGCTCTCTGCCTGGACATGCTGTGTCTGGATAAAGGCAAAGATGGAGGACTTGCCCTGGGGTCTGGAGTGCCAAAGCCCTTGTATCCAGACCCCCAGGCATAAACCCTGCCCCAAGGTCAATAAGCCACTGAGCCTCATGGCAGAGAGGTAGCTTGGAGAGAGAACAGGCCACCTCTGCACGAAGTGGGATGGACAACAGTGCCTGTGCCCCAGCTTGCACAGGTCCAACACCCTATTCCCGGATCAGTGATCTGCTGGAGCAGAACCTGTGATTCCTCACATTAATTCCTGGGGTTTAGCACATGGCTTGACACTCAGCAAATGCTAAGTGCTGGAATAAATGAATGAATGAATGTAGCGACTTGCCCAAGGACACACAGCTGGTGGTGGCACAGCCAGGATACCCAAGACTAACGCTGTGCTCCTTATACCCCCCCCCCCCCCCCCCCCCCCCGCTACTGTCTACCAAGGGGTTAAGTACACAGGCGTCTGGCCCCAGACCCCTGGAGTCTGAGTCCTGGTTTATTTCCTAGCTGCGAGGTGGCTGTGGAGGCATGCCTCTCAGATCCCTCTTCAAGGAGGAATTTCCTGTTCAGTGGTAGGAGGGCAGTTAGCTGAGAGCCTCCGGTTATAGCACCTTCAGGGGCCACCTCAGTTCTGGAGCTCAGGCCAGTTCCTCCCAGTCAGGGCCAGCCAGTAACCCAGCATGGCAGGTGCTGGGGCTTGGCCATTTCTGCCCGGAGCCGGACTCGTCTAATGGGCAGTCTGCTGGGGAGCTCCCCATTGGGCGGCCTGAGATGCTGCCATTGTGCGTGACCTGGTGAATGGTGGTCTGAGGCGTTCCTGCCCCTTTCCCTCCCCCAGCTTGCAGGTCTGCATTACGGTCTGAAGGCTCTCTCTGCCCAAGGACCATAGTTTGCTATGTAATAAATATGATGACACTGCCCAGGGATAACTGATTCCATCACCTGGACCACAGTGATTGCTGGGGGAGGGAAGTAGAGGGAATACATAACCCAGTTTGGGCCAATGAGTTATGAGCTGTATGGGGGGGGGGGCTTCTCCAAAGCTCCTTCTTCGTTTATCAGAACCTCTCAGAGAGAAGCTGTTTACCTCCAGATGGTTCTGTAGCCACCAATGTGGTGGGATTGGGGGGAGGGTGGTCAGAAGAGAAAACTGACCCAGGAGTAGAGTGGAGCCCAGGGAATCACAACAAAATGGGGCCAGAGTCCTGCTAACAAGGAGAACCCCTGGATCAAACCATGCCTGAAGGCAGAGACTTTTCAATAATCTGAACTTTTCAATAATTCATTCAGTTATATCACCTGAGACCAAGCTAAGTGTTCTATCATTTACAATGAAAATAATCCTGATTCAATTATGCAACAAGAAAAGAAAAAAGGGATCACCCACCCACCACCCCAGGCCAGGTCACAAAGAAATGAATCTCTGATGGTAAAATTTCAAGCACATGAATGGCAAGGAAATCTCAGGAAGAGGTTTGGGGACAGAGGATTCAGCAGATGTTCCCCAACCCAGATTTCACAGGCAGTGGATGCTCCAGGATCCAACTGTGGCCTGAGAGCTGGATAGACAGAGGCCAGGGTTACAGTGGTGGTATTCCCACCAAGTGGGAAACAAACCAAGTCCCTGGGGCAAGAAGAGAGGAGAGCCAGTCCATCTGCCCACACAAACACACACACCCAAAATGAGAGGAGCGGGCTTCCCTGGTGGCGCAGTGGTTGAGAGTCCGCCTGCTGATGCAGGGGACACGGGTTCGTGCCCCGGTCTGGGAAGATCCCACATGCTGCGGAGCGGCTGGGCCCGTGAGCCATGGCCGCTGAGCCTGCGCGTCCGGAGCCTGTGCTCCGCAACGGGAGAGGCCACAGCAGTGAGAGGCCTGTGTACTGCAAAAAAAAAAAAAAAAATCACCTTTCAAGCCAGGGCTGGGTGAGGGGGTCCTTCCTCAGGCTGGGAAAGGGGATCACAGGCCACACCCGGTGGCTTTTGAGGGACACACCAGTCCAGTGCTGCCAGCTGGCCTGACCCTGAACGTGGTTCAAATTCTGGCGTGGGCTCTGCGCCGTGAAGTGATGGTCGAGGTGAGGATGTGGCTGTGTATCAGGTGAGCCTGGACTAGTCACCTTACCTGGGACTTAATCCTTCTTCTGTTAATGAGGGGTAGTTCTGGAATCAGCGTTTCTCAAACAGGGGTCTGTTGGCACTTGGGGTGGTCAGTTCTTCCTGTGTAGGACTAGTCCACACATTGCCCCAGGGGGCACATTCACTAGGAATCCCCACTGTCCCCCAACCCCGCAAGATGGCCCCAGCCACTGTGACAACCCAAAACCACACACTCATATGTCAACACATCCCCTAGGGAGACAGTGCCAGCCCTGGCTGTGGACCACTCTCCGGTAGCTTTCCTGAACAGCTGGGTGGCCTCCCTGTACCTCAGTGTCTGCATTTCAGAAATGGGGATGATAACGTGCCTGCCTCATTGGGCTATGAAGCTTAAATGAGATACTGCTTATAAAAATGAAGAATGGTGCCTGGCACACGAACAATAAGCATTACCCACAGTAATCAATAATTAATCAAGCATTACCCTCCCAAGTATCTGTTATCCAATTTCAATCCTACCTAGTACATGCCATTATTCCCATTTTATATCTGGGGAAACGGAGGACCTGAGAGGTGAAATAACTCGACAGATTTCAACAATGGCTCAGTGTGACTTCCCAGCCTGGCCTCTTAACGGCCCATTTGCGGGGGACATGACAAGGCCAGGCACTTACTGTCTTCTGTTATAGGATGTCTGTACTGGGGGGCTGGAGAAAGTCGGGACAGGACCTGGGGCTGATTACCGTCAGTTCCAGAAGACGGACTGGAGGTGAGGGCCTTCCTGAATCTGCCCAGCTACATGTTTCTCTGGCACCCTGTCGGTAAATCCAAAATTCAGGTCAAGGAGGTTTTCTCCTTGCTTGCTTAAGATGGCTCTAAGGAACAGGACACGAGGGGCTGAGCTCAGGGGACCAGGTCTGCAATAGCAAGGAGGCTGGGGGCAGGGAGTCCAGAGTGTGGCTGGAGAGGCGGCGGCCGGGGGCGGCTGCAGGAAGGGCATCGCGCTGGCAGGACACTTCCTCCGTGATATCCTGGGGCAGCAGAGGAAGGTGGGCAGGGGACAGAGCCCAGAGCCCATACCACGGAGAAGCCACAGAAAGCTCCGGGAGACCCCACGGGATGGCAGTCAGGCCCTCGCTATGCCCAGACACCCTGGCCTTTCCTTTCCTCCCACCTCAGGGCCTTTGCCCTGTGGTTGGTTCTGCCTGGAATGCTTTTTCACCCAGATTTTCCCACACCTGTCTCCTCCTTATTGCTGGATCTCACAGCTCAGAAAGGCCTTCCCAAAACACCCTGGGTGAACCAGTCACACAACCCTGCTTCTTAGCGCTTAGCAATGGCAAGAATTGTTTGCTGTTTATCAGTATAATGTTCTGAGAGCCTAGAACAGTGTCTGGCACTAAATAGGTCCTCGGTCAATATCAAATGAATGAATGAAGGACGGAGACACACTTTCCGATGGCAGGGAAACTTCGGTCTGAGGGGAGACGCGGCCCCGCCCTCGGGGAGCCCCGGCCTGAGGGGAGACGCAGTTGTTTTCCTTGCGGCAATAGTCATCAGCAAGTACTAACCAAATACATAATCCTTGCAGGCAGTGCGGCTGAGGAACCTCAGGCTTACAAGACTGTCGGAAGACTTCCCGTAGGAAGCTGCCTCTGACAACTGGAGGCCCCACATCTTAGACCCGTCAAAGGGGTCTCTCCCTAGTGGACCAACACTGTGCTTTTAAATCAGAGCCAATCAAAGTGGTCATGCTCATATGTGGCTGCTGAGTGTGATTAGTGACAAACCCCAGAGATCTCTCACCACAGGTCCAGACACACCTATGTGACCACTCCTTTTTGCAGTATAAATACTTGTCTGGCTCTTGATTGGAGAAAATGTGGTCACACGCCACCCTCTGCTTGGAACTTCTCCCCTCTTCTCTGATCTCATGTCCTATCTATATCCCCATTTATAGACTCCAGGACCGTGGAATGGGACGCGGACTCACATTGCAGTCTGCCAGTGGCACCTACCTGGAGTTGTGCAGTGCACAACCTGTACAGCTGTGCTTAGCAGCACTGGTAAACTCCCAGAGTCTCAGGACTGAAAGGGACATCAGAAAGCCTAAAGCACAGTCACTCAACCTTAAAATGAAGAGCCTGAGGCTGCTGGTGGAGACAAGGCTTTTCCAAGGCCATGCAGTGATGCCTCAGTGAAATGGCTGGGCTGTGGACCCACAGCTCTTGGCTCTCAGAATGGCACCATGAGGTGTCCTCTGCCGTCCTCCCTCCCCTCCTCTAGGGCTCTCAAAACGCCCCCTTCCCTCCCCTTCAGCACACCCTGTGCGCCCACCTTGGTTCTGTGCTCTCATTCAGAGTCAGTACATGCCATGCTTTGGGGTCTTCCTAGGTAAATCACATCACCAAGCTGTGGCACCCACCACTGGTCCACTCAGAGTGGGGGGCCCCCGCCAGAGTGGGTCCGCATCTGTACAGGGCTAGTAATGGGGGAAGGGAATGACGAGGAGGTGGGGAGGACCCCCATGTTTCCTGGCAGAGTAAAAACACAGAGTCAGACACACTTGGGTAGGAGTTGCTCTGCCCCTCACTCTACTCCGCCAGGGGTGTGACCTCGGATGGTCCGGTCCACTCAGCCCTTCTGGGCTCCAGATGTCTCAACTATAAAGGGCGGTAAAAATAACCCTCATTTCTCCCCCCACCCCTCACCCCAGCCTAGTAAGGATTACATAAGGTAATTGATGCGAGGGACCGAGCTTGGCTCAAGCCACGGCTGCCCCTGCCCCTCGGAAACAAGCCCTCGTCCTGGAAGCCTTTCTCAGCCTCTGTTCTGCATGTGTGTTATGGCTCTTCCCCGTGGAAGCCGTTTAAAGGCAGGAACTGCTACTGGGAAGAGAAAAAATCTTTGGCACAGCCCAGCCATTACCAGAGATGTTTAACCAGCCCGCATTCAAGGCAGAAGGACGTGCATGGAAGCGTTTTATCTTCCTCCCACAAAGGGAGAGCAGAGCCCTGTGCCAAGCTGAAATGAAGGCTTGATTTTTTAAAATAGACATTTAGGATTCACTGATGCTTTGCTAACCCCCAGTCAAATCACGACATCAAGGAAAGAAAAACTCCATTTTCTGCTAAGATGTTGAAATGGCCCTTTCCAATTAAGCGGTGGGCTCTGGGAGGGGGAGCCCAGGCAGGCGGCCCACAGCCGTGTCTGCTCATCTGTGTGTTTCTGGGTCTGTGAGCACCTCGGAGCTGAGCCCACGTGTCCTGGGTGAGGGGGCTGGCCTCCAAGCCATCCTGCCCTCTGGGTCTCCCACCAGGCTGGGTCCCTGGTTGTCCCTGGGAGGGATGTGAGACCTGTTAGTTAGCAGTCACTTACATGTTTTGCATATATCAGTAGGTCTGATCATCTACTTCGAATTAGCAAAGACCAGGACTCTCACAAGATTGCCCACGAAACACGACTACGTGCTAATAACACCATCCATCTGAAACCCACCGTTCCCCAGCTCCCCATGGCTGTCTGTCAAGAGAGCACAGACTCATCTATTAAGACTCAGCGCAAGGGCGGTAATTAAAGCAACAACGACAAACACTTGTATGTCCCTTTCGCTGTCAGTCACGGCTCTAGCTGCTTCCGCATATTAACTCATTTCATCTTCGGGTAACTGTGATGCTTTAAGAATGGCCACAAATCCTTTCCGCTCTTCCCACTGGAGAGTTTGAGTCTCAGTCTTCTCACTTTGAACCTGGGCAGGCCCGGGGTCCACTTGATGAGTACAATGTGGTAGAAGTGATACTGTGCCAGTTTCTAGAGCAGACCTGAAGACACTAGCAGTGCCACCTCCATCTCTTGGTGTACTCTCTTGGCAGCCCTGGGCCTCCACGGAAAGAGTCTGACTAGTCCAAGACTGCCATGCTGGAGGGACCACATTCACGTGCTTTAGTGGACAGTCCCAGCTGGACCCAGCCTTTCAGCCATCCTGGCCGAGGTGCCAGACACGTGAGTGAAGCCATCTGGGACCTTCCAGCTGAAGTACCATTGAGTGACCTCAGCTGATGCCACTTGGCAAAAGCACCAAGCAGCCAACTGCCTGAGTAACTGACCACAAAATCATGAGGTGTAATAAAATGGCACGAGTACTTTGTTAGGCAGCGGTAGATAACCAGGACAACCTTCTGAGGCAGGTCCAATGGAATACCGTTTGACAGCTGAGAAAACTGAGACACAGAGACGTCAAGTAATTTGCCCATGGTCACACAGCTAATAAGTGATGAAGCCAGGATTCCAAACCCAGACAGCCTGGTCCCAAAGTCCATGCTCCCTCTTCTCTGAACCCTAAATTGACTATTGTTCCACTGTCCTAACATCTCTTGAACTTACCCATTGGTAAATCTTCTCCCTTACTGGATGCAAAGGCTACTGAAAGGCAGATCCCAATTCTTAGTCAATGCATAGCCCTGTCCTGGGACAGAGGAAGAGTGCTCAGTGTTTGCTGAGAGTGGAGGGGGGTGGGGGGTGGATAGATCGATGGACTGATGGATGAACAAATGAATGAGCTTGGATAGGAGACAGCCTGGAGAACGTGGAGGGGCTAGAACTGTTTGGGGTACGGGCTTATTAGAGGTGCCGTGCGAGGATTAGCATGAGGGAAGCAGAGGAACACCACACACCAGGCAGAGGGGTGCAAAGACTCCCTTGACTGACTGTGTGATTCCCCACCCTCTCCTCTCCAGGGCCTCACGAAGAGTCACTCTTTGAGGCTAAAGATTAATTCTGAAAAAACACTTCTATTTTAGTGTTATATGTTGCCTCCATTCTTTTTTCTCCCCCAGCACAACTTTAACAAGGACCCAAAGCTTCCACTAATAGATATGTCACGTACCTGAAATGTCTAGTCACCAGCTGAACACTAATTTTCCCTGTGAATGTCCTGGTAGCCCAGGCAAAAGGGAAAATACATTGTAGTTAAGAGCTCTCATTTGGGGGAGATTTGCTGACCTCTTAGATCCAGAACCAATAACCTTGCAGAAGGCTCACCTCTGACCCGCAGGCAGGGAGTCCCTCCACACTCAGCCTCTGGACACATGCACCCCATGTGTTCACCACCAGTCCACCCTGGACGCAGTGGTGCTTATTCCTAACTCCTCCTCTGCTGTGCTCAAAAGGGCGCGGGCTTGAGTTCATGCGTCTCTCAACCATGAATCCTCAATTCTGCAGATGCCGTGCTTATTGCCAGAACAGTCAGTGACCGCAAGGTCTTCCAAACCTCTGGAAACTTCTGGAGAAACAAGAGTCCCTGGGCTCCTCCCACCAGCACTCTTCTCTTTAAGATTCCAGGCAAACAAGGATTTCTATTACCTTGTCCAAGAGTATTTTTCCGGGAAGAATGGTTATGCTGAACCTCAATGGAAATTTCCACTGGGGCTTCTCTGTTTTCTGGAACTCATTACACAGAGCAGCGTTAAATTTACAGGATGCAATCCCTTAGATGTGGACGCTTAGGTTATATAGTTCACCGGAGCAGATAAAAAGAGGCCAACAGACTCATCTGGAGAGATGAAATTTCTCCTGCAAAGAGGGTGGTCTCTGCTCAGAGTTCAGAAAGAGAAGTCTGTCCTTCCAGGACATAGATGGCTCTTACATAGATGGCTTTGCATAGATGGCTCTTACAAAGGATGCTGGATAACATAACAGTTGACCCAGAGATGTTCATTGTCTCATTAACCTCCTGAGAGTGACCAGGACAGCAAATTCTGAGCTACTCAGAGAGAGCGTCGAGAACAACCAGGCACAGCAGTCGCCCCTCCTGCCCTGCCCTCACCAGCCTCTACCACTTGGCTTTGCTCAAGGCAGGTAATGAACAGACTTGAGGAAAATGCTTAATTCCAAGCCAGATGCCACATTCACTCTACCAGGTCTCCTCCCTGCCGCCTCCCACCCCAGCATGCACACGCACACACAATTTCCCCAGTCTCTGTGTTATGGAACTAATCTACTTTACTACCACCTTGAGGAACATGTGAATCACTGAGCAAAGACAGAGAGAAAGCTGAAGATAAGTTATTTTTGGAAGGTTGTCATTTTGAAGCCCCAAAGGCAGGCTTCTCCAGGGTGGGTGAGGCCGTCGAAGTGACAGGCAGCTGGGGCCGTTCCCTCTTCCCTGAACAGCCCTTTCTCCCCCACACTCTGGACCTTTGCACTGTCTGTTGCCTCCACCTGGGATGCCCTCTTCTGATCGCCATCTTTTCCTGGCAAAATGCCATCTGTCTCTCTCGAGGCCCAGATATTCCTGATCTCCCCACCCCAGCATAAGCTCCCCGAGCTTAGGGCCCTTACCACTCATATCATAGAGTTGCTTCATGGCAAACAGTGTAGACTCTGGAGCCAGTGGCCTGGGCTCGACTTAAGACTGCTACTTACTAGCTGTGTAATAGGGAAGAACAAATCTGACTCCATATTGGATCTGTTTCTTTTACTTTCACCTTTGCATTCCATTGCTTTTGCTACAAGATAAGAATGTTGCCTGTAGCTTGAAATATACAGGATAGCCCATTCTCAAGGCTCTGACCTTTAAAGGTATAAAACACTGTTCCATTCATACAGAGATACAAAGTTGCGGAACAGACAATAACATTTGTTTTGTTGGAGGTTTATAGGAACATCGTGACTGGACCTACAGGGACAGCTGCAAGGACAAAGGATTCTGACACCAAGAGGGCGGCAATGATCAATAACACCCCCTCCTCTTTTACTATAAGAGAAGCCTGAATTCTAACGAGGGTAAGATGGTTCTCTGCGAAGCTAGGCCACCATCTTCTCCATTTGCTGGCTTTCTGAATAAAATCACTATTCCTTGTCCCACCAACTCGTTTCTCAGTTGATTGCCCTGTCATGCGGCGAGCAGTACAAGTTTGGACTTGGTAACAGCTGTGCAACTTTGCACAAGTTACTGAATCTCTCCGTGCTTCAGATGCCCCTTCCATGAGATGAGGATGATAACCATGTCTACCTGATTAGGGTTGTTGAGAGAATTTTAAAAGCAATGACTGTAAATTGCTGTCATTATCATTATCCCTAGGGACTGCGTGCTCAAGGCTGGGCACTCAAAGGAGCTTGGAATGCCTCCTGAACTGCAGTGTGCGAATCAGGAATTGGCTGCAGTCCGCTAGGGAAGTGGGGATTGAGAGACAATAATGCAGTCGGGGCAGCTCCAGGAGTACTATGGGGGCCCAGGGACGGGGTGGGGCTGGAGGTCCTGCCCAGCTCACCCTGACTGCCTCTACCACACCCTGAGATTTTCCTCAGCACCACCCCCATTTCCTCCTCCAGACTCGGGGACCATCTGAGAGCAGACTGGAAAGGGAGCTCCTGCCTCAGATCTGCCCTGCAGGGAGCTGCAGCCTTGGTAGGTTGGAAAATGGTCACAATCCGCTCTTGGGAGGAGGAGAGGCGCAACTGTGATTCACAGTGTCTGCCAACTGCCAAGGTGTAAATACTCCCAGCATGGCGGGCTTCAAGCTCCTGACACGACGTCACTGAATACGGAGTTGAGAATGGATGGGCAGTTCCCTCTATTACACGGCAATATCACTATATGCCTACAATAGATGTAGGCATATAGTGAAGCGCATGGATCACATGTAAAATACACAGAATTAGAATGTAGCTAAATAATTACAAAGGAATAGGTTGCAAACATATATTTCTTTTTGATATAATAATTTAATATAATTTTAAATCACGGTTGTGTCGAAAAAGTAGCTGTCAGGATGCCTAAAACGGTTGGTTGTTTGGCCTGAGGTGACCCAGCACTGGAGCCTACCCAGCTCTTTGGTGGGGCTAATGGCAGACTCAAGCCAAGGAGTACTTCCCACAACTTCTGCTGCCCGTGTCCTTGTCCCCACGGTGAGCCACAGCCACCCCCCGCCTCTGCAGGAGACCCTCCAACACTAACAGGTAGAGCAAATGAATCTAGAAAATTATATGGAGTCCAGTTCCACCCTGAAGTTGGCCTTACAGAAAATGCGAAAGTAATACTGAAGAATTTCCTCTTCGACATAGCTGGGTGCAGCGGGACCTTCCCTGTGCAGAACAGAGAACTTGAGTGCGCTCAAGAGATCAAAGAGAGAGTCGGCACATCAAAAGTTTTGGTTTTGCTCAGTGGTGGAGTGGACTCAACAGTTTGTACAGCTTTGTTGAATCGTGCTTTAAACCAAGGTCAAGTCATTGCTGTGCACATGGATAATGGCTTTATGAGAAAACGAGAATGTCGGTCTGTTGAAGAGGCCCTCAAAAAGCTTGGAATTCACGTCAAAGTGATAAATGCCGCTCATTCTTTCTACAATGGAACAAACAGCTCTACCAATATCAGATGAAGACAGATCTCCACGAAAGAGAATTAGCAAGACCTTAAAATGACTACGAGTCCCGAGGAGAAAGGAAAAATCATTGGGGATCCTTTTGTCAAGATTGCCAATGAAGTAATTGGAGAAATGAACCTGAAACCAGAGGAGGTTTTCCTTGCCCAAGGTACTTTATGGCCTGATCTAATTGAAAGTGCATCCCTTGTTGCAAGTGGCAAAGCTGAACTCATCAAAACCCATTATATCCACTACCAAACGTAAGGTAGATAGCTAGTGGGAAGCAGCCGCATAGCACAGGGAGATCAGCTCGGTGCTTTGTGACCGCCTGGAGGGGTGGGATAGGGAGGGTGGGAAGGAGGGAGACGCAAGAGGGAGGAGATATGGGAACATATGTATAACTGATTCACTTTGTTATAAAGCAGAAACTAACACACCATCGTAAAGCAATTATACCCCAATAAAGATGTTTTAAAAATAAAAATAAATAAATAAAATAAAATGTTTTAAGTCACAAAAAAATAAAAATAAAAAAAACCATTATAACGACACAGAGCTTATCAGAAAGTTGAGAGAGGAGGGAAAAGTCATAGAACCTCTGAAAGATTTTCATCAAGACGAAGTAAGGATCTTAGGCAAAGAATTTGGACTTCCGGAAGAGTTCGTTTCCAGGCATCCATTCCCAGGTCCGAGCCTGGCAATCAGAGTAATATGTGCTGAGGAACCTTATATTTGTAAGGATTTTCCTGAAACCAACAATATTTTGAAAATAGTAGCTGATTTTTCTGCAAGCGTTATAAAGCCACATACACTATTACAGAGAGTCAAAGCCTGCACAACTGAAGAGGCTCAGGAGAAGCTGGTGCAAATTACAAGTCTGCATTCACCGAATGCCTTCCCGCTACCAGTTAAAACTGTGGGTGTGCAGGGTGACTGTCGTTCTTCCAGTTATGGGTGTGGAATCTCCAGTAAGGATGAGCCTGACTGGGAATCTCCAATTTTCCTGGCTAGACTTATACCTCGCCTTTGTCACAACATTAACAGAGTTGTCTATACATTTGGCCCACCAGTTAAAGAACCTCCTACAGATGTTACCCCCACTTTCTTGACAACAGGGGTGCTCAGTACTTTACGCCAAGCTGATTTTGAGGCCCATAACGTTCTCAGGGAGTCTGGGTGTGCTGGGAAAATCAGCCAGATGCTGGTGATTCTGACACCTTTACGTTTTGATCGGGACCCACTTCAGAAGCATCCTTCATGCCAGAGAGCCATGGTTATTGGAACCTTTATTACTAGTGATTTCATGACTGGTGTACCTGCAACCCTTGGCAATGAGATCCCTGTAGAGGTGGTGTTAAAGACGGTCACTGAGATTAAGAAGATTCCTGGTATTTCTCAAATTATGTATGACTTAACGTCAAAGCTCCCAGCAACTACTGAGTGAGAGTAATAAACTTCTTGTTCTGCTCCAAAAAAAAAAAAAAAAAAAAAAAATGCCTGAAACTTCAGCAATTGGTTCTCCCCTCATTAGTAACCCTGATACTCTTTGTAGCACATACCTACCTCAGGACCTTTGCACCTACAGTCTCCCCTACATGGTATGCTCTTTCCCCAGATAACCCTGTGATTCCTTCCCCACTTCCTTTAGCTCTAGCTCCAGCAGCACTTTGTCACTTATTAAAAGACCTTCTCTGGCCATTCTATATAATAGCAGCACCCTTTCCCTCAGTCCTTCCTAACCCCCAGCTCTGATGTATTTTCCTCCAGAGCCCTTGACACCATGGACACTCTATTTGTTCATTCATCATCCATCCTCCCCCACCGAAATCCCCACAAGGACAGGGATTTCTGTCCATTGTGCTAACTGACCCCCAGTTAAATTATGTCTGATAGCAGGTACTAAATATAGCTCCACAGAATAAGTATCTACAGCTGTCCAGAGTCTCCAAGGTGCAGCTACAATTATCTCATCAGCTCTTAGCAGCAGGTAGTTATGACAACTCCCATTTTACAGAGAACTCCTTCCCCTACCACAGAAGGTATGAGGTTTGGGGATAAATTGACTTCCCCAAGATCACAGCTAACCAGACCACCTGCCAGACCAGTATTCCATTCTTGTGACCACACACCCGGGTTCTGCCCTCAATACTGCAATGCCTCTCAGAAGAGCAGGGGATCTCCCCTGGGTGATGCACCCCTGAAGACCCAGGATTCGCAGGCACACTATGTATTACCTCTCTTGAGGCCCCAGTGAAGTTCCTGGGACACATTAACTGCTCAGTAAACAGGTTTCTAAGTTGAAGTCAGACAAGTTCTTTTCCCAATGCCCTCCCTCACCCTCGCCCTGCACGCTCCCAAAGTCCCATCCCTCCACCTACAAGATCTCCTCCGCCGTTGGGAAGCTCTAATGAAGCTCTAGGGTGAAGCTTTGTCTGCTAAGGTTTAAGGCATTTTTTCAGGTCAGATGTAATTGCAAGCGTCCTCATCTCCTAGCACGCTACCTGGCACAGGAACATGCTCAATAAATAAATTTGATTGAATAAAGCGTGTGTGTGTGTGTGTGTGTAGGTGAGAGGATGAAAAGACTGCTACACTGACGGTGGGGTTTCAGGTACCCTATGAGGCAGGGAAAGGAGAGAGGGTCCTCTGGAACCACAGTTCTGGGAGCACAAGGCCGAGAGGCCACGAACCTCCCTTCCCTGTCAGTCCTGAGACAATGAGTTTGCCCCAGAATTTAAAAATGGGTTGAAAGGGGAGCAAAGGGGGCGGCTCCTTTTTCTGATGACTGGTGAGCCCAGCGCCTGCTCAGTTCTCCTTGTTATTCTTGGCGGGGATGCTCTTCCCCGGCAGGGAGGAAGGAGGGGCGGGGGAGCTGGGCTCCGCAGGTTGGCTTCCAGAAAATGAGATGTCAGCTGGCAGGAATGAATTAATAAAAGGAAGTGACCCCTGCTGACCCAGACTCATTCTTGGTAAATTTTGGATTCTGGAAGTTTCTCCATGGCCTCCACTTCTTCCCTGGGGAGCCACGGAGGCCGGGTGTGGAGGAGTGGATGAGTGTGCAGGTTGACGTGGGGTTTTTAATTATCTGCTCCCCAGCTCTTCTGAAAATTACCTGCTTGTAAAGGGGAAATACTGACGGTTTCTTGGACACCTTTTTTTCTGGAGAGGACCAGAGGCAAGCTGGGGAGAATCCAGGCCTTCGGGGAACCTTGGGCAACAGGAGCTGGTTGTGTCCTCAGTGATGCAAGGCTTCCCAACCTTGTCCAGTGCTACCAATCACCTGCTGTAATCGTTAAGCAATTCAAATTCTAGGCTACAGCTGTCACATTAGCAGACATCAGACTCACCTGGAGAGCTTGTTCAAACAAATGGGGGGCCTGGGCCCCGGCCCTCGAGATTCCGATTCAGCAGCCCTAGTGTGGGACCTGACTGCGCAAGTGTAACAAACCCCCGGGTGTGCCGGGTGCCTGTGCTCCTGGGGCCACACTTTGAGAATCACTGCCCTAGGCCAGCTCGCTGGCCCACAATCTCCAGGGGAGGGATCGGTGTTTTTCACAACTTCCCAGGCGATTCTCAGCACCAAGACAGTTCAGGAAGCTGCTAAAATGTGAGGGCCACCTGCGGCCGAAGCCCCTGGGACCCTTGTTATGAGGCAGATTCCCAGGCTCTGCCTCAGCTCTGGGGACTCAGAACCTCTGGGCGGTGGGGCCCAGGAATCAGAATTTAACCATTACAGTTTAAGAGTCCTGACCCTACATACAGAGGAGTAATCACTTAGTTATCCAAGTGAACGCCAAACCAGGCTGTTTTCCAATACAAGAACAGTCCAAGGTTCGGGCAAGCTCGAGTTGCCCCGGGAGTCTCAACCTCCACCCCCAACCCTCCAACCCCGGAGGAGTTTGGCCAGAGTCCTCTGGACCCTGGAGCTCTCTCCCTCTTTAGGCGCAAGAGCCACGAGGCACAATTCCCCAAGCACGCCGCCCTCCCTCGCGTTGCCGTGCCTCTGCGGCATTGCACAACCTAAGGTCTCAACCAGGATGCCCTCTCCGCCTCCTGGCGTCTTTCACATCTCAGCCCTCACTCATCCCTCCGTGAAGCTCAGTGACCTCCAGCCCGCAGGCACGCTTTCCCCGGATTTGCACTGACCTTGCACGATTATCTGCTACTGCTCTTGCTGCAGTGACGGGGCCAACGTATTGAAGGATCACAGCCGTCCCCACCTTCCTGGGTGCTGGTCCTGCTTGGTGATGCCTCTGTTGTACTGGCCGCGGGTAACAGGCAGGGAGGAACATTGGGGACGCTGCTACTGAAACCGTGGTTCAATCCACTTCACTTGCCTTCACTAATCCAAGTCGTTTTAAGACTCGCCTGTCCTCCAAGCGGCATGTAGCCTAAAGGGTAAGATGTTTGCCCCAATCGTTTCCCAGGAACTCGGGGTCAGTTGCCTAGTTCAAGCTGAGCAGGTTAAGACCGGAAGGGATCCCCGACCCTTCAACTGGGCATGCGCGAGCGTCCTTGATGAACTTTCGCACGTGTGGAGGCATAGAGTTTAGTTACGCCTGCACGGAACAAAGATTATCACACCTTTTTCCAATCACCTTTCCCCCACGCTCCCCACGCCTGAGACCACCCTGCTTCTTTATTCTTTATCCCATAAATACCCCCGAGGCCCTTGCCTTCAGGTGGGCACATTTGAGATTTCTCCTCCTGTCTCCTTGATTGGCTGCCTCGCAAATAAACCCTCTCTTTGCTGCAAACCCTCTGTGTCTCAGTGTTTTGGCTTCCTGTGCATTGGGCAAAACAAACCTAGTTCGATGGAAGCATTGTGGAAGCGTGACACAGGTGGGCTGGAGCTCTGGACAAAGCAGACCCACCTAGAGAGCATTTTCTAGAGGGAAGTGGGGGTTAAAGACGATTTTTAAGGAGTTTGGGTCTCTGCTGTGAGAGGTAATTCCCACCTCACTCCTCCCCCTTCCAGAGAATCTGCAGCAAAACGGCTCATGATTTGCAACACCTTTCGGATGTGGGTTTTTCTGTATCATCACTGTGATGCTGTGCTGATACGTTCCTTAGATGGAGTCAAAAAGGCCCATTTTCAATGGGTCCTGACACTCTGTACTCTGTAACGTAACTTGACAAGTTACGTTAAGACTTAGTGGTTTAAAACAGCGATAACTATCTATGGTTTCTGGGTCAGAAATTTGGACGCAGCTTAGCTGGGTGGTGCTGGCTCGAGATTTCTCATCAAGTTGTAGTTCAGATGTTGGTCAGGGATACTTTCATCTGAAGGCCTGGCTGGGGCTGGCGGAGCCCGGGAGGAGGAGCAGTGGCTTCCCACGGATCCCTCACGCGGCTGCAGAGCTGATGCTGGCTTGGCAGGAGGGGCTGTGTGCCTCAGGGTGGCCTCTCCCTGGTTGCACGAGTGCCTTGAAGCTGGCCGCCTTTCCCCAGAGTGAGCAATTCAAGAGAAAGAGAGGCAGACAGAACAATGTCTTTTACGACCTAGCTTTGGGAGTCACACACTGTCACTTCCGCTACCTTCTATTGACTAGGAAAAACATCACTAAGGACCTCCCACATTCAGTGGAATGAGGCTCCTTCTTTTGAAGGGAGGAGTACCGAAGATTCCGTGGGCAGATTTAAAAATACCCCAGTTGTCATGTATGGGAGACTGGGTACCTACTTCTGGTACATAGGAGCTGCTTACTAAATGTCTGGTGAACTGGACAGACAGCCCATCTTTCCCGAATGCCACTCTGAAGCTGAGATGCAACAGGAGGCAGCGGTGGCTGGCCTGGGGCAGCACTGCCTGTGGGCATCTCTAGCTGTCCGATGCTCTCTTGGCTGCCGGCCTATCTGGGACATAACAGAGCAGCCTTTCGTGGCCTGGGTCTCTGACCAGCAGTGTCCTTCCTGCCCTGTGCAACCCTCTGGCTCCCAGTCTCCTGTGTGTGCCTCTTACATGACTCCTGTTGACTCTAAAAGGCCTAGACAGGCAGCCACTTCCACATGGGGTTTGCTTCCAGGCCTGGATTCCTTCTAGAGGGAGACTATTATTCCACTGTGACGTGGTAGGGACGGATCAAGGGGGTGGGAACGACCTTCCTCCAAGGCTACTACAATATGGATATTAATCAGACCAGCTCCTTTCCTCGTAGCCTTTATATGTACATTTCAGTCTCTAAGACTTTGCTTGTGCAGTTCCCCCACCCAGAATGCCCTTCCTTGTCCTCTCTGCCCTGCTAGATCCTGCTGCCTGGGAGGCAGTGTGTTACAGTGGAGAGAACACAGGCCTTAGAATCTAAAGGCAGGAAGGAACCCAAGGCTCTGCTTCACCATACAGTACTTGAGCACCTTGGACAAGTCAGCCCATCACCTTTCTGAGCCTCGATTTTTCCCGTTTGTAAAATGGGGCCATTATACCACCTTAGGGTATAATAAGTCGTTTCTAGGCTTAAATGAGAAAACAGAAGGAAGAGAAAACAGCATAAAGCACTCTAGGTAAGGAATCTTTATTTTTCCTTTTCATCCTCTTGAACCCAGCTCAGTCCTAACTCTCCCAGGAGAACCTCGTCACATTTATGAATCTTTCTAGCAATCACGTTTCAACCACACAGACCTGCATTTGATCTGACACCCTCAAATTTTTCTTTTCATTTGTGTTAGGCCAGTTTCTGACATGGAGTGTTGAGTCCAGCAGGACTTGCCTGTGTCTCTACCACAGCACACAGCACAGTGCTGGGTCCACATGGGTGCCTGGAGCATCCGCGCCCACAGACCACACAGGGGCATGCTGGTTTGGGGGGCTCCGTTTTCTATTCTGCTGTCCGTCATCCTCTTGATCCCCGTTTGGTGGAGATTCTGTGCAGCCGGTCTCCAGCTTCCATTTAGTTTCTAATGGCCCACGCCTGTTATTCTCATCAAAGAACTGCCTTTGGGAACTGCTTGGTCCACACTTGCAGTGGACCAAATGCCTGGGAGTTTACACCCTCTCTGGCTTCCCGGCAGTCCTTAGTCAATGACTGACCTGTGCAGAAGAGGTCTGAAAGCCCAGCTGCCTTGCCTTAGAAATGCAGAGGTATAATTTCTGCTCCAGAGCCCCCGCTGGGATGTAGCCTGAAGTTGTACCTTGCCTCGCCTTCCTCGTCCTGCCTCCCTGACTCCTTTCCAGCTTCCTAAAAACATCCTTTGCGCAGGAATCCTCAGCTCCGGATTTACTTCTAAGGCACCTGCCTAAGATGTCCCCATCCAGGCTCCCGTAAGAATGAGCAAGGTGGCACTGATGAGCCACGTGGGCCGAGATCTGCAGAAAGGAAAGGGAGGGAAGAAAACCACGTCTCTTTTCCTCCTTTGGTTGCTTCCTGATCACCACCAACGCCACAACTGGGGAGAAAAAAGAAGTGATTCATTTTCAGTTTACATTTTCTTTAACATAACAAACTCCCGCCTTTGGAGGCTTAATTGGATCTATTCTTGGATGTGACAAAAAGTTAGTGGGAGATGAAAGGGGCACATCAAGGAAGAAAAAACATTCCAAGTGAATAATTTAAGATCACATCCATAATTAATGGCATTTGGCATGTTTCCCCTGGAAGCCTAATCATAGCGTGGAATGTGCTAATTAGAGCAGTTTGGTGCAAATCAGTCATTGCAGGTGTGGAAAAGCTGCCTCTGTTCTTTTCAGCACTGGTGGCGGCTGTGACACTGGATCCTCAGGTGGGGCGGGGCTTGAGTAAATGATGGAGCTCCGTTTTGAAACGTCTAATGGTGTGAAATGAGTTTCTCTTCTTGTTGAGGAGGGGGACGTGTATGTGGTACGTGGTGTTTGATGCTGGGACACGGCAAGTTGGAGCTGGAGAGACATTTGAGGTTAGTTCTTTCCCTCTCTTATCTTTGGGGAAGACAAGAGAATGAAACAGGGTCAGAGTTGGAAGGAGGGAAGTGAGGAGAGGAAGTAACTCCCCCAGCCCCTGCACCTACCCAACACCCAGTGGGATAGGGGAGATGACCTGTTGCAGGGCCAGGTGCACCTCGGAAAAGGTAAGGCACCAGGGCATCTTTGGTTTACTCTTTCGTGTCCACGCTCCACCCCAGGAGGCTGAAACCATGCACTCAGCCCTGCCTGATGTCTGACTTCTGGTCAAATTTAGCACATGGGAGCCCCTATTAGAGATTGGAGGGAAGGAGGGAAGAGATAGAGAGCTCAGGTGACTTACTTCCCATCTCCTGCCTCCTCCTTGCTGGGATCTGCCTGCCCCTAGAGCTGAGATTCCACTTGTTGTAGATCAGCCTTCTACTCACAGCCTTCTCGTTGTCCCAGGGTCTCGCTGACCTGGGCTTCAGGGCCTGGGGCATCACATCCCCACCCTTCCCAGCCTGGTCTACAAGTGCTCTCCCTTGTGGTTCCCGCTCTACCTGCACCTTGGTAAACACCCCTTTAATAAATTCTCCTCAAATGATCCTTAATTTGAGGGTGACATTTCTTAACAGCTGTGTCAAGACCCTGAAAAAGAACTAGTTCACAAGAGTGACCTTCTTTTTAAATGGAGCTCTTTCCCTTAGAAACCAGTGTTTTGGCCAGTATTCTTCGGCAGTCTTTATAAAATGCAGCCGTTATTTCCCTGCCGTCTGAAAGAGAAGTAACTACACATGATTGAAAAGCTACCCTTGCTAGTTCCTTATGAACATCAACTGTTGTCCCACAGTGGGCACTGCAGACTTTGGTGACTGTTATGGTCTGAATAGTGGCCCCCCAGATTCATATGTTGAAGCCCTAACCTCCCTAATACGACTGTATTTGGATATAGAAACTTTAAGGGGGTAATTAAGATTAATGATGTCATAAGAGTGGGGACTGGTTTTCTTAAAAGCATACGAAAAGACACCAGAGCTTTCTCTCTCTCCTCCCGTGCCCACAGAGAAAAGGCCACGTGAAGACACAGTGTGGAGACAGCAGTCCGCAAGCCAAGAAGAGAATCCTCACCAGAAGCCAACCATGCTGGCTCCCTGATCTTGGACTTCTAGCTTCCAAAATTATGAGAAAATAAATGTCTGCTTAAGCCACGCAGTCTATGGTATTTTGTTTTGGCAGTCTTGAGGCAGGAGATAGATGGGCCCCAGGTTAGACATTTACAACTGGCCTCCCATTTACGTTTCATGGGGTAGGAAAAAAGTGGGCTTTGGGCTGGGCACTAGCCTCCTGCTTGCATTTCCTGAGACAGGAGATAGATGGGCTTCAGGTTAGACATTTAAAATCAGCCTCCTGGGACTTCCCTGGTGGTGCAGTGGTTAAGAATCCGCCTGCCAATGCAGGAGACACGGGCTCGAGTCCTGGTCCGGGAAGATCCCACATGCCGCAGAGGCACTAAGCCCATTTGCCAAAACTACTGAGTCTGCACTCTAGAGCCCAAGAGCCACAACTACTGAGCCCACACGCCACAACTACTGAAGCCCGTGCACCTGGAGCCTGTGCTCCGCAACAAGAGAAGTCACCGCAATGAGAAGCCCGCGCACTGCAACGAGAAGCCCGTGCACTGCAACGAAGAGTAGACCCCACTCGCTGCAACTAGAGAAAGCTCGCGCAGAGCAACGAACACCAAACTCAGCCAAAAATAAATAAATAAAAATAAAATGAAATCAAATAAAATCAGCCTCCTGTTTACTCTCCAAAATGGAAGAAACTACAGAGACAGGGTAAATAGCCAGGCTTTGTCTCTTGTGGATGCCTTAAGATAACAGTCATGGCAAGAACAAAGAGGGGCAAAACCTTGTTTGAATAAAGGATCAAGGGATCTCTGCTTCCCCCTCCTTGGGGCAAGGGACACACCACACATGCGCAGAAAGTCTCCTTGGGGGTCAAAAGTCAGAGGGCAATGCAAGGTCACAGTGAGTTTTGCTTCTCTCAGATGCCTTCACGTCAAGATCCACCTCGGCTGAGAGGCACGTGTGCACCTAAAGGGAGGGTCCTGAGGTAACTTAGCCAGGGGGACAAAACAAGATGATTGGCCAGAAGGAAGACAACGACCTGGAACACTGTCCCTCTATAAAGGATTTAAACTTCCCGAAGGCACGATTCTTTCTCTCTGAGTTCGCCCATGCGTCTCTCCACGTGTACTCTGCTTTTCCAATAAACTTTTTACATTTCTATTTACCTTCTACCTCCTCTCCTGAATTCTTTCCTGACAAGGTGGGCAAGAACTGGGGGTTTAGGGTGTAGCCTCTGGCCTCTGTGGTCTAGCAGTTAGGACTCCCGGTCCGGGAACTAAGATCTTGCTTCCAGCTGCTGCAAGCTGCTGTGTGCTTCCGAAATCAGTCTGATCACAGACTAACACAGACACTCCAGAATATAGGACAGTTTGCCGTTGCCCCAAGTGGTTCCAAATTTCATGCTCACCCCACTCTGGTTTTATAGTTCCTTTGCCTTATCTCTGAGCTATTACCTCTTGTGGCCAATGACGTCACTACCTTTAGCATAGCCATCGCTTACTCACTTAAATCTTACCTGTTTCCTAGTACTAAACTGTCACGTGAGACCAGAAAAATAAAGCTCATTAGAATTATGTATAAAGCAAGAGTTAATAGGTTCTGAGTGAGGGTCGGGTCTGAATTGCTCTTCCTTGAGTAGCGCATGTATTTTAATGCAGAGACTTTATCATGAGGACTTTTTAAGTGCCCGGAAGCCATTTTTTTCTTACTCTGGAATCCTTGTTATATTCTTGTACAGCTGAGGTTGCCAAATCAGTGGCCTAAGGAAAAACGTGGTATCACAGTAACTTCTCTCTTTTCTTTTCTGAACTGGTTAGAACACAATGAAACTTCAAATCTTGTACGATCAGGTCTTACCTCACACCTGAGGATCCTTTGGCTTGAAATTATTAGAAACTTGGCTCCCGGCCCCTGCTGCATGCCCCCTGGTAGGAGAGGGGCCTCTGGATTCCTTTAGCCCAGTGGGTTCCTGGAGAATTTGATTAGCTCTCAGGCCTTGCCTTAGCCATCCTTTGTCTCGGCCTGGACCGCCCTGCAGCCAGTTGATACGGGGCCGATTTTATGAGGCAACTCCCCTCCACCCTCCTCGGTTTGTAAAGCTCATTGGCAGAGACAGCTAATCGATGGTTGCTCCTTGCCAGCCCCCCAGATATCGACTCAGGTCTTGGGAAGACTTTATAAAGAGTCATGGGGGGAAATCTTCCGTTCAAATTGAACTGTGGGCCATTAAATCTCTTTAGTAAAAGACTGCACCTCATATCCTATGCCAATGCACCTTCTGAGTTTTTAACCTGCGCAAGAGAACGACCGCCTTTCCTACAGCCATCTCAGCAGGTCCCGGGTTGTTTTTTTTCCCTCCAGCAGATCTGGTTAATTGTTATGGATTTTCCAGCAGGTAATAGAATTTGGAGTTGGGAAAGAGCAGGCTTTGTTTTCTCTTCTAAAGAAAACCAGTTCAGGTGGCTCAGCCTAGAGACACAGGAAGGAGGGAAGAAAGCAGGAAAAGGAGAGAGGATGGGACCTGGGGGGACTGCCATCCGGGGCATCTCAGGCAAAACTGGCTATTGACCAGATGTCACGTGTGTGCACCCCACACACGCAGCTCAACACACACAAGCAGACCCACATGCGCACGCACACACACACGTCCACGCCAAAGGCACAGATATGTACACCGATACACACGCAACACATATGTTCATGTGCACACAAACACACTCGTGCGTGTGCAGATGCCCAAACATACACACATGAATGTACACACACCAGCTTCATCATTGTTAACGTGTGACATTAGGTGAGTTATGTAACTTCTCCCACCCTTGATGTTCTCATCTATAAACCCAGAGGTAATCTGGGTCACCGTGCAGGATAAATTAGTCCATAGGTGAGAACCCTCAGGCATGTAATAGGTATTAAGTGTCTGGCCCTGCTGCCTGCAATCCTTGGTGAGGTCTGCCATGGAATCAGAGATGGGAGGAACTTTTAAAACTCTCATTTTATCCAGGAGGACACAGAGGCCCCCATAGAAGACATACTTTGTCCAAGGTTACCCAGCGAGTTAGTAACAGGTGGGACTAAACTCCTGGTCTGCTTCTTTCTAGTACTGTTTTCTATTACGCTGCCTCCAACAAGGAGAAGCAAGAGGCCTGGCCAGCCACATGCTCAACCCCAACAAGATCACTTGTTTTCATTAACAGCTCACATTTGTGTAGCATTTTACTCTTTTCAAAGAGCCGAGGCTAATTAGAAATTGCAGTCCTCAGAGAGGCCGCCCTGGGCTTCCTGCGGGCGCCCTTGCCCAGGGTGAAGGAAAGCGAGGCTAGAGAATAGGTCTCATTTAATACGAAGACGTCACTCCCAGGCCTGACCTCCCGGGCCTATGTGTGTGCCCTGAGAGTGCAGGGTCACCTGGGAACGGCCTCAGGCTCCCCTGCCCAGCAACACCATTGATGTCGCAAGGGCAGCAGTGCATTATGGGTGCAGGTGCAGGCCAGGCTGGGAACCAGAGCCCAGACTCACAACACAACATGTGGTCAGGAGTGGAGGGGGAGCCAAAGTCAGGAACACCGGGGCTGGAGTTAGGACAAGAATTTCATTTAGTAAATATTGCCAAGCACTCTGCCCTGTCTGGGAACGGTTAATAGCACACACAAGGTGTGTGAGGCTGGAAACGCCCCTGGCCTTGCGGGGCTCACGGCTTAGTAACATTTGAGCACTCACCACATGCCAGGTACTACGGTCAGGCTCTCCATGTAATCACTCATCCAATCTTCAGAACAACTCTAGGAGGTAGGGTCTGTCATTACGCCCATTTTACACACGAGGAAATGGAGGCGAAGAGAGCTTAAGTCTCTGACCCGAGGTCTAAGTAATAGAAATAGGACCTGAATCCACACACCAGTGATGCCACTGTTCATTTGGGCTCCCCTACAGAGGCCTGAGTAAGGACTTGTGTGCAGGTAGCTCAGGCAGGAGCTGATCCTGGAAAACTCAGGAAGAGGGGAAGGGAAGTGGGGCAGGCAAGGGAAGGAAGCCAATACGGTGTGCGCTGATGATCAGATCGCCAGCTGATCCTGCTTCATCTTGCTAGGAGCTCTAGAAGCCAGTGCAGAACCTGCACCTTGGACTTCTGTGCCCATGGAGGTGAGGGAGCTGGGGCATTTATACACCTGCTCCCATCAGTCACGGGCTGAGCTACTCCCGGGTTGTTTATTCCCCAGCTCTTCTAGTCCTCCATGAAGGGGCACAAAAGGCTTCCAAGGCCAAGGAACGCTCTCAGCCAAAAACTTAAAAGCATCTGGAAGTGGGCTGTCGTGTACCAGAGGGGATATGGGGGGGGGGCACTGACAGTTCAGTGTGGCCACCCCAACATTCTAGATGGCAGAAGAGGATGGGGATCCTCGCATCCAGCTCAGATATTGAAGCAGGTAGACCCCGAGGGGTGAGCGATTAAAGATCTGAAATACCTGGTACATTGGGTGACGTCCCCACCTCCCCTCATTCCAGCTTACAGATCGGCCCCTGCAACCTCATTCCATGAACTTCCCCACGTTCTAGCACAGAACCTTCCTGTCAGGCCTGAACATGGGGAACTTAAGTTCAAGGATAAGACAAAGACCTCACCTGATCCAACAGCTTCACCTGTCCTACTCCTGCCCCCACCCTTGACCTTCAGAGGCACAACACCTGTGTCATGTACATGTCCCTAATTCTCCCACCCTGGCAGGGGAGCTCCCGCAAGGCAAGGCATGTAGGCAGGAGAAGGAAGGAACTGGATGTCCCACTACAATGGGCCACTTGCCCTCGACGTTGTGAGCCCTGATGCACTGGAAGCAGCAGCCCGGCTTGGGAGAGGAGAGCCGGCAGCGATGAATATATACACCCTTGTCCGCTGTGAATTGGTGTAACTGGGCTGTTCTGTTGGCTGAGTATTGGAGAATGCCAGTGGAATGTGGAGAAAAGTCAATAGACATATGTAAAAAGAAATCATTGCATTTCAAATGATTTCCCCCTGCAGGCCTTGGGAAACTGTTGCTATCAAGGAAAGAAGTGGGCCTCTGCTGAGATGGGAAATGCTCGTGGGCTTGGGCGGCTGTGCGATCCTGCAGACCAGACTGTCCTTCCTCATCTGCTCAGCAGTGATCTGTCAGGCACCATCCAGGGTGACCTTGGTGCTGGGATGTGGACGAGGACCCAGCATGTTCACAGTAACTCCCTGCCCAGGGAAGGGTCAGAGTTATTCTTGATCTGCTGGAGTTTACATGTGTATTTTTTTATTCCGAGCACCCAGGGAAGCACTGAAATCCAAAAGTCTGTGGCCTCATGGAGATAACAGTTTCCTTACCTGTAGGTTGGGGATAATAATGACCCCCGGAATTGTTATGAGGAATAGAGTCTATGAAGTATCTAAAATACAGCACATGCCTGGCGCTGGGCGTTACTGTAACCATCACCGAGCTGCTCGTTGTCTGTCTCCCACCTGGAAAGTGGGCTGCATGAGGGAAGAGAGGAGCTGTTGACTTCCTGTCCATCAGGGCCGTAGGGCTTGGCAAATTGTGGTTTTCGGTAAGCAGTGAATGAATGAATGAATGAATGAGTGAGTGAGTGAGTGGAGCTGTGACAACTCCTGATACACAGTAACCTCGAGCTTTATTGTATAAGATTTTAACCCCAGGTTAGGTAAATTCCCCTGTACTTTTCTCTCAAACACCCATCCCAATCCTATTTACTGATTATTTTCTATCATCATTTGCTTACTGGCTCTTCTATTAGAATCAAAGTCCATGAGGGTGGGGTTGTGTCTTCCTCTTCACTGTGTATCCCTAGGGCTGAGCATCCTTCCAAAACTGGCGCTCAATGATCGATGGAAGGGAGGAGTGGAAGAGGGAGGGATGGATGAAGGGAGGAAGGGAGGGAGAGAGGGAGACAAGGAGTATGAAAAGTGGCAGCCAGAGGCTTTGGCTGCCCTTGTGATGGGAAGGCAGGGTCCTCGGCTGGGACCAGGGGTGGGGGTAGAACTGCAAGAATGAGCCTGTGCTCAGGAATGAGGCTGCCCTGCTTGGACTCTGTGAAGCTCCCCCTTGCTCCAGCCCCCAGCTTGGCATGCTGTTCCCTCCGCAGCCTCTGTGTTTTCCCAGGAAAGAGAGTTGTGATTCGGTGCCTGTTAATGCCTGTTAATGATGCCTGTTAATGAACCTGGCCCGTGGAGGGATTTCATTTCCTCCCTGCAAAGGTCACTCTCTTCCCCCCACCAGGTGGAGGGGTGCACAGAACAGAGGGGGATCAGGCAGCTTCTCGGGGGAGCCCCACTTCCCAGCTCCCTAGGACCTGTGGCAGCTTTGCGCATCCCTGGCTATGCTTGGAAAAGGCACCGAATGTCCCCTTTTGTCTCTTGGTAAAAAGCTGTGTTTTCCACTTTGTAATTAGTATGGCTCTGCTTGTAACACCATGTTCCTTTAATCACCAGAGGGTAAGCTTGCAGTTAGCATAATGCAACCTGCTCCTCCTCAAACACACAGGCAGGAGGAGGACAGAGAGAGAGAAGGGATGAGCAGTGGACCCACAGGCAGCATTCTTGCCTGGGAGAGAACAGCCATCTTCTGGAGCAGAAAGCGGACTGGAGCATTGCCGGGGGCGGGGTGGGGACAGATGCCGAGACCCAGAGGAAGGGAGAGGGAAGCTCTCGGCCCTGCCCTCAGGAGCCCCAGTCTGAGGGGGAGACAGGTCCCTTGACCTCAGGGGATCCCCAGACTAACGGCAGAAGGAAGGGAAGTAAACTCCATTAGGCTCCTACTGTGCACGGCTAGATGCACCCCCCGCCTCACTTTACCCCGTGGTGTAAGCAGAGCTACGTGTCACACACCAAGGGGCATCACTTGTGTGGAACGCAAGGAGGGTGGTGCCCTGAAGGTGTCTCTGGGTAGAAGCATGCCTCCCGCCAACTTACAGACAAGAGGATGGGAGACAGAGGCTAAGCCCAAGGACTCACAGCTGAAAGCTCGGAACCAGGATTTGAACTTGGTCTCTGAATTCAGGTCAAGTGCCGCTTGGGCAGTTCCTGGCGTGTGAAGGAAAGCGGGACAGAGAGAGGGCAAGGCCTCCCTGCACATCCCGTGTCTCGACTGACTTGCCCTGAGACAAAGGCTCACAGGCCTGTGGGCAGTTTCCTGCAAGTGGTCCCTGCAAGTGGGATGGAGTGAGAAGGGGAGATGGCACTGAGAAGGGTCAAAGCAAAGCCAAGTTTGTATTGTCGGATTGGCCACCTGTGTAGGCAACTGGGTCTGGACCCCACGGGTCATCTCGGGAGTCTTGGGGCACGTGACTCAGAGCTGTACACCAGGAGATGAGTGGGAGGAAAAAAATTCTCAGTGGCCGCCACCCCCTCTTGACCAAGGGTGGCCAGTGCTTCCTGGTTGCAGTTACCTGAGCACCAAGCAGGTACTCCAAGCAAGTACTCCCATGATGGACCTGTTTCTTTTACTTTCACCTTTGTATTCTATTGCTTTTGCTACAAGTTAAGGATGTTGCCTATAGCTTGAAATATACAGGATAGCTCATTCTCAAGACTCTGACTTTTAAGGGTATAACACTTTTCCATTCATACAGAGATAAAAAGTTGCAGAACAGAGAATAACATTTGTCTTGTTAGAGGTTTATAGGAACATCTCCACGGGACCTACAGGGACAGCTGCAAGGGACAGCTGTCAGGATTCTGACACCGAGAAGTTTGCAGCAAACAATCACACCCCCTCCCCTTTTAGTATAAAAGAAGGCTGAATTCTAACTGGGGTAAGATGGTTCTTTGGGACGCTAGTCCACCATCTTCCGGGTCTGCTAGCTTTCTTGGTCTGCTAGAACAATGAAGTCACTGCTCCTTGCCCCAACACCTTGTCTCTCGATTTATTGGCCTGTCGTGCAGCAAGCAGTATGAACTTGGACTCGGTAACACCGGGAGAGCCATGCTGGGGCCTCAGAGAAGCCCTGGGCAGGAAGCAAGAGATGCAGGTCACCGGCAGAGATGAGGGCTGCAGGGCTGCACCTGCAAGAAGCTGGTCCAAGCCTATCCGAGACCGTGAGCAGTGGCCAGAGAAGGGGCTTTGCCAAGCAGCTGAAAGTGATGAACAGACAGTGTCTGGGAAGCAGAGACTGAGAAGGATTTAGGAAGAAAAAGTCTCGTTGGGAAGTACCACTTGAGAAGGAAAGGAGAGAAAGCAGACTAGACAGGGGAGTCTGCTTTGAGATCTAGAGCCTACAAGGACCCAGTCTTCTAGTCCCTAACAACAATCTGAGATTCTGTGATGGGGACATATATCACAGTCCTCTTGGCCCCAAACACATGCAGTGGTAGAAGTTCCTAGCTCAGAATTCTGCCATCCTTGGCCAGGAAGGATTCTGATTTGTGGTGGAGGCTGCTAGATGTCCTCAATCTCTCTTTCTTCCGTCTTCCTTAGTGATAGCATCCCTAATTTTTTGCTGGGCACATAGACACCTGGAATAAAGTTTATATTCCCATCTGTCCTGCAAGTAGGTGTGGCCATTTGACTGAATTCTAGCCAATAGGACATAAGCTAAATCAGCATAGACAGCTCTTTGGAAGTGTTCTTAAAGGGATAAGTGCCCTTCTCTTCCTCATTTCCTTTACTTTGCTGGCTGGAATGTGGCTGAGTTGGCTGGAGCTCCAGCAGCCATAATGGATCACACAATGAAAGCTGTGTGTGGAGGGTGAGGGGACAAGAGGATGGGTCTTAGATGCATATAGAGCTACCATACCAGCCCTGGGCTACCTACTTCTGTAATTGATTAATGTTAGACAGAAATGAATGTCTGTCTTGCTTAAGTGACTGGGGTTTTCTGTAATTATTTGTATATGTTTCTATCTCCCTAGTGTGGGGACTCAGGGAAAGCAGCGACCTGACAAAACTTATTTCTCTTTGTGGCTCTTGCCCCTAGCATGGAGGCTGTCATAGTGTTTGTTGAATGACACACTTTCACTCCCATCTGCCTCCTGGAAAGGGGGCCTAACAGCCTCCCTCTAGTCTCATATCGAGAGGGCAGAATGGAATCCTAAGCTGGAGGCCCAGAGTCCAAGCACCCAGTTTGGGTCACACCCCGCACCACTCAGTTCCACTATTCAAGAGGCCTAGGGGCAAGAGACAGAAACCATGACCCTAGGTGGGGAGCCCCTCCAGAGGCACATGGCCCGCTGAGCAGTAGCCTGCTGCAACAGGCTGAGGGAGAGGTGTCCGGAAGGGCTGGTAGCTCTTGAAACTGCCCCGCCGTCTCCTGCCTCGTGGACTTTGCACCTGCAGGTCCCTCTGCCGGGCGTGCTTTTTCCTTCCCCCAGCCTCCCCCATTTTGCTTGCCTGGATTACTCCTCCCAGATTTCAACAAAACTACCCCTTCCTGGAGACTTTTCTTGAAGCCTCACCCCCGGTGAGCGCTCCCTCGGCTGTGCTCACCCCATCTTAGAAGTACTTTCCGTACTGGATTGTGCCCTCCGTGAGGTCAGGGACTGCATCCCCTTTCTTGTGGAACCTGGTGCAGGTGGGCCCTCAGGGAGGACTCTTTGCGCTGCCTCTGAGCCTCCCACAGGAGAAGAGCTTAGAAGTCAGGTGGCTTGGAGAGGATCGGACAGCTCAGTGCCGGCCGCGAGTCCCAGCCCTGTGCTGCCAGCCCTCCCGCCAGCCCTTCAGCCATCTTCTTCCCTCCCTCCCCTCTCCCCCACCCGCCTCTGCAATGCCCTGGCAGGACTGAGTGTTTTCTGCTCTTGGTAACCTGTGACCAAAGCCACTTGCAGCTAATTAGCACTGGCTGTGTGCTTGGCCCCTGCCCCTGGCTGGCGCACACCACCCCAGCTCATTCCCACTTAATGGGCTCAGCACCCGCCTGGCAACACCCCGTCTCTTCCCCTTCACATGATTGAGCTTCTAGCCTGAGGATTTTTTCTGTTTTCTTTCTGGTTTGCTTCACTTCATAATTAACACTTTCTTCTGGCTGTTCTCTTCCCTCCTCCACTCACTGTGTGTGTGATGCTGGTTTGGGTGCCCTAAAGACAGGCTGAGGCAGTCGTGGGCCCTGCCCCTGGGGAACCTTTAGTTGGGGCTGACGCGATGATGTGGAGGGACAAGGATGGGGCACAGGGATGCACAGAGGGAGGGACCCCCAAGAACGTGTGGTCCAAGGTCTACCCACTGTGCAGAGGGGAAGACTGAGGCCCAGAGAGGGTGAGCAAGCAGACCAAGCTGACTCAGTGATCTAAAATGTCTTGGCCCGGGCCCCCCTAACCCCCAAAGCGTGAAACAAGGTCTATGGATATGGGAAGAAACAGAAGTAGGGAGCTGGGAAGAATGCAATAGGAAGGAGGATAAGCCAATTTGAGTGCTTTACCATCACGCTGGGGACCTCTACGTGCTTCTAAAATGTCTCCTCAAGGTGGGGGTGGGGTGGGGCGGGAGGGCACTATTTATCCTTCAGCTTCGGGCCAGCACTGGGCAGCGGCTGCCTCATGCCACAGCGGTGTCGACATCCTTGCACTTTTCAAGGGTGTTCGTATGTCTGCATGCTGGGCAGGCTCTAGGTAGCTATTGCCAGGGTGTGGGGAGGGGTGCTGTGCATAGCTGATTCCCACAACAACGGCCGTGATGAAAAGTTGGGCTGAAGGTTGGGCGCACGTTGGAGCTGACATATGGTGGAGCTGTGCAAGGACAAGAGAGCGTGGCCAACTGCCTCAGTCAGGAATGTGCTGGGCAGCAATGATCAGAAAACCCAACTTCAGTGTCCAAAAAAGAGAAAACTTCATTTTTCTCCCATAATAAGAATAGGTAGGTAGCTACCGGTACAAGTTCAAGGACGTCAGCCCTGAAGTCTGAGATTTTCTTAGCCTTTCTGTTCTAAACCCAGGATGGTTGCTGAAGTTCCAGCAATCACATTTGCATTTTCAGCAGGAGAAAGTGGAAGTATGGTGGAGGGGAGAGAGGCAGTATCTGTATTAGGTCAGCAAGAGCTGTCCCCGTGATCCCTCCAGCACATGTTGATTGGCTAGAAGGGTTGTCACTCAGTACCTTCATGTGGAAGGGAAGGGGGCTGGAATGAGGGCTGGGGCAGCCAACCAGCCATCTGCCATCCAGACATGGCCCCGTTTTCCTTTTCTTTGTGCAGCTGCTGTCCCGTTCCCCTGTCCCCACTACACACTTCGTTTGTGGCTTCTAACTCATGGCTGGCCCTGGTCTTTGGGACAATTTAGGCATATGTTGGATTCTTTTCACTGAGACCAGACAGATGGAAAATAACCATGAGTTGCTCCATTTTGTCTTCCTCACTTTTATCTCCCTTTGAAAGAAGGAGAAGCCCCTGGGGGAGACGAAGCGAGCGTCATCTGATTCCATCACTCACTGAGCACTGGCCACCATGAGAAGGGTGCGTTTGGGTGTGGCTGTTCCCCTCTCCTGGCCAGTGGGTGATTTCACCCAGTGGTGAGCCTAGAGGAGGGTGCTGAGGGGAGAAATGAGATCTGGGCCCCCGCAGCTGTCCCTGTGTGTGCTCGGGACACGGGGATGCTGGGCAGTGTGGGGTCCCTGCCGTCTGCACACCTGACCCACGCACCATCCACCCGAGGGCTTTGGTTAAGTTCAAAGTCCTGAGCAGTTATTCAGGCTCCTCCGAACTCCTGATGGGCAAGGGCACTCATGTCCCAGCCTCTCTAGACAGCGTAGCAGGAAAGCCTTTGTCTGGTCTCCCCAAAAAGCCAACCCTGAGATAAGAATTCGAGTGAAAATAAGGGAGCTGAGAGTAAGACAAGGAATGGAAGGAGCCCATGGACAACGATATCATCCTAGGTCCCACTGTGGGCAACAGAGTCCTCTGCAGACCCTGTGGAATGGAGCTCAGAGTTACCTAGCTGAGGGATAGGGAGCTGGGGTATGTATACACCAACTCCCTCAGTTACTGGTGAGGGCTGCTCCCAGGGCCTGTTAACTCCTAGCATTCCGGCTGTCAATGTGAGCTGCCAGAGAAAGCGCCCTGGTGAAGAAACGCAGGCGGTGCCGACTGGGAGCTAATCTGGGAGTGGCTAAAATGGTCAAGGCGGGGGCCAGCGGCTGGAGCACCAACAGTGGCTCCTGCACACAGGCGGATGTCCCAGCTGGGCACGTCTCAGCGGGCACTACCAGCATTTTGGTGGAACGATTTTTCTCGGGTGGAACAATCGCTCCTTGCAGGATGCTGGCATCCCTGGCCCATCACACTTCCTCGTCACTGTGACAACCAAAAAGGGCCCCCCCCCCCACATTTCTAAATACTCTCCCTCAGTTAAGAACCGTTACGAATGGTTAAGAACCGTGGATCCAGTCCAACCCCTTTGTTTTCCAGATGAAGGCAAGTGACTTGCCCAGCAACACACAGCTAGTTCTGAGAGGCGGAGTCAGACCTGGAGGGCAGGTTTCCTGAGTCATTAACTTGCTTGTTCCCCCAAATATTGGGACGGGTCAGCACACTCACTCATTCATGCATTAATCAAAAAGTAATGAAATGTTCTCTCTGAGCTCTGGGCCCAGTGTCCCCTCACTAGCCTGGCACCCTCCTGCTGGGACCCACACCCCTCCTGCTTATTCCAGCCTCCCTGGAGGGGGCCGTGCGCCCTGTGGCTGACGGGCTCTGTGTGACGGGAGGGCCGGTGGCTACAAGATGGACTGGCATGGGCTGTCGCTGGATGGGAACCTCACTCTTGAACAAGGCTTCCCTGATGCCCTTTCCTGCTGCTGACAAGGGCCCCACAGCTGCAGTGATGGTCACAAGGCCCTTAAGTAGGGAACAGAATGCTTTGGGGACGCTGCCCGGCAGCCCTCTCGTCCCTGTCCCCAAACCATCCATCTGCTGTCTGCCCGCGGCACCTGCAGCCAGGCTGCTGGCCACTCTCCCCACTCCAGGCCCCTGGCTCCTCTGTGATTGGCGGCCCTGCTCAGCCTGGCACAGACTCCTGGTGCCAGGTGCCCCGTGAGCGCAGCGACAGCCTTGGAAATGATGGAGCGTCCCTGGCCGCTGCACCGAGGGGCCTGGTTACCCTCCCTCCCTGCCTCCAGCCAGGATCCGCCTGGCCTGGCTCCCTCTGCTCTGCTAATGGCCGGGACCAGATGGCGAATTATCAGGCTGATTTACACCCACAGCTAAGTCGGCGGAGGATGGGCCATGCCCTGACAGAGGGGCCTGCCGGGTAGCGACGGGGGACAGAGTGGGGAGAGACAGGACGTGCCCCAAGGAGAGGAAGTGGGACAGAGAGTGAAGGAGAAGCACAGAGCCATGAGAGGAGAGAGAGGAGTGGGAGAACAGAGTCTGGGAGACGCGAGGGAGGGAGCAGCACAGCCGATGTTTATGGGGTACTTACCATATGCCAGGCTTGCATTTTCTCGTGGGCTTTGGTTTAGAGCCGGGCTGTCCAATCTGGTAGCCACTAGCCCCAGGTGGCATTTGAAGTTAAAATTGAAATTAATTATAATTAACTATAATTGAAAATTCAGTTCCTCAGTCACACGAGCCACATGTCAAATGCCCCGTCGTCACACGTGACTGGCGGCTGCCGCATTGCACAGCGTGGACACAGAACGTTTCCACCGTGGCAGAAAGTTCTATCGCACAGGCTGGCACAGGGAAGGCCGATATCAAACAATAGCTGATACTTTCATGTTGCTGATACACACCTATATCTCCGTCCATCCATCTACCCATCTATCTATCTGTCTACCTACCTATCTTCATATCTATCTAACATCTATAGCTAATCTATATCTATAAAGATATCAGGCACTGTTCTAAGATCCCTACATGTAATAATTCATTTATATCAACCCTAGATGGTAGGTATTTATCTCAAAGGTCAGCAAATATTTTCTGTAAAGAACCAGATAGTAAATATTTTAGGCTTTAATATTTTAGGCTTTGTGGGCCCTGCAGTCTGTCACACATGGCTCCATTCCACCATCGTAATATGGAAGCAGCAGTATGGGGGTGGCTGTGTTCCAATAAAACTTTATTTATGGTCACTGAAATTTCATATAATTTTCACGAGTCACAAAATATTCTTCTTGTGACTTTTTTCAACCATGTAAAAATGTAAAAGGCTTCTAACTGTGGGTCAGCCAAAAACAGGCAGTGGATTGGATTTGGCTCACGGGCCTGATTAGATCACCCCCATTTCACAGATGTGGAAACTGAGGCACAGAGACACCATCTGGGTTGCCCGAGGTCACACAGATAGAAATGGCAGAGCTGAGATTTGCACCCAGCTAGTCGGGCTCCAGAACCTAGGCGCTTAACTCCTTGACACATTCATGAACAATGTCATTTCAAGTAGTGATGATTGCTGGGGAAAACTGTAAGTGTGACATGGTAGCAACCGGGTGTGGGTGTGTGGTCGGGGTGGTTACCTGGATGTGATGCACAAGGAAGACTTTGAGAAGATGCCTTTTGACTCAAGACAGGGATGAGCGGAAGGATCCAGCCACAGGATGAGCCAGGAGAGCATCCTAGGTGTGGAAGGGACAAATGCTATGCCCGACAGCAGGACCACAGGCCAGTGTGGCTGAAACACAGAGGCACAAAGGCATAGAGAACGAGAGCAGAGATGGACGCGACCACAAGTTTCATGAACTATGACAAGGAGGCAGTATCGTAAATGTGATGGGTCCTTCGGCATTTTAGCGGAAGAATGATTGACACGATTCACATATAAAACCAAAGAGAACCCTGGGTGCATGAAAGAGGTGGGCAACTAGTTAGGAGGCTACTGCAGCCACACACACAAGCAATGAGTGGCTTGGAGTGAGGCAGGAGCTGTGGAGACATAGGTACAAGGATAGTTATGGGTTATGTTTTGTATTGGAACCAATAGAATTTACTGTTCACATAGATATGAGAGGAGAGGGAAAGCCTGGAATTGCCTCCTACTCTGGGGGTTTGAGCGATGGGTGGAAGGTATTGCCATGTAGAGATTGGAAGGACAGGAACAGGTCTGGGGTGGGGAAGTCAGGACTTCTGCTTTGGGACATGCTAAGTTAGAGATGCCATTGGACATCCAAGCAGTGATGTCAAATAGGTGGTTCTGTATTGGAGTCCAGAGCCCAGTGGGGGATATAAATCTGGGACCAAGGAAGATACGGGCGACAAAGAACAGTGGGTCCCAGGACTGCACACAGCCTCTGAGGGGGGCGTCGAGATGGAGGCTCCAGCAGGGGACAGAGCAAAGGAGCAGGAAGCAGAGGGAGAACCACAAGTGTGAGGCCACCGAAGCCAAGAGAAGAGAGAGTTTAAAAGACCTGGGAGAACTTAAGAATATGTCAAAAGATGTAGGATGGGCCAGCAAGATGGGGATAGGTGACTAACCAATGGGATTCAGCCACATAGAGGACAACGGTGACCTTGAAAAGAGCAGCTTCCATAGCTGGTAGGACTAGAAGTTTCCAAAGCATTACCTCATGGTTAAATGGGGCGCCAGGGCAGGAGAGGGTGAAGAAGGCGGCATGGGAGAGTCCCGTGGCCGGCTGAGGGCAGCGGGAGTTAGGTACAGGCCCATCTTGTGATGCTATGACTCCTCAGGGGAGTGGCATTCTGGGAGCTCCAGGAATGAGCTCCACGTTCCCCGAGTTGCCTGAGATGCGCCTTCCTGGAGCCTCTACTGCCCCATCGCACGCCCCCTCCACACCCAGCCCTGCCCAAGGTCGTGTGGCTGGGCCACCAGGCACCAGGGCATGGCTGGTACATGCTGTTCTACAACAGACTTGGTTTGTTTTCCCCACTCACTGGCGCCACCTCCAGGTAAACTTTCTCGCCTCCTAAAGGGTGGGGAGTGGGGTCCCGTCTTCTTCTAACTGTCTGCCTGATGTCCCAGGCTGAGGGCTGCCCTCCAACCATGGGGTGCACTCCGTGCCCAGAGGCCAGGTCACAGTGGAGCCTGTGCAAGGCTGAAGATCACTGCAACCACCAGGGGGAGGGTGTAAGAGTCAAGCCTTCTGTTTCCTGCAGGAGCCACTGACCACCTCACAAGGTCCAGGGCAGGGGGTCACCAACGACTTCCCCTCCTTCCGAACACTTGAAAGCAGAATGCCTAGAGCAGGGATGGGCAAACTTGGTCTGCGAAGGGCCACACAGTAAATATCACAGGTCTTGGGGATCCTATGATCTCTGTCACAACTACTGGACTCTTTCTTTTTGGCTTGAAAGCAGCCACAGACATGATATAAAACTTTATTTACCGAATCAGGCAGTGGGCTGCAGTTCTGCTGACCGGTTAGGGAACTGGGGCGGGAAGGAGTCTCAGGGGGAGAGGGGTGGGCGCTGGGCTCCAGCAGAGAGGATGAGAAGGCCTGGGAAGGGCCTCAAACTGGGCACTAGAGGTGAGGCAGGGCCCTCGGAGGGAGGTGACAGGATAGACAGTCTGATGTCTACTCCTGACTTAACTACTTTTTGGCAGGAGGCAGAGGCTCTAACCGGCAGGTGTTGGAGAGACCAAGAGCAGGCAAGGGGGGCGTGTGCACCTGTGTGGGGGGAGGGGGCCAGCAGGAAGGGCTAGCGGTCCAGGCTGGAGGTGGCTTGACGGGCTGCCCCATCAAGCCACCCCCCCCAGGAGCTGCAACAATTGTTTCCTGTGGTTCAAGTCACCGCAGGCTTCCAGCACAGGACGAGCGTAACCATTACCCCTTCCCACTGAAATGGCAGTAAAGACTGTCCAAAGGGAGTGTATCCATCCCCTGCAAGACAGGAGGGAGACATCCATGGACCCTCTGAGGTCTGAGAGGAGAGCAGGGACTGATTGAGTCAAGTCAGGGGAGAACCCAGAGCAGAGAGGCAACCCGCCAAACTCACCAGGTCTTAGAAGGACAGCGGGGAGGGAGAGACTCGTTCTTCTCTTGCAGCCGACAAATGCGAGGCCGGAAGAGGAAGAGCGGATCAGAGTCGAGGTGATTAGTTGAGAGACTGTCTGTAGAACAGCTGTGCAGTCAGCTGCCCCCAGGCCCCAGCGTGGAGAGTGGCTGCAGGGGGGATGTTTACCCCGGGCTGGAGCCGGAATGGTGCTCTGGGAGAATAATTTCCTAAGACTTCTGGGATGTAGGTGTTAGCCTCACACCGTCACACCTTCCTTCACGTGTCAACATTCCATGCTGTGCACATTCACAGAGGTTACAGGAAGGCCTCTCATTCTGGGCACTTCTGATTCTCATCTTAACATTTTATACCCTCTGTACTGTTGGATTTTTTTTTTTTTACTACAAGCCTGTATTACATTTAAAAAATTTCTTAAGAAGAGCTAAGATAAAATATTTATACCATATTTAACAAAATACTAATATTTATACTATGTGAAGAGTTTTTATAAATAATCATAAAGGCAGCGCTATAAAAATGGGTAAAGAATATGAATAGGCAATTTACAACAAGCAACAGGCTGGTGCGTCATACAGAGCCCGGACAGGAAACAGAGCTCACGCCCAGATGGTTCAAATGATGGCAGTTACATAAGGGAGCAGCTTATGGGGGGTGAACAGGGTTAAGGGAATAAGCAAAGGATGGCGAGGCCCCCAGAGGCCAGCCAGCGCAAGAGGATGTCACCGCTCACGGGCTAAACGGACTTCAGTCCCACGAGAGGTGAGGCATGCGGAGGGGCTGCCGTGGGGGAGCTGTAGTCTTAGAACAATGCCAACGTCGGAGACATGGGGCTGAACCAGGGAAGAAATACCCCGACCTCTCTCTCCTACCACCCTTCAAACTGCTCACCCAGCATTCCAGAAAAATACTCCATAGGCAAATTCACACATAACATCTTCATTATAGCATTCCTTATAATAGGAAAGACTGGAAATAATGTTAATTAATGTCCATCAATAATAGTGATTATAACGTTGGTAAAGATCACGAGAGCTAATAGTTTTGTCTGTGTGTGTGCGTGTGCACGTATGTGCCAGGATTGATTCTAAGAAATTTGCATGCATTATCTCATTTAATCTCACAATAATCCTGTGTGGCAGGTACTATTATTATCTGCATTCTACAGAGAGTTAACTGAGCATTAGTAGAGGTGAAATTCTGATACAGCCACTTTATGGAACAGTAACGGCCATTTAAAAAAGAAGATAGGTCTAAATACATGAATCTGAAGAGAAACACATTAAGGGAAAAAAGGTCATAGAAATGTTTGTATAGTGTAATCTCTTTTATATTTTCAAAATGTCAACTGTGCGTGTGTGTGTGCACGTAGATAAAAGGCCTGGAAGGACGCACTTGACAAATACTGGTGCTCACCAACGGGAAGGGGGACTGCTGGGGATAGAAAGAATTTCATTTTTATCTTACACGTAAGCAGAATGTACTCACATATTTCTTGTGTACAAAAAAATGAAGGAATAAACAAGTGAAAGAAAACAGAAGAACAAGCCTCTGTGTGGAAACTGGGGCTTCAACCCACCAACGTGGCCACTGCCCTTGTCTAGCTGTGTGTTCCTGCTCCTTGCTTCTCTAGGCTCAGTTTCTTTGTCTACGAAGAAGGGTTCTAATGGCTGTACCCTCCCTATAGCTGGCGTGAGGAGTGGGTGGGTAGCCAGTGAGGAGTGCCCCACAGACCCGCCCAGTAAGCACTATGCTTCCAGCCCCGGGATGGCTGGGGAAGGTGGGTGGGTAGGGGCCCACTTCTGGCCTTAAGGCTCCCTAGTGTCCAGGGGACACTGTCCTCCCTGACCGAACAGAGCTCGAAACCCAGACCTGAGGCCTGATCTGCCCTCATGTAGGCCAGGCACGTCCTCTGTGCTTGGCTTCTCAGTTTGGCAGAAAATGGCCTGAAGAATCATATCCTGGGAACCAGCAGCCTCATCCCCTGATCAGAAGTTGGAACAGAGGCCAAGGTCATTTAGTAGAAAAGTGAGTTAGAGAACCCCAGGCATATACCTCTGTGACTTTCTAGACCTTAATGGTAATTATTTGCAGAGTGTTGCCAACCCCCCTCTGCAGGTCTATTTTAATAAAGCTCACGTGCTCTGAGCACACTGATGAGGGCTGATAGGGAGCTAAACGCTGCCCGGGAGAAGCAGCTGGTCTGCACCCTCTCCAGCAGCTTATTCAGAGGCGAATCTTTACCTAATGTTGACAGGGATCTGCATTTTACATCTCCAAGGACTGTATTGTAAAACACAAGTGTGTAACTTTAAAGTCTGGAAGGGTAAGTACCAAACTTACCCCAGAAGTTACCTCTGGTGAATGCGTTGTATGGGGGTGGAGTTGGGGGGCAGGGGGTTCCCCTAAGCGGGTGGTCAGGGAAGACATTTGTATTTTACTCCAAATACTGAAGCAGTGCTTGACTCTGCTACTATAAGAATGTTTGCAAATATTTCTTGTGGAAAAAAATTAATAAGAAAAAAAAAGGAGAAATGCACCAAACCAGGTTTCTCTGTGGAATAAACAAGCTCATGGATATGAATACGTAGTTGGCCCTTACGTAGTCTATTTAGACATAAAGGATGCACTAGACTATGTATTGAACCCTGATGAGGTGCCAGGTGCTGTTAGACATGCGTTAGCATATTGGGTTGACCAGATGACCCTACCAGGTAAGTATTATTTGCCCCATTTGCAGACAGAGTCAGGGCACAGGTGGAACTACACCCAGAGCCCTCAGCCGTGCATTTACGGGTTAGTGAAATCACACAGCAATGTGAAATGGATTTTCTCCTCCCAGAGAAAAGCAAAGAACCTCACGGAGAAAATTCTTCCCCCCCTACCTGGGAATCCTCGGAGAGAAACTTGCAGCATCTGTTCACATGTTATTGGGGAGCAAAATGCTAGGAAAATTGGAAACCCTGCAATTCCGCCCCGCTGGAACGAGTCTGGGAGGGTAATCAATCCTCCTGACAAGGAGGAAGAGCGAGGGGTCCTGGTCACCCAGGGGAGCAAGCCAGGTCACCCCTTTTCAGTGGACACTCAGGGAAGACTCCAAACAGGGGGTCATGGCAGTTTTCCCACCAGGGACTGTCCTGCAGCTACCGTCCAGGGCGTAACGGGGGGTGGCGGGGGCGGGGGGGGGGGTCAGAGCAGGTCCCTTTTCCCCAGAAACGGGGCCAGCAGCCAGCAAGCTCACAGCTGCCCTGTCCCAACACTAAGATGGATTTTATAGGAGCAGCTAGATGGGCATAAACCACACACAGGCAGGTTGTTACTCGCTCCAGATGGGTCATGCTGAACGCAGGCCTTGGCTTTTAGAACCAGCTCCCTGCCTTCCCCATAGCTAGAGGCAGACGGAAGAGGAAAAGTCGCAGCTGGAACTGCTCTCCTGGTGACTGTGCCACCCCCAGCCCTGGGACCCCGGGGGCCTGTCAGCCCTTCCCTCAGCTTCCCTGGAAGTTCCTTGGGGGCTTTCCTTTTCCCTCCCCCAAGCCCCTGCTCACTAGGTGGCAGATAGCCAAGGACTCCCACCACACCAACGGTCGAGTTTACAACCCAATTACATGGGGTTTCTGTGGCTGAACACCGCTTGCGATTACTCTCAACCTTGACAGGACTCTAGGGGTGGGGGCTTTGGATTCAGGTCTTCTGGATTCATCGTCAAGCGCACGGCCCCTGGACCGGGTTAGAGTCACTCCTCCACCTTGTGGTCATCCTTGGAACTGCACCCCGGGAAGGAAAGCAGATCCCGAGAGCTCTTAGCCCAGCCGATAGGGATACGGAGATGGCTGGGGGGACTTAGGATGATGATTTATTGATGACCACGATGATGACGCTGAGTCAGTGAGTTTGAAATCACTGGCTTCTTGCTACTTTCTGCTCACATCACCTCCTCACAGAGGCTTTCTCTGACTACCTTACTTAAAATAACACCCACCCATCATTCTACCCCTCTACCCGACTTTACTTTTTGTAGTCCTTATCAACACCTGAAACATTATTCGTTTGTTTACTTGTTGATAGTGTAAGCTCCACGAGGGCAGGAACTTTGTCTTGTCCACTGACTTACCCGCCCTCACTAAGAGTGCCTGGCATGCATGCAGTAGGTGCTCAGTAAATGTTTGGGGAATGAAGGAGTTAATAATGACCCCCTTACCCACCCCTGTGCCCAGCAGTCCTCCAAGCCCCTGGCAAGGCCTCATGTCCCTCTCCCGCAGGCCCAGCGATGCCCCTTGTGCTGGGAATAATTACCATGTTGGACCCCTGGGCTCAGCCCCAGCCAGCCTGTGCTGGCCTGGCCCTTCATGCTCAAGCCCCTGCCTCAGTTCTCATCTTTAGTACCTGTGTCCCTCAGTGTCATTCCCTGCGCCTGTGGCTCTGCCTAAGTCACAGCGGCTTCAACTTATTGCCCATGCGTTGAGTGCCTGGCCCCGGGGCTAGGTGTTTCGTGTACACTAACCTCTAGTCTTCATAGCAACCTGCAAGGCAGGTGTTGGTTACCCTCATTTTTCAGATGAGAAATGAGTTCAGAGAAATTAAGTGATTTTGCACATGTGATTGCCGCCACCCTGGTGTTTCCTAGAGACCATGCCCCATGACGCTAATGGGTGAAACAAATAAAGAAAAATTCGTATGAACCAGAGTTTCCATGGTGAGAGATTTTAGAAAATGCTAAACACGGCAGGATTGTTTCTACCAGGACTTTTCAGAACCTTTAAAATACCCACGGGCATTGCCACCCTGCAAATGGGGAGGAGCATATGGAAAGCACAGCAGGTTCCCAACGTATTTGACTTTGGAACCCCTTTATCAAAGAGCGCCTCACAGAACGTGGCTTGGAATTCGATGCCTGCAACCTTGAAAGCATCAAGGTCCACCTCAATCGCTCCGGCCAGGGATGCCACGGGGCGGGGGTAGACAAGCGTCCGGCACCTCCAGTATGTATCTTGCTTGATCTAGTGACAACCCTGTGAAGGACGGCTCATGTATCCTCACTTTCTAGATGGGGAAACTGAGGGAAAGTAATTTGCCCTATTTGCCCCACAGATATTTGACGCAGGTGGAGCACAATTCTTCACCATGTTCACCAGGGTTAAGAATAATAATGAGCATCTATGGGGAACGTGGAGGCAGCCCGGGGCCTGCATGAAAGGAGCTGGGGGTAGGGGTGCGGCTGTGCCAGGCCTCTGAGGGTCCCCCCAGCCCTGACAAACTCCTGCAGCCACGGCCCTCCAAGCTCCTTGGGTCCACATTCTCACCCGCTCCTTCAGTTTTCATTAAACACTGTGTATGGAGGCTCGTTAAAGAGAAAACAGTTGTTCTATTTCTGAGTAGCCTCAGGACTCCTGACTATTTTTACTGCTTGAAAAACACTGCAGAGAATTTTGTACTGTTTGAACTTGACATTGCCTCTGAGCCCAGCAAGGCCTCCAGGCCAGGGCTGAGAGACAATTCTCTCCACTCCAGGACACCTTCCTCGCTGCGCCAAGGATCTGCCTCAGGCCCCTCCTCTCCCCCAGGAGCATTCTTCTCATTACTGGAGGTCCTCATTTCTGGAAGTTTGCCTCACTTCCAAGCTCTGAAACACACCATTTGGCCGTTTGGTTCCCTGTTTTGTTCCTAGTGCTTTTTCTGAGAAACAGCCTATTAACAGTATTAGCTTATCCTTAGATAGCACTTGCTGGGCGCCAGGCACCGTTCTAAGCTCTTTACCTATATGAACTCGCTGAAACCTCACAACAAACCTATCAGATAAGTAGTGAAATAGTTGGGGAAACTGAGGCAAAGAGGGGTTAATTTACTTGTCCAAGATCATAAACTACTAATTGGTGAAGCCAGGGCTCAAACACAGGCTCTAGCTTTTGTGCTCTTAACTACTCTGCTATGCCATCTGCTAATAAACTCCCAGGTTTGGCCCTGCTCTTGTCTACCACCCGCCTCGGGGGTTGTAATTCTGCCACCAAATCCCAGCCCAGTGATGCCAGCTGGGTGGGCTGCCCGCCTAGGTCTCCAGCCATCACCTGATCCTGGATTGCCATCACCTGGATTGGCATCACCTGTGGCAGATTGCATTTCCCAAAGATGGTGCAACAGTACCCCCTCATGCCACATGTTCTTCTAGAAACTTCCTACTGCCCCCACTCCTTGAACCAGGGAAGATCTTCGGGACTGCCTCAACCAACAGAGTGTAGCTGAAGGGTGACGCCATGGGGCTTCAGAAGCCAAATAATAAAAATATCCTGCAGGGAATTCCCTGGTGGCCCAGGGGTTAGGATGAGGTGCTTCTACTGCAGTGGCCTGGGTTCAGTCCCTGGCTGGGGAGTTAAGATCCCACAAGCTGCGTGGTGTGGCCAAAAAAAGAAAAAAAATTATCATGCACGTCTGCCTTCTCTTCAGGGACTCAGCCACCATATTGTGAGGAAGCCCACATAACTGTTGGAGAGACCCATGCCTCCTAGCTGACAGCACCAACTAGCACCTGGGAAGAGGGCGTGTCACTTTGAAAGCTATCCTCTAGCACCTACTTGAGTAACCAGCTAACGCAATGGAGGGCGGAGGCAAGCTGTCCCCACCCAGCCCCGCCCAAGTGGCCGAGTCCCGAGCAAAATAAATGATTATTGTTGTTTTCAGCTCCTAAATTTGGGGGCGGCTTGTTACATAGCGACAGACAACCAGAACGCCTGCTGTGACTGTCTTTTGAAGCACTTTGTGACTCTGGGTGGTCGTCCCTGATGCAGCTCATTTTACTACTGGCTTTACTATAGGGACTTCCCTGTGCTGCTCTGTTCCCACAATTCCTGTCTCCCTAACAGAGAAAGTGACGGCTGATGCTTTTCCATCTGCCCACCTCACTGCAGGGAACAGGGCCCCACCAGACTGGTCCAGCTGCCACCCATCCTCCCAGCAACTGAGATCCAGTCTCCTCACTACAAGGACTCAGTTTCCTAGGCAGTGGGGTCAATGGCCACCTATCTTCTAGTTCACAAATTCTCACTTCAGCAATACCTCACTCTGCTATTTGCCCCTTCTGTTGAGGTTTAAAGTTCACTTCTTTTAGTTCACTTATGGAAATTATATTTAGTTCTTTTGCAAACTGGTCAATTTTGATAGCTCTTCTTTGCTTCACCATCCTTTCAATCTCCTTTTCATTCTTTAACCATATCCAACTTACTACTTTTGTACTGGGTATCAGATGGTTACAGTAGCTCCCATTTGGGGGAATCTGATCCTTCAATGTATGGTTTCTCATAACTCTTGCTCATGGTGGCTTGTTTCCTTGTGTATTTGGTGATTTTAAAGCGTGAGCTCCAAGTTCTCTGCAATTTTTATCTGTGAGAACACTTCAAGATCTGTATTTAAAGTGTGTTGTTCACACGGGTCAGAATGGTCATTATTAAAAAGTCTACAAATAACAAATGTCAGAGAGGGTGTGGAGAAAAGGGAACCCTCCTACACTGTTGGTGGGAATGTAAGTTGATACAGCCACTATGGAGAACAGTATGGAGGTTCCTCGCAAAACTAAAAATAGAATTACCATATGATCCAGCAATCCCACTCCTGGGCACGTGTAGGGACAAAACTATAATTCAAAAAGATACATGCATCCCTATGTTCATAGCAGCACTATTCACAATAGCCAGGACATGGAAACAATCTAAATGTCCATAGACAGATGAATGGATAAAGAGGATGGTACATATATGCAGTGGAATACTACTCAGCCATAAAAAAGAATGAAATGATGCCATTTGCAGCAACATGGATGCAACTAGAGATTATCGTACTAAGTGAAGTCAGGAAGAGAAAGACAAATACCATATGATACCACTTTTATGTGGAATCTAAAATATGATGTAAATGAACCTATCTGTGAAACAGAAACAGACTCATAGACATAGAGAACAAATTTGTGGTTGCCAAGGGGAAGGGGGTTAGGGGAGGGATGGAGTAGGAGGTTAGGATTAGCAGATGCAAACTATTATATATAGGATGGATAAACAACAGGGTCCTATATGGTACAGCACAGGGAACTATATTCAATATCCTATGATAAACTATAATAGAGAAGAATATCAAAAGACTGTTTATATGTGTGTAACTGAATCACTTTGCTGTACAGCAGAAATTAACACAGTATTGTAAAACAGCTATACTTCGATAAAAAGAAAAGTGTGTTCTCCAGAAAAGATTTGTGTTTGTTTCTGCAAGGCTCCTGGGGATACCACCAATTTGGAATCACTGGCAAATTTCACATGGATTTACAGGTCGACCTCATCTTATTGCACTTCACTTTATTGTGCTTCACATATATTGCATTTTTTTACATATCGTAGGTTGGTGGTGACCCTGCTTTAAGCAAGTCTATCAGTGCCAGTTTCCAATTGCATCTGCTCACTTCATTTCTCTGTGTCGCATTTTGGTAATTATCTCAATATCTCAAACCCTCCACCAGCAAAAAGATTACGACTTGCTGAAGGCTCAGGTGATGGGTAGCATTTTTTAGCAATAGAGTATTTTAAAATTAAGGTATGCATTTTTTTAGACATATTGCTATTGCACATTTAGTAGACTATAGTATAATATAAACATAACTATTATGCACTGGGAAACCCAAAAATGTGTGTGACTCGCTTGATTGCTATGGTCTGGAACCGAACCCATAGTATCTCTGAGGTACGTCCGTATTAGGTCAAATATGAATCTTTAAGGACATGCCACCATGGCCACATTTGGCTCTTTTCAGGTTCCCTGAGGTCTACTTTTCCTCTCTTCTAATAGTAGAAGTATTTTGAAAGAAAGTCTGCTTCAAGTTTCACTCTCATTCCAGTGCCCCAATGTGCACAGATCTGCCACATGTTGATCTGAGTTAGTTTTCCTGTTTCTTTTCTTACCAGAGGTCCCAAAGACATCCTTAGGGCACTGTGTACCTCTGGAGAAGAAGGGGGCCCTAAAAATGGAGGCGTTAAAACAACAAAGGCAATAAAAGATAAAAATTTTTATGGAAAAGAAAAATTGTGGGTTTGTACCCATTTCAAGAAAAATATTTCATGGGACTAACAGCTAAAATTGTTTTCTAAATGCCTTGGCAGCTCTCCCTGCCATATCAATGAGTGAATTACGAGTGAATTTCCTTAAAGTCCATTCCTCAACCCGATAACAAGTGGTTAACACGTACTTACTAGAGGCCCTAAGAAGCAATTCTCAAAAAACTCTTTTCGCTTCAAATATCTTAACTAACTCAGTGGATCTCTCAGTGGTCAGCATTTTTATCCACCTGGTTAATCTGCACGTGTCTGGTTTGACAATGTCTGCATTATAGCAGGTGTATGAGTTATACGTCGCCACCACCAAACTTAGTGGCTTTAAACCATGAACATTTAAACAGTCCGTGATCTAGTCTGGGCTCAGCTGTGCGGTTCTTCTGGCCTCAGCTGGATTTGCTCAAGTGTCTGGAGGTGAGCCTGCTTTTGGCTGACACAGGCTGGCCCTGCCTAGGGGGACCGGGCTAACTTGGTGCTCTTCCATGTGTCTCTCATCCCCCAGCAGGCTGGCCTGGGTGTGTTTTCAAGAGAGCATTTTTTTCAAGCCTAGGCAGTGTCTCACCCATGAATATTTCACTGGACACAGCCAGTCACATGACAAGCTGAGAGTCAAGGGATGGACTTCACTCCACCAGGTGAGAACATACAACAAAGGGTGTGAATACAGGGAGAACTAAAGAACTGTGGCCAAATGATGTGATCTATCACAGCCAGCGTCAGGCATTGCTCTCACAGGGGGCCTGTCAGGCAGCTGGTTTAATGGACCAGGGTGCCCCTCAGGCACTGGGGCACAGACAGACAGAGCTCTCCTCCCTCCTTCCTGAATCCACTTTGGTCTGTGACTTCAGAGTCAAGGTGTCTTGCTCTCTCACTACACACCGACTGCTCCTGGTAACACAATGTTAGGGTTTTCAGAGATCACCTAGGAAGGCAGTGGTCAAGCAGGGCTGATCTTCCTGGGGCCAAGGAGTCCACTCCCCAGCTCAGGCCAGGGCAGCTACTCAAGTCTCTGGGCACGTTGCTGAAAGTAAATAAAATGCGGCTGGAGTTCGATCACTTAAAAACTGAACATGATTTCTTTCCTGCATTAACTGGGGATACCTTAAATTGATGACCTGGAGAGAATCTATCGAATCTTTGGTTTGTAAATACCATGCCAAGGAAAGGAGTATAAATCAGAGAGCAATTACAAGAAATTGTGTAGGATGCTGCAAAGCCCAAGGTCAGGGGCCAGGACATCCACTTGCCTCCATGAACTCAGAGCCCACACCAGGGCTGGGGCACACCAGGTGTGTGCTTAATAAGTGCCCAGCAGCCTTGGCTTCACAAGCAAAGAATATGCTTGTGATACTTTGGTGCAAAGAGAAGGGCCAAGTAGATGTATCCTGAGAAAGATTAGGGGAGACCCTGAAGGGCCTTTGGTCTGAATCAAAGGTCCATATAGGGTATGTTTGTCAGAACTATAAAGGGAGCAAGTGACAGAAACCTAACTCACGTTTGCTTAAAAAGAAGGGGAGATTTCTTGTCTCAGATGACTGAATAACCAGAAGGCTGGCAAAGGAGCTGGCCTCAGGAACACTTGGAACCAGCAGCTCTGTCCCTTTCGCTCTCTCTCCTCTGCTTCCCAGGTTTTTTCTGCCTCAACTCTAATCTCACTGACCTTTATTCTTCACGTTGTAGGTGGAGAGTAGGGAATTGTTGCGGAACTGATGAATAACCAGCTCTGAACTCACCTCCATCTGGAAACTTTGTGACCAGAGAGAGGAAAGGGCTCTCTCTTCTGAGATCTTATCTGAAAATCCCCAGGAAGGGTTCTGACTGGCCAGGCCTGTGTCATGAGATCCATCCTAGGCTGATGGATGGAGCTGGAGTTGGGGGTATGGGGCAGGAATGGGGTCCATGATTGGTAGTCCTCACCAGAACCACGTGATTCACAGGCACATTTCCAGAAGACGAGGATACTGTTGTGGGCAGAAGAACCATCCCGTCCACCACAGAGGGCAGATCATTCTAGTACAAGGCGCAGCTTTGTCCCTATATGCTTCACCTGCACACCTCACCTGGCTTATGGGGGATGCGCACCGGTAGAGATTGTAAGCTACTCTTTTGCTGAAGGGAGACTGGGCTGAGGTTAGTGAAATGTGGACGGGGAATGAAGTAGACAGGAACTATCACCTTCTTAAACATGCTAAGCACCACACAAGGTGCTTGACAAATATTATCTTTTAAGCCTTATACTGAACACTTGAGGGGTTCTTAGTCCCACTGAGGCCCAGAAAGGACAAGTGGGAAACCCAAGGTCAAACGGTGGTGGAACACCTGAAACAAGGCTCTCTGACCTACTCCCCCAATAACCTAACTAGACCGTGAAACCCGCTCTGAGCCCCAGCAATTCCACCGCCAGGTTTTGACCCTGGAGAGGTGAGGGCTTATGTCCATCAGACAACATACATAAGAATGTTTCCAGCAACTTCATTCAGCCCCAAACTAGAAACAAGCCGATGTCATCAACAATGGAATGGATACGTAATTTGTGGCATATTTGAACATGGAATACTCCCTGGCACAGAAAACAAACAAACGTGTTAACATGCATGAACAGACATTTTGTTAGAAGACAGACACAAAAGAAAACATACTGTATGCAGTGCATTTATAGAAGTTCAAGAATAAGCAAAGCCAATCATGGTGACAGGGATCAAATCGCAGTTACCTCTGCGGTGGGGTAGAGACTGGGAAGAGGCACCAGGAAGCCTGAGGGCGTGCTGGGAAACTGGTTACTTGGGTGTATCCATAGATAAGAAGGCAACAAGCTGTACACTTAAGATCTGTGTACTCTATTGTATATATGCCACACCTCCGTTTAAAAAACAACTATTCTCAGGTTTGATTGAAGTTCCAAACCCTTCCAATTTGCATTGTTCTTTAATTTTCATCCATTTCATTGCTCACTCATTTATTCAGAACAGAACCTGGGGTTTTCCCATCTAGGTTTCCAACTGTATCATTTCTCAGTGTATCTCCCTACAGGTGCTTTAGTGAGACCGCACTCAGCAGACCACTCTGGGGTTCCACCCTCCCCTTCACCCAGTTCCCAAATTCCAAAAAAGAAAACCCAGAAGTTCCAAAGGGGCCTCCTCCTTTCCTGGGCTCAACCATCAGGGTGAGTTGGGGCTGGGAATGCCAGCTCCCAGCACACAATCCTCCTGAGCCAGGTGGCGCTAGCATGGCCAAGAGGAGCTGGAGCTCCCTGGAGGAGCTGAGGAGGGGCTGCCTGGCAGAGGCAGGATGTGGGGAGATCATCCTTCCACACTTGTCCTGAAGGAGGAGCACCAATAGAAACATCTTCACAGAAGGCACTGGAACCAGACACAGGACCATGGCTACAGGGGCCAGACGCAGTGGGAAAGGGGCTCTGTTTTGGGCTTGCTTTGCAGGTTGGCTAGTTCCTTACTTACCCACTGGATGACTTTGATCTTGCCCATGTCAACTTCCTTACCAGCAAAATGGACCCCAAATACCCATTCATAGGGTTATCTTGAGTTACAGATCAAAAGTAGACTTTGCAGAAGGGCTAATCTAGTTTATACAGTGCCTTCTCATGAATGACAAAAGAAGAATCCTTCCTCAAAAGATTTTACTGCCTTACATTGGAAATTTATCATAATATACTGCTTTTCTTAGGACAAGAGATATCATAGCCATCTGTCATAAAAAAATGGTCATATTAAGCTTTCAAAGCCACAAGGCCTCTAATGTGACTGGTAACCAGTAGGGTTGTGCAGTGCACAACATGAACAACCATATATATCCCTGCTTCCAGGATATGAGGCAGTATGAGAATACAGGAGCTTTGCCTTATTTTTCTAGCCAGGAGGCTTAAGTTAGCTCCTTCATTCTTGCAGGGCATTATTCTTGCTATGGACTAAATTGTGCCCCATCCCCAGCCCACGAAAATTCATATGTTTGAGGCTTTGGGAGAGAATTAGGTTTAGATGAGGGGCTCATGATGGGATTAGTGCCCTCATAAGAAGAGGAGGAGGCACCAGGTTTCTCCCTCTGCCATGTGAGGACACAGTAAGAAGGCGGCCATCTGCAAGCCAGGAAGAGGGCCCTCACCAGGAGCCAACCAAGCTAGCACCCTGATCTTGGATTTCTAGCCTCCTGTGAAATACCTTTCTACTGTTTAAACCAGTCTGTGGTATTTTGCTATGGCAACCCAAGCTGAGTAAGGCAGATTTTAGTCCCAAGAAGTGGGGTACTGCTGTCATAAGTACCTAAAAATGTAGAAGTGATTTTGGAACTGGGTAATGGGTAGAGACTGAGGAGTCTTAAGATGCATTCTAGAAATAAGGACCTTAAAGGGGATTCTGGTGAGGCCTTAGACAGAACTGAAGAACATGTTATTGGAAACTAGAGGAAAGGCACGATCCCTGTTTTAATGTGACAAAGAACTTGGCCGGACCGTCTCTAGTGTTCGGTGGAAAGTAGAACTTTCGAGGGATGAAATTGAATACTTAGCTGGGGAGGTTTCTAAGCAAAGCACTGAAGGAGTGCTTTGCTTCCCTCCTGACTGCACAGAGTAAAGTGCAAAAGGAGAGAGATGTATTGAAGAAGCAGTTGTTAAGCAAAAAGGAACCAGAGCTTGAAGATTTGGAAAACTGTCAGCCTATCTGTATTGCAAAAAATGAGATATCTTGATCTGAAATGAACACGAAGGGCATGGCTGAACGGGATTTGATAAGGAGGTCATGGGTACAACTCGGGGGACGACACTGGTTCCAGGAACCTCACAGATAACAAAATTCAAGGATGTTCAAATTCCTTATATAAAATTGCATCGTATTTGCACGTAACCTGCGCACATCCTCCCATGTACTTTAAATCATCTCTAGATTACTTATAATACCTAATACAATGTAAATGCTATGTACATAGTTGTAAATACAATGTAAATGGTATGTAAAGAATTACCTGCATGTGGGAAATTCAAGTTTTGCTTTTTGGAACTTTCTGGAACTTGCTTTTGAGTATTTTTGGAATATTCCAAAATGTGGAACCTGCAAATGTGGAGGGCTTACTGTATATAATGACACTGCCAGCTTGAACTAAAGGGGACAGAGAAAACAGGGTGAAATGAAGGAAAACTGCTGGACCTCTTAGATGAGGCTTCAGGGCTGGATCACAGAGCTGTTTGCAGCAGGTGCTATTCTTCAAGAAAAGGGAAGATGGATCCCAAAGGCGATTCAGAGGTCATCAGGACCCTCTGTTCAGGGGCCAGACAGCCCCTGACTAAAGCCTAGGGGCCACGGCTGCCCAGAGTGTTAGGGATGTGACCCCCACTCAGCAGAGATGCAGAGAACGGACCCCTGGTCCAGTGGGTCTGGAAGGCAGAGCATTGAACCAAAAAGGATTATTCTTGAGACTGAAGATCTAGTGGAGTTTCCCTTGCTAAGTTTTGACTTGCTTGGGACTTATTACTCCTTTTTTCTTTTCTGTTTCTCCATTTTCAATGGAAATGCCTATCCTTTGTCTGGAAGCACATAACCTGTCTGGATTCACAGGTTCACAGCTGGAGCGGAATTTTGCCTCTCATGGGTCAGAGTGCAAAGGCAGAGGATGGTCTGGGAACTTCTAGCTACCCAAGTCTCACCCATATCTGACATTTAGATGAGACTTTTGGCTTTAGACTTAGACGTGATGCTAGAATTAGTAAAGGATTTTGGGAGCCATTGGAGTGGAATGAATGTACTTTTTATGAGAGAAGGACACGAGTTTGGGGGGTCAGGGCTGGAATGCTATGGACTGAATATTTGTGTCCCCACCAAATTCATATATTGAAGGCCTAATGGGATGGTATTTGCAGGTAGGGCCTTTCGGGGGTAATTAGGTCATGAAGGTGGAGCCCTTGAGATGGGATAAGTGTCTTCACAAGAAAAAGAGAGGGTAAGAGCTCCTTTTTGCCTTGTGAGGACACAGCAAGGAAGAGGCTGTCTGCAAGCTAGGAGAGGGCCCTTTCTAGAACCCAACCACGCTGGCACCCTGGTCTTGAACGTCTAGCTTCCAGAACTGTGAGAAATCAATTCTTAACGCCTATGCCACCCGGTCTACGGTATTTTGTTACGTCAGCCACGGCAGACGAAGACAGTTCTTATTGTCTGCTGAAGTGACTGTCCCTGAAGATATACTGATAATGGCTGGTTATTACCCCTCACAGGGACATTTGAATTCTAGGGTCTAAACTAAGCCCCCTAGGAGTGAAGTGCTCACGGTGGGCCTTTGAGCCGCATGGCTGTCAGTGGGCAGGGATGTATTTAAGGGAGAAGGGAGATGCTGCCACCTCCTGAGACAGCTTCCCTCCCTCATCAGACTGCAAACAACACTCTCCTCCACCCATGCCTGAAGATGGTCTTGGCTCTAGGTTCTGAGGCCCTGCTCTCTGGGAAGGAGACTGATCCTTCCAGATGCAAGGGTATTAAAGTCCCTGAGGTGGGAGTTTACCATCCCTGGAGCCTCCTTCTGGCTATAAAATTAGACCTGCCTATTTCAGAGAGCCAGCTGGCAGGTGGGAGGAGTAGGGAGTGGGCTCTGACCCCTCCAGGGATGCCTGGCTTAGAGACAATAAGGGAAGTCATCTAGTGTCTTCTACACGTTTCCTTCCCCACAGTTTCTGCTTTAGTATTTTGGGAGGAAAAAAAAGCATTCTGGTGATGAAAGTGGGCCCTGCTAGAAGAACATGGCTGCCCTTGGAGGGAATGGATCCCTGGGGAACCCATGGTCTCCCAAGCTCCACGGGGCTTCCTGGAGGCTGAGCCTCTTCAGTCCCTTGTCCATTTGGCATCTCCCATGGGTGCCCCAGTGTGTAAGCCGTGGGGAGACATAGATGTACAGGAAAACACCCGCACTCCTGCCAGGAGCCCACAGCCTGCTGTAGGACTCAGGCTTGCAGACAAATCATTACCAAAGGGTGTGAGAAGTCCTGCAGGAGAAATGATGGAACTATGGTGCCGGGGGTATGCACAGGAGGGGAAAAAGTCCTCCTGACCCCTCAGGAAGGGCTCCCAAAAGGAGGTCACATTTGTACACCATGGGTCAGAGTGCAAAGGCAGAGGATGGTCTGGGAACAGCTGAGGGGCACGGGATGGGTTGGCAATGGATAGACCCAGACACCCAGGCAGGGGCAAGGTCCTCGGGGGCCTGTGGGTAGCACTGAGTGGTTCAGATTTTATCCAAAGTAGGTGTTGGAACTATAAGATTTTCAGCAAAGGCAGGAGGTAACTTTCCCAGCGAAGAAAAGCACGTGCTCACCTGCAACCTGGGCTCTCCCAGGAAGGAGCATCAGCGGTCTGAGCCCTTGGACCCTCCTCCCTGGAGCCTGGCTGACGCTGCTAGCCAGGGCCTTGCATGTCCAGCCCAACCCTTGACTGTGTTCTGTGTGGGTTGGCCCACCTGTGCTACCATGACTACATCCCTTCCAGTCATCCTGGAAACCTCCAGTGCAGCTTCTCCAGTCATGGCTCAGGTATTGGGGTTCTTTTGTGATCTTAACACATGGGAGTCCAGGAGTAGGTGAATCTTGAAAGAAGAAATCATTCATTCACCTTGAGAAACTAGCAGAGCTCCCTGCTCCCGACCAGGCTGGGGGTTGGGCCAGAACTGGGTCCTGGGAGGGGGCAGAGGTGGAAAACAAGAGGCTGAAGGGTCCCAGCCCTGACTATACCCAGCCAGGCTCTGGAACAAGGCATTCGTGTTCTTCCTTCTCTCCTAAGAATGTCTACATGAAAATATACTTACACAATAGAGCCCAGGCCACACTCAACGTGACTCTCAACCAACGGAACAGGCTGCTGCCTTCCCTGCTCCACGTGAAGGGACCCTGACCTCCCAATAATCCTGCAAACAAATGACCTTGATTTTCACTCCATTACCAGGGCTAATCTGTCAACTCCCTCCTGACTCACACAGGAAACAGGCTCATTCATTATGGATGGTGTGTGTACTTTGCTGAGTCCTCCTGAGGAATCCGTTATGTGGTGTGTAGTGACACTTTCCTAAGCAAAGGGCAGGGCTGAGACGTGTCTCCCAGGAAAGCGTCAGGTCCGAAGGGCAAAGGGCTAAAGCATAAAGCGATGCCTCTCGCCCCCCCCACCCCTACCCAGCAGGCAGCTCTGCGCCCTTCAATCGCTCCTCCACTTGCCGATCCTGTGATGAGCTCAAGGCCACAGCGTCATCTCCCTGGCCAGCTCCATGCCCATTTTGTCCTCAGCCCCTCTTGGTTTACAGAGGGGAAGACAGGGAGTCTCAGGGAGGGAGCTTAGATTAGTTCTTCCAGGGCAGCGGTTCTCAACCTTCAGGGCACATCAGAGTCCCCTGGAGGGCTGGGAAAAACTCAGATTGCTGGGCCCCACCCCAGAGCTTCTGTTCGGCAGGTCTGGGTGGGCCTGAGAATCTCCTTTCTAACAGGCTTCCATGGAATGTTGGTGCCGATGCTGGCCTGAGGTCCACACTTTGAAAACCACTGCTCTAGCTCCTTCCCTGGCACCTTCCTCACAGGTGATGCTGGAAACACTATGTGTGCTTCTTCCTCTTAGTTGCCTTCTTCCAGTCACCACTCTCTACTATTTTATTTTCTTGTCTGTCTGCCTTCCCAGCCTGTCCGTCCCTAGAGAGCAGGATCTGTGTCTTAACTACCTGTGGATTCCCAGGAAAAATACTTAGCAGGACTCAAACTGCTTGGAGAGCAGTGGATCTCTCTCCGGGAAGAAGTGGCATTGGGGTGGGATGGGTCCCAAGAGGCACTATTACTTTTTCATCGTATTTACTGCTATACTGTCTGGATTTTTGAAAAGGAGAACAGTTCATGTATTATTGTGTGATTAAAAAATTGTGTCAAGAGAATGAGAAGACAAGCCACAGACTGGGAGAAAATAATTATAAAAGACACATCTGATAGAAGACTGCTTCCACAATGTACAAAGAACTCTCAGAACTCAAAAATAAGCAAACAACCCAACTAAACAATGGGCCAAAGACCTTAATAGATGTCTCACCAAAGAAGATATACAGATGGCAAATAAAAATGAAAATAGGCTCCGCCTTATATGTCATCAAGGAAATACAAATTAAAACAACAAGATACTACTGCACACCTCTTAGGATGGTCCAAATCCAGAGTACTGACAATACTGAATGCTGGAGAGGATGTGGAGCAACAGGAGCTCTCCTTCACGGCTGGTGGGAATGCAAAATGGTACGGTCTCTTTGGAAGACAGCTTGGTAGTTTCTTACAAAACTAAACCTACTCCAACCATACAATGCAGCCATTGTGCTCCTTGGTATTTACCCACAAGAACTGAAAACTTACGTCCGCATAAAAGTCTGCACATGAATGTTTCTAGCTGCTTTATTCATAATTGATGTCCTTCAGTAGCAACCAAGATGTCCTTCAGAAGGTGAATGGATAAGTAAACTGGTACATCTAGACAATGAAATATTATTCAGGGCGGAAAAGAGATGAGCTCTCAAGCCATGAAAAGACATGGAGGAGCCGTAAATGCATATCACTAAGTGGAAGACGCCAATCTGAAAAGGCTCCCTCCCGTATGATTCCAACTTTATGACATTCTGGAAAAGGCAAAACTATGGACATAAGAAAAAGATCAGTTGTTGCCAGGGAGTTAGAGGGGAGGGAGGGATGAATAGGTAGAGCACAGAGGATTTTTAGGGCAGTGAAAATGCTCTGTGTGATCCCATAATGATGGATACGTGTCATCATACATTTGTCCAAACCCATAGAACGCACAACACCAAGCGAGAACCCTAAGATAAACCATGGACGTTAGGTGATAATGACGTGTCAGTATAAGTTCATTGGTTGCAACACAAGTATGACTCAGGTGGGTGATCTTGGTAATGGGGAGGCTGTGCACATGGAGGAGTGGGTATGTGGTAAATCTCCCGTACCTTCCCTTCAATTTGGCTGTGAACCTAAAACTGTTCTTAAAAAATTAAGTTTTTTAAAAAAAGAATGGATAAAGGACCATGTCTTTGACTGAAGCATCCTCTCTAAAGATACTAAAGGTACTAAAGGTACTATCCCACACCCCCACTGAGTCCTAAAATGTATTTAGCGAATAGCATCACTTAGCACCAGGTGCTGCTGAAAGCGCTGTAAACACACAGACTTACTTAGTCCTCAGAACAACCACGTGAGGCGGGTACTACTTATTATCCCTCTTTCCCATGTAGGGGAACTAAGGTACAGGGATGTTAGGTACCTTATTCAAGGTCACTTGTCTAGTTAGCAGTGGGGTTGACATTCACCCGCTGGTACACTAGCTCTGGGATTGTGTCTTGACCTCTAGGAGGGCTGTATTAAGTTACGAACACCTTGAGGCTGGTCAAAAGATGGAGTCGTATTTATTTACACCTAACCCACTTTCTTCTAAAGAATATTTGAGGGAACTACTTCCTGATTTTGTATCCAGAGCTTACACTGCCTAGAAATGCTTGCTACCATATATACACACACACACACACACACACACACACACAAAACTATATACATATACAAAACTATATTTGCGCTAGAAACACAATACAGAAACACGAGCTTAAGCACGTGTGCTTACTCCCCACTGAAAAAAGTCATCAAAGTAGATGTGATCGGTGGCTTCTGAAATTTCTTGCTCATACTGGCTTCTCACTGGTTACTGGCAGGTACACAGCATGAGGTGCCGAAAGGAGAGGAAACATCTATGGGGGGTGGGGACCAACCTTAAATACAGAACATTTTCTTCATTAGCCTGATTTTTTCCTGTGCATTGGGAAGAGAACTGCATGATTTGATTGGCTGGCCCCGCTCTCAGAACCCCTGAGTTCCTTGTCAGTGGAGCCTGAAGCTTCCGGACTGGAGGGCAGTTCAGAAGCTCCTCATCTGAGCAGCTCAGGCCCCACCCAGCCTGACTGAGTCAGCATCTTCGGGGGCTGTGGAGGGGAGGAGTCTGGCTTTTCTCTCTATCTCTTTTTTTAAATGCCCTGCAGGTGATCCCAATGTGCAGCTGGGGCTGAGAGCCACCTGGAAGGTCCCCTGCAATTTTAAAGTTCTGATTCTCACTCTAAAATCCCTTGATTTTCAAAAAATATTTTGTGTTCTTATCCCTGTCCCACAGCCCCAGAGTCCTGGCCTTTCTGGGGGACAGTGCTGGGTTCGTTTAGAATTTAATCACCTCCTTGGAAGTGGAGCCCAGCTCCCCAGGGGGCTGCTTGTTCACCTCCGGTGAGGCCAGTGGATTTATTGATGGTTTCTGATTTTATTTATCTCCCCGCCTCGGAGATGTTCTTCTGCATACAGAGAGCTCGGGCTGTCTGCTGCCTGCACCGCCAGGGCCACTGTGAGCTAGGCCAGATGGATGGCAGAGTCTGCCCAGCCCGCTGGCTGAGAAGCTGGTTGCCTTCCTGAGGGTGATCTATGTGATGCGGCAAGGCCCTGCCTGCACCCGAACGTCTTCCCCAGGAGATTTCCCAGCACAGGGCTTCGGAATAGATGGGACAACACAGGCCTTGCCTGCAGGAAGAGCCTGGAAAATTCTGTTCTAACTTGGAGGGTTCGGCTCTGCCTATTTATCCCTTTGCTTCGGCACCAGCCCAGGATGGCATCGGTCGGAGCTTGTTCTAATGCATGTTTACTCCCCTGCCCTACTTTCTATTGCCTGGGACCCGTTTGGAGGACACAGCCTTTGGGAGGGCAAAGGTCTATGCTGGAGACCACAAAGAGGGGATAGGCCCATCATTTGTACTTGATTTCTATTTTTCATGCTATCTCATTTAACACCCACTCCCTTCCCTCCCCTGCCCCCAACCTAGCCAGGTTCCTGCCAAGTAGATGGAGTATAAGTCAGGATCTAAACAGGAAAACAAATAAATTCAAGTACACAATGGAGGGAATATAACACAGGAGCCTGGTCATGCAGATATTGGAGGAGTCAGCCAAATAGGGCACCAAAGTAACTTAGAAATTAGCAACCTTGAGAAGCCACTGCCAGTTCTCAGGTTGGAGACAGAGAGAGAGAGAGATAGAGAGAGGGAGAGAGAGAAGGGAGAGGGGGTGCTGGCAAAGCCTGGGAGCTGGAGCCACCGGGACAGCTGGGACCAGATGGCCTTTAGAGCCAGAGCTGGGCCATAGCTGCCCCAGGCAGGGAGAGAGGGACCCAGACCTGGCTGCTTCCTTCCTGATCCTGTGCTCCCTGCTGGGGAGATGAAACTCAGCTGACTCAGAGTCTGCGGAAGGCAGATGAAGGGCAGGGAGAGGACAGAGGACAACAGGCGCGAGACCAACACAGTGGGATCGCCAGACCACCCTGTACCGGCTGAGACGCCACTTAGCCAAGACCCCACGGCTAGTTCGGGTTTGGGCCAAGGCCTACGCTGACGGCCGCAAGGCTGGGACCCCATCATGGGCCTTCCCTGGGTGGGACATAGCAGGCCTCTGGCTCTGGCCCTCTTCTTTAGGACCAACCAAGACCTGCTTTGAAGGCAGGTGGCTGACAAGAAAGGGTTGACTGTGGTGATGCTGACTCACCGAGCTTCTCTTTCTGGGCTCCGGCCCCGTGAGTCCCTGCGGGAGAGACAACGCTGCGTGTTCGCCGGTCTGTGTCCTCTGTCTGAGCACACGGCCAGGCTGTGTCTCCCAGGCTCCCCTGCACCTAAGCTGGGGCCACGTGACCAGAACCAGCCAATGGCGTGTGGGCAGGAGCCTTGTGGGTCTCTTCCAATCCACGGCGCTTAAAATCAGGCGTGAGGTTCCCGGTTCTTCTCTTTCTGCCACAGTCACCTGGAAGCTGGCACGTATTGAACACGACGCCACAAGACAGAAGCAGCCGTGACGCCTGTAGAGAGGATGGCTGCCCCAGGGAGTCACACAACCTTCAATGGAATGTGTGTGAGAAAATCTTTATTGCATTAAGATACTGAGATTTCGAGGGGTTTTTGTTTGTTTGTTTTCTGATTTTTTTTTTAAGCCACAGCATACTTGACATTACTGCAATACAGTTGCTATATGCTATAACAAGTCCTCCCATTATATCAGGCCCCCTCTTACATGCTGCTGCAGGCTTTCCACAAGGGCAGCCCTGGTTCCGTTTCAGTGGTCCTCGTTGAGACTCTGGTCTCCACGGAGGCCAGGGACTGCCTTAGGCATGACATTATCCTGGGGCTAGCAGAGTGGCTGGTGCAAAGGGGAAAAGCAGCTGTAGACTAAATGGATAAGTGAATAAAAAATGAATAAAAGCAAGACCAGAACTAGAACTTGCCTTACACTGGAGCACTAGAAGGAAAACACTCAGTTGAAGGGAGCCAGGATATAACTCAGGAGAAGCTGGATGGATTAGAAAAACAATCCATTCAGGACAGGTGAAATACAAGGCAAGGCTTCAGAAGTTACACCCAAGCCCCGGCAATCCAGGAGGAGGCAAGAAGAAAACCCAAGGGGGCCCAGGATCGCAGCGGACCACAAGCCTGATAATATCTTCAGTGAAGGGCCAGCCTCCACCACTGGGACAGGGCCCAGGAAGGAGGAAGCAGCACATGCAAGACAGGGTGCGATCATCCCACTGCACTTGGCCTTCTCCCGGCATCTTATTTTAGCTTCACATTTAAGAAGGATTCGGAGGTTCTGGAGGGGAGCCAGAGCCAATAGGAGAAATGATGAAAAGTTGGGTAAAAAATAGAACTTGTAGGAAAAGCCTAGAGGGTGGGTGGGAGTTAAGTGGGGCTGGGGGAGGAAGGCAGAGGTTAATGGGCACCTCTCTAGCTCAGGGGGGCAGAACTAGGGGACCTGGGTTCATAAAGCAAGAAAGACTCAAGTTAGACTTCAGTCGGCGAACCTCAGTGAAAAGGGAGTGATACGTTGGAGGACGTGGTTGGGCTTCTGGTGAAGTCATCGCCTCCCTTGGCGATCCCTCTTCTCAGCAGGCCTCAGTGGGCCCCTCCCTGGTCCCATAAAGGGCCAGGCACAAAGGACGACCGGAAATGTGAGGTCCTAGAGGAAAGATGAGAGAGGTCTGATAATGCCACTGGTGTCACATGACAAGAAAGAAGAGGAGACTGACCAGCGTCTGCCTACTCTGGTTTATGGATCTGAGGCAGGGGGCTGGACCAGATGACTTCTGTGGGTTTGTAGATTCCTCACATGGCGTGGAGAAAGAGCATTGTTTCAGCAGTTTGGTACTTGACACTTTCCGCCTCGGTTTTATCCTGCATGGCTATGGCCCTAGGAAATGTCTTATATCTGTTGGAGCAGATCACATATTGTAACTGACCATAGCCCTGGGACAGGCTTTAGAGAAAGGGTCACGGAGAAGTGAGGAAGCCCCATGTATCCCTGGATGTCAGGCCTGGAAGGGTGCTGGGAGGAGCAAGGAGCTTTCAAACATGATTTTCCTGCAAGAGAAAACGGATCCAGTTCCCCTAGCTGAAGGGCCTCTCTGTTCTTCTCAGGCCTACGGCAACGTCAGAGCAGGAGACACTCAATCCCTCTCCCAGCAACGCACGGGTGGGATCTTTGCTCCATCTTCCTGCCCTCAGCACTGCCCTGAGGCATCTCCACGTGGCTGCCTCTTTCTCTCCACAGGGGGACAGTCTCTGGGCTTCCTCTTGCTTTGCTAATGCTTTTAAGCCAAACCACAGGCCCTATTTGGGTCTATGGAGGCAGAAAGGGCTAATACAACGACCCCCCTCCCCCCACTCACTTACTTGCTCCTAGGGACCGTCATTGGTCTTACCGAGCGCCCCAGTCCCACCTGACCCCTATCCTTTCCCCTGCCCTAATGCTGCAGCCGCCCCTGCACATGGCCACAAGAGGGCACCATGCCATCACCACCCTAGCAATCTGGCCCTCTCCTATTCCCCCTTCCTTAGAGGACAGAAGGATTCACATTGGCACAACTAGGAAATACCAGGATATTCTAAGGGGCTTAAATCAAAAGGTGTAAAAGGCTGAAAGATAGATAAAAATACGTGCCGGGCCCTGTGCCAGATGCCAGGGATTAAAAAGGGAATGAGACCCACACCTGCCCACTTCTCAGTCCTAAAAAGGAAACAAACAAGGAAACTAATTACTATGCAGACGGGTAGCCTAGGGAGATACAGAAATGTAGCCTTTTGAGGGAACACCTAAGAGGGCCCCCTGCCCACCCCAGCTACAGCAGGGGGCTCAGGGAAGATTCCTGGAGGAGCCAAGTCTTGAAGGGTGTGCAAGAAGTAGCCTGGTGATGGAGGGGAGGGCAGCCCAGGGAGCCGGGACAGCATGAGCAGAGGCTCAGAGGCATGAAAGTTTTCCTACTGGACTGTAGGGTAATTAGAGCTATTATAGTCTGTGCGACACGATCTGTTCCTTTCCTCGCTAGGCAGAGGGAACACCACTGTGTTGAGCTTAGTGGGGTTCCCAGACCCTCCTCTTCCTCCTGGGGCCGGGGAGTGGTGTCACTCTGTCCTCACTGGTGCTCGGGATGCTGACCTCCTGGTTTAGGTATTATTATCATGTTCAGTTTGCTGAAAATGTAGGAACCTGCCCAAGTCTGACAGCTAGTGAGTGACAAGGCAAAACTCTCATCCAGCCCTTCTAGAAGACCCTAGATCCTATGGTCTGTGCTGGCCAGAAGAAGGGACAGTGCCAAATGTTCTCTCTCCACAGTGGCCTATAAGGATGGCCATTTGTAAGCAGATTTTTTTTTAAATGGGTGTTTTCTGACTATAAAAGTAATGCATGCTCATGTTTTAAAAAATCAAACAATATAGAAATTCACAATATTGACAGTAAAAGGCCCCCCCCAATCCCTCCTCTCCCTCCCCAAGATAACTACTGCTTGGGGTATATTTTCTTCTCGACTTTTGCATGAGTTTGCAAATATATATTATTGTCCATTTTTAATGGAATTAAAATTAACAAAATAATTGTTTCTGCAATTTGCTTTCTTCACTTAACCGTCAGTCTTGGACAACTTTTCATACCCGTACACACTGTCCTATAAAGCAGGGGCTCTTGTGGTCCCCACTTATCGCTGAGGAAGACGGGCTCAGGGAAGGTTGGTTGCCCCAGGCACACAGCCCACGAGAGACAGGGTTGTCAGCACCCCAGGATCCAGGCGTCCAGCGGGGACTTGCCCACAGCTACACCTGCCCACTCACCACTTTTCTCCCAGCAGCCTCAGCACCCTCGTCAGCTGCTGGGAATTTTTAGGAATGGATTTCTGTGTCATTTGCAATAGATCAGGAATATCCCAGCGAGACAGATTGCCTGAGCTTTTTGGGTGGTTTTCTGTGAGCTGATAAAGTCCTGTCAGTTGAAAATCAAGACTCATCCCTCATGTATATCGATGATTCCTTCCTTCAGGAAGACAGCTTTCAGGCAGGAGATGGAGGTGGAGTGCAGCAGTGGAGACCTGCTGACCCAACAGGCTCCTGAAATAGTCCTACATCCGGACCTGAGGAGGCGTGGGTCGTGGGGATTCAACCAGGAGCATCCCTTAGCCTCTCGCTTCTCAACGTGTGGTCCCAGCTTCCCCGGGCACTAGTTAGAAATGCAGAATCTCAGGCCTCACCGCAGACCTGCTGAATCAGAACCTGCAATTTAACAAGATCCCAAAAGGACTCCTGTGCAGAGCAAAGTATGAGTAGCATGGCTTTGGCAGTGTTCTGGAGCCTGTAAAGCCAGCCCGTGGCTTCTTTTCTAGACGTTTCGTTGATGTGCTCAGTATTAGAAACTTAATAAGAGCTAGCAATTCCAGGGAAGCGTCTACGTGCCAGGCAACACTGCAAGGGTTTTACTTGTACTAACTCATTTAATCCTCACAAGGACACTGCGCAATGAGGTACCATGACTATACTGACCTTACAAGGAAGAAACTGAAGTGCAGAGAAGTTTCCTAACTTGCCTGAGGTCACATGCTAACACGTAGGTGAGCTGGGACTCCAAGCCAGGCCCCCAGGATCTCAACCACTACACCCCACTGCCGGGAGGAAGGTGAGCCCGTCTGACTCCTCGAAGCTGTTCTGACGGGCGCCTCCTAAGCAGCATTTCCCAGCACTTGCCAACACATCTTGTTCTATCCCTTACTGCCTTCCACCCCCTCAAACACTGACCACCTAAGGGAAACCAGGACGCTCAGCACTGGTGTCATCACGGCCTTCGCAGCGATGCTGGGACCAAGAAGTCATGACAGCACATCACGTTCACAAAACCCTTTGTCCTCCCAAGAACCGAGTGAGAGGAGACAGGTGTCATCTTCTCCATCAGACAGGTGGGCCAAGGAAGTCAGAGACACCAGGTGACTGACTTAGCCAAGGTCACACAAAGCTAAGAGGCAGCTGGGCCTCCTGGCTCCTGAGCACGTTCCTTTCGTCTCCCCAGGCTGCCTGCTTTGCTAGAAGACTCCATCCCAGTCTCCCCACCCTGAAGGCAGCCCACATCTCCTCTCCGTGCTTCCACAGCTCTGTGGGGAAACCTGGTCCCTAATGGGGCCACAACCTCTCTCCCAGGCTGCCTCCTGCCTGAAGCAACTATAAATCACGGCCTTTTCCCTTCATTCAGACCTGATGTTTAATTCATCGCTCTTCTGGTGGCTTTAATGTAGAACATTTATTCAGCGGAATAGCTTTGCTTTGCCTCCCAAGCTTTGCTCTGTTTAGAATACCGTTTCCATTGCAGGGGGTGGGGCTTGCTAGTAGCCAGCTCCCAGGATGTCCCTCCTCCTCTTCCTCAAGAACGGCCCAGCTCTGCCTTCTGTGGCGACCCACCCTGGGGCTGAGTCAGCCTCTGTGCCTGGTGAGGAGTCCAGACTTTCCTGTCTTTCATGCAGGCACCTGACATTTTCAATTTGTCCCCTCTCTCCCAGGCCATGTGCCTGACGTAATGAGCTGCCTCGCTCCCTGTGTCCTGTCTCCCAAACCCCGCAGCTGGGGAACCTAGCCCCTGAGGTCTGGGCCTGCCTCAGGCCCAGGGCACAGAAGTTGGAGAGTCCTGGCGGGCAGCACGGCTATCATGTCACACGCTTGGAGCTCCTGCCTCATGCCATTGACCCCATCTTCCGCTTCCCCCAGTTTAGACAATTCTAGAAACCTGGGTTCCTGTCCTTAGATGCTTATGCCAGGACCCCACCTCCCGGATGGGAATTTCTATCGTCCAGGATATCAGCATATTTAAAGTCAAGAGAAAATGGCAAAGACTGCTAAGTGTCTACAAAATATCCATCTCCCCCCTCTTTTGTAGCAACAAATCCCTTAGTTGAGTACAGGGCTTAAAACTCAGCTTACATATAAAACTATACTCCCATCCTCCCTAGTAGTCACGTATGTCCATATGACTGGATTCTGGCTAATGAAATCTAAGTAGAAGTGTTGTGTGGGTCTTCTGTGAAGCCTTCCTAAAAAAGAGAAGGCACAATTTTCTTAATTTTTTTTCTCTTACTTACTAGTTGGAATACGGATGCAAAGGCTGGAGCTCTAGCAGACATTTTGGACCATGAGGTGGCACTCACATACAGAGTATAGGAGAAACACCAACTGAAAGGAGCCCAGGTCCCTGACACTGAAGATCCACTCTGTGTGGTTGGCTCGCCTATGAATTTCTTTTACAATATCAATAAGCTTTGTCTTGTTTTAGCTACTATTATTTTGTATCTTTCAGATATAGGTAGTTGAATTGATTCCTAATTGATGAAGATACAGCCATTTACCTGTTTCTTTTTTTTTTTTTTTTTTGCGGTACGCAGGCCTCTCACTGTTGTGGCCTCTCCCGTTGCGGAGCACAGGCTCCGGACGTGCAGGCTCAGCGGCCATGGCTCACGGGCCCAGCCGCTCCGCGGCATGTGGGATCCTCCCAGACCGGGGCACGAACCCGTGTCCCCTGCATCAGCAGGCAGACTCTTAACCACTGCGCCACCAGGGAAGCCCTTACCTGTTTCTTGATCTGGGTGATGGGAACTGCTTGCCTGCCAGGCCCACTGCCTGAACCAGTTTCTGATACAACACTGATGGATGTGATGTCTGATACAAATGAAGGGCAAGAGAGACACAGTGGAAGGGAAAAGGGGTCTGGGACACAATGAAGAGTGTGTGGATATAATTCAGTCTGCTCACTTTACAGATGAGAAGACTGAGTTTCAAAGAGAATGAATCATTAGTCCACAGTCACAGACTCTGCCACCACTTAGAGACAGCTTGGAAAACATCAGAGAAAAGCTGACATGATTTCCAATCTTGCCACGGGCTGGTCCTGACTCGAAGAATCAGAGCTTGCCTTGGCAAAGCTCTGTTCCTTTCTTCTTCTCTTGTGAGGCGCATTTATGTATAAAGCACCAGACTTCTCCTAATTATCACACAAAGCAGATGCAGGGGACGAGTCAGTCCTCTCTGGGGCGAAGCTGCTTGGTAGGAGGCGAGCTGCTCCCACCTTGCCTGAGGCTGGAGGAGGGTACTTTCTGTTTTTCCACACCAAGCTTCCCAGCCTGTCCGTAGAGGGTGATGGTGAAGCACAGGCTGGGAGACCAGGCTGCTCTGGTTCGAATCCTGGCTGTACCACTTACGGACTGCACAACCTTGGGAAAATTGCTTAACCTCTCTGTGCCTCAGTTTCCTCACCTATAAAAGAGGTGATAGTTTATACCTGCCTCAGAAGGTTACTGTAAAGATTGTGTTAGTCAGTAAGAACCCAGAATAAGGGTTAGTTATTACTATTGTCCATGAATTCCAGATTAACTTCCTCTTGCAAGAGAGACTCTGACATGGTCAACATTTTGCCATTTTTCTCACTTTTCACATTATCATATGATCATTGATGGTTCTTCAATGGCAGGCGGCAACTGTCTTATTAGTCTTTGCTCCTCTGTACTTAGGATGGTATCTGGCAAGTGGAAGATACTCCACTAAGAATGTGTTGAATAGACCTTAGTGGAGCTAAGTTATTTCCTCATTTTTCAGATGAGCTTCTCTTCCATTCTCTCTCCTTCTCCCTCTGTCTCCCTCTGTCTGTCTCTTTGGCTTTCTTTCTGTCTCTGTCTGTCTGTCTGTCTCTCTGTCGTTCATTCCACCATCCTTCTCTTTCCATCTCATACACTCTCTCTTGCTCTTTCTTTCTTTATCAGTCTTTCCTGCTCCAGCCTTCCAACTGGCACTGGCACCCTTTTCCTGGGCTTCCCGCCCCAAAGTGCACCCTCTTCCTGCTCCAAACTCCCACAGAGGCTCAGTCTTGTTGTGAAGAGCCTGCCCACTCTCAGCCGTGCGGACACCCAGGCGTCAGGGCTGGATGGGACCCCGCTGCCCCCTCTCTGTTCCAAGCTCCGCACTTTTCAGATGAGGACACCAAGGTCCAGAGAACAGAGGCCACTGTCTCACGGTCACACGGCCAGTTTGTCCCAGAGCTGGGAATTGAACCCGGGCTTCCCGACTCCCTGCCCAGTGTTCTTTTCCCTGTGGCATCCCCAGAGGCAGACTGGTGGACATGTAGTGGGAGACTATGGGGTGTTTGTTGAATGAATAAATGAATGAATGAATTGTATCAGCAGGGAAGGGTTGCTCCAACATCACCACTTCTGGTTTCTCTGGAGACCCTCGTGACCTCTGGCTCCTGCCCCACCAACATAAGAACGGAGGGCGGTGGGGAGGAAGGCTGACGCCTTGTGTCCAGGGGTCCCCAGACAAGGTCTTGTCTCCACCGCTCACGTGGGCAAGGTCACCTCTCCTCCACCCACATTCCCTCCTCTACTGGCTCCCATGTGCATAAAGGCTGTTTTCATTGTTCTCCCTGGAGTGATCTTAGAGGTCCCAGTCCCTTCTCTGAGATTAAGTCTCGTGCCAGGAGTCGTGGACCTGCCCTTTTCTCTGGGGCTCGCTGTCTGCTCAGGGCCACCTGTTCTGGCCTCAGCACTGCCGACAGAAACCAAGTGACTCCTATTGGAACCCTGTAGCTTGTAGCTGGCTCTGCCTGTTTGTTTTTACTGCAAAGGTGGCACCCCTTTTCCTCTCAAGGAGAAGGGGGGATGGTTGACTGGACACTCCTTCCCCCAAAGCCCAGCCTGGGGCCCCCCCTGCAGGCCCAGCCGGCTCCCTCACGTCCTCCTTGCCTGCACCTCCCCTGCGTTTCCCGAATGCTACCTGGTGCTACAGTTCCTCCTTTAACTGTTCTTGTCTTAATTCCATCCCCTGCAATTGGAGCCTGAATAATGAGTTATTTTATAGGAAGATGGATCTGGGTATTAGGGCATCATTTAGTTTGCCATTACAACAGTCGATTCTGGTTACATGCTCAGCTGTGAAGGGGAAATGGGCCAGGATGCTGGAGCTTTCTAAAGCATGGTGCTTGTGGGTGGGAGGAGGGGGCACTGGGCTGAGAGGCCAGAGGGCGTGGAAGTCTGTCTAGCTTTAGCCCATATTCTTTATTCTTAGAATATGATGCTGGGGAAGAAGCTGTAGGACTGAAAAGGGATGGAACCCTTTTTGGAAGGGTAGGAAAGATCAGGGTTTTGAGGCCAGACATGCCAAGAGTGGGAAGGTATTTGTTAAACAACTGAGTGAAGGACCCCAAATTAAAGAACGTTTCAGACTTGTCAATATTTCAAGACAACAGAGTGGCTGATGTCCCTACCCACCATGGCACCTACTAGACCCAGTGCAGGACTTACAGTGCCTTCCCTTTCGGATCTCCAAGTCTGATGGGGGAGACACAGCAGCTCCCCTCAGGGAGCTCCCAGTCTGATGGAGGAGGGAGATTCTCTTTCACGTCACCTACACAGGGTGGTGGTGGTGGTGGGGGAGCTTCCCCACCTCCCACCCATGTCTCAGTGTCTCCTCATCCTCTATTCCCCTCTTGTCACTTCTCACAACCAGGCAGTGCCCTTTTCTTTATTTTATTTTGACTCACTTGCCTGTCTCCTCTTCAGCTAGAACAAAGGCTCCCTGAGGGTAGAACCGGCATAGGAGCCCCCGGCACGGGCAGAGAACACTGAGTGTGGAGTTGGCAGGCTTGAGGCTTGCCCTTTGGAGAAGTCATCACACGCCTCTGAAGTTCACTGTCCTCGACTGTTTCATGAGCCTTTCGTGCCGTAACGTTTGTGACAATGCGGTTTCCTGCACAGGTTGCCTGAGTGCTGTCATTAGTAACATCATTCATCAGTGTGGCGGCAATCTCAAAACCTGTCTATGACCAATGAGCCCATGGGCCTCGAGGGGAACCAAGGGAAGCCTATCCCGTCAGGAGGCTCAGATCAGCCATCGCTGAACAAAGCAATCCCTTTTGACTCTGGCCACAGAGGGGCCATCCCCTGGCCCTCAGAGGACCTCAAATATCTCAGGGACCTGTGTGCTTCCAGTATGGCCCATTGGGGAGAGAACCAGAAGACCAGGGGATGATTTGTCTGAAGCATTTGGGTACCAGTAACAGCAGAAGTTGAACAGGCTTTAGCTGCATTACCAAAGCTATTAAAGTTAAAAACCACTAAACAATCACAGCTGCTTCCCGTCATCCACCCCACAGCCGTCCAGAACAAAACCAACAAGAACGTGTTAGAAGAAAGCAGACACTGAGGTTTATTAATACCTTGTGTTTGTCCAGAGCTTTAAAAGCAAGCCCCCGGGCCTTGAGAACACCTCCCACCAGGCACCGTTCAGCAGCACTGCGGGTCCCTCCCCTCACACCTCCACCCCAGAAACTTCAAGGTCTGAAGTTCATTTTTCAGACCCATTATCAGAGAACATTTCTGAGCACAGCTGTAACACAGGGGGATGGTGGGTGAGGGATACTTTGACATGGGTGGTCCATGGGTCACAGTTGAAGACCCTGGGGGCAGGCAGAGCAGCCAGAGAGAGGGGAGCACGGTGGGAGCTGGGATTTGGGAATCCTCTACGTGAGAGCAGAGGCACTGACTGTGAATCCTGGGGCCAGAAGTAAGCCAACAGCATTGGTCTGCAAATAACCTTCATCCTGCAATTGTTGGCAGACTCTACAAACAGAGGGAGGTTCTGCAAACAGTACAAGTGTGTTAAATAGCTTCAGACTCCCTAAACAGCAGCTTGCTCTATACACAGAGAATGGTGCAGTCATCAGGGACCTAGTGAGCAGACAGTCACAGGATTTATACCTCAGGTTTAAAGCCACAAACCAAAAGACCATCTGCTGGTGCAAGTAGGAGAGAGAGTAGGGGTCAGTTTCAGTGTTTCAATGAGGTCGTCATAAACAAGGTGGTCTGAAGACCTGAGCCTTTTATATTGCTCTGTGGGGCACTCACTGACCGCACCCTGGAAGGATCTGGTGGGGGGCAATGTTCCAATTCTTCTCCACGGCTTCACTTTGGTCCACAGCATAACATGGCGCCTCATGGGGAATCTGGGCATCTGGCTGTGGCAGGCTTGGACCATGCATTATTAAGAGGGATGCTGGGTTCCTTGCAGAAGGCAGAGGCTGGTGGCAATCGCATCGTGGCATTGTTGAGTCCTTCTGGTTTACAGTCCATTTGCACATCCATTATTTATGACGGTGGAGTGGCTGTGAACGAGCTGAGACTCAATTAAGATAACGTTCTCCTGCACAGAAGCAGCGGTTAATGCTGAGAAGTTATTCCAACTCACCCTCTACACTGCACAGAGCCAGGGATACAAGAGACCAAGGGAGGCTCAGAGACAGAGAGACAGAAGCAGAGACAGAGAGATGGAAAGAGAAAGAGGAAGGCAGACACGCCCTGAGTCAAGAGTGGGAGCCTCTCCTCACAGCCCGTCTTGGCCCTTATCCCCCGGCCTCTACACCGGAATCCCTGCTCCCTGTCCTGGAGGAGACGGACCAGGTCTCCTGGAGTTGAATCTCCCAGGGTCCACTGTTCCCCTCTCTTCCTTCCCTTAAACTGTCCATCCTACATTGTTGGGTTCCCCAGCACATGGGAGAGTTTGGTACGTCCCCTGAGGGCTGTGATACGTCTCCTGTAAGGAGAAGGGGATGCCAATTCGACCTGCTGTGCCGTCTGCCCTAGAATTCACGGAGCCGGACCACAGGAGAGGCAGGTGAGGCCGGCAGGGCTCCCGGGAAAGGATGGTGGGCGAGGGAAGAGGAGGAGAGGTTGGGGGTCAAGGTGGAGAGAACGTAGGTGGTGGACAAGTGGCTAAGAGAGGTGGGGGAGCGGGAAGGGAGAAAGGGAAGAAAGGGGAGGGAGAAAGGGGGGGCTGGTGTGGGATACGTGCAGGGGAGGCTACAGAGACCGAGGTAAGAGGGGACAGGGAGACAGTGGAGGCGGGGGTGGGAGAGGCAGGGAGGGGCCTCATCAGGCATGTGTTTCAGGGCAGGGAGAGCCCGTGATGGGTAATTACGGTGCTTCACTGAGGGGCCACCAAGGGAACTCTGTCCACTGGGACCCTGAGTTGAGCATGTGGAGGGGAATGGCAGCCACGCTCCCTGAAAGTCCTGGGTCCTACACCCCTGCTCAGCTCCCTGCTGAGGGCAAAGGCCTGGCTGAGCACCTGGGGGGCAGCCCTGTGGGCAGCAGGCAGAGCTGCATCCACCAGAGTCTGGACCTGGGAGCTGGGAAGGCGTCTTCTGGTGGGACCGAGTCCTGTCTGAGGGAGGCAGCTGGCGGCCCAGTGCCCCGGCTCCTGCTCTAGGTACTACGGCATCTCTGTCCCGATCACTCCCCCTTCCGTTCATCTCCAGATGGGCAGCCCTGCAGGTTGCCCTGCAGAGTTCCGCTGAGTCCTGGTCACAGTCACCCACCTCCTCCTGCTCGGACTGTGCTGCCTTCCTGTCAACACACAGTGTCACTGTCATCACCACCATTACTTTTCAGCTTGTAAGCTTGAGGGCAGGAGCTGTATGTCACCCAGCGCTGTGCATGCATGTGTGTACACACACACCCTCACACACTATTGACACAAACCTCAGACCTACTCCAGGGAGTGCTGTACCAGTCCGGGAGTTTGCAAATCTACTCTGGTTAGTTTAAGCAGAAAAAGAAGATATCAAATCTTTGCGGGAGCCAGACTCAGACTCTGGGGGAAGCCACACAGTCAGGAATGATGCCCAACCCACCCCTCGGCTGTGCTCTCACCAAGACCCCACAGCTGCACGATTGGGCACATGTATTATGGTGCTGATTCAAGGTGCTGGGTCCTGGATCTCCACCATTGCTTCCCCCCAAAGCCAGATGGCTCTGCCTCGGCTCTGCAGGTAACAGCCACTGTGTGGCACCTGTACCTGCATGCCTGTCTCAAGCCGGAGCCTCCTGCAGGGGCGTCCCTTTGGCAGCGTCCAGGTCCACGCCTGTGTCCTGGATGTCGCAGAGGCTGGGAAGAAAGTCTGGTTTCTCACCCCGAGAGGTAGGACTCCCGGAGTGGGAAATTCCCAAACAGGGCAAGGGTGTTCAAGAGCTGTGGGTGACCAGAAAGCATGCTGAAGTCCTCAAGTGGTGCTGAGGGGTGGCTGAGTGCAGGAGTGGAGAGCAGCAGTGAGCAGAGCGACCACTCACTGAATTAATCCCCGACATGTATTCCAGTGTTCAGCGCATGGAGGGCCAAAGGAGTACAGCACACACGCTTCCTGCACTCAGGAAGGTACTGCCCTGGGGAACAGATGTGAACGTGTCCCATCATCCGTCACCGTGGAAGGTATGTGAAGGTATCGCAGGGGAGCTGAGGCACCTGTGATCAGTCAGTAAGGATGAAGTGGCCGAATCCACGCACGGCAGAGCCCTGCTGGGAAGCAGGGAAGATGGACCCTTGGCGTCTTTCCACCTGTAGCTCCCCTGCCCGGGAGCTGTCCAGTCGAGCTGGAGAAGGGCTAATGGATGGGAATGGCAGGGGTGTCCCTTCCCCAGGTGTGTTTGCTGGCGAAACAGGTACCAAAGTGAGGGAGAAGAATCGGACCTGAAGGCATGGAGCAGGGCAGTCTGGCTGTGCACACATCACATTGCCAACCTGCTCTCAGGATACTCCTGCCCATCAGCTGCCTGTGTTCCCTCCCTGCCTAGCTTGGTGCAGGGCCATAAAGACAAGAACACTCCCCGCTGGCCTCCCCAGAGGTGGAAGATACTTGTGCTGGGATTTCAAGCACCTAATAGGGACCGGGGATTGGAGGGCATGGGACCCCTTGCCTTGCACCAGGGGGTCATTCATTCTACCCAGGCGTCACCCAGGTGGTGGGAGATGTCTTCTGCCCACTCCCCCATGTCTGTACCCCAGACCCTTCACAACGCATCAGCAGGCAACTTCCCGTCATGAATTGCTCCCCATTTCCTTTTATTTTTGGGGCTTTCAGCTAAAGGGATCTGTGAGCAGCAGGCAGGTTCATGGGCCTAATAGGGCCGGAGGCATCTCTAACCAGACAGGGAGTGTGTGTCTGGATTTGTCGCCCGACAGGTACAGATGTTGGAGGCTCTCATCCATGAGACGGAATCACTCCTGGGGATTGAGAAGCTCAGACGGCTCAGTCAGAGGCAGGCTGCGCATCTCAAATGGGGGATGGAGGCTGCTGGCAGAGGCCCTCCAACAGACCAAGGTCAGTAGGCCCAGCACTTCATGAATGGAGTTATGGAAGCTCTGCCTCGCAGCTGAGAATTTCTAAGGATGCGTTTCTCATCACCTCCTTCCTATCACCAAGGAGTCCTTCCCAGGTAAAGGTAAAAGGATGAACAAAATCTCTGAGGTATGACACCCGGGGTGAAAACCCAGCTCCACTGCCTGCTTGCTGAGTGACTTGGGCCAGTCACTTACCTGCCCCAGGTCTCCGTTAACTGTCTTGCATGTGGGCCTGTTGTGAGCAGCCAGTGGCTTCTCCGTGTGGTCGTCCAATCTTCTGCGCTTCTGCAGTGCTTTATTCCTACTTCTGTTAGGTGATGTCGTGGTAAGAAACCCTGGCCTGTACTCGTTAGCTGGGTGGCACTGGGTCAATTACTTAACCTCTCTGAGACCAGTTAGTTGTCTAAAATGGAGGTGGTGACAGTACCTACTTGGTCGGGCTGTTGAGAGGGTTAACACCTGGGAAGCCCTAGTACAGACTGGTGCCCCATGAGCCCTTGGGAAACGCTGCTGGTTGTTTTGCCGGTGGCAGTGGTGCAGGAGTCTTCCAGTACCCATTCCAAGAGTTAGATGATTCCAACTTGTTCATCTTGCCTCTCCTGTCAGCCTGGGAACTGGCCAGGGGCCTGGAGTGTATGCAGCCTGGGTCCTGGTGAGTAGGGGGACGTTCCATGAATCCACCTTTGATGAATCAGTGAAAGGGCCGCTGCCACATGAAGAGAACGTGTCACCCCAGCGCCGTGCAGAGCGAGCAAGCCCCTGTGGCTTCCTGTGCACTGTGACTCCTCCTCTCCGATTCTCAGTTTTCCCATCTGTGATGTGGGGATAATTGGCTTGAATAATGTCTCTGAGGCATCCAGCACCAACCCTGGCTCATGGTGGGGGCTTCAAAAATGGTGGCTGGAAGCCGTCCCATGAGACCCATGAGACCCTGGAAAAATGGTGACGCTTCCCAAGAACCTCCCACCTTTCCCCGCCCTGGCCCACCTCTCCCTGCTGCTGCCTGCTCGAGTCCAGGTCAGTGCCCCAGGCTCCAAAATGCGCCCAGCCCACCCCCAACCCCCAAGAGCCCTAGTCAACTGGTTATTGGAGGATGGCTGCGAAAAAGTTAGTTCCCACGAGGAGGGAATTAGGTTCTCCCTTTCCCAGGGCCACCTGCATTTACAAGAAGTTTGGAAATGGCATCATTCATGAGGTAGCAAGCAGGTAAAGTAAAGGTTTAGAGTAGTAAGTTGGATAACAGGGAGTGATGGGATCCAGAAAGAATTAGCACAGCACTCACATTCAAAATCGTGAAACACTATGTTGGCCAAAGCAAGCACCGGGTTATGGGTCCCCAATCTGCCACCTGTGGCTGCAGTGGTGATCCCGGCTGAGGATGGAGCACGAATGGGGTAGCAGCAAGTACCCCCTCTGCCTTCAGACCAACCCAGGGCGGCTCTCAGTCTCCTCAACCAGTGAAGAAAGTCTCTCCTCCCTTCTCCTCTCAAAGGGAGCCCGAGAGAGGCCAGTGTCCCTCATGCCGCTGGGAAGGCCCTCCTCCGTGGCCACCTCCCTGCAGCACAAGCTGGGGTCGATCGTGTCCTTTCCATGTTTAGAAAACGTTGGGACCTAAATGTCAGCAGATGATATCGGAGCAGCATGACAGTTACCAGCTTAAACTGAAAGGAGGAAGGAAAAGCCCACCCAGCACCCATCAAGCCAGGCCAGAGTGGGGAGCAGAGCCCTGTGCTTCCACGTTAACCCTTCACCTGCCCCGCACTGGGGAGGAGGTATCTGGGGACAGGGAAGTGGTGTGCTCGGACGTGGGGCTGGGAGTCACTTGACTCCCTGGGGGCAGCTGCAGCCTCCTCTTCGCCTTGGGTGCAGGCCTCGGTGGGGCAGGCGTGCCAGGCCAGGGGCCTGCCCCCACCCCCGAGCCGCCTGAGCCCCTGCAGCACCTCCTCCTTCCTGGCTGGCCTGCTTCTGTGCTTCCCGGAGGTGGTGAGATGGTGGAGGTGAGCCCTGCAGGGCCGGCGCAGCCTGGGCAATTCCCAGGAAATGTTCCTGCCATGCGTTCGGCCTTCTTGAGGGGGGCTGCTCACTGGCGTTACAGCCTCCCCGGATGTCCTGGGACTGTCTCCGCAGCCTGACCCAGCTCGGCCCTCAGGCTCCGGGTAAGCTGTGGTCTGGATTTGCTTCCCCGTTCCTTTCAACCCTCTGGAGGAGGGAAGGACCCTTGGTCTCTGAACAAGGGCAGTGCTAGGTTGTCTTTGAAAGGATCTGCTGGGATTTCTACCATCTTTCCTCCAGCGTCCACAGCAGTTGGGTCACTGAGTCCAGCTGGTGGCCCCCCCGGGCCACGCCAAGAGCCTCTGCTGCTGTTTCTCCATACACCTGCAGCTCCTTCTCCACGACGTCACATGCTCGTGACGTCAGCCCACCCATCCCCACCCCACACCCAGCTCCTTGAGCCCAGGTCCCCTTAACCCCAACCTAGGTCCCTGGGCGCTCTTGGGGCTCCCTTGACATGGACCCAAATCCAGAGGCAGACTGTCCCTGGAGAGCACTGGGCTGGGAGTCAGAGCTCAGAAAGCCTGGGCTTTAGCTGTCCACACATCGTGTGCCTCTCCGAGCCTCAGTCTCAGAATAAATTCATCCTTTACGTCCTGACTGGCTGTGAGACTCTGAGATTTCTAAATATTGTTTTTATAAACAGAGTAGGCTTGGCCATACACACACATGCACACACATGCAAGATCCCCAGGGAGCTGGGCACAACTTTGCTGGGTCAACACAGAGGCACTGGCCAACTCCACCCAGAAAGGGGTGGGGGACAAGACGTGCTGGGGAAGGAGGTGCGGCTGAAGAGAAGGTGGGCAGAGAGCCAGGAACTGCCTCCAGTTAACAACCCATCCCCCCCACCTGACGACACATCCCCCACCTGGCAACCCATCCCTCTGACAACCCATCCCCCCACCTGATAACCCATCCCCCACCTGACAACCCATCCCCCCACCAATCCATTCCCCTACCTGACAACACATCCCCTTAACCAAGGCCTGTGGTTTGAGGGCCTCTGGGACAAGACTGGGTTAAGAAAACCTGCTGAGGGCAGGCTGGAGGGAGGGCAGAGGAAGCTGGCAGTGGGGGGAGATTCAGAGCAGGTAAGAGCAGGAGTAAAGAACTTCGCCCACATAGTAGGAAATTCTGAGCTGGGCCAGACCTGGGGGCTCAGGGCCCTGCTCCCCTGCCATTGCCACCTCGGCACCGGCCTCAACTAGACCTCCCAGAGCAGCGGCTGCCACAGCCATGCCGATGACCTTGAGGCCGCACGTCCAGCTTAATCCACGTCAGCGTCAGAGTGAAGGTCTCACTGTCACTCGGGGATATTTATAACCTGCCTGCCAGGCCCCAGTACCTGGAGGCTGCCTGGAAACTAGGCCACAGGAGCCACAGAGGAGGCAGGCTCTGCCCCTGCCCCAGCTTCGGAAGGCTCCCAGGAAGTGGGGCCCAAGTTAGGGGACAAAGGAGAGAGAGCCTCTCTGCCCAGCTAGAAAACTCGCCCCACCTACTGGGTGAGTGGAGTTTCCAGAAAGGGCTTCCCGTGTCCATAATAAGCTTGTGTCTAGGCTGAGTCTCCCACCCACTCCTAACAAGCAGCCCATTAACAAATGACCCAGCTGTGTGCATCCTCCCGGTGATCAAATCACCCAAGGGCTCCCAGTGCTCGGGGGCAAAGCCTTCACCCACACCACCTCCCCACCCGCTCCATGTGGAGGGGTCATGGGGTCACTAAGGACTCAGATGGCCTGGGGTCCAGTGCGGGCTCCACTGATCTCTGGGTAACCTTGAGTAATCTCATGTGAAACTTTCTGGGTCTCAGTTTTCTCATCTGTAAAATGGGCTCAACAGTGAGGCTTCCATGAATAAAATGCTCAGGATGGTGTCTGGCACGTAGTAAGCACTCAGTGTGTGCCAGCTTGTATAGAAAGGCTTACTGATTAGGAGAAGAGGCTCCAGACCAAGGCTACTTGGGTTTAAATCCTGATGCTGTCACTCACTGGCTGAATGTCCTTGTACCCATTACTTAACCTCTCTGGGCCTCAGTTTCTTCCTCCCTAAAATGGGATGAATAGTACCTACTTCATGGGGTCATTGTGAGGATTAAGTGAGTTAACATGGAAAGCTCTGAGAATGGTGCCTGGAACATAGTAGGTGTTCAGTTAGTATTAGCTCCATGATGATGATGATTCTGGCAAGATTTTCTTCCAGCCAGGCTCCCTCTCTTGTCCTGCCCCTGTACTTAGCTGGCACAGCTGCCCTCCCTATTCACCCTCTCCTTCCTCTTCCTTCCCAGTTCAAGTTCTGTACTTCTTTCAAACCCCACCTCCTCCATGCAGCCTTCCCTGACCACTTTGGTGGACTCTGCACTGCCTCCCTTCTCTGATCCCCTAGGTCTGACCCCGGCCACCCCACATTATTCCTCTGAGTAAATCTACTCTGTGGGCCCTGAGGCAGGGGCTCTGCCTGGCCCACCTCTCCTACCCACCTTGGTGCACAGAGCCCAGCCTCGTGCTGGGTGAGCAGCAGTGAAACCAAAGCTTTCCTAAGTCAGACTGGTCCTTGATGAGTCTGGACCTGTCTGTTCCATGTAGGCATCTATTCTTGAGCTGGGGGACAGTGCGTCCTAGGCCCCAACACACACACACACATGCCCCGTAAGGTAGAATCGAGTTGTTTCCCTAGAAATAATCCCCATTCCCACTAATGACATCGAACGTGCATCTTCCCCAAGCCCAGGCGTTCTCTGGAGTTTTCAGTCCTCCCCAACCCTGGGAGATGGGGCACACCCAAGAGCCTAGGTGCGACTCTTGGCAGGGTGACATCTGACATCACGAGGGGGCACCAAGGCAGGACACCCCAAGAACCAGGGCCAGCATGGGGGAGGGGGGCGATGTGGGAGGCTGAGGCACTGCAGTCCCTTGCTGAGGAGGAAAAGGGCACCAGAATGTCATTGTTTTCTCTCCCTTGAAGGCCTGACAGACAGCAGTCAGCCTTTCTGACCCTGAGGCTGTTCACACTTGCTGTCTCCAGGCCACATTCAGCCCCAGGCACATCAGAGGGCTCTGTTGACCAGCTTCCCCTCCCCCCCTCCCCCTGGCTGGGCTCCCAGGAGCTGCCTGTCTCCCTAGGACCTGTCACAATGGAGGGCTGTCCCCCCCGCCCCCTCCCCTGCCTCCCCCAGTGATCACTTCTCCTGGGGTGCGCCCTGGACAGAGGCAACCTCGCTCATCGCACAGGGGCCACCTTTGGCGGGGGCCCCTCCTTTTCCTATGAGCCGGGGCACAGGGAAGAAGGGGGCTCAGCAGGGCAGGGAGGGAGTGCTGCCGTTGGACTCATTATTCTCTGGGTGACAGAGGGCCGCTGTCCCCAGCCTGAGTGCTCAGCCCTTTCCAGCCTCCATGTCAACCTGCCCCAGAATAGGTGAGGATGGGAAGAGGCCCTCCTGCAGCCCCCTCGGTGGAACCCCAAGCCTGTCTGCTTGGCCCTCACGCCTCTCCCTTGCTCTAGTCTAAGACGGCCTGAAAACGGTCTCACACTAGTATCTGTGATCTATGAATGAGAGCTGGAAATTAACCCCCTCCACTTTGTAAGTTATCCCCAAGGATAATACCTTCCCAAAGGAAGGTCTGTCTAACGGAGGGAGCCCGGGCCAGGGGAGAGGGGGACGAGAGGAGCCTTGTACATCCAGCCAAGCGTTGGTCTGTGTACTCCAGCCCCATGCAAAGGTAAATCCGGGCCCTTCTTCCCCAACAGCAGGGGGTTATGAGCAGTAATACTATTGGGTATTTACAGAGCACATTACAGCTAAAAGATGCCTTCCAACACGCTCCATCAATTTGCTACCCTTCTGCACTACAGGACAGCAATCCTCTTCCACATGGGAGGGTACTGGACCTCAGAGCGGCTGGTCCAAGCCTCAGCATGGAAGGATGTATCAGATGCCCCTGGTGCCCCACCCGGATCTCCTTCACCTGTCAGGCACCTGCCCCAAGCTGCTGCAGCGATGGCTGCTAATGGCTTACAATGTGCCCTTGTCCAGCAGGTTGTCCTTAGCCAACAGGAGACACTTCCCTGGGAGACAGCCAGGAGGTTAAGGCCTCCATCATAGGCCCCCGCCCTGGGAACAGCCCTTGGCTAATGACGCTGGGTAGGGACTAAAGGCAGCCCCCTTGTCTTAAGGTGGGACAACTCCACATGCCATCCGGCTCCAGAGCTCCTCGTGGGTCAAGCCGGGGCTTAGCTTCACCTGAAGTGACTTCTTGGCCCAGATTCTTCTCCTGCTCCCCTCACTCCTTCACAGCTTCTCCTGAGAGCACTCCCTCAACAAATCACACAGACTCGGGGATCCCAAAGAAGACCTCTCTTCTGGGGAACCAGAAGGGCTAGAACACAGGGCTTCTGATCTGAAATCTTCACGCTCTTAAGATAGTTCCTGGGGTGTTTGTTGTAGTGAGAACCTAGCTTTCTCCAGGATCTGTCTCCCTCTCCTCCCAGAGGAGAAGCAGGTTCTTACCACTTTCCCCTGAACCTGAGCCCCGGCCCCGCCCACAGCCCACAGCCTTTCCCCCTCCCTGCCCCCAGGCCGCCGCAGCCAACACCAGCCATCTAGCATCCTCCTGGGCCTCCAGGATCGCCACCCAGTGGCCTGACTTGTTAAGCAGCACAGATGGCAATTAACTGCATGATATGAAAATATCCAACCCTAATTATTTCAGGGATGAGGCCAGGGACCATAAATAAATGATGAAGAGGCTTTCCAGAGTCTCCTCGGCTGGCCCCTGCTCTAGCTTGCGGAAGGCTGGGGAGCAAGGGGGACGCTTCTCCGCACAGAGTTCAGCGGTGTGGGGTGGTGAGACAAGGGGCCATGCGGAGGGAGGCGGCGTGAATTTACCAGGGGAAGTCAGGCCACTCTTCCAGGCACGGAAATACACAACCGTTAGGGCCACCGTGCTGGTCTTGCGGACAAACAGGAAGCAAACAGCAGTGGCTCCCTGGATGTCCTCTGATGAATAATTGATTGTAGAATGCAATCTGGTGAACGAATTCCAGGAGGATCCCCAGTCACCCCCTTCTCCCACATCTGCCTCTTCCCTGTCCCATGCCAGGCTAAGGCAGGTTTTTCATGTTTCCCAAATGATTAAGTTCCCTTTGTGCCTCGCCCCGAGGTGGCCACCCTATGGGTATGCCCCTGGGGAGTCGCAGTCAGACGCCAGGAAGGATAGGCTGCAAGCTCAGATAGAGATCTGAGCCACTCAAGGGCTGCCCTTTGCTGGAACAGGGTGTCTTTTTCCAGCAACATATCACAACAAAGCCGTGGAGAGAAAGAAACAATTTGCATTCATGGATCCTTTTATGTGCCAGAGTGAATGCCAACGCGCACACACGCACAAAGGCACACACACACACACCCAGGGACATACACACACAGACACATTCGAACAGATGGGGCTCCCATACTTTGAAAGCCTGAATATGAACATTGGTATTTATGGAGGGAGAGCTATTTACTTCACAAGAGGTTTTGCAACAGGGCTGCTTTAAACAGTAAAGCAACCAAACCACATTGAATAGAATTTGATTTACAAAAATTTGACTTACCTGCACATTTTCAGAAGCCCGTGCGTTGTAGGGGTGCGAATGTGTGTTTGTAAATAAGTGGAACTTGTCAGGGCCTCTGGTCATCTAGTTGGGGAAGGGGCAGGCACTTCTGATGACCGGCTACGCACCTAGCCGGGTCCACACACCAGTTCCTCCTCCACCTCCAGCTGGAGAGGAAAACAAACCCTGACCCACGGCTCATCTTCAAAGAGGTTCCCCCACTGACCCCACCCCAGTGGTTGAGCCTCCCATGAGTGTTCTGAGGGGGGCAGCTAGAAAAGAGCTTATTGACTGTCTCTACCAACCCCCTCATTTTTTTTCTTTCTTTCTTTTTTTTCTTTTTTTTTTTTTTTTGCAGTACGCGGGCCTCTCACTGTTGTGGCCTCTCCCGTTGTGGAGCACAGGCTCCAGACACGCAGGCTCAGCGGCCATGGCTCACGGGCCCAGCCGCTCCACGGCATGTGGGATCTTCCCAGACCGGGGCACGAACCCGTGCCCCCTGCATCGGCAGGTGGACCCTCAACCACGGCAGCACCAGGGAAGCCCTAACCCCCTCATTGGACAGATGAAAAAAATGAGGCAGTGGCCTGTCGCAAGCCCAGTGCCCACCTGACCTTGGGCCTTTAATGCCGTTATCCCAGCCATCTCCACAGTACCTGGTGAGGCCAAAAGCAATAAGGAAGGCTCCTGGGAAGTAGCCTTGCTGTCCAGTCTCCTCCAGGCTTGGGCCTGCCCCCTCACTTCTCTGCCCTCCTCCCCTCCCTGCTCCAGGTGACAGATGTGTCCTCTGAGTGTGAGCCAGCCTATGACACTCCCCTGATGAGATTAAAACTCACTCCCTGGGTAAAAACCTTACCTTTTTATTAAGACCTCACCCTTCAGAACCAGCTCCTGTGTCAACTGCTTACTGTGGATTCCTTGTTCTGACTTCCCGTCCCTGGGTGTCCAGTCCCTCTAAGGGGAACCAGACTGTTCTGGTTCCCCTTAGAGGGACTGGACACCCAGGGACGGGAAGTCAGAACAAGGAGTAAGATTCAGTTCTCTCCTAATTTCCAGTCCAGAACTTGTCCCAGCAGAAAAACACACACACCTCTCAAGATCTAAGCCCCTTTTCTGTAATGACAACGAGGCTGATCATAAGAGCAAACGCTTATTAAAAAGGAATAGCTGACACATGCACATGGCACCTATGACGAGGAATAGCTGACACACATGCACATGGCACCTACGTGCCCGGCAGCGTTCTAAGCTCTTTACATATGTTAACTTATTTGATCATCACAACAACTCAGAAGGAAGTTCTGTCATTACCTCCCCAGAGACCCAGAGTGGTTAAGTAATTTGCTCAGGGTCACACAGCTAGTAAGCAGCCCAGGAGGGAACTGGGCCCAGGAAACGTGACTGCAGAGTCCAAGATCTGACTTCTTGAACCCTTCAGACCCGGCCCTTGCTGACATCTCTGACCTCAGATCCTACCATCCCTCCTCACCCCAGCCCTGCTACTGCTGTCCAGCTACAAACACACCATGTTCATTCCCACATAGGGCTTCTGTCTTTGCTGTCCCTTTGCCTGAAATGCTTGGCCTTCAGGCTTTCATGTCTCCTGGGACAGGCTCAGCCCGGTGACACTATCTGAAGCTGCCACCCCACCCCCCTTACCCATCACTTACTACACATAGATGTGCTGTATTTCCTTTAGCACTTCTCACTACCTGACACGGTCTTACTTCTTGGTTTACTGTTTCTGCCACTGAGATGTAAAGTCCACAGACACAGTGACCTGGCCCTCTACTTCACCGCGGTGCGCCCTGCACCTGGGCCAGCTTGGCCTGGCACGCAGCGGGTGCACACTGCTGCGGACTAGAGTGTGCCCATGAAGGCGTCCACGTGAGGCGCGGCGCACAGATGGCCGTGTGTGTGAGACAGTGCTCTGCAGCGTAGCACCAGCTAGAAGTGGTGAGACCAGCTTAACGTAAACGGGCTTTCTGGCAGCCGATGCTAAGAAACAGAATGGCTCTGAGGACTGATCTCTAATTACCCGGCCTGGAAGAAGGCAGAACAGGAAAGAGAGCCCCTGTGTTAGAGCCCAAGCATCTCCACCACCTGGCCCAGGCCTTTTGTTGGTTGCCTGGAGAAATGGAAGACTTGGTTAAAAGGTGCGAGGAACTGGCCCCTCCAGAGTCCTTTGAAGGGGTGGGGACAGGAGCTGCGGTGGTCCAGTCGCTCTAGTTACTGAGTTGAGCTTCTAAATATAGCCGGGCCAGGCATTGGGCCCTGAGGAGGAAGGTCTGAGATCAGATAGGACAGAAGGGGCACCCCTCCCCCCAGCTCCCTGCCCCCCACCTGACCACTCCCTGCCCAGGAGCAGTCTGGGGGGAGGGGATGCCATCTCTACTCTGACAAGGAGATAGGGGGAGAGAGGCCAGCAGGGACCTAAGCTTATGAATGTTCTGGCCCAGGGCCTGACCCAAGCTGGGGCATTCTGTTCTGGACAACAGGTGTTTGGGAAACGTAGGATCACACACCCGTGTGTGGTCTATGGAGGTACCGCCAAACTCAGGCGGATGTGACCCTTGCTCTGTGGCACTCGGGCCTTGCCAACTTCAGCGCTGCTCCAAGCCCTCGTCTGTGTGTGTGGTGATTCATACAGTAGGAGGAGAATACCCAACCCCCGTCTACCGTATGGCTGAAGGCCAGTATGTTAAATACGATGCCTTCCCAGAATGGAGGCGTGGATATGGAGGGGGGAGAAAACTCCAAAGCCACCATGAGTGGCATGAGGCAGGAGTAGTCCTCCTTGGCCTGGCAGAAAGCCAAAGCCTCTGCTTCCGCAGAGAATGTCCCAGGAGTCCTGTACTGAATGGGAAGGGCTGGGCAAAGCTCTTCACAGCAGGGGGCTTGCAGAGCCCAGGGGCATTTAGCAAGCCCAGGTGTGCACCTCTGTACCCACCCTGCCCGTGGTGCCAACATGCCCCATGTCCTTGTCTTTTGGTCACTCTGGCCTCTGGGGGTCCTGGTGTCCCTTCCCCCCACGTGATGTTCCCCCCGGACTGTCAAGGAGCCAGGAAGCCTTGGCTGGAAGTAGGTAGCTGGATGCAGGGACGGTGCAGAGGGCGCCCAGTCTCGTGGCCCAAGATTCTCCCTATCAGAGCGTCAGCATCAATCATCCTGCCCCACACCCACCAGCAAGGGACCTCGTCTATAAAAGGGGACAATAACGCCCTCTTCAGAGAGCTGTTATGAAGACGAAATGAGAAAGGACAGTGAGGCACCCAGCACAGTGTGTCAGCCCAAACAACAAAGAGGCATGTGGACATCCACCGTGACTCTCTTCTCTGGACTCTCTTTGGAGAGTGTAAGTTGGCCTTTCCCATGAGAAGATGTGGTCAAAATTTGTTATTGCTTTCTACCATCTTGAACTGCCCAAGACAACTGTCTTCTCCACTCCTACCTCCAGTGGAACTCCCACCACCCCCCGGGCACTCCCCATGCTGGTACCAGCTGCCCCACAGGCCAGGGCTCAGTTGATCAGTGGACATTGGAACTGGGTGCCCTCTCCCTTAACCCCACTGGTTTACGCAGGGTCGGGGGAGCTGGCAAGGAGCCTCCTCCAGGGACCACCTTCCACTGCCCTCGGCTATTGCCCAAGGCTCCACCTTGGGTCTCCCTACCCAGGCAGGGGATGCGCTGTTTGCAGGCCCGCCCCAAAGCCTCTCTTGAGCCCCTCCTCCTTTCTCGGGTGAGGGTTCTCAGGACTGCTCAGAAGGCAAGACTGGGATGTGAGCTGGAATCCTAGTACGAGGAAAACATGGCCCCTCCCATCATCCCTGCTCCCCGCCTCCCCTCCCTGACCACGGCTCCGCTCTGCCCCTCCACTTACATCCGAGTGAAGTCAAGTCTTCACATGGCCAGGTCTCTGCTCCTCGGCCGAGTGTCCTGGAGCACCCCCAGTCTGCCTCGAAGCCGACTCCAGGACGTCTGCTTCACCCACGGCCGAGGGGCCCCACCATCACCCAGGCTCCAACAGAGTCCCTCTTGCATCAGGCTGGGATGAACAGGTTCCTTTAAGAGAGTGTTTTATACCTTATTCTTTACTGTTTGAGGTGGTGCATGGAGTGATGAAGTTAGGACAAGAGTCTACCTTTACCTTCTATCCCAACAGGTGGACTGAGTTTGGGAAAGAAGAGAGATGAGAATTACAGGGAAAGGGCCCTGGTCCCTGGCTGCCTCACTACCCACTACTCGAGGGACCCCCCCATCCCTCGAGTAGTGATCACTTCCTGTGGCCTCAACAGCTCTAGAGCAGAGCCCGCATCACTTGGAGGAGTGGGACCACCTTCCTGCGTGTGGTTACATTTTGTGGAGGGTGTTCTGTTAACATGAAGGAATGGGTTCCCCACCAGTGCCAGGTACTGGGCGAGGCTGGGGGCAGGGTGGGGCAGTGCTCTTCACCGGTGTGGTTTCCTGGTGATTGCTAAGGAACAACCGTGTGAGACGATGACTCCCGGGTGACAGATGAATGTGGCAGCAGTGCTGACCACATCTGGGGAGACGTGATCCACAGGGAATCAGGGCCCTGCACTGTAAGGTGTACTCTGGAGTGATATCAGGAGCTCTTCGGGGACTTTTAGCTGATACTGGGACAGGGGGGCCCATTTCCTCCTGGGTCTGGGGGAGTGGGCCACCATCTCCACCCCCTGTGCCCATCTGCCCTTTTGTCCTTCCCTTCCTGGGGTGAGAGCATGGCAAACACCACAGAAAGTGTTCCAGTCCAATTCCTCACCCGGAGCCGGTTTTCTTGTTCAGATGGTGGTGACAGACCACCCTGGGTGCCGAATCTGTCTGCGCTCAGGGTCCAAGAGGACAAGAGAATGGATCTGGTTGGCCAGGGCTGCCTGGAGGGGGTTCGGCACAGACCTCCTCTCCCGGTCCCTGGGTGGATTCTGAAATTCAACATGCCCATCGTTAGTCAGGATGGTGTCAGTACCCCTTGGCACAAATACGGATCAGAGAATTCTAATATCAGGTAAGGGAGACTAAGCTGGACGGCCTCGGAGGCACTTTCCGTGCCAGTCCAGTGATTCTACAGCCCAGTATACCCAATATTGTCATTGACATGATGTCACGATCACAGTGTGCTCATGGTACATATTATAAATACGATGGAGGTTGTTAGCCCTCCATTTCTCCAGTCCTGGGTGTCATGGATTTAACTACTCAGTGCTTCTCAGTTTACAAATGCACAGCTGCCTGAGCTCGATCTGCCTCTGAGGCCAATTTGCCAATTAAAGAACTGAGGCTGAAAACTAAAGGCTCCCCGCCTTACTCACGAAGAGACGGGAGTCCCCTCACTGTTCTCTCCTGCCCACTGTCTGCTCCTCCCACAAGCCCACAGGACCACGTCCCCCCAAACTTTAATGCCAGAGTTTGCTCCCTCAGGCCTCCTCTTCCTCAGAAACAACCATCAGTCTTAACTGACTCCCGGTTGGACTCAGAGCAAATCTCTTCCCCTTCGAAGGCCTCAGTCGCTTTCTCTGATAAGTGAGGCACGCGGGTCTGCAGACCTCGAAGAGTGCCATGAATCCTCAGCTGAGAGCCACCTTGCACCAGGCAGTCCTCCGGCCAGTCCATCCTTTCCCAGGCCGGGCATTCCTGATACAAGGGGACCAGGGAGGGTTGCATGAGAAGCACACCAGTCCTTGTCAACCAGAGACGGTTCCTTAGGGAGACTTGTGAAGACCTCATGGGCCCGGGCCTAAGTGCTCTCACATCTCACCACAAGGGGCAGAGCATCTTGTACTCAGCAAGTCACTGAATGTGAATTGTCCTGATTTCTAGTCTCCCGCACAGGGCTGCTGGCCCCTGTCTTCTTAAAGTTCACGGCCCAGGTGTTAGGAGTCAGGACTTTAGGAATTAAGGAACTGTCTACGTTTCATATCAATTCCAACACAGGAAAATGTGTTTATTGAAGGCTTCCTCAGCCCTGTCACTCCCCAGGACTGTGACCTTGGACATAGAGGTTTGTTTAACCTCTCTGTGCCTCAGTTTGCTCATCTGGAACATGGATATCCTGCCCCACGTCACGGGCTTACTGAGGGTTAACTGCCAGAGCGCATGTGCAAAGAAGCACAGGCTTCTCCCTTCTCTACTCATAAAGCCCCTTCTGCATCGTTAAGAACTTTCCTTTTCATGGAGCCTCAGAACAGTCAAGGAAGGTCAGCAGGGGCCCCACCTCTTGGGCTTCTGTCTTTCATCACAGATGCCAGGGCTTGGCCCATCCAAGTGCCCCGGGAGGCTAGATCTTGGCGTTCCTCCTCTGCTCCCCTTTCCCTGACCTCCAGCTTAGCCCCACTCCCCATACGCAGGAGTCGCAGCCGACCCAGAGATCGTGACGGTTTTTAAAAGACCGGCGGCTCATTATTTCCTCCCTCTGCACTTTGGTCCCATGGGCTGGGCTCAGCTCATCTGAGGTCAGGACCTGGGCTGGGGTGATGGGTAGAGCTCGGCCACAGAATATTCATAGCGGAGTCTGGAGCCAGGCTGCTTAACTTGTCCCAGATGTGACAGCTGTTGTGTCCCCAAGAACATGTGTATCTCCACACCCACCGATCCAGGTTAAAAACTGACAGGTAAGAGTGACAGGTATCAGGAGCCCTGAGGTGCCCAACAGGGGGGACACAGCCCCCAAAGCAGGAAGAAAGAGCACCCTGAGGCCAGAGCACAGGCTCCCCTTCCTCAGAGGGCTGGCCGCTGCCTTTGAATGTTGACAGACACATTGGCTGCCACTCCCAGTCCTGCCACGGACTCCCTAGTGGCTGGGACATGAGCATGGAGAAAAAAGAAAGGAGAAATCGGGGTGCCTCCCCATGTTCTGAGTTTTAGGAGTCCCCTTTTTCACTGGTCTAACCAGAACCAGGGGGTCTCTTCTGCATCTCTCTCTCTGTGTCTCTGCACCTAGCACTCACTTCTGGGTTTCAGGCTGTGCTGAGTTCTGCTCAGGGGAGGCCCGAGGGAAAAACAGGCTCAATTCACCCCCAGTTCAGTGGTACTTGGAATCCTGGTGCCTCTTACGCCCCAATTCACTTGCTGGTACTTACTGTTCAGAGACTTCAAATAGCCGTTCCGTACACCCTGCTCAGGTTTTATAGTCAGTGGGAGACAGGCTGCCATGGGTTTACTGCATCTCTCCTGGAACTGGAACACAGTAAGATTTTAAAGCCCCACCAAGCTATAAAACACTTGGTCCTTCTCCTCTCGCCAGGAAGAAGGAGACGAGTCCTGGCTGACTGTCACGTTGCCCTCCATCCCCATATGAAAACACAATCACACCTATTCACTTATTCATTCCTCTCACAAATATTTCTCGAGCACCGGTTCTGTGCTGGGCCACTTCTAGACACCGAGAATTCAGCAATTAAGAAACAGACAAAGCCACTGTCAGGCAAGGCAGTCAGAATATAAACAAATAATTAAATATATCCTATGTAGGCGATAAGTACTATTGTGAAAAATAAAAGAAGGTAAAAGGATGGGAATGCTTTTTTACAAAGGGTGGACAGGCAGAGCCTCTTTGAATAGGTAATGAAATCTAAGGAGAAAGTAGAAAAAAGTGAGTTCTCTAAATATCTGAGGCAGAAGTATTCCAGGAAGAAGAAACTGTCAGGGCCCTTTGAAGACAGAGAAAGCATGTCCATTCGGCAGGTCTGAGGAACAGCCAGGGGGCCTGTGTAAGCGGGGAGCACAGGGCAAGGAGGGGCGCTGTTGAGGATGAGGTCAGAGGTTGGTGGGGGGTGGGGCAGATCACATGTAACCATGTAGGTCATTGTTAGGACGCTGGGGAACAGGGAGTTTGACACGGAGGAGTGGCATTGCCTGACTTCTAATTTAAAAGGATGGGACTTCCCTGGTGGTCCAGTGGTTAAGACTCCGCCTTCCAATGCAGGGGGTGCAGGTTTGATCCCTGGTCGGGGAGCTAAGATCCCACATGCCTCACGACCAAAAAACCAAACCATGAAACAGAAGCAATATTGTAACAAATTCAATAAAGACTTTAAAAATGGTCCACATAAAAAAAAGGTCTTTAAAAAATTTTTTTAAAGGATCAGTTGACTGCTCTTTTGAGAATAGACTTGGGCAGGAGAGTGGGGGGCCAAGAGGGAAGCAGAGGAATCATCTAGAAGACCACGAAATAATTCAGGAGAGAGAACACCGTGGATTGGTCCAGGGCGATTCAGATGGAGGAAGTTAGAAATGGTTGGGTTCTTAATATATTGATATGTTGAAGGTAGCGTGGACAAGAGCTACTGACAGTGAGCGTCCAGATGGAGAGAGAAGATGAACGGTCGACTTGGCGTTGCTCTGGAGACCGTTTGGCAATCACCCTGCTGACCCAGGAATCTCCAGCTCAACGTCCCTGACATGATATTCAGCCACTTAATGCACACTCCTGGGGAGAGAGGATCCACCACCTCACACAACGGCCTCACGCAGTGCTTGAAAGTTCTTTCTTTTTTTTTTTTTTTTGCGGTACTCGGGGCCTCTCACTGTTGTGGCCACACCTGTTGCAGAGCACAGGCTCCAGACGCGCAGGCTCAGCAGCCATGGCTCACGGGACCAGCCGCTCCGCGACATGTGGGATCTTCCCGGACTGGGGCACGAACCCGTGTCCCCCGCATCGGCAGGCGGACTCTCAACCACTGCGCCACCAGGGAAGCCTGAAAGTTCTTTCTTATACTCAAAGGCTACATCTGTGCTTTCTCTCACTGCTCCTAAAGCAATATAGGGCAGGTCTCCAACACCTCCCTCACACAGTCCTCCAGATTGTCTGATTTCTCTCTCGGTTCGCATCCCCCATCAATGCCATTTTCAGTTGCTCTGGACATGAACACATTCCAGAAGGAAGTAGCTCTGGGTGCTCTATTTCCTTCCTCGGTAGAAGGGCCAGGGACTGATTGTTCTCTGAGGTCCTTCTAGAACATCATTCACAGATTATGGTAAATGATTTGCATTCAGACCACAAATTTAAATTTGGCAAATTCACTCAACCCTTACCCTTTTTCAGGTGGGAGGAATTAGAGAGTTAGCTTAGATCTTGCTTCTTACCACTGAGAAAGCCAAAGCCATTAGAAGAGCATCTCCTTAGGTACCACCTGTCAGCATCCATGTCCACACCCCCTGCTTTCCTTCCCATTACAAAAATGGACTATCTGTGCTCCTATCTAAATTCAGCCCCTCCACTTTTCTGCTATATTCCACCCCTTCTCTCATGTTCAAGAACACTGGTGACCTGAGAGTTGGAGGGAACAATGGAATAGAACTAATATTTTTAAAATAAAATTTAAGAATCCTTTATAGAAATAAAAGAAAGCCTAAATTTATGTAAGAGCTAACCATGTGTCTGGGAAAATTGAGAATGATCAACTCAGAGACACAGCCTAAAAAATGATTAGACTTTAAAGACAAAGAAATCATACTCAAGGACTCCAGGCACAATACTCGTAATACCTACAAGAGTATGAAAATTATATTGGCATCAGGATATTTAAGAGCAACCTGCAAAGCAAGGCAAGAATGGAACGTTATTTTCAGGTAACCAAAAGAAAGGAAACAAATTGTGAGCCAAGGACTTTATATGCAACAAAGCCATCATCTAATTACCAAGACTATAGAAAAATAAATTATATACATAACGAGTAGGGCTTCCCTGGTGGCGCAGTGGTTGAGAGTCCGCCTGCCGATTCAGGGGACATGGGTTTGTGCCCCGGTCCGGGAAGATCCCACATGCCGTGGAGCGGCTGGGCCCGTGAGCCATGGCCACTGAGCCTGCACATCTGGAGCCTGTGCTCCGCAACGGGAGAGGCCACAACAGTGAGAGGCCCGTGTACCACAAAAAAAAAAAAAAAAAAAAAGAGTAAAAGAATCTGTGCAAATGAGCCCTTCATGGATAACCTGCTAGAGGATGAATTCTATCCAATCAAGAGATGATGGGGGAAACTTTGGCAAAAGAATGATGGAGGATGTAATGTATTTAAAGTGTATTTATTTATTATTATTATTTTATTTTGCGGAGGTTCCTTAAAAAACTACAAATAGAACTACCATATGACCCAGCCATCCCACTACTGGGCATATACCCTGATTATACATTTTATATGGTTTGAAATTTAGAATCATGTTAATATTTCACATATTCAAAGAATAAAATGGAATCAACATGAGGGAAAAGATACTTACATCATCTCTAAGTATCTGCCAACAAATTACTTACTCATTCCAAAAGAAAAAAGTAGTAACTTTACAATGGTGAAATCTGGCTTAAAAACATTTTGATGAAGTGATGAACATTAGCCTAACCAACAATGAGACAAACCAACATCATGGCCCCCTATTATTTCACTGACAAGGACAAGATTCACTTAGAGTTTTTGCCAAGGATGCACTAACTGAATCCAATCTACGTGTAATACAATACAAAAGAAGAGGGAACTGTTCCAGATTAAAGAGACATGACAACTAAATGCAGAATGATGCTGAACTGAATTCCGGGCTGGAAAACATAATTGGTACAAAGGACACTACCTGAATAATAGAAGAAATTAGAATATAAATACAATATAAATTGATTAAATACTAGTATTGTATAGATGTTAACTTTCCTGATTGTTAATGATACCGAGCTCATAGGACAGAATTTCCTTCTACTTAGAAAAAAAATAACTATGGAAGAGTAAACAGGCATGATGAAATGTAAATTACTAGTAAATGAGAGAGAGAGAGAGAGAATGATAAAGCAAATATAGTAAAATGTTAACCATGAATAGATCTAAGTAAGCAAATATAGGAATTCATGTACTATTCTTGGAACTTTTCTATAAATTGGCAACTAAAACAAAATAAATGTTAAAAAATTGTATTCACACCTCTCCTATAGCAGCCCTTATACCCATTAAGTACCCCAATTTCTATATTCCATAACACTTAAGTTCTAATATCAAATATATAGTATGTTTATCATGAATCTCCCTCCATAAAAATACGAGTTCTCAGGGACAGGAACATTTGCAATTTTGTACAACGAGGTAATCCTGTTTCTAGAACTGTACCTAGCATTTTGTAGATGTAACATAGATATTCTTCAGTGAATGAATAAATGTATAATTGGTTAAAATAGGCTCTAGGGTCACATGAGTCAAATCCTTGCTCTTAGTGTTCCTTGATACAACATGGGCAAGTTACTGAACCTCTCAGGAGCTTAGCTCCTAATAAGTATTTACTTCAATACTTATTGAGGAGAGTGACATGAGGATATGAGGAGAGTGACATCCGCAAAAATTGTGCAGTAGGAACAAACTCCAAAAGTTTGTTCTCCACAAAAGCAATAAATATACTGGCAAAAACTGTGAGAATCAACTTTTTTCAGAACTCTGGAATCGAACCAAAATTTACCACAAGCAGAGAAATGATTAATTGATTAAGAAAAAAAAAAACAGATGAGTCTAGATAAGAGAGCTTTGTGACATTTTAACTTACCCTGATACCATCTCCCACTTCCCAGCTTGCAGTGGCATGAAGACAACAGCTGGCATTCCTAGTATGTACCTGGAACCAGAGGGAGCAGAACAGACTTTATTCTCAAACAAATGTAGTTTTTTTCTGACCTGTCTGGTGCCTCCTTGAAGAACTCTGTCAAATGGCTTGCTTTACTTCACCTCACTCAGAATATTCCCAGGGTGGAAGCAGCTACCCAGGGAAAATTTGTTCAAAACATTTAAAGGCAAATGTATTAGCTTTTGCTTCCTGAGACTGGGAATAACGGTTGGGGAAAACAATAGACTAACCTAAAAGTTTGGGAGGAAAGGCTGGGAAATGAGATGATTTGGAGAATAAGGATTTTGAAACGCAGTCACATATTTCTGGGAATCTAGAAGGCCATGCACCTATTCAGGGCTGGGCATATGCTAAGAAAAGACCTGAGAAGGCCCTAGGTTCTTACCTCTGGCTGAATCCAGGCTCTGTAGGAGCAGGGAGTGAAGGCTTACGGGGAGTTGTAGTCTGCCTGGCTGAGTGTTGGAATGCATGTCCCAACACACACACACATACACACGCACATGCACACGCAGAGTCCATCTGCAAAGACTTGAGGAATTTTTTCTTTTAGTTCTAAGAGCATAAGGAAATTTCTCTTGAACCACTAACTGAGCTAACAGAACAGACTTTAATGACCACACATAACAAAGGATACAAACTTTCCAAAACTAGTTCAGAAAAGTCAAAGAACAAGGGACACGCAAATCAAAACCACAGTGAGATGCCATTCACACCTACTAAGATGGCTATAATTTTTTTTTAATAAAAGTAAAAAGTGTTGATGAAGGTGTAGAGAAACTGGAACTCTCATATATTGCTGGTAAGAATGCAAAATGGTACATCAATTCCATGTTGGCAGTTCCTCAAAAAGTTAACTATAGACTTATCATATGACCCAGCAGTTCCACTCCTAGATATATATCCGAGAGAGAACTGAAAACAGATACTCAAACAAAAAAACACGTGTACACAAATGTTTATAGCAGAATTATTCATAACCGAAAGGTGGAAACAATCCAAATGTCCACCAACATGAATGGATAAAGAAAATATGGTATATATGTGCAGCGGAATATTATTTAGCCTTAAAAAGAATGAAGTACTGATACGTGCTACAACATCGATAAACCTTGAAAACATTAGGCTAAAAGAAGTCAGACACAAAAGGTTATATACTGTGTGATTCCACTTACATAGAACGTCTAGAATAGGCAAGTCATCAAAGCAGAAACCTGATTAGTGGTTGCCAGAGGCAAAGGGGAGGGGAGAATGGGGATTAACTGCTTAATGTGTACGGGACTCCCCGGGTTGTAGGAATGGTGCGTGACAAAATGTTCTGGAATACTGGTAATGGTTGCACAACGTTGTGAAGCCACTGAATCGTACTTTTAAAAATGGTTAAAGTGATAAACTTTATGTTATGTGAATTCTATTTCAATTTTTTTTTTTTTTAATGGGATCTCAGTTCCCCCACCACGGATTGAACTCCGGCCTCTGCAGTGAAAGCTGCAAATCCTAACCACTAGACCACCAGGGAACTCCCTATTTCCATATTTAAAGAAGTAACATGGGATGCTCAAATACAATGATGGATTTTGAACTTTTCAGGACTGACTCTTTCAAAATAAGTGCCCAGTGAATATTCACACATGGGCCTCCTCCAACTGGCCTCTAAGACATTTTCTTATTCTCATTGGTCAGGGGCATCCTCATCTGCTCAGCAACCCTCTCCCATTGGCTGGATCCTTCAACCCTCTCCCATTGGCTGGATCCTCGATGCCAAGGCTCTGAGTGAGAACCCGGGTCCCCCAGATTCTGTGGCAGGGACACAAGGAAGCATGGGATAATGGCAAACCGTCCTAGAAGGGTCTGGGTCCCCAAGGGCTGGCTGAGACTGGGTAAAGCTTCCTCTATAGTGAGAGGCCTTTGGTTGGTGGGAAAAGGTCGGAAGTTGTCATTAGGGGGCTCTGAATTGCAGCTCAGCCCCTAACTCCTATGAGGCCTCAAGCTATTCACACCTCTCCTGTAGCTCCTATAGCTGGACGGTGCTTTTCTCTGAGGTAAAATGGAAGTGAGGACTCTGGGATCACAGGCATCACATTATCAATGTGGTTTGATGTTCTGCTAAATATAAAGTGAGGACCACAGCCCTCAGAGGCCAGACTGCAGCCTATCTACATTCTGGACGGTCTACGGGCTCCCATCCCCTCCCACACCCCCAACTCCTACTCACAGTGCTTGGCCCATCCAAGACTCAGAGGTTCCCTAGAAGCCCCCAAACTCCACGGAGTCCAGGCGGCCTCTCCCCCTACTCCTGCCTTGGGACTGCTGGTGTAGGACCAGTCGAAGGCTCTGAAACGTTCTAGAAGGCGCGAGGCCATCCTCCGCTTCCCTCTTACACACCGCAGGGGTGGGCAGAGGGAGGAGGGCCTCTGATTGGAGGAGGCTTGGTGGGAGGGTGGCTTGATGGGTGTGGCCAACGGCTGGAGGAGAAGCAGTTGAGAGCAGTTAATTTCGGGAAGCGTCCTGCGCTTTTTTCCTGAGGTGGCGCTGACTTAGTTGAGGAACAGGCTTTTGGGGATTCCCCCCTCCAGGAAGATCAGAACTGCTATAAGGACGCAGGAAAACCCTTGAGGCCCAGGACGTGGAGAACTGGGCACACTCTCCCTCAACCCAGGTTGGTCGCAGAAGTTGCGGCCGGAGGGTCCCCTGGGACCACAGCCCTGCCGTCCTTGGGGCCTGGTGCTCCTGTCCCGCCAGGAGATGGGCGGTGGTTGGCAGGGCCCCGAAGCCCCTCCCAAGCCCCCTCCCCCTGGTCTCTGGCCTCACCAGAACGTTTCTCTGCTCTTTTCTCCCTTTACCTGTTATTGCCTCTCTCATGGAGGAAGGATTCCAGTCTCCCATCCCAAGGAGGAGAGCCACCTGAATGCCATGAAAGACACTGGGACTCCGGGGACAAGTACGTGCCTGGCAGAGTGACCTCCCAGCCCATTCCTGTGTGCCCTGCTCTGCGCTCTGCCGGCTTCTACCAGGCCTCTCTTTCCGGGTCTGAGGGTATTTTTCCTGGCTTCTTAGTCTCATTTCTCAACTCCCTTTCTGCTGTGACTTGTGAAGGGTTGGGGTGGACAAACTGGAGACCTGCGGGGTCAGGGATCTCAGTTTCGAGTCCAAAGACGTCCCTCTAAGCTCTGGGTGATCATGGGAAATACGCTAACCCCTTCATGGGTGTGTGCTCTCACGTGGAAAGTGACAAAATCGTAATGCTAATTCCGAGTCTTGGTGAGAATGGGAGTGATTTATGTGAATGTCTTTTGAAAACGAATGTGCTACAAATTACTTATTGTGATTTTAACTCTGTTCTTCCCACTCCCCGCCACCCAGCTGCTGCCTTTCTAGGTACCGAGTTTCTTCTGATTGCCTTTTTACTTCCACAGGATGGGTCAATCAAGCCATAACAAAGAGCATGGAGGCAGCCCTTTTGTCCACCCCGCCATCTTCTAGGAACTGGGAAGCACCCTTCAGGAGTCTCCGCTCCAGTGGACCTTCCCAGGCTCCTTCCTTCCCAGCCTTTGCTGTGGCATTAGCCATCTGGAAAAGGAGCTGCTAGTAGGACCCTGACTTTTGTTCCCGGCGCCACTCCCACCCCTTCCCCTCCTGATATCCAGTACTCTACCTTCAGGGAGGAGACGTGAATTTCAGGCAGCAGGAAAAAAACCCGAGCCTTCAGGGTTATGGTTCCCTCCGAGGCCAAGGTTCCCATGACCGTCAGTAGAGAGGGCTGGGCTGGGCCCCTTCCCTTCCTCACTCTTCTTTTCCCTTTTTGTCCAAGAGCTCCGCTCTGACCCCAAGGCTTTTCCATTTACCATCAACATGGAAACTTGACTCTTCACACAAGTATATTCTTCCTCGTTTGTGCATTACGTTGTTCCTCAAAACTGCCCTTCCATGCAGGAGGCCTGTAGGGCTCAAGGGGCCTGGTCAGTCAGCTAGGCCCCCCTTTAGGGCCTCTCAAACCACAGGTCGAGTGGAAAAGTTTAATAAAGGCTGCATGTCCTTCTTGACCACTGGCTTGTGGTCAGTGTGCTGATTTGGAAGTGAAGACTCAGGGATCCTTTCTATCCTTCCCACCCAAACCAGGTGGATGGTGTTTGTGCCGCTGGGAAATGCAAAGAGGGGCAGGTGGGAGGGCTGTTCAAGTGGGCACCCCTGGCCCTCCCACCTCCCTTTTGAATAAAGCTCGTCACTGTCTCATCTCGGGACCTGGCCCCAGCTGGTTTACAGACACCTGGCAGAGTGCGCCGAGCATTTGCGTTGTAATAGGGCAGGAGCTAAAGGAACAAATTTATCCACCAGAATGTCAGGTCACGGGGAAGGTTGTAGGAGCAGGTAAACAGTGATTCACACTGAGGTCCTGGAATTTGATTAGTTACTATTTTTATAACTTTGCTCTTTTAGTCCTTGATTGAGGATAAAGGGGGAATTGGAACAAATCACAGGTGGGAGGGCATGGAGGGGGTTGTCGTCCTCATTAGAGTGGGAACGGAGGAGTGCAGGTATGCGTCATCGGCCTGTGCTGTGTACCTGAGAGGTGTGGGCAACTTTCCTGGATCCCACAGTGGGGAGTGCAAGTCCCAGAACACAAAACATCGGCTTATTGGGGCCTCAGAGGTTGCCCGGTGCCCCTGCCCCTCTCCCCCACCTGTTTTCCCTGTGTGCCATGGAGACCAGAGCTGATTTGGCAAGAGCACAGACATCCCTCAGACTCCCCATCTGGGGCCCTGGTTCTGTTCTCTTCTACCCCAGTGGTGACCACAGAATATTCTGGGAGTTGTCTTCTGTTGTGACTCTGGGGGCCTTCTAAGGAGCAGTAATGGTGGAGTCTGTACAAACCTGGAGCTCATTGACACACAGGGCACGTGTTCTTCATCTATTCTCTTCCTTGGTGGACTTCGGAATTAAAGGTATAGACCCATTTATAATCATGATACCACCTGGCAGGGATATTGGTGCATGGAGGAGGGCTTATTTGGAGACCTCTGATCTCTCCAGCCCTCAGACTCTGGGCCTGATATGCGTATAATAATCACTAATGTCCTGGAATTTATGACAGTGTTATCATTGATCCGTGTCATTACTCATCATGAATTGGTGACTTCTCGAACCCTATGGGTTATTTGTACTGCGTAGAGCTCTGTGATTAACAAACACAAAAATCGTTGGAGGTAGAGAGGTACTATGCTATTTTACAGATGAGGATACTGAAACGGGAAAAAGACCCAACAACCCAAGCGAGGGGTTATGCAGTGCACTTGCCTTGCTGTTGCTATATTACTCCTCCCCTGCCTCCAACCCTCACACTTTGGAAAGCGAAAACAAAAAAGAACAGGCATCTGGGGATTATTTAACGCTCAGTTTGTCAGGACAAAGTTTAAGGACTCTTAGGAGGCACTGGGACAGGCACAGAGAAGTCACTAGATATTTGCTCAGTCCATTTCTCCATGTCTTCTGCTTTTCAATGTTACATTTGTTCTTAACTCTCATGGCTCACCTTCCAGAGAATCTGCTGAAATTCTAATGTCCTTTGCTGTTCCATAGGTTACTTTGGGGCAACTCCAGTTTTCGAGTGACTACCTAGCCCTCCCCCTAACTAGTTGTATGACCCGGCAGCAAGTCATTAACACCTGTCTGCGTGCCTGTTTTCTCGGTGAGAAAATGGGTGATCTAACCCATTTATGAGGTGCTTACTACACTGTTTGCTAAATAAGACTAGTTCCCCCTCTCCTGCTTGGACAGTCCTTTGTATTCTGTCAAGAGCTTGCCTGTTTATGGTGTATCACAACCAAAAGGAAAGAGTCCCAAGTCCTCCCTCCCGTAGCTGGTTCAAGACCAACCCAGATACCATAAAACTTTCTGAAAGACTTCCATCCTTCTGTGCAACAGCCCCCCTGCCCAACCCAGAGACTGGGTGTGACAGGTCAGTGCACCTGGAACAATCTGAAAGGCCTGGGGCTCACTGCCTTCCATCATTCTCCACTCATTTAGTCTCCAGCCATCCCCTCGTGGAGACCTGGAAGGGACAAGCGGACTTGATGGTGGGGCCGTGCCCCGAAGCCTACAGTATTCATGGAGAAGCCAGCCCTTCCTTCCTTCACTAGGCCTCGAAATGCAGGTGTAGACATAGCCACGATTTTCCAATGTGCTTCTCTCTTCCTACACGGGGTCAAGAGTCTTTGCCGGACTAGTTCCTTTGAGGAATTAGAGCCTCAGAGCATACAGCACAGTCACTCGAATCCTGAAAACGACCTCAACTCCCGGATAGCCTTCTGGCTTCACTAGGTAGAGGGCCCTCCAGGACACTCCATGTGGAGCCCGAGCCCTGTCCTGTGCTCCTTCCCCCTTTTCTAGATGTGGACGTCACATGGGCTGGATCCACACCTCGGACCTGCACAGCTGTGTCCTCCCAACAGCTCTTCTGGTCCTGCCCCTCATCCCTGCCCTACTCGACCCTGCCTGGACCCATCTCACGCCCCTTCTTTTTTGCTTAGCCCCCAGTGGACGATGGTGTCTAACCCCTGTCCCAGCTGGACTGGCCCTGGAGGGCTGAGAGAGCCTCATGTCCACAGAGGATCCCTGGCAGAGCTGCCCTTCTCAGCCCTATCTCTCAACTTTCCAGGGTCCTATAGCCTCTGTCTGCCTCTCCAAGACCTGCTTGTGGGGCTTCTGTCTTTCCTACCTCTGGCTGCCTTCCTATCTATCGTGGCGGCCAGCACTGTAACGGCTGAGTGTCAGTGGTGTGGCATGAAGAGAACTCCAGTTGTGGGGTCAGAAGATACAAAGTTTGAGACCCACTTCTGCTTTATAAGCTCTATAAGAACTTGGGGGAAAATGAACAACTTTCATCCTCAATTTGGAAAATCTATAAAGTGGGGAAAGCAGTAATGTGTAAATTGGAGTTTTTAGGTAAGGAATGGAAGGAATGATAATCCGTGTGAAGGAATTTATTTGTAATAGTGAGATGCCGTACAGTCTAACTCTGCTGCTGACCGTGTATCTTAAATGTCTCCAGTTATGTTTCATCCCTCACGATTCTGCAGACACGTTGGGGGTAGGGAAGGAAACTTGGTTGACCACCCCTGGAATTGGATACTCTTGCCTGGGCCCACTCCATCTTGTTCTTTACTCCAAACCGAAGATGGAGGGGTTCAGGCAAGAGGATCTTGCTTTTTCACGCCTGGCGCAAAGCCGCACTTTCCAGAAATCTTAGGGAGGTGGAAGGCCCTAGAGCTCAAGAGAAAAGTCCCAGCCTCTGCTTCCCTAACAAGTCAGGGCTGAACTAAGCTACAGCTGTTTGCAGGATTCCTCAGAAGGTAGAATCTCATCAGAATGCTTAAAAGTGTGAAGATCAAGAATTTGGTCCCTTGAGTGCTGTTAAGGCCCTCCCCACCTCCTCCCAGACCTCTGGGGTGATCCACAGTTGTCTCCATTTACTCTCGACATGGAAGCCAAGCTCTTGGTGTGTGGGGGTCACCTAATCCCCGGCATCGTGTCCTGCTGCCCTTCCTGAAGCACCTGTGCACCATCAGCTCTCCCAAGGGGCCTGTCCAGCTATGCACACTCTAGCCAGCCCCCTCTGACCTCCAGAGGGAGTGAAATATTTCTCTAACGTTCCTTCTTCATTCAAGCTGGGACTAATGTGCTGCTTCAGAAGTAAAATCCCAACTGGGAGCCAATCTTAATCTTCCCTCCTCAGGCAGGTGGATGTCGTTTGTGCTACAGGAGACCTGGATGTTAAGGAGAGGCTGCCTGGGGTCATCCCATCACCCCTCGGAAAGTGCTCACCGCCTGACTCAGGTGGGGACCCTCTGGCCCACTCTACGTCCTTGAACAGAGCCGGCCTCTCCCTGGATGGCTTACCTGGCACCTGGCAGAGTCTTCCCATGGGTATTTACATTGTAGAAGGGAAAAAGTCTTTTAACCCAAAGGAATAGAGAAAAGCCAATGGGAGATTTTTAGTGGCAGCATTTGTGTCATTCCAGAGCCCTGGCTGTTAGATTTTCATCACTATGCCAGATGTGAGACAAGGGTGAAGTGTGAGCAGGGATAAGGGAACCGATGAGTGAGGGAACCCAGGGGAGAGGTCTGGAATCTTCCAGGTCCTTCTAGCTGCTGGGACAGTGGATCTCAGAACACAAAGGAGTATCGGGCTGCAGAGGCTACCATGTGCTTTCTGCCCCTTTCCTCCCTCCCTCCTTTTCTCAATGTCATGACCAGCGTTGACTCAACAGGGGAACAGCCCCTCCACAGATGTTCCCAGGCAGGGCCCTGGCTCTGTACCTGGTTTCCTACCTACCTGTGGTTTGGCCACAGCAGTCTCTGAAAGCTGCTTTCTCTCTGGGCTCTGGATTTCACGTGAAGGCAGGAATAATGGTTCTGCAAGGGCCCACCAGGAATACGGAAACATAACCATCCGGCACTGATCTGATTGGAGTACAGGGAGCCACAGCCTGCCTGGGTAAATTCTGAAATTCCTCCTGCACGATCTTGCCTGTAGTGAGATTAATAACAGTTTTCATGGATATTGAACAGGGGATTCTAATACCCGCTGAGGGAGGCTAGAGCGGATGACCTCTAATAGCTCTGTGACTCCTGGGATTCGGTGAACTTGAGATACCTATTATCACTAATATGCTGTAATTTATAATAATGTTTTCAATGATGCATACCATTAATAATAATGACTTTTATCACTCTGCCTTTTCCAACCTGATGTGTGATCTATATAACTAAGTGGTAACTCCTCAGGCGTACTTACTGAAGTTGACGCTTACCATCGATACTTTACAGGAAAGGAAACTCAGGCCAAGAAATAGGCTCTGAACCCAGCTCCTCCCACTGGATGGCCCCTCCCCGCCAGGAGCAACTGCACCTGCCTTGGGCTACTCAGGACCCTCCAGTTCTTTGCAACTTCCCCTCCTGCCCTCCTCCAGGCCTGCTTTGTTGTCTCATCCCCCCTCCCACCCACCTCAGAAGCTCCTGGGCAGCTAGAATTGTCTCCTTCTGTCCCTGCTTGTCCACTACAGGATTCCAGTCCTGGCTGGGCCCGTCTGACCCAAAGCCAGTCACTTCGCCATGCTGGTCCCTTTGGAGATTAAAATCTAGTGAATTCTTCCAGCCAGAGGCGCCACATGGGCTTCTGGCCAATCCATCCACCCATCTGTCTCCTCCCGGATAGTGGGTTCTTCAGAGCTATAGGTTATCTTAAAACGAGTGAAAACAGGCCATCTTTGTAAAACCAGAGATCTAGAAACCAGCTAATGTCCCTGCCCCTCGGAAGTGTGTGAGGCCCTCCAGTGCATGCCCAGTGTCCTTCACTTTTATTTTGATTTCTCTCGATACCGGGCACAGTGCAGGGCACACAGTAGGTCAGCAAATGCATGCTGAAAACATACAGCAATGATTTCTCCACTCTCTCACTTTCTCTGCTGGACTGTTTTCTCAAATTCAAGGTTTATATACCAGGACTCAGGCCTTTGACCTGAAACCCAGCAAGCTCTGCATTTCTAATGGTCTGTGCAGTTCTGTTAGTAACTTCAGTGTAAATCAATTTATTGAGTGTTTACCCAGCTCTGCCACTCCTAGCTGTGTGACCTTGGGCAAGTTATTTAACCCCTCTCTACCTTAGCTTCCCCAGTGGGGATGATAATGATACCCACTTGATTGAATTGTTTTGATGATAAAGTGAAATGATCTATAGCAAGCTCTTAGAATAGTGCATGGCACATAGGAAACTCAATGAACAGCTGTTATCAATTAAATTTTGCAGTTCAACATCCACTCGGAAAATGCCAACCTTGTGTCAACCTAATGAAGGGATAAGAACTTTCTCATAATTAGTCAGGGTAGGTAAGGCAACGAGGCCATCCTTGGTAGACAGGCAGAATCATATCCTTGAGAGATTCCCCAAAAGAATGTGTGGGAAAAAGTATGACAGAGAACCCAGGAGGGGAACCTTCAAGATCACTGGATGTAAATGAGGGCTTAATTCTCTTCTTCTCGGTAATATTCCTTCTCAAATGGTGAGCAAGATACTTGCTTGTTACCAGGACATGCCAAGTCAGTGACTGAGGGGACAGGTGTGGGGCTCTGAGGTTTTGTCTCATGAGAAAGTGGGAATGGTCTCAGGAAGGTCAGCTGACAGAGGTAACCACGGTTTGGGGAACAGGGGACATCTGGAGATAGCACTGGCCGTTCAAAGGAAAGAAAACTCACCCTTGCAAAACATATAAATGCTGGAGTCCTTGCTGGGTGTGCCAGGGAGCACCAATGAACACATGTTACAGAGGAGGTGGCAGAAGAAGAGGGGGTATGACAATCATCACCTAAGCAGATGGGCAGCCCGGACGGAGGGGCCCAGGGCTGTGGGAGGCTGGTCAGTAGGCTGACTGGCTGTGGACCAGATGGGCTTGGGGATCCCATGGAGATGGGTGTAATGCCAGATTCACCCCCTCATCAGTAGGGAACCAAGTGGGTAACTGTGGGAGACACTGACATCTCTGAAAGGGGCTGGATAGTGAGATCTTCCTTGCTGCAGCCCCAGAGAGACTCCAGCACAAAATGGTGGAGAGAATGCTGGCTCTGAGTCACTTGGGCTACATTTGACTGTTGGCTAAAGGGATCAGATCAGTTATCCCAACAAAAACAAGAAAATAACCAGACAAGAGCCTGCAATCTGGGCCCATTTCCCCGGAGTTGGCGAGCAGAAGAAAGATGCCAAACGTCCCAAATGCGGACATGGCTGTTGCACCTGTGGGAAGATGCTAAATGGCCAGGATGGGGACCACAGGATAGCTGCAGAGGTAAAGCTCAGCTCCCCTCCTTGGTCTGTTGGGAAGCATATCAATTTCCCCCTGCCAGAGGCTGCAGGGAAGGGAAGCCTGCGAGCCTGTAAACATTCACTGGCTGTGAGTTGGGGGACCTGGAATAAGATAATGCAATAAGCTGAGAAAATAAGATCTTTGGCTTAAAGGCTGAAAGCACAAGTAGATATTTTTAAACGGAGAAGGGGGCAGCGTTCCTCTGAGATGTTTGCAGAGCAACCTGGATGGGTCTGATTCTATTACGCAAAAGTAGAAGCCTCAGGTGTTTACCTGTGAGAAGCCTTCTTGTCACAACGAACTTTTCCTGCTGCCAACTGCATCACACAGAACGTTGCTGGGTTTGGGATCTGGGTGTGCTGTATAAAATTGTGTGTTCAGGTTTTGACTGCTGCCTGCCAACAGTCTTTTTTTTTGAATAAGTGTGTCTAATTTACCAGCAGCCGTTTGCAAACCCCCATGGCTGCAAGAACAGAGGAAACCCCACCCAGTTTGCTGAAGCCCTGAGACCTTTACTGCAGACACACTGAGAACAGAGAACAGAAGACACGGAAGTACTCAGGCTGTACTTATGAAAAGTCTATACCCACAGACTCTGGGAGAAAAGTTACTACCCATTTGGGAAGGGGGACATCTGAGACAGTGACCTTCCTCTTACCTGGTTAGAAACGATATCCCTTATAAAAAAAAAAAAAGCGAGTCTAAGTTATTTTGGAATTTCAATGCTGTAATCATGACAAAATGAAAAAAATCTACTTTGAGGGGAATCTGAGGGATGTGTCATTATAAAGAACTTGGGGAGAGGGGGTCGAACACTTGCCAGAAACTCAGTAATTCAGCCAGGCTCAGAGTGTATCAGCTACCTCTCTTCTGTGAGAGATCAGAGAGCTAAAGGCTTCTCTCTGTCAGGAAAGAGGATCTGGGTAGGCAAGCATCTCTCCTGATAGGGACAAAAGTTTTGAATTAGGAAGAGGCGAGAAGATGGGTTTGGGCATTAGAGTGAGCTGGTGTGAGGTTTTCTGTCTTAAGGGTACAAAGTTATAGGTTTTCAGGGCAGAGGGGGCCAGATGAGGCTGGAGGTTGGAAAGCTATTAAACAAGGGACCTCTAGCGGTCACCAGGCCAGGAGAAGGGATGATCAGGGGAATTTTCCTGGGATGGGAATGTGTTACAAGCCAAAAAAAGGGCCAGAAAGGCTCGTGCAGGGTCAGAAGAAACCACTTAACCAAGGGGCCCTTGCCTGGAGTCAACACTCTGAGAATTTTAGCAGACCTTTGGGCCAAACCCAGGGTTTCCAGATCAGGCTATAAATTTGAGTACTTCAGTCACTGTAAAATATAGTCTGTAACGAATGAGTTGAAGAGAGGAAGAAAGGATAGGGGAGGCCGTGTGATGTCACGTGAAGAGCTAAGGCTTGCAGCCATGTGTGACCTTGGGCAAGTCACTTAACCCCTCCGAACCTCAGCTCCTTCATTTGTAAAACTGGCATAATAATAGTTACCTTGAGAGGCTGAAGTGAGGATTCAGCGAGACATGCGCGTGAAGCAGCAACACAGGACCTGGAACCATTAGCTTCCTTCCCCATCCAGAAGCTGTGCTTGCAAGTCAGTGGTTGTGTGTGTAGAGCTGCACTGCACCAGCCCCATGCGGCTCTCAAGCACTTTAAAGGCAGCTAGTCTGAACTGAGATATGCCATGTGAAACACACATCAGATTCCCAACACTTTGCACAAAAAAAAAGAGTAAAATATCTTATTAATCATTTTATAGTGATTATACATTGAAATGAAAATATTTTTATATATTGGGTTAAATAAACTATATTGTTAAATTAATTTCACCTGTTTCTTTATACTTGATTTAATGGGCTACTAGAAAATTTCAAATTACAGTGAGGTTCACACTTTATTCCTCTGGGACAGTGCTGACCTAGACACTAGAGGAAGATAGGGTCAGGAAGCTGTGTTCCAGAAGCTCATTTGTTTCTCTACCGTGGGTCTGTGCTTTAGTTTGTTGTCCTGGTTCCCCGGTAAAAGAACCTTTTGAAAAAATGCCACCTTGGGCTCAAAGCGGGCAGAAGGTACTCGGGCTCCCCTAGTGGCTACGTGCGGTAGTGGCCATCCAGGGAAAAGGAGGCAGGGCTGAAAGGCGACGGGATGGAGGGATCAGGTTGTAGCCGGGGATGGACTATTCCTTCTCAGCCTGGAGCTTAATTCCAGACCCTCTACTGACCTTTACTCCAGGAGGCCGGCCCCATTCTCTCTTATTTCAGAAGGCTCCCATCTTATACGTGAACTTGGCAGGAAGCAGGCTCTCACTAGGCGGTAGCAAACACAGGTGTAAGGGAAGATGCCACCTCAAAGCCACCTTCAGAAAACCACAGCGTTTCCAGAGAAATAAACAACAGACATTCACCGACACAGGAATGTTCTTTTTTCGCTCTCTCCCAAGAAGTGTGATCCGTTGTTGTTTTTAAAACTGTACATTTTACTGTACATTTTTTTTTAGCAAAAGAGAAGATTGGCATTTGTATTCTGCCCACAGGGATGTCACTTTCCAAAACTCCAAGTCAGAAACCTGACAAACACAAGCGTGAGTACATACCATGTCACGACAGAGCTCGTAGCCGCTGATGAGGACAGAGGGTTGATTCCCCCCCTTCCGATGTCCACCACTTTCCCTCTGGGCATCTGAACCCAAAGGCAAAAAGAGAGGTGGTATTTGGGGTCACTTCCTCAATGGCTACATTTAGAAAGGCTTAGTGAGAAAGTGCAGAGGGAAAAAAGAGTGGAGGAAAACAGGTCCGAGAAAGAGGGAGGATGGGAGAAAGCATGTGCTCTGGCACCGGGGCTGAAAGTCAGCTTGTGGTCTCAGGAAGAGACTGGCCTGGCCTGTTAATGGCCTGGTCTGTTTAATGTCCTGGTCAGGACCAGAAAGGGACTGGGGGAGGCAGAGAGGCACCAGAAGAAAAAGAATGAAGACAGGAGAGTAGAGGGAAGATGAGGAGAGAAAGGAGGACAGGGAGGAAGGACGAAGGCATGGGATTTGGAGGCTCCTGGGAAGAGCCAGAAGGCAGTCCTGCATAGACAGCTCCCCGCCCTCTCGCTGTGTGTTCTGGGCGAGGTTGGGGGCCACCAGCTCAGCTCCAGGTCTGAGCCCATTAGAACGTTTCAGCCCCAAATGGACTCACCTGTATGCTTCGTAGGCTGTGTAGTGAGCAAGTGGCAGAAGGAGGGAGAACAAGAGACAGAAGCTAGAGATCTATGGCAGATGCTCGGGAGAGGGAAGAATGAGGTGGAGAGAGGTAGTGCGTTGACAATGAGGAGAGACCTGGAACAGACAGGGACCAGGAGAGACAGAGATGTGGGGAAAGACCTTCAGATGCTTCCAAAGCCTTTTCTCCCCCGCCACGTCTCGTCTGCCCCCTCTGGCCACCATCTGGGAACGTAGGGGTCAATTCCTAGATGGAAAGGAGCCCGTGTGTCCCTCCCATTGCCATCCTGACATTTCCATGACGGACCCTCCTCATGGAAGGCATCCCCCGTGTCCCCATGTCCCACCCTGAGCCACCTTCTTCAGGAACAAACAAGGGACAGACTTTGGACATAGAAACACCCTAGCTACAGTGAAGACAGGGTAATGGACTTCAAGCACCACCCCAGGAGGTAAGTGGCCTTGGGCCCTGCCCTGACTTGGTCACTAATGCACTATGTGACCTTGGGCAAGTCCTTTAGACCCTTGGGGGACGGGAAGAGAGGGTTAAGGATGAGATGATCGCAAACACTTCTTCAAGCTTCAGAACCCTACAATTCATTTAGTCATGAAGGTCCTTAGTCCTTCGAGCTGGAAGGGAATTGGAGACTTCGTATGATCGCATTCGTTTACGAATTAGGAGCCCGAGGTCCAAAGAGAGAAAGGGTCTTGCCCACTGTGTTTAGCTGGTTGTTCGGTGGTGGCTCTGGAACCCAAACTCAGAGCTTTGGACCCCGTGTCCAGTGCTCCTCTGCCACCCCACTCTGCTCTCCTTAATTAAGAGAAGCCCTCTTGCCCCCCCACCATGTCCATGGGGACTCCCTGTGCCAGCTTCCCCCCAAAGAGGCAAAAATCCCAAAGCAACTCCAAAAGTTAACATCCCTTATGTCCTTGTGTCTCATAAAAACCCTTCTCCCTCTCCCGCACGTAGAGTCCCGGAAGTTACCCTTCTAGTTTAAGCTGATGTGATGGGTGTTTGAGAAGCAAAGGAAGCTGAGCCAGGGATGGGGGAGGTCACTTATCCCTCCCAAGTGTGGGGACTCTTGGGAATAATGAGGCGTCTGGGCAGGGGACTCCAGTCTTCCCCCAAACAAATGTGCAGCCCAAATCATTCCCTGCTCTTCTCAATTGGCAATGATCGCCCACCGCCAGGGCTGCTTTCGTGTGTAGAGTAAACTCTCCGTTATCCGTGTCACTGAAGAGAAGGAGTCGGGGAAGTGGAAGAAATAAATTAAGAAATAAAAACAACACCGGAACCATCAGCAATGCAAAGCCGCTTGCTTATAGGCTACATTTGTGATTAGAAAGGCAGGAGCCCCGCCTTTCCAAACACTCAGGGCTTAGTCTGACATTTGAGCCATCGAGCCTGCTTTCCCTGAGCACAGCCTGATGGGCGGTGGGGGACGGGCCTGGGAAGGTGGTGTGTGTGGTGTGGTGGGGAGGGGAGGCGGTTGACAGGGAGACAAAACTGTCCCTGGATGTAAACATCACCATGGAAACGCCACAAAGACTTGTGGGTAAAGATGCTTTCCTCTTCTCTCACCCTGACAGGGTGGGAGGGAGGATGCCCACCCGCCCACCCAGGCCTACACCGTGCTCTCCATCACCCACTCGGAGCTGCCAAAAGTTCCCCGGGCCCCCGCCAGGTCACTCTCCTCAAAGGGCAAGAGCATGCCGTTGACAGAGAGACTGCGTTTTGTCCAGATGTTCGAGACCCTCCGAGGGGGGCTGTAGCCACCAGGGGCGACCCCTCCCGCAGCCGCAGCTGCAAAGTCCCCCATGTCGAAGGAGTGGCTGCGTTTGGCCTTGCCCTCCAGGGGCAAAGGGAGCAGGCTCCTGGCCCGGGCCGCAGGCGGCCCCAGCAGTGGCTCTCGGTCCGAGGGGTGGCCCCTGGCCGATGTCCCAGACCCTCTCCCGCCTGGAGTCCTGGAGTCCAGCAGCTCCTCCTTTCTCTGACTTTTGAGGTCCAAGGAGGCGAAGGCCCCCATCAGGCGATCAAGGTTGGGCTTGGGGCGGGGGGCGGGGGGTGGGAGCCTCCAGGGGCCCCGTCCCAGCCCTGCAGCCTCCCCGAAGCCCAGGGAACTGGAGGAAGAGGAGTCGCTGCCTCGGGCCAGGCCAGCGCTGAAGTCCATGAGCTCGTGGCCCACCACCACCTTGGGTGGCCCAGGTGCGGGGGCCCCGCTGGGTGCGCTGCCCAGCGCGGGGGGCTGGGCCCCATTGGTCTGCGAGTGCATGTTGCTGACGGTGGCCGCCGGCTTCCCGGCGCCCTCCTGGTTGCAGACCTTGTAGCGCACCATGAGGATGACGATGAAGACCAGCAGCGTGGCCACGATGATGCCACCGATGACGAGGATCATGGTGCCGCCCAGGATCTGGCTGTGCATGGACTGGCACTGTGGGTAGTCGGCCTTGGTGAAGAACTGGGCACAGCCCACGATGTTGGTGGCCGTGAGCGTGGTAGCCGTGTCATCCCACATGGCCAGCACGCACAGGTCGTAGCCAGTCCCTGACACCAGGTTGTTGACCACGAAGGCCTTGTTGGAGGCTGGGATCATCCTGTGGGGGGTGGGTGGGCAGAGAGGGGGAGGGATGGTGAGGGACAGTAGGGTGACGGGGGGACAGAGGAGAAGTAGAAAAAAGAGAGAGGGTGACAGAGACAGGAGAGATGGAGAGGGAGAGGGAGCCACAGACGCAAGGACACAGAATGAGGCAGAGCAGAAGAGGGTGACAGGTGGAGAGACAGGAAAAGGGAGAGACGGGGAGACAGAGGGGAGGGGGAGGAGGGGGACCCAGGTGAGAGAACAGAGACAGGTTGGGGTGGAAAGGGAAACGAGAGAGAAAGATTCCGGGGTGGAGGGTGGAAGTGCCAGAAGCAGGTACACAGAGAAAGACACCGGCGATCAGTTGCAGGGAACAACCCAGAAGATGTGGAAATAAAAGAAGGGAATGAGATGGGGGATAGTTGATGGTAGAGACAGTGGAAATTGGTTAGCGATGGAGGTTCAGGGAAGAAAGGGGAGAGATTCAGCAGAGAGGAGAGAGGAAGCACACGGGGAGGGGCAGAGGGAGGGACAGAAGAGACAGAGATTAAAGGTGTGAAGAAGCAAAAACTGAACAAAAGGGACTCCCCACTTCCCCACTTCTGCCTTGTCTGCTGCAAATGGTCCCTGGGTCTCTGGACAGTGGGGTTGAGAGTAAGCCTGGCCCTGGCCCCTCAGCACCCTCCCAGAGGCCGGGTCCACCCCTTGTCTGTCCTGCGAGATTCCTCAGCACTGACAGCCTTGTTCTGAGCCTGGAGCTGTACTGAGTCACAGACAAGGTCCTGCCCTCAGGGACCAACTCCATCCTCATCTCCACATGGCTTTCTCGTGCCTCGGGAGGGAGAACACTCGCTGGTGCAGACTGGGGTCTAAGCAGAAGAAAACTGGAGGTGGAAAGAGGGGGTGTTGCGTGGAGGGGAAGGGCACGGTGCAATGCTGAAGAATGGTGGGCAACTGTTTCTCAGAAGGAGGGGCCGGGTCCTCCATCACTGCCAATAGCAGGCCAGGTGCATCCAAAGACACCTGGGAAAGGGTATCACTGGTTGGGGAGGCCTTGACTGGTCTCTCACCTTAAGGGAGGGTCTGAGGGGGCAGCAGTCTCCCCTCACTGGGGCCCATCCACCATAGCCTGGGCCCCTTCTGCCTGGACCTTCAGGAAGCGTGGATACAAACTGTGACCTCTAAGGCCTTTGTGCAAGTATCATGCCTTCTGGTGGGGGTCCCTAGAAATGACACCTGTCTCACCCCATAAACACTCCTGCAGAAATACCTCGGCCTGAAGGTGGCACATCTCTCTCTGCAGCCTTCCCCACCTCCCTCCACTCTCAAAGAGCCCTCCGTTTTCCTGTCCCCTACTAATCCAGGGCTCCAACTATACTTGCCGATCCCTCACACCTAGAGCCAGGCAGCTTAATTGAGATCTCAAATATGAAATACTGGAGCCTGAACACTTCCACCTGGGAACCGCGCACGGAGGCTGGGACTGACAGGCAGGTATTGACAACCCGTCAGTGGGCAGCCCTGGAGGCTGCTGCCTCCCTGCTCACTCTTGGCCCACACAGCTGCTGGGGAAGCCACATGGAAGAAATTGAGTACTCTGCCCCCATCCCCATCCCCAACCCATAGCTACAGTGCATGGGGCAGAAGAGGCGGGTGGAGGAGGTTGGAGCCCAGATCCAGCATGCGTCCTGCAAGCCAGACCTTTAGGTCTATCTGTCTCACCTGGGCATCATGGTAATGCTGTGTCCTCATGTCACAAAGGAGGAATGGCCAAGGCTCAGAGAGGCTGAGTGATTTGCCTCAGGTCACACAGCTGGGACTGCCAAGATGAAGCAGTTGGGGCTTTAACACTAGCTTCTAGATCCACAGTCTGGTCTTATGCTTTTCCACAAACTCGGACGTTTTTCTTCATCTCAGTGAAAACTGCAGGCCCCGCCCCGGGCCTGTGGCAGGTCAGCCACCCCCTTCCCTGGAGAATATTCAGAGCCCACTGAGGCTCAGTTCTGCTGGGCCAACTGCTGTGCAGAGCCCAGGGCTACATGGGCCCACTTCCTCCCCCCTCAGGGAAGTGATGTGAGTTGGAGGGGCAGGAGCTGTGCACACCCAGAACGGTGACAATAGTAGAGCAAACACTTAATGGCAAGTGTGTGCCAGGCTCTATTTTTGGTGTCCTACTTCTATCAACTCACTTAGCCCTACGGCAACTCTCTGAAGCAGCCACTGTCGTGACCCTTGTTCTGCAGAGGTATTAAGCAGATGTAACATGGCAGAGCCGGCATTCAATCCCAGGCAGTCTGGCTCCCGTCCACTCTGACCCACCTTGTTCCGCCACCTCTCTGGGTCGCGAGCGATGGAAGAGCATATCCATGGAGGAGGGGATGGGCTGGCTGCTTTATTGAACACTTGGTATGTGACAAGGGTTTCCACATTCAATATTGCATTTAAACTTCACCACAATTCCAGGACACAGGAGATGGACTCCGAGCCCAGAAATCATCTCAGTGTTTAGCCATCTTATCCTGGGAAGCAGGCCCCACTACTACTACTACTTCTAACAGTTTAACACTAGCAAACAAATCTACAGCTGATTTCTACAGCTGATAACAGAGGTTTAAGAAGAAATCACACGGGAGCATACTGGTTATTCTGCTATTGGCTCTCAGGTCTGTCTTCCCTTTCACCTGCCCTCCCATGGACAACAAGGAACTACATTTCCCAGGCTCCCTTGCCTGTTCCCAGGCTCCTTTGCCTCCCAGATAGAGCTGGCCACTGGAGACCCCAGAGGAAGACTGGAGGGTGGGAGGAGGGGAGAAGCCAGGTATTTCTACCTTTTTCTGCTTTAAGTGGTGTCTCCCTCTCAGCTCCTGAGCCTCCTCTGTGATCCCAGCTCCAGGGGCTCTACCTCCTGCCAGAGAGACCTGGATCTTAGGCTCTGATGAAACCATCTTCTCCATTACCTCCATCCTTGGGCGGGGTGGGTGGTGGCAGTGGCTTCCTGCTGTAGCTAATCTCTGTGATGCTGACCCCTCAACAATCCCATCACCTGTAACCCAACCCCAGAACTGCATTCCCTCTTCTATCTAGCGTGTTCTTTGTTTTATTTTCTCCTTACAGAATCCTAGGTGACACAAGGACATATAATTTACACAAGAAGGAAAAACTTATTTTTTCCTTGCACTTTGGGCAAAAACTATCATTACTTGACGTCAGCAGTAGCACATCTTATCTAGTAGAACCCCAGCTGGAGGACGCACTTTGCCACCTTCTCAGAATCATTCATCACTCCCCAAATCTACCACCTGACGCCTTTGCGTAGAGCAGCCCCTCGTCCTAGAAACCACTTATCTTTCTCCACATGGTGACCTCATCCTTCGAGGCCTGACTCAACGTCACCTCTGACCCAACCTCTGCTCTCTGCTCCCACAGCCCCCCTGCCTTCCTCTGCTAGAGGCCCTTCTCAGTGGATGCCTGTGTCTCCCCGGAAGAAATGGGCTGTGTCTTCACCTTTGTATCTCTGTTGCCAGTCATCATATCTGGCCTTGCGTCACTGCTGAGTAAATATTTACCCTATAGTTGAGCAGTGAATGAAAGACTGCTTTGTTAAATACTAAGGCCTGTACAAATGTCAGGGATTCTTAGTTAAATATGACAGCTGGTGACCCTTAGACACTGCCTGGTCCTGAGGATGTCTCGGGAGAGGCGTTTCTACATCTTTGAAGTACACCCCTGACGATCTTGATGGACTTGCATGTAGATATGTGGTGGGGTGTGTGAGTGCAGATGAATGTGTGTGCATGTGTGAGAAACGATGTGTGGGGGGCATGTCTATCATTTGAGAGCCGGCTGCATGGGTATTTGTGAACGTGTGTGTGTGTGTGTGTGTGTGTGTGTGTGTATAGGCGTTCACTTATATATAGTACACAAAGGTTCTAGTTCCAGACAATGTTGGTCACTGCTTTGTCCCTCTTCCACCCAGCCCCCCAGAGGCTCCACATGTCCCCTAACACTTCTGAGGGGACATCCCATGTAACCTCTCCCAGAGACACTTGCAGACCAAGTTTGCTCTTTCCTAACTGCTGCCATTAAAGCTACTATTTGGGGCATCTGGGAACGGAGATGGGAGAGGTTCTTAGAGTCTCCCCCTGAGCCTCAGGGCAAAGCCTATGAGCTGACCACCAAAGTCTACTGTCCCCCTTTCGTGGGCTCAGTCCAGACCACATTCCCCGGCCAACTGTGCACTTAGTGGTGTCCAGGTGGCAAGTTCTGGCCAATGGAATATGGTGGCAGCAGTGTGTGTACCTCTGCGCCAGGCCTTACAAGAGGGGGAATACTTGCCCAACTCTCCTTCCACTCTGCTGGCTGGACCCTGGGTGCAGTGACCAGCCTTGGCCAGGCAGATGACAACAAGGCCCACCCGAGGGATGCTGGAGTCTCCACACGAGGAAGGCCTCCTGATGAAGCCGGTAAACCGCCCTGGACTCTCAGGAGAGCGAGAAATCAAATTCTGCCGTGTTTGAGCCTTTATGCATTTGCATCCATTTGCTGTAGTAGTTGGCCTCTCCTAGCTAATCCAGGCCCCTGCAGATACGATGAGGTGAACTTGAGGAGTCTGTTATGTGTAGGCGTGACAGAGAAAAAGAGGGCGTGAGTGTGTGTGTGGGTGACTGAAGAGGTGCGTGTGTCTTTGTGTAAGAGGGGGAAGTCGGTGCTGGTGTCTACACAAGAAATGCGATTCTTGCCTTCCTGGACTTGTCAGCAAACGCCACCTCTTTTACCTCCAGCCTCCATCCCCCTCAGCTCCCAGCATCACCACTTTTAGGTGCTCTCCTCCTCCCCTCCCCCATCGATGAGGCACCGGCTGCCTGCTGAGCCCCAGCACTAATTTGGAGACACCATGTCAAGCTGCCCTCACTCCACTTCCCTGGCTCTGCACCCTCATTACTGGCTCTTCACAGAATCACCAGCCTGCCAACCTCTCTGGCCGGCCATGACATCTCAGGGCACATGAAAGGGACTCATTAAACCAAGGCAAGCATCCTGGCTCCCCAGCCTCTCCCTCTAGCTGCCAGCCCCAAAGGGGACTGTTTGCTTTCCTGCACAACTGCAAGGGAGCAGAGGAGACATGGCTGGTTCTATCTAGCGTACGATTCATTGAGTACGTACTATAAGCCTGGCACTTGACAGGCTGGGTCTCTGATTCTGCACACTGACTCTGTGAGGTAGGAATAGTTATCCCCACACTACAGATGAAGAAACTGAGGCTCAGGCAGATCGGTCACCTGCTCAAGGTCACAAGCTGGAAGGCGGCTGAGCCAGCGTTGTTAGCCAGGGCTGCCAGGCCACCAAGCATGGTCTTCCCTATACTGTATTACCGTGAACTGAATTGAGCAGAATCAGATGGTAGCAGGAAGCAAGTCTTAGAGTCAGGGTAACTATCTGACAGCAATTAAAAACCAAAAACAGAAACATGTATTACTACAAAGGCAGCTAACATTTATTGAACACACTATATGTCAAGCAGTGTTCTGAGTACTCTACCTGTATTAACTAATTTAATCCTCACAGCAACTCTATGAGGGAGGTACTATTATTATCCCCATTTTACAGAAGAAGAAATCAAGGCTCAGAGAAGTTAAGTGATTTGCCCAAGGTCTCATGGAGAGAATGTTTGTGCCTAGCCAAGATTTGAAGCCAGCACTGTCACATTATTTCAATAAATGCTCTTGATAACCCTGGGAAGTACCTTTCGGTACTTCCCCATTTGAGAGACAGGTATGAACTGAATTACCCCCTATAGCTAATTAGGGGTAGAGATGAGAGTCTCATGAGGGTTGTTTTGCTACTTCTGAATGCTCATGGGAAGACTGAAGGAAGTGAGGGAGCTATGTGGATGTCTGTGGGCAGTGTTCCCACAGAGGGAGCTGCCAGTGCAATGGCCCTGAGGCAGGAGCCATGAGGAGGCCGGTGTGACAGAAAAAGAGTGAGGGAAAGGGAGAGTGGTAGCAAATGAGGTCACCAAGGTAGTAGCCAGGAGCCAGGTTCTAGAGGCCTTGCAAACGCATTGTGTCTTGTGTGCCAGCGCTGAGGATTTGCTGGGTGCCAGTTTTGAGAAGGATTCTGAGGCTGTGCTCAGACTCAGTGGGACTCAGTGCTATGGGTCTGGAAGAATCTGTTTTATATTTGTTGCTTCTCGTCTCAGGATCAGAGAGCCATTAGAGAGGAGCACTGGAAATACCGGTACAAGTGGTAGAAGCCCCTCTTCTGGTTTCGGTGCCGGACGCTGGCCTTCCCTGAATGCACGGCCCTGAGTGATAACAGGGGAAGGCGCAGGGCTGCTCTTTAGAGCAGGATTACCATAGAGCTGGCGTGACTCAGTGAGGGCTCCGAGAATCAGGAGCCTCTCGTTAACTTCTGAGACAGGCCAGGGGCCGGGGGCCAGGCTCTGTCGCTGCCCCACTGCCTGTGCCCCTGCTGAGAACATGGGGCTCCCCTGGCTGCCCTGAGACACTCTGTCTTATTGGCAATGGCTTTGCCCCATCAGCAAGTAAAGGAGGCACATTCAACATGACTGAGATTCTGAGGCGGGGAACCCCAATATCCATTCCCACAGCCCTCAGAACAGCAGGCAGGTGGGGATCAAAACTCTTGGTTGCGTTGGCCTCTGGATGAACTCTCTTGCTCCCCTCCCCCCACCTCTCCTCTACAAGCAGCCAGAGGGATCCTGTTAAAACCCAGATCAGACCAAGTCCTTCCTCTGCTCAATGCCCCCAGTGAGGCCTGTCCCACGTAGTCAAAGTCCTGACGTGGTCCCCAGACCCCTTGTGACCTGACTCTCACCCCTCCGAGTTCCTCTCCTCCTACTTACCCTGCTCACTCTGCACCAGTCACCTGGCCTCCCTGCTGTTCCTCAGGGTGTTGCCAAGGGTGCTCCTGCCACAGGGCCTTTGCACTGCCTGTTACCCTTGCCTGGATGCTCTTTCTCCAGATGTCCATATGCTCTCTGCCTCACCTCTTTCAATTCTGCTCCAACGTCACCTCCTCTGACTGTCCCGTTTAACACTGAGGGCTTCCCCCATCTTTACCTTGAGCCCCCAGCCCCTTAGTCTGCTCCATCTTTTCCCATTACACTTTTATTGCCTGACAGACACTAACATTTGCTTATTTACTAGGCCTCCTGTTAATTCTCTCTCTCTCTCCTTCCACTCCTAAGAGCAGGCTTTTTTGTCTGCTTTGTTCCCGGATGTTTCCCCAGCCTCTAGAACAACACTCGGCACATAGTAGGCCCTCAACAACATTCTGTGGGGCAGGTGAATGAAATGAATGTTCCGTACCGGCACTGTCCAATACAGTAGCCATATGTGGCCTTTTAAACTGAACTTCAAACTAATTAAATTTAAATGAAATTAAAAACTCAGTTCCTCAGTCACGTTAGGCACACTTCAAGGGCTCAGTAGTCACATGTGGCCAGCGGCTGCCACACTGGACAGCACAGCTCGGGGGCAGCCCACCGTCTCCGAGTTCTACTGGCCAGGGCTCTTGTTATGCCCTCTGGCAGGTGGTAGGAATCCTGCCATCTCCTATGTGAGTCCTGGCGCCCCAAACAGATGGGCCAGGCCAGGGAGGCTTGTCCAGCTCCAGGACAGCTCCCGCACCAGGACAATTGGTCTTGAAGGCTTCAGTCCGGGCCTCTGCACTCTCTGTCTCCCCAGGCGTTCTCTCCATGACGCTGGATAGCTTCATCCCTTCTTTTTGGTTCTTCCAGCTTCTCTCGACTCCTGGGGCCTCCAAGTTCAGTGGGGTCTCTCTGGGGCTCCCCCAGGCCTGACTCAAGCTCGTCTGCCCCCCAGGAGTGCTCTGACTCTCCACCTCCCACTCAGCCTGTGGTCCAGCCCCTTCCCAAGACTCTGTCCTGTGGCAGTACCACCTCCCTTTACCCACGGTCCACAGGCTGGGCCAGCCCTGGGCCAAGTGGAGCCTTTGGGCCCCTCTGGTCCTCCATGGCTATACCCTGTTCCTGCTTTTCCACTTCACATCTACTAGTTACCCTTGTACTTCTGTTGTGTAAGTCTCTATTAAGAAAACTCCCTGATAAATCCAGTCACCATGATGAATGTCACCCCTCTCAGGAACAGTGACCATTAGAAAGAGAGGCGGCAGAGGGCAGTGGTGAGGAGCACAGAGTCTCGAGCTAGACTGCTGGGGTCAAACGCTGGTTCTGCCTCTTCCTAGCAGTAATCACTTACTGTGGGCCATTCCTTTACCTATCTGTGCCGTAGTTTCCTAGAAATATCCTATTTCTGGAAAAAATGGGGCATTTATAATCTCTGCTCTATAGGGTTATTATGAGGTTTGAATGAGTCGTGACTCATAAGGAACCCGGGTCAGTGTCTGGCCCACAGTAAACTCCACTGGAGGGTTTGTTATATAAAGGGGGGGTGATGATGAACTAAAAGTAATGTATCTCTGATAGTGGAAATCCAGGCCTCGAGGGTTTGTGGCCGGCAAATCTCAGGCAAGCTAGACCCTGGGAGATGTGTGCAGCTCCTGGATCCTGGCTGGGCTGATAGGAGACATCGTGGCTTCGACATTCACAGCAGCAGGACATGTTCCCCCCTGCGTGTGGCTCCAAAAGTCTTTTTCAGAAGAAATGTGGTGACAATGTTAGTCCAGCCCTGGCTGAGTGAATGAAGGGATTACTGGAAATTCAACCAAAGCGAGCCAAGCCCCAGCAGGCTGCCTCTTCACTCATCGCCCCAGAGTAAGTTCCATCCTGTTCCATGGTGCTCCTTCACCAATGGGATAAAGCCGGGAGTGAGAGTGCGAGCCTGGGACTGGACCACCAGGGTTCAAAGCCCAGTGCCGTCGCTTACCGGCTGTGTGACCTTGGGCAAGCCACTTAACCTCTCTGTAATGGGGGAAAGATGATAGGGCCTCCCTCACAGAGTTGCTCTGAGGACGAAATGAGTCAGTGCCTGTAATTTAAACCATGCCTGGTCCATCGCGAGCTTAGCATATGTAGTGATTCTGACTGAGGGAGTCATCTGGCCCCAACAAGGATGGAGATGAATCCCACAGCATGAGGTTAGATTAAATATGGGCTAGTGAGGCAGGTACACAGCCCAGCTCAGGGGCCAGCCAGCTGGGCCCTGGCGGTCTGTCTCTTCTGCTGGCCTCAGCCTGCCCTCCAGCCTAGCACTTCTCTGGCTGACCCACCAAGATGATGCCGGCTCTTTCTAGTTCCCCCTGTGCCATCTCCACTCACAGACCACAGGAAAGCCGGGTTGAGGGGGCCCATCGACCCCCTGGCTGTCAGCGCTCCACTCACACACTTCCAGGGACACGCCAGGCAGCCCCCCATCCCCCAGCTTCGCGCATCTCTGAGCTGCTCAGAATCCCTGCTCACGTTGCTATGGTCTGACGGCTGCTGCTTGGTCCCACCGGCCCCAACTCAACCCCACAGAGACACCCGGGACAAGGTGTTTCTTTCTTGAACACATTTCAGCGCTTCCCAAATTGTGCACCAGCTCCCTCACGCGCCCCCTCCCCTTGAGTTTCCACTTCTCCAGAGTGAACATTTCCATTCCTTCCCACCATCTTTTCGGGACACGCTCTCCAGCTTGCCTCGCAGCTGCTCCTCACTGATCACACGCCAATCTGTCTTTGGCCCTCCTCTGAGTGTATGGGGGCGGTGGGCAGGGTCTGAACCGGAGGACAGAGTCACGTTCCCCCAACCAGACGTCCTGCTTCTCCTGAGGCCCCCCACCCAAGACAACACGGAACTTTCTGGAAGCTGCATCGCCTCGGTGGCTCACACTGAGCAGGTGGCTAATGGAAACACCCTGTGATTTCCCCAGAGCTGCAATTAAGCCACGTTGCTCCCATTCTGTCCCCTAAAGTAACGTTTCTACCATCATAGGCTGAGCCGACCCAGGCGAGGTCCCCTCCCCTCATCAGGCCTTCTCCTCTCTCTGTATATCTTTATCTCTCTCTCTGTTTCTCCTCATCCAAGTTTCTATGGATGTGGAACTTTTTCCTGCATCTAATTGTCCTTAGCTCCCAACCCCCAAGGATTGGGTGGGCACATCACAGGAAAAAAAAAAAAAAAAATGTGGGCTCTGGGATCTGACAGAAATCTCTCTTCGAAGGCTGGTTCTGCCCCTGACCAACGGTGTGACTCGGGGTCAGTTTTTCCTCTCTCTGAACCCAATTTGCTCATGTATGAAATGGGACTAGCGGTCCCAACCTCCTGTGCTGAATGCGAGACATTAAGTGTGCTGGGGAAAACATGACTGCCCTCTCCTCTCCCTTCCCAGGGCCATTCAGTACTCCTGTGACGACGACGATGGCCACGATCTTGCCATTTATCTCCTCAAGGATCTGAGAAAAGCTTGCTCAATAACAATTCATCACTTACAGAAGAAATGCAGAAGGTGTCAGACCAATTATACCTCGTTGTAAACACAGGAGTGAACAAAATGAAGATTCCCCACCAGCCGCCTCCAAACGCACTAGAACCACCGGCAGACGCCAAATCAGCACCATCCAATGATGTACCTGATCAGGCAACCCTGCCCGGTTAGCAGATCCATAATTTCCCAGGGGCACCACGCAGGGGCAAAGTCACCTGTGGCACCGACTCCTTAAAACGGCTATGATGGTGCTCACGTCAGCTGCACATATACTCAAACTGGAATGATGGAGAAGAGATTAGTATGGTCCTTGCACAAGGATGGCATGCAAATTCGTGAAGCATTCCATATTTTTATTCTGACCCACGTTACAGCTTGGATGAATGTTGAGGACATTATGCTAAGTGAAATAAGCCGGAAGCAAAAGGACAGATATTGTGTGTTTCCCCTTATATGAGGTACCAGAGTGGTCACATTCATAGACTGAAAGTAGAAGAGTGTTTGCCACGGGGAGGAGGAAATGAGGAGTTAGTATTGGATAGGTACAGCGTTTCAGTCTGCGATGATGAAAGAGTTGTGAAGGTGGATGGTGGTGACGGTTGCACACAAATGTGAATATACTTATGGCCCCTGCACTGTACACTTAAAAATGGTTAAAATGGTAAATGTTATGTTATGTCTCTTTTAGCACGACAACCAAGTGGCCAAAAAGATGCTATCGCAGAGCAAATGCTGCCAGGTGGGCAGGAAGAGGAGAGTTCGTTGGTGTCATTTGTCACGTCAGTGTGGCTGATGTGCACTCGGGTGCAGTCACCCCCGGCAGGACCTTGTGGGTCTGTTGTTGCCAGGCTTGGTTGGCCCAGTCAGGTCTGGGGAGGGCACAGGGTGGGGCAGAGTGGCCCCCTGGCCATCCGCTTGCTCTTTTATATCTGTCCTGTTGTTGGAGAACAAGGCAGCTTCAGAGCAGAACTTGGCACACACCAAATGCACGCAGAGAGGTTGCAGAAGATAAAGCATGGTGGTTCCCAGCATCCGCTGTGCTGTCAGCTGGATCTGGGTTCAAGTCTCACTCTGCCACTGACTGACTAGTTGTGTGACCTGAGGCAGATTATCTAACCCTCTCTGTTTTAGTTACATAGAATGCTAGTACCTACTTTGTAGGAATAGTGTCAGGATTAAATGAGGTAAAATGTGTCAAATATTTGGCATGACTCCTGGCAATAAATCAGGGAACAGCAAACACAAGGTTTTGTTTGAATGACAATGGTGACGTCAGTGATGACCCTTGATAGAAAAGCTCAAGATGAAATGAAGTCCTCAGTCATCTCATGGATGGGTTTTGGGGCCCTGCCTTTTCCCCCAGTTCTAATCCCCTCCCTCTGTCAGATCAGAAGCTCCTTGAAGAAGGCAACTTTATCACCCCCCAGGTAAGTTTGTACTATGGTGTATAAAGCTTATTGACTGCGCAATGTAGGTAAGTCACTTCATATCTCTGAGCCTCACTCAGTTTTCTTGCCTGCAAAATGGGTTAATAGTATTGATCCTACGGCATCTTGTGAAACTTAAATACAGTGATACTTGTTCAGTACTGAGTATAGTGCATAGGCTATATTTGTGCAATAAGAAGCGGCCATCAGTAGAAACGAACACAACATTTTAAGTCGACTATACGCCAATAAAAATTTTTTAAAAATAGCAGTAATCAGTATTACCTTTAGTAACTTGGCAATAAGTGATTCTCTGTGCTGTTTCTTTCTTTTTTTTTTTTTTTTTTTTTTTGCGGTATGCGGGCCTCTCACTGTTGTGGCCTCCCCTGTTGCGGAGCACAGGCTCCGGACCCACAGGCTCAGCGGCCATGGCTCACGGGCCCAGCCGCTCTGTGACATGTGGGATCTTCCCGGACCGGGGCACAAACCCGTGTCCCCTGCATCGGCAGGCGGACTCCCAACCACTGCGCCACCAGGGAAGTCCTGTGCTGTTTCTTAAATAAACCTCAGAATTTATTGAAAAACAAAAGCAGCCATGATGACACTTGGATTAGGTGTCTGAAGATCAAGTTCAAATCCTAGCCCTGAGAGCTGCTAGCTGAGGGATCTTGAACCAGGAGATCGTTGGGAAAACCTACCAAGCTCCTTGGCTGCACTTAGTAAAGTGCTCACAAAGCTGAGGTGTCATTTTTTATAATGGGGACCCTCAGAACCCCTGCATGAATGAGTGACTGAGAAACTGACAGGCACCTCCCTGAGGGCTTCTCCAAGCTGCAAGCCTGGAGGCTGGACTCCACGACTAAGTGGCCTGCCCGACTTCCAGCTCGCTAAGCTGCAGCGCCGGAGTGCCTGCTGCCTCACCCCGAGGAGAGACGCCCTTTCCAGCTGGTGGTCTGGAGGAGCCCGCTTAGCACTTCTCCAGCCTGTGTTTCTGCTGATCCGGCCCTAGACACCTCCGCCTCTAACAAGCAGGCTGGCCGGGATGGGACGAATCAGGTCAGGAGAGAAACAACCTCTGAAGTGAGATCTCATTGGGCAGTGGGGAGGTCACTGTCCAGTCAAGTGGATGGAGGAGCAGAGCTGTCCCCACCCACCAAATAGTCTCAAGTTCAGCTGGATGGACAAGGCTCTAACCCTGACTCTCTCATGGAATTGCTGTGTGACCTTGGGCAAGTCACTTTCCTCCTCTGTGCTTCAATGTCCAATTCTGACATTCTAGAATTCCAAAGAATATCACCAGGAGAGGGGTGACAGGAGCAAGGGAGAGGCAGGAGGAAGGAAGGCAAGGCACAGTCATCAAAGAGCTGTGGGAGTTCGGGCACCAGGTCCCCAATTCTGAGCACACGTGGGATTTGGCAACAGAGTGACCGGGGTTCTGGGCTTAAATCCTGACTCATAACTTATGGGCTGCATAATCTTTACCCCAGTACTTAACTTCCCAGAACTTCAGTCTTGTTTGTAAAAGCAGTCTGCCAACCTAATTTGCAGAGTCATATGAGGATTAGAAGTAAAGTATGGAAAGCACTGGCATACGATATATACTCAATAGACCATATATGTATCTAGTGAATGCTTACCTACTTTATCATCTATCATCTATCTATCATTTGTCCATATCTATCTATCTATCTATCCATCTATCTATCGTCATAGTTTTTATAGAGAATGCTAACACCATCCAACCCACCCATCTCCCAGAAGGACCTCTGGCAGTGGCGAAGGTGAACTATCTGGGGGGAATGGTGGGTTGCCTGGGGGTTGGCCCTTTGTGCTGAGTGGGAAGGTAAGCTTCACTGTGGAATTCCTTCATTTGTCATGAGTTTCCAGGTGAGGCTGGCCTGGCCTAGAGGTGCATCACCCTGGTTTTAACTGGGAACAACTCAAAGCAGTATTGTTGCCCTCCCCCTCCCCCTCCCCTCTGCAAGCCTGGGGCAGCAGCTCCTGTGGGGACAATGAGCCCCTAAATGTGCTTCAAGGCCCCTGGAGGATGGCCCTGTGGGTGTGTGATCTTAGTATGGAAGTAATCACGTGAGCAAATCTAATGGAGTAAATCACAGACTTCCATCTGTAACTTTCTGGTGGTCTCCCCAGCACTGTATATTGGGGTGCATGGGTCTGAGGCTCCAGAAATTGGTTTGCTTTCCTCCCTCTTCTGGTGCAGGCTGGGAGGGGTGTCGCTGGGCTGCAGAGGGGGCAAAAGGCGGGTGAGCGGCCTGCCCCTCTCCCACCCACACAGGCGGGATGGAGGCTGGAGCCCGGCGGGGGAGCTGTGTGTGTGTCTGCTGACTGGTGTGTATGTGTGTAGGTGTGTTGTGTGTGTGTGTGTGTGTGTGTGTGTGTGTCTACTGACCAGACTAGAAGCATCATTGGTGTGTGAGTAGATGAGAGGAGGGTGTTGGCTTGAGGCTGTGAGCCTCTGTGAGCATTTAAAGGAGGTGAGCATTTGAATGAGTCAGAGCCTGGAGAAAACACCCTCCCGGGGCCCGCAAGGCTCCTCGTGGTCTGGCCCCACTACCTCCCTGCCCCGTCTCCTGGACTCTGCCCCTAGCTCTCTCCCGCTGCTGCGGCCACCCTGGCCCCCGTTGCTCCTCAGACATGCTCCAGCCTTGAGGCCTCGCCCTGGCCGGTCCCTCTGCCTGAAATGCCCTTCCCGCAGACCTGTTTGGCTCACCTCCTTCAAGTCTCGGTCCTGACTCACCTTCTCAGTGAGGTCCGCCGGGCCACCCTATTTAATATTGCAATTTGCCCACCCCCTGGGTAAGACAGAGCTCCTTACCCTGCTCTGCAGGTTCCTTTTTGCGTAACACTGATTTTCTCCCCTCACCTCTATAATTTGCCCATATATCATGCTTGTTGCCCGTTTCCCCCGCGAAGACGAGGATCTCCAGGTGTTCTGTTCACTGATGCGTCCCGAGCACCCAGAACAGTAGCATTTATTTGACGGCATATTTGCCTCTAGTTTCTCATCTGTAACACGGGGACAATAAGAGAAGCTATCCACTTCAGAGAGTTGTTGGGCAGATTAAATGAATGAATACCTAAAAGCACCGAGAACGGTGCTCGGCACACAGCTTAATACATGTTAGCTGTTGTTGTCACACTCCATCACCGCTTGGGAGGTGGAATTGAGTGAGTGATCCGTGTGAGGGACCCAGCACACCGGCCGTCACCCAGGGGTGAAGGTGCTTACTAAACGCTTCTCGCTTCACTCTCACCCCACCCCTTAAAAATTCCCAGGAAGGAAAATTCCCTGACCCCTTCCAGTCATGGAGCCCGTATTTTTGGGCCCTCTTTGGGTTAGGAAGTTAGGTATCAGTAAATTTACTATCTGTTCGGGTTTTGTTGTTGTTGTTTGTTTTTTATCAAAGGAAGAAGCAAGCAAGAACCCAGCCTGCCCCACCCGGGGCTGCATAGCTCCCAGGTCCTATAGGTAGTTAATAGCATGTGACTAACAAGCACATCCTTTGTTGGGTGCAATAGCAGCTTGGACTACGCGGCACCTGAGCCCAGGAGTCGGGTGCCCAGATTCTTCTCCCAGCTCTGCAACCCCCGATAGGCTGGATGACTGGGGCACGTCCCAACCCCAGTCTGAGTCTCTGCTCTTCCCTGGTAAAGGGTTGGGATTAGACCATTGCTAACGTCTTTCCAGACTCATCTGTTCATCCGATCTTTATGGAGCACCTGCTATGTGCCAGTGCTGCTAGAGGGGATACAGCAGTGAGCAGAGGACACAGGTCCTTGTCCCGTGAAGTTGACGTTCTGGGCGGGGGGAGGGTGAACAGTAAACGATTAACACAATTGGTAAATCATGTACTATGTTAGAAAGTGGAGTGTGCTATGGGCAAAAGAAAAAGCACAGCAGATTAAGAGAAGGTGAAAGGGTTTGGGCGTGGGGAGGGCAGACTCAGCTCCATGTGGGCTGGTCAGGGATAATCTCCTTTAGCGGTGACATTTGAGGTGAAGGACATCTTACATTCCAGGAACCTATGAATCTCTGTGATTCTCTATTCCGTTCGGGGTCCCCTGGAGTCCCCATCTCTTATTTTCTCTCCTTCTCTGAGCACACTGAGCCCCAGCTTGCCCAGTGGGTGACGGGGCCAGAAGACAGGTCAGCCAAGTCCCCAGCGGTGGTGAGTGATCTATCACCATCTTCATTCACATTCCAGTATTTCACGGCTCCCGTGGCTCTGATGGAATAAATATGACCTTTTATTCTTCACCTCGCTTAAGGCTCAAGGCGATCTATCGGCTGCTCCCGCCACTGGCTGTCTGTGAGCCAGGGAGCCCCATGGCTGCCAGAGATTCATGGCGCCACCTCCCAGCCCCACGCTCCGCCTGCCCCTAGGCACTGGGCCTGGGCCTTGCTTGTCTGAGGAAGCAGCAGCCACGGTGGCTCGGGGGACCACGGCTTATTGAGGGCAGAGACCAAGCCGTAAATCTCCCCCCTCTCCCCTGAGCACCGCCCATCACTAAGGTTGAACCCATGACCTGGGTTTCATTTCAGTCCTGGGAGGAGGCAGCCACGGGAAGGCCAAGCAGCCACGGTTCAAAGGGCAAGTCATACATTAGAACGCCAAGGGCACGGCCATCAGTCTTCTCAGCATGGAGAAGGGACGAAAAGGCATCGGCCTGCCTGCCTCAGATGGAACCCTCCAGGCCCTTCCGGCAGCCGAGGCTCCTGCTTTCAGAGAAGCCTGGTTTTGCTTGTCAGACACCACCAGCACTCCTGGAGGTTCTTCCACTTGTCTGATGGAGACCCATCCCTGCAGCACCCGCCTCTTTCCTCTCGTTTCCTCCTTATGTGTGGGTGGTGGGTGGGATGGGATGGTCTGGTTCATACTTCCCCTGCTTCCTCATGGTAGTCTGAGTGACACGGGCTGCTGGTCTGGGTTCGCTAATAGATTAGGTGGCTGGGAAGGGGCGGCTAGACAGTCTAGAAAGGAAACGCAGTCACTGGCCTGTATTTTGAACACACCACCTGTGACCCTAAGATACCATCTTGCTCCTCTCCATCCTAACTCATGTCCTGGGAGGAAAAGGAGGGGTCGGGAGCTCTCTGGAGCACAGCCAACCTGGGTTTGAATTCTGGCTCTGCCACTTCCAAGCTGGGAGAACTTGGGCAGCTTACTTACCCTCTCTGATCCCAGAGATTCCTACCCTGCAAAGCACCCGTAATAGTCCCAGCTGTCTCCCAGGGGTGGTGCACATGCTCGATGCGGGGTGGGGGGGTGGGGGGGAAGCACAGAGCAAGCACTCAAATGCTAAATGAGTATTAGCAAGGCCTCGAGGTGCAGACTCTAGAGCCAGCCCACCTGGGTTCAAATCCCAGGTGGGACACCTTGGGTAAGATTCTTAACCTCTTCGGGCCTCAGTTTTCTCATCAGGATAATAACATCTCATGGGGATGTTGCAGGAATTAAATGGGCCAATAAATGGAAAGCACTTAGAAGAGCACCTGGCACGTAATCATTTCTCAGAAAGGTCGGCTCTTATTATCATCACCATGACTGGAGGAGAAACCATCTGCAATCACTTGGCACTTTTGACCTAAGCCCCATCAACTGTTTTTGGGATTTATAACCCACCAACCTCCAACCAAGCTTATAAAGGGCCTTGCAACATAAAAACATATATAAAACGAGACGAGTAAATTTTTAAAATGCTTTATGGCAGATCATGAGCCGGCAAGAAGGCTTGAACTAGAGGACCCCAGGATGCTTGCTGTGATGTCCAAACAGTAACCTCACTTATAACCCCCGCATACCCACCAGGTTGCCACACAGTGCTGGGCCACTTCATCTTGGGAGAGCCTCGGGAGGAGGGGGCGTGATGGCCTCAGAACATGTGAGGGCCACCCTTTCAGTGTGGGACTTGGACCAGAGGAGGCCAGTGGGGCTGAGGCAGCCTTCAGATGAGGGGCACCCCCGGCCCATGAGGAACTGCCCCAGTCCACTTTGCTCTGGTCAGGCCACATCCAGCATACTGCCCACTGTTGGATCCCACACATGCAGAGGGATGGCACAAGCTGGTACACGTCTGAGGCAAGAGACCAGGAGATGTGCCACAGGACACACCCCAGGTCCCTTCCTGCTCCAGGGACAGACATGACAGCCCTTTACCTGTAATCCCTCCCACGTCTCTTCACTGATCGCCCTCCTACTTGACCTTCTGGGTCACCTCCAGGAAGCCTTCCCTGACCGCCCCAGGCTCTCACAGGCTCACACAGCTTATCACAGCTGTAGTATCTGAATCAGTGACTACACAAGTACCTAGTCCTTTAATGCCTGTCTCCCCAGGAAATGTGAGCTGCAGGAGGGCAGGGGTGTCCCATTCTCAGCTGTCTTCCCCGTGAGTGGCCCAGACCCAGCATCATAAATACCTCTTGAATGACTAAAAGTAAAAGGCGAAAATGGACGGTGGCAGGGAGGGAAGATGTTGCATCTGAAAAAAATAGCACTAGGTAAACCATGAGAATTATCTGCAAAAATTAAATAGACATATTATGGAAGAAGAATGAGTTTTATTCCTGATGAGAATGAAGACAGAATCTACGGCTAGGAGGTAGAGGGAGATGGAGTTTGGGGCCTGTAAAAAAAACTTCTTAGCTTAAAGGCACCCAGCAGTGATCTGGGCTCTTGAATAAAAAAGAGGGCAGGTTCCTGGGTCTGGAAGTTATCCCCACGTGGGGCCAGTCAGCATCCCAAGGAGGTGGTAGGCGTGGGGGTGGTCAGTAGGAAGGGTGGTGGGCATCATAAGGATTCATGAACAAAGGAGAGAGCTGGCCTGGATGACTTTGAACTGTCCCCTTTTCACTCTGGACTTTTTCAGTCTATGAGAGTAGCAAGAACTAGGCCCATTTTAAAGATAGAACAACAGAGTCACAAGAGAGTTTTAACAAATGAACAGCTGAATTGGTCCCCAGACCTCGGCTTTTCCTCCCTCTCCCTGAGCTCTCTCAAGCCCTCGGCAATGTGTCCACACAAGGGAACTAGGCTTTGAGGATGCCTGATGACCCCTTCCTGACCCCCTCTCCCTCCTCCTGTTAGAGCCTCCACTGTGCCCTCCATCATGTCTGCATCCTCTGTTGGCCAGTCCCAGAGGAAACCACTTGAGTATCTCCCATGGCAAATGCAAAGAAACACATCTCTAATGGTGGGATTTCAGATCTTCTGATCTTTTGTGAAGGCAGTATTTTTGGATGGGATTCTATTCCTAGGCCCACTCTAGGCAGGACGAGGGAGACTGGAGTTTGGGTCTGGACCTGGGCAATCCTTTCCCGACCTCAGGAAGGTAGGCTCCACCCACTCACTTCTTCTGCAGGACAGAAGCTTCTTTCCCGCCCCCCTACCTGAGGGCAAGGACTGCTGAACACCAGCCTAGCCAACCTGAGAATTTTCAAAGCCTCCCTGTTCCACGCAGACCTTCTTTAGATCGGTCTTTTAGATCGATAGTCAAAGCTTGGCGGAAAAGCAGCCTTGGGAACCAGCCCTTGGCACTGGCTCATAGATGGTGGCATTCTGACGGGTGGTAAAAATATCTCTCTGGTGTTCAGTGCCAGCTGCCGCCACCATCTCAGCTTCTAAGATCCTGTCTCCATGCCCAGGACCTCAGCAACCTCCGCACCTGTCCACACACACACCCCAGGAGACAGAACACAGGTCACCCAGCCCCTGACCACTGGCCACCCTCACACCCACAAATGCCACCCCAATTGTTGCAGCCAGGCACCAGCAGAAAAGGCCCTTAAGAGCCACCAGAGAGGGAGATGTATTCTCAGAAATACTGCAGCACATTCCTAATGAGCTAATTAAACAAGAACATAAATAATTACTCCCTATCAGAGTGAGAGGACTTGGGGGGAGGGGGGGTGATGACTGAGGAGCTGGGACAGTGATGGGTGAGCTGTGATGCTCTGGAGGGGGAGATGGGAAACTCCTGTCCACTGTGGCTGTGGGTTGGGCCTCAGGGAGGTCCCCGGGCCAGGGAGATGGAGCCCCAAGGAGTCTGCCAGAAACATCATCACAAAATGCTGCTTTGTTCCCTACCTGAGTGTTTCCTGCTCACTCACGTGCCCACGCCCTGACCTCCCTCCGCCGTCATAACAAGCCCAAACGGGAAATTTTGGTGGAAGGGGTCGTTCCCCCCATTTTATGGATGTTGACATTAAGGATCAGGAGGGTCTCAAGACATTGCTAAGACCCCTGAAACTGTCCCCTACCTGGTCTCCCTGCTTCCACCCCTGCCCCGAGAGTCTCTTTTCCACTCAGCTGCCAGAACCTTCTTTCTTAGTCACGTCATGCCACTCTCCAGTGTTCAACCACCCAATGGCTCCCATCCCATTCCAGATAAAGTCCAAGGCCTCGCCATGGCCTATGAGGCCCTACATGGTGCAGCCCCACCCAGTTCTCTAACCTCATTCACTGTCACCCTTCCTCCAGACTCCCTGGAGTCTTGCTGCGTCTCCAGCATCCTACCCTAAGGGCCTTCGCACTTGCTGCTTCCCTTGCATGGCTCTTCCTCTCACTCCATTCAGGTCTCTGTTCCAAGTTCACTCTTTAGAGAGGCCACCTCTGACCACCCATGTAAAACAGCGGCTCCCCAGTCTCTGTGTCCTTACACTACTTATTTTTCTTCCTAGTGCGCATTTAAATTTTTTCCTCCATAAGAATGGAAGCTCCTTGTAGAAAGCACTTTGCCTATCTTGTTCTAACCCTATGGTCTTGACTAGATTCTACCCCAAAGCAGACACAAAATAAGTATTTACTGATTGAATAAATAAAAGTCTAGATACCAAAAGTCGAAGTGTGGTTTGTGCCTAGACTATCCAGTTCCAAATCCAGAGTTTTTCCGCCACAGGTCATTTCTCCCCTCAGAACTTGACCATGGTTCCCCACTGCCAACAGGAGAAATCTTGAAGTCAGGAACAGAGCACTGGCTACAAACTCCAGCTCTGCCACCTCCAAGCTGGGGAACCTTGTAAGTCCTGTCACCTCCCTATGGCTCAGGGTCTTCAACTGTCAAATGGCAATGTCATACCTCACAGGGTTAATGTACCAAATAAGAGAATAACTTACACAGCACATCTTTAAAACCATACCTAGAATGTAGTAAGGGCTCAGTAAATATAGCTATTGTGTGTGACACTCAAGGCCACCCTCTGTCTGCCCTCTTCCATCCTCTCTGAACAAACGTCTTATTATTTCCCTAGACCAGAGGGTCTCAAAGAGTGGCCCCCAGATGGACAGCTCAGCATCACTGCGAGAATGCATTAGAACTGCAGATTCTCCGACCCCACTCCAGACCAAATGAGTCAGAAGCTCAGGGGGGCTGGGCCCTGTATCAGCGTGCTAACAAGTCTGCCAGGTGATTCTGATGCGTGCTCAAGTCTGAGAACCACTGCACTAGAGACAGCCTTTTCACCAGGTAAGCCAGATGTGGTAGACTGAGCTGTTGGACCTGGTTCTTCACTTCTCTTTAATAAGATGAAACCTCCACAGCCTTGCCGTGGCCTGACAGTGGGTGACATGCAGGCCCTGCTTGGCCTTGTAACTTGCTTTGGCCCATGGGATTTAGCAGATGTAATGCCAGCAGAGGCTTGACATTTGCTTCTTCACCTGCCCACTTGCATTTCTGCTATCACCATGAGAAGAACATACTCTGGGTGGCCACTACACCCTACCTGGGCTCCAGAACGAGATACACAGAGAACATTTAAACCAGACCCAGAGCCTGGAGCCCAACCCAGCTGAGACCAGGTGAACTCCAACCAACCTGCAGACCCACAAGTAAGAAGATTCAATAGGTTGTATGTCACGTAGATTTTGAACTTGGTTGTCACGCAGCACTATCCTGGTGACACTGACTAATATACTGGGGCTCTCAGGGGTCCTTGACCAGGCCTGATCATTCCTGCCTCGGCCTCTTTATTGCTTCCACCTAAAAGAGCTAACCCCTCCCCTCTTCCTTCCAAATCCCACCTACTCCCCCGGACACAGCTTATACCTCACTCCACCTGCTCCCAGAAGCTCTGCCCCATCCAGCCACAGAATACACCCCTCCCAACCCAGGCATGTGAATGCACTTCCATTAGCTCATGAAAAAGCTCAAGTGTATCAAGTTCACCAAGCAAATTCATTTACATTTTCACCTTTTGGGTGGCTAATTACTAAGCTGAAATGCCCCTTAACTTAGTATCATCACTAACTAATTACCTGGTTAGAAGGTTAAGGGTCTTATAGTTCCGTGTGGTATTTAATTTCTGAACAAGTACCTTCCTGACGCTGCAACAGTAGTTAGTTCCCACCCACATCATCAGCCCTGCAGCCACAGCACAAGTGGGAGCCCGTCTTTGGAGCCCACCCCAGCTAGAAATAGCTCTCCTTTGTAAATAGCTAATGAGCTTGTTCATGCGTGTTGCGTGTCTCCATTGCCCTGCTTTCACCTTGGGCTGGCATATCACAGTCTGGTTTTGTCTGATTCTGTGGGCTCACCACCCCCCACCACCTCTGAGGCTCTGAAGATGATGGGCATTAATCTGACTTCATGTTTGGAACCCTTCTGTCACCTACGGGGTGCCCACTCTCATCACACACACACGCCGGACCACAGGCCTAATTGGCAAGGACTCAGACAACCCTCTTGGCTTCTCTCTCTGTCTCAGTGTCTCTAGAGATGAGCAAAGAGCACGCACAGAGTGGCAGAAAATCAGCCCAGATCACCTTCCTTCCCAGGCTGGCCTCAGCTAAACTACACACTGGCTACTGGCTCCCGGGATCTTGTGGGCAGGTGCCAGGAGACGTGGATGACACAGACGCTTTCGCCCATATGGCTCTGTGGCGGTTGCACTCCTGCCCAACATCCATCCTCTTCTTCTAACTCCCCGGCAGAGCCCTGATTTTATTTGGGAAAGCAACATGCCCGAGCAAATGACCAACTTTCTTGGGCTCTGACGTGGTCTGAGGAAATACAATGAGATGGAAGCAGGAGTCATCGGGTGGGACTTCTGGGGGACTCTTTAAAGGGGCTGACTCATCCAGAAGGTTGGTACCTGTCTTAGTTGGGCTTTCCCGGGAGCAGACTCTACGATGAAGATTTGAGTGCCAGTAGTTTAATTGGGAGGTGGGCCCAGGATTCTCTGGAATGGGCAAGAAAGGCCAAACAGGCTGTTTCGCTAAGCAACTTACCCTTGTGCGCAATCTGGGCTCAGTCCTACTGGGACCCTCTGGGAGACAGCACAGAACATGCCTCAGCTGTCCTTCTTCTTTCCCCCCAGGGGAGGAAGCTGGGGTATTAATCCTCCAACTCCCTCTGGCATAGGGTGGGGCTGCTCCTGGGGACGTCAACTCTGCTGCACTTCAGCTGCCCTCCCTGTGGGCTGGGCACACCTGAGGAAGTCCCAGAGGGAAGGGTCAGTGAGCCACATGTTGAAGACCGCAACTGACCTAAGAAGGAGCTTCAGTCCCTGAGGTCCATGGAACTCCCATACCAGCCCTGAGCTATATCCCTCTGGAATTCCATTACGTGACAGAAACAAACCGCCAATTTTGTCAAACCACTACAGTCAGATCTTCGCTACGAGAAGCACTTCACACTATCTGAAGATGCTCTTCGCGTCTTACATCTTTTATCATTTCACAACATCCTTGTGAGTTATTATCATCCCCATTCCACAGATGAGAAGCTTGAGGCTCAGAGAAGGAAAGGGAGGGGATAAGAGACCACGTCTGGAGCCCTGGATTCGATCCTCCTGGTATTAATCGCTAAGCCTCAGCTGAGGGGTAAGAAAAATGACTCCAGCAACTAAAATGCACAGGATGCTTTTGTTTCCTAAATGTTTCACATGCTTTATCTCTTTGGAGAGAACCCCATTTGAAGGGGTTTGTATTTCAATGTTATAGATGAAGCAAAGTCTCAGAGTGGTGAGATGACCAGGGCAAGGTAGAGCTGGATGGGAAGCCAGGTCTCCTGACTTCTTCCCTCACCAGAAGTTCAGAGACCAAACCCCAGCTGTGGGATTTACAGCAGCTCTGCCCACCAGTACTGCCCATTCCCTAGGTGCAACGGCCCAATGCTGAACACACACCAGAGTCACCGGGGGAGCTTTAACAACACGGATGCCTGGGCCCCACCCCAAGCTGACTCAGGATCCCTTGGAGAGAGGATACAGCTCCCCATGGATTCCGGTGCACAGCTAGGTTTGGGGAACACTGGGGTGGTGGGAAACCTCAGGCTCCAGGTCAGAATGCCTGGGTTTCACACTTCCCCCACCCACAGTTCTCCTGGAGCTGTTACGAGGCTGAAAGGAGCTGGCTGCTGTGAACGTGTTTGAGGGAAATTCTAGTTGTCAGGTGAGTGTGTTTGGTGTCATTCTGATGGCTGCCACCACCAGCATGATCCCCAAGTCCCAGACACTCCTCAAGCCTAACCCCTCCCTCTGTAAACCTTCTTTGGTAATTTCCTGGTGAGAAATAAGTAATATCCCCACCCGCACCCCCAAACCAACCAAATGTATATAAAATTAACAAGGAACTGGTTCTCTGGTTCTCACTTACTAGAGGGGGAAAAGCCACATTCCAAAAGAAAAGTAGACTGGATGCGCAATTCTACTCCCTTTACTCCTGCTAATTATTTCTCCCTTCGAAGATGTCTTCAGACAGAACTTTTTGAGAATAAAGAGTGAATGACAAGTAGAGAATTTAGTCACTTCTGAACAGATGCCCTGAAGGTTTTTGAATCTGAGTGGAGTCATCTTCTTGTGCAGAGCAGGAGGGGCAGGATGATAAAATGGTGATATGATTTGAGATGCTCTTGGAAGGCACCCTTGAAAAATGTCTCTCCTATGCACAAACTTGCTGTGGGTTTTGAAATTCCACCATTAGAGATTCACTCCTTTGGGTCTTTCAGAGTTTCCAATTGAACTGCGAAGATTTCTGAAAGGGGTGACACCTTATACTTTGATCTCTTAAAACTCTATCAGATTATTTTCCTAATTTACAGTTCTCTTAGAGTAAGGTTTTGAAGAATGGAGCCACAAGAAGAAGCCTGGAGAACAGGGACGAAAAGAGGGGGCTAAGAAAGGAAAGTGGACAGGCTCCTAATAACAATAAGTAATGACATGTATCCTGTACTTCACAGTTGACTATGAAAGATGCACTTTCAAATAGGTGATCTCATTCAGTTCATGCCACTGTCTATATAACATATGCAGAAAGGAATCTCTGTTCCCATTTTACAGACAAGAAAACAGAGACTGACAGTGACGCAGTGTTTTGCCCATGATCCCAAGACTAGTAAATGGTAGAGTTAAGGTGCAAACTCAGGTTCTAGAAGTGCTAGCTGCCTCTTTGTCTTCTGTATATTACTGGCAGTGCATTGTGCCTAGTTTTAAAAGAACTACATTTCCCAGCCCCCCTTGCAGACATGTGTGGCCATAAGAGATATAAGGAGAAGTTATTGGGTAGAGTTTCAGAGAACCTCTTCTCCTTTGCCCTCTGGCTCGTCTGCTTTTTATCTTTCCTGCTGTATAGAAAGGAGATGTGAAAGCTAGAGTGCCAGCAGCCATTTTGCACCATGAGGGAACCTTAAGGACAGAAACTGTGTGCTGAGGATGGCAGATGAGAGAGGTAGGAGCTGGGCCCTTGGTGGCCATGCTTCCCAGAAACCCAGGCTAAACTCTCTTCCACTGGACTTCTCTTACACAAGAGACATAAACCCTTATGAACTTAAATCTCATTAGGTTAAGTTTTCTATCCATCCTAATTGCCACGGCTAGGCCTTAGAAATGTGGGGAAAGCAACTAAAGCTGGAAGAGAAAATCTCAGCAGACTCCCAGTGGGTTACCCCATCCTTCCGAGAAAAAGAAGTTATAGTTGGTGCCCCCCAGCCCAAGTCTCCAGCCTTAAGGAAAACTCCTTGAGGTATCAGTGAGATGTGCCCCACAGCATGGTACCTGGCATTGGATGTAGGACACCACATTTCTAGTCTTTGCTTGTGGAACCTTGGGAAATCCACTCAATTCATTAAAGACGTAGTTTCACCATCTATAAAATGGGTATAATATTGGTCCTGTCCATCTCCACTTGTGGACATCAGATTTCTATTGTCAAGCAATGTAAAAGAAATTTAGAAAAATATAAAACCCAAGGCAGGCTGATCTGGCTCTGACCAGGGAGTTGCCAGGGATCTTTCTACCCCACACACCCCAATTTCCTTCTTCACACCTTTTTTTCCTCTGCCTGTCAGGGTTCAATCCACTGTTTCAGGAGAAGCTGAGATGTCAAAGCAGCAGCTGAGTCAAAGAAACTTCCCCCCTGCATAGGTGTCAGGTTTTGCATATGGCATGACCCTTCCTTTAGGGAGCACCTGTCCCTAGCAGTTTCTTCCCATATCCACAAGATCCCAGGTTCATCAGTAAATTTCCCTCCACCCCAAGGTGGAGAGGGCTACATTTTCATGGGGTAGGGGGGACCAACTGAGGTGTTGATTCATAAGATCCTGATGGGGTAGAAACTGGCTGAATCTGCCATTTTATTTTTTCCCCAGAGGGGAAACAGAGCAACAGTTAAAAAAAAAAAACAAAAAAACAATGCCCTAACCCCAGCCCTGCAAAACTCTGTGGGGTGGTTCAGTCTCCCCCAAGGTGGGGAGTGTGTCTGACAATCATGGAAGAATATGGCATGGAAAGGGGGGTCTGAAGATAATTGGGGGTCGGGGCATGGAATGGTTACTATCTTCTACTACCTTCAGGTCTCTTGCCTCATAATCCCTCACGTTTTCTACACGGAATTGATGACAACAGACTAAGCTGCACGAAGACAAGGCTGCATCCTGGCTAATTCCACACTGTGCTATAGAAGTATGCTGGCTGTTCCCCTGGCCCTCCTGGGGACTGTTCCAACATCATGCCTGGAGGCAAGTGTTTGTGAATGTCATTTGGGCTGCTAATGACATGCAGGGCACTTAACTTACCATGTCACACGGGGGATGAAGCAGAGCTGGGATGGGCTTCTGCTTTCTCATGCACGAGGGGAGGCCCCCTTCTTTCTGACTCCCCTCTCGCCATCCTTCCTCTTCCCCTCAATGACTCCTCCCCACCCCCCTGACACTGCCCCCATTAATGCCAGCCACTTCCTGAAAGGGCAGGCCCTGGGGCAGACAGATGCGGGAGCTGGCCCTCCCCAGTCACACGGGAAACAGGCCAGGCCCCACTTGTGGACTGTACGTGTCCAGCATGACCCAGGGCTGCCGGCAGGGCTCAGCCGTGTGTACTCAGGGAAGGCAAATGGCTTGGGAAGTCAGCAAAAACCATTAGATAATTAGGGAGCTAATTATCTGATTTAAAAAAATAAAAGCGAGACACTATTTCATAGCCAAATTCAAATCCTGAGTTATCCACGGCTTGGAATTAGCCATGTCTCTGCTCCCCCTTCCTGGTATATAGAATGGAACCTGATGTTTCAGACACAGCTCACAGCCCCCAGGGCTTCTGTAGGCCCATGGTGTTGGTCAATGGTGACCTGTCAATGACGTGTCCAATCTGGCTGGACAACTGAGCCTCCACCAAGGTCCCTGTCTGTGGCCTCAGGCCTCAGGGCTTAAACCCCTATGAGACAGGGCACCCTAACCCTGGGAGGCAAGATGCCATGTGGCCCCAGCTGGCTAAAGCAGGTGGATTTAGCAAGTGTGGTAACCATACTGTCTTGATCATGGGATAATAAGAAAACAGAGCCATAGACCATCAGGGTAGGCTCACTTAAGTCAAATGTTACAGTTAGGCTGACCACTCAGCATCCCTGGCATGGAGTTAGTCGGGTTCTACTTGAACCCTTCTGGTACGGGCAGCTCACTACTTTATGGCAGCCCTTGCTTATTCTGCTGTTGGGCAGCTCTGATGTTCATTTCCATTCTGTTCAGTTCACCAGGTGTTGACTCAATAGCTGTTGTAGGCCAGGACTTACTAGGAGCTAGGGATCCACAGATGAGTAGGTATGAATAGCACATGCTAGAGAGGAAGAAAGACACAAGCCAAATCATTTTGCAGCCAGATGGAGAGCAATGAGAGAGGTAGGTACAGACGCTGCTATTGGAAATTTTTTATTGTAATGGGTCAGTGCCTGCTTTCGTATGTGTGTGTGTGTGTGTGTGTGTGTGCGCGTGTGTGTTCCTCTCTCCTACTCATACATTCTTTGAATAAATTAAGGGATATATGACTCCTTTCCCAAATCCTGTCATCTCCAAGGTAACCTCTGCCCATCTCACAAGATTCTAGAATCCCATTCTCATCAACGGATCTCTGGATATATTGCCATTGGTAAAGATAATCTCTTGAGACTCTGTCATCCTGTATTAAACGTGTTACAGCTCCACTCCGACCAGCTTGAATGATTCAGTGATTAAAATCGTAACCTCCCATGATCTGAGCACTTCACCTCTGTTAACACAACCCAAAATTACAGGAGTCTTTTGGCAGCTCCATCACCTTGCGGCCATGATGTCCTTGAGATCAGCTAAAACTCTGAGCCGATGCCACACAAAACTCCAGTCAACCCAGATGTGCCTCACCTTGAACTCATGCAGTTGAGTTTTTGAACCGAAAGAGAACACATATTTTCTGTGTCATCATCCATGTCAATAAGAAAACATACTGAGCAGTACAGCATGGGGGCAGGTATGGGCACAAGGCAGAGGCTTTCTCCCATGCTCACATCAATTTGTTAAGCAACCTGATTACTTGACCAGTTACAAGTCCACTTCACCAGTTCACACGTCTCCATTTTGGCCCAAACACAGGGTAAGATTTTTGTCAAGTGTCCTTTACAATTGTGATGTGCTCTGTTTATGGCAGTGAGTCACAGCCATAGAAACTCCTAGGATGTTTTCCAACAGCATCTATCACCGCAGAGGTTCTGGCCCACTTCCCCCTTGGAGATGCATAGGGGTGAGGGTCTCGTGGAGAATCCTGTGTCAGGAGGGATGTCACTGAGGAGGGCTGCCCTCGTGAATGACAAGGAGGCAGATTGAAAGAACTACTGGGTCACAAACTAGTGAATATAACAAAAAAGAAACAGACTCACAGATATAGAGAACAAACTAGTGGTTACCAGTGGGTGGGAGGGGCAAGATTGGGGTAGGAGATTAAGAAGTACAAACCATTATGTTTAAAACAAGCTGCAATGATATATTGTACAACACAGGGAACATAGCCAGTATTTTGTAGAAACTATAAATGGAATATAACCTTTAAAAATTGTGAATCAGGGCTTCCCCGGTGGCGCAGTGGTTAAGAATCCACCTGCCAATGCAGGGGACACGGTTCGAGCCCTGGTCCTGGAAGATCCCACGTGCCGCAGAGCAACTGGGCCCATGTGCCACAACTACTGAGCCTGCGCTCTAGAGCCCGCGAGCCACAACTACTGAGCCCATGTGCCACAACTACTGAAGCCCGTGTGCCTAGAGCCCGTGCTCCGCAACAAGAGAAGCCACCGCAATGAGAAGCCCGTGCACCGCAACGAAGAGTAGCCCCTGCTCGCCACAACTAGAGAAAGCCCGCGCACAGCAGTGAAGACCCAACACAGCCAAAAATAAATAAATAAAATAAATTTATTAAAAAGAAAAATTGTGAATCACTATGTTGTACACCTGTAAATTATGTAATATTGTACATCAACTATACTTCAATTTAAAAAAAAAAGAAAGAAATACTGGGTCATAGTGTCCCCTGAAGACAGCTGAATACTTGGGCAGGATTTGTCCCCTGGAAACCCATGCTGGGTCCTGGCAACCAGCATTCTTTGCCAAGGGCTTATAGCCATCTGTTGAGCAATTCTGCCCAGCCTAGCATCCTATGCTCTATGGGGTCTAGTCTTCAAAAGGAGACTATCCACCCTTTTCCCATCTTGGGCACTTCTCTTTCCCTCCATGCTGTCTCAGGCCCACCCCCATGGGCTTGGGAAACTCAGCTAGTGTCCTCTAGTCCTGGAATGTGACCCTTTGGGTACGTGTGATGTGTCTGTGTTGGCCTTGGTTTCCTCCTTGAGTATTGGTCTTGCCCTTCCCATGTTGCCTGGATTCCAGTTCTGTCTCTGCTACTTTCCATGTAACACCTTGGGCGAGTTTCTTATATGGGAAGTGGACTAACAATAGTTCTCACCTTCTGGGGTTTTGAGAAAACTCAATGAGTTAGTACACATAGAGCCCTCAGAATAGTGCCCGGTTCAAGTAAGCTCTCAGCGCAGATGTGTACCATTATTGCTGGCCCTGTTCTTGCCGGGGAAGGTGGAGGCCAATTGGAAACTGTGCAGCTTTCCCTGTGGCTCTTGTCTAGTCCTCCTGCAGCCTCCTTCCTAACCAGCACATTTGTCCTTCCTGCTGTGAACATGGACTAAGAGCCCTGCCCTCTGTACAGTGTGTGCTCCTCTCTAATATTCATCTTTTGATAGAAGGCTTTCTGCCCCTCTTTTGTACACATCCCTGTTGAAGGGATGTTGAAGGCCCAGCGTGTCACAGAGCCACTGTGCAGCCCATTGGTGTCTCTTCTTTCTTATGGGGACAGTTTGCTTTCTAAAAATCCACTGTATCCTTCTTGGAGTCTCCCATTTGTCCTAACAGCCAGCTTCACTGTTTGGGTGAGGGCAGCACAGCCATGGTGGCTAAGTCTAGGCACTGAAACCAGAGGCCTGTGTTCAGATCAGTCCTGCCTCGTTCTGGCTGCACAACCTTGGGAGAGTTTTAATTCTCTTGGTCTTTCATATTTCTTGGTATGTCCAGGAGATTTAAATGAGATATTTACTTCTTGGAAAGCTACATTGAAACCCACAGTAAGCTGGCAATAATGTTGTCTGGTGATTGCTGTTACTATTATCGGGCTACAGACTCACGCTGTCCTTTTTCTCTAAATTTTGGAAATCCAACTTCTTAAAGACTGAATTGCCTATCTAACCATACTCTTCCCGTTTCTCGCCCAGGATGGCAGACAAGATAATGGTCTCAACTCTCACCATTACTGTTACTACAACCATCACTATTGCTAATAACAATAATAATAATAATTTGTATTCCTTGAACACGTACTATTACGTGCCTGCACTGTTTGGAGAGCTTTCCATGCGGCTTCTCTTCTAATCTTCAAGACCACAATAAGGGGAAATCTGCATTGTTATCTGCATTTTTTCCCTAAGATTTCTGATGTTTCCATTTACTTCATTTTATTGCACGTTGCTTTATTGCACTTTGCAAATATTGTTTTTTACAAATTGAAGATTTGGGGCAACGCTGCATTTAGGAATTCTATAGGGGATATTTTTCTAACAGCATTTGCTCACTTCATATCTGTGTCACATTTTGGTAATTCTCGCAAAATTTCAAACATTTTCATTATTGTTCTATTTGTTATGGTGTCTGTGATCAGTGATCTTTGACATTACTACTATGACCCACTGAAGGCTCAGATGATGGTTGGCATTTTTTAGCAATAAAGTATTTTTTAGTTAAAGTTTGTACTTTTTTTAGACATAATGCTGTAATACACAGTAGACTACACTATAGTGTAAGCATAACGTTTATATGCACTGGGAAACCAAAAATAATCATGTGACTCGCTTTATTGCAATATTCACTTTCTTGGCGTGGTCTGGAACCCAACCCAAAATATCTCTGAGGTGTGCCTATATTTCTACCTATAAAGCTAGCGTCTCCAGGATCTCAATCACCAAATAAAAGCACTTTGAATTCAGCTTTGAGTGACTTCAGAAGTACACCTCCGATCCCTCCCGTGGCCCTCGGAGGGTTTCTGAGACCCCCAGGGAGGGGTACCATCTTGGCCACCTTGGCTTGCTGCCACCTTAATGCCAGTATCTCCCCCTCACAAACCGCATGTCCCTTCATCCTGCGCCTCTGCAAACCTCAGAGCTCGTAGCTTTTTGCCTTTACACTTTGTATCAAAGTCGAAACCATATAATAAATTCACAAGTGAAGAAATATACTTATTTTCAAAAGGTCAACCTCACAAGGTATCAAAGAAATGCAAATTAAAGCAAGGTCCATTTTTCACCTATGAGATTGGCAAAAATGAAAGTAATTATATATTCTATAATTGGCAAAGGTGCGGTCAAAATGGGCACTGTCACCTTCCACCGGTGAGAGGATAAATAAATGTTTATATGCAATGTATAAAGGTTATAATTTACCCGTGAAACCAGTGATTCAACCCTTAAGAAAATATGCTAAGGAAATCACTGAAGTTGCACAAATGTATTTATGTACAAAGATACATCCATTGCTGCATTACTTTTTTTTCTTTGCTGCGTTACTTTTAATATTGAAAACTGGAAACAACCTAAATGTCCAACAATAGAAGACTGATTAAATAAATTACGGTATAGCCAAATGAAAAGTACTTTAATACCATGGGATCTAAGCAAGCTACAATGTTGAGTGGAAAGAATTAAGAAACAAAAGGACACACTAGATTGATCATAAGTATTATTTTGAACTGAAATAAAACTTAGAGGCCAAATGCTCCTGGTTAATTTTGAGTGGTGGGATTACAGGTCATGTTTTTCTCTCTCTTTATCATTTTGTCTATGTTCCAAATTTTCTACAAAGACTATTACTTTTATAAGTAGGAAAAATATATATGCAGATTGTTTAATTTCATATATATATGAATACATAACATATATTGTTTAATTTCATATATATATATATATACATATGACATGCATATACTTCAGTTAAGTTCTAATGCTGTTTTCTCTACATCCTGAGAATGAAGCTGTTCTCCAGACAAGCTACACATATGACGCCAGGTAAGGGAAGTTCCTTGGCTCCTGCAGCTTCCATAGTGTACCCACCCTCCATCTCATGGACTCCGTTTGGTGAATAAATGCCTTCCTTTCCCCACAGCTTCCCATCCAGAGACCGATTCATCAACTGAGAAAGTCAGAGTAGGAAGAAACCTCATTGACAGATCAAGGTTCTTGACCTCTCTTGTACCATGGACGCTTCAACTGTCTGGTGAAGTATATGGGATCCCCTCTCAGAATAACCATTTTAAATGCATACAATAAAACACACAGGATTTCAAAAGAAACCATGCATTCCTTGAGCTGTAAGATTCTAGGCCATGTCTGTCATGTTCAACACAAGCTGAGGCTGGCCAAGAAGGAAACACACCTGTGGTCAGCCCCCGACCCTTTGGCCTGGACCCATCATCTGTGGGCACCTCCCTCCCTCCGAAAAACGTAGGCAATTCTGTTGCAGCTTTTCAGTCTTAATCTCCCTTTCTATCAGCCTAGGAAATGGCCCTTTGATTATCACAGAAGGAGATGAACATCAGTGTCTCCATTTCCAGATGAGGAGACTGACACCCAGAGTGGTCAGGATAGGTGGGCAGGATGGTCCCACCTCTAATATTCAGTAGGCTCACATGACCTGCTCTGGTTAATCAGAGCTCATCCAGGGCTTCTGAGAGACCAAATGGGACATGAATGCTCTTCTCCTTCTAGGGCTGCCTAGAGGAAAGAGGTTGTCTGAGGGTGAAGCCAAACCAGAAGAGAAATGAAACTTAGGGAAGCTAAGAAATTGAGAATGCAGGATGTTTGTGGGGCCTTTGATCTACCCTGAGGCAGGTCCCCAAGTTTTCAATTACATGAGCCAACACATTACCTCTCCCTTTTTCTTTTTTTCAGCCAGTTTGAATTGAGTTCAATTACCTGCTGACCAAGTCAGGTGCAGATTATCCCCATTTTACAGATGAGGACAACTGAGGCAAGGCAAGAGAGTTAAATGACTACCAAGTGGCAGAGTGACGATCTGAATTTTACACCTCCTGACCTTAACCGTGACTGCCTACAAGTCCAGGTGAAGGTCAGGTTCATCCCTCCTTGAAGGAGTCAGATTCTTTGGCCAAGAGTTCTGCTCATTGTTATTGTATGCCCTCCATCTGAGGCTCAAAACAGAAAGTTCTGAGGCTCACAGCCACGAGCCCACCTACCACAGTCACGGCCCTGGGAGGTACGGTCCTCCGACATACACCTCTCTTTGGGCTGCCCATGTGGGGTCCCGTCTTCTTAAACTTGTAGGTAATGTTCATTCTACTTCCTCTCACCTGCACAAATGGCGCAGTTTGTCCCCAGAATCCCACAGCCACCTCTGGGGAGGTGGGGCATAGGTGGGAACAGCTCAAAACCCTCCCCATCATTTCCTCCTGGCCCAGCCAGACACCTCCCTGTGTTGCCACAGTCCCGGGCTCACCTGTAAATCAGTACCTCATCGTCGGAGCAGTTGTACTGCAGCTGGTACATCTTCACCCGGGGGGCGGACTTGCTGACCGACCACTTGACCAGGGCCGAGGTGGTGGTCACATCGGACACCAGCACAGCCCGTTCCGGGGGGCTTTTGGGAGGCTCCCCGCCCCCACTACCTCCACCTCCCCGGCTGGTCTTGCTGGAGCCAGTGATGTCCGAGAGGCGGGACTTGGGGGACGCCGTGCGGCCGGTGCTATTGCTGAGGTGTGGCAGCTGGACAATGGAGACCTCCACTGTGGCCGTGGCCTCCCCAGCGGCGTTGGCAGCGATGCAGGTGAAGGCACCGCTGTCCTGAGACGTGGTGATGAGGATGTCCAGGGTGCCATTGTCATACACGGCAGTCCTGGAGGAGTTCCCCACCAGGCGGTCATCGGGGGCCACCCAGTGGATGAGGGGGCTGGGGTCCCCGATGGCCTTGCACTTGAGTGTGGCCGCCTGGCCCTCCAGGACCAGCAGCTTGTGCGTGTGCTGGGTGATGAGAGGCGGCTCGCACACAAACTCCTCCTCACGCACGTGCCAGAAGTAGCGGCCCTTGAGGCCCCCCGGGGAGCCACAAGTCTCCAGGTCATCGTCCCGCTCGAGCCTCCGCAGCCAGAGAAGCTCGCAGTTACAGTGCAGTGGGTTTCCCCCAAAACTAAAGGACAGGGGCGGAGCGAAGGGCGTGGCCGTCAGGGCGGAGGCCTGGGAGTGGGCGAAGATGGGGTCCGGGGGCAGCTTCTGCAGCCGGTTGGAGGTGAGGTCCAGGCGGGCCAGTTTCTGCAGGTCGGTGAAGGTGCCCTCGGTGATGTGGTCCAGCAGGTTGTGGTCCAGGCTCAGCTGGTGCAGGTTGACCATGCGCCTCACGGAGCCCCAGGGCAGGCCGTGGAGGTTGTTGTAGGAGAGGTCCAGATCCTCCAGCGTCAGCAGGAAGTCCTCGAAGGCCTCGTCTGCGATGCCTCCCAGCTGGTTGTTGTTCACAATGAGGTGCTGCAGGTTGACCAGGCCCCGCAGCGTGTCCTCCCCGAGGCTGGGCAGCCGGTTGCTGTCGAGGTGCAGGGAGCGCAGGCTCTCGAGGTCCAGGAAGGAGAAGGGCTGGATGTGGCTGATGGTGTTCCTGGACAATGTCAGGTCCACCAGCCCCGTCATGTTGGCGAAGTCCTGGCGGCCGATGTGGATGATAAAGTTGCCGCCCAGACGCAGCTCCACCGTCCGCCGGTCGATGTCAGGGGGTACGAAGAGCAGCCCCTTGGAGGGGCACAGGGTCCCCAGTGACTCAGACAGGTTCTGGCAGACACAGTACTTGGGGCAGGCGTCGACCACGGTAAACGCCATGACAAACGCCAGCAGGCCACCAAGCAGGGTCTCCATGGTCTGGTCACTCAGGCCACGGCGCCTGGAAGGGAGGGACACAAGGTCAGGGTCAGGAGGCGACTTCCTAAAGCCCAGGCCCAGAGCTTCCTCCCTCACACCCACCCCCCGCCTTGGGGAGCAGTAGAGTAGCATCTGCTCACGCAGGTGTAATCTCTTCAACCAGTCCCTCCAATACAATTCCACTTTTTCCTTTCTCCTTAGCTCTTATCACCTTGGAACAGACTATTTAATTACTTATTAATTATGTTTATGGAATATTTTCTATCTCCCTCACTAGAATGTCAGTTCCATGAGGGCAGGTACTTTTGTCTATTTTGTTAATTGCTATAACCTGCACATCTAGCACAGTGCCTGGAACATAGTAGATGCTCAATAAATATTTGTTGGATGGATGCATGGATGGATAATTCCATACCAGTGGTTCGTCGAATAATCATTGGATTTGAAAAGTGTTTTATGGCTGGATTTTGAAGTGGTTTTGCCTTCTTAATTGGATTAGGCTCAGCATGAAATCAAATTGGACCAGCATTCCCTAAGAACAAGAACATGGACAAGGAGAGAGCTGTCAGAGAGCTGTCAGAGAGCTGGGAGATGCCAGTGTTAGTGGGGAACTGGCTTTGGGTAAGTTCTTCACCATGGAGAATCCACATAGTGGGTGAATCTCTGGGAGTTCAGGGAGGTGAAGAAGGGGGTGGGGTGGGAAGCCAAGGCATGGACCTCTTCTGAGCACTTAGTATGTGCTGGGTCCCCTGCCCAGACCTTCATATACATCACCTCATCTGGGCTTCAGGAACACACTTCATGGGGAAGGGCTTATCTGTGTATATAGATGAGGACTTGTCCATGGCCTAAGAGCCTTCTTCAGGTCCTTATGCAAAAGTCACCTTCTCACCAAGGCCCTACCCTCTGTGCACATCCCTCTTCCTTGCCCTGCATTTTCTCCTTGGAATTGATCACTATCTAAGTTACTATATGTTTCACCTAAGTGTCTTGTTATTGTTTGTGTTCTGCACTGGCAAAAAGGCCCCAAACGGTTGGGACTTGTTTTTATTCACCACTGAATAAAAGGCCTATAGCACTGCCTGTTGCACAGTAGCTGCCTTTGTGAGAATGACTATCCAGGGAAGGAAGGAACAGGGCTTTGGATCAGGTCTTTGAATCTCCAAATCCTACAGTTTCATCATTATTCCATGTGGCTCTATTTATGTAGTACTAAGAACATCAACTGAGCTGGACTTTTGGAAAATCATTGCACGCTGGCCGTGTAGCATCACGCAGACCAACAGCTCTCGATTTGCCTTCTAGGAGTGCTAATTAGGGTTCTGCAAGGAAGGCTCCTAAGGCCACTGCATTGGGAAGCACAGCCCACTCTCGCTCACCCTTTCAAAAGCTCTCGCTGCACTAGCAAGTTCGTAGAAGTGTTGAGAAATTCTGTGGCAGTAAAGAAATATGAATTAATGTTTAATCCTGCACTGCTCCTTTTTTTAAGCTAAATATACTCCTATTTTTTTTGCATAACAACTATTAATGCCTTGAGGAAGTAGAGCTCTATTGCTCCCAGTTTAAGGAGCACAGATGCAGACAAAACAACCAGCTGATAAAAAAAAGATACATAGTAAATTTAAAAACCTATTCCAATCAGATATGACTTTATTGTGAAGATTTGAGTTCCATCACTGTGTCTCTTTAAGGGTAAATCTCCGACCTGAAACCCCTCAGGGTGAGATTTACTCTGCATTTTATCTGTAGTGAGTGTTATTCCTGAACAGCACTGTCCGATAGAAACATAATACGAGCCACGAATATAATTTTAAATTACATATTAAATTACATTTAAATTACACGGCCATATTAAAAAAGTGAAAAGAAACAAGTGAAATCAATTTTGATCATGTATTTTACTTAACCCACTATATCCAAAATATTATTTCAACATGTAATCCATACAAACAGTTATGAATGAGATGTTCAACATTCTTTTATTTGTACTAAGTCTTCAAAATCCAAGTGTATTTAACACTTGGAGCACATTTCAAATGCTCAATAGCCTTATGTGACTATAGGCTTCCACAATGGACGGCACCGTTAGAGCAGGTGTTAGCCAACTGTAGCCCAAGGGCCAAATCCAGCCTGCCACCCGTATTTGTAAATAAAGCTTTATTAGAACATGGCCATGCTCATGTTTGCATACGGTCTATGTCTTTTTTCATGCTACAATGGTGGAAGTAAGTAGTTGCAGCAGACAGAATATGGCCAGCAAAAGCCTAAAATATTTGCTGTCTTGCCCTTTACAGAAAAAGTTTGCTACCTCTGTTCCAGAGGATTTTCTTTTCTTTACATCTTCTTCATTATGGTCACCCTCATTAAAAGCCTTTGTCAACGTGCCTATTTCCATGCAGCTCTGCTCTGAGCTCCCATAAGCAAGAGCCCACCCTTCCAGTCCCTGCTTTCGCCCATCTCCTCCTTGAGGGGTACCAGCCTGCCCTGACCCAGGTCCCACCAGGCACAGCCATCCCAGAGGTGTCTACATGTGGAAGCTTTTGTGCCACCTTCTCCATGCCCAAATGCATGGCCTTCTAGGTCCATACTTAGCTGGGTCCTGATAAAGCAAACAGGAATCTTTTCCATCTGCCTTGACCCTCTTATGTTTAGCACAAGGACAAGTCTTTGCAAGAGCTGGTTCTGCCCATTTTTCCACTTTCTTTCTCACGACTCTTTCTTCCTTTGTTCTTCTTGCTTCGACGACACTCAACCGCTCTCACTTATAATTGCCAGGCTTGATCTTCCTCCGGGACTTCCTCCAAGCCCTGCTCTCGTCCCGGCTTCTCTCTCACCTCCACTCCTGCCTGCCCAAGCTCCTAGCCCACCTCCAGGCTCAGCTTAAATGTCACCTGCTCCAGGAAGCCTCTCCAAAACCTAGACCAAAACAGACCTTCCCGCTGTGGACCCCTCAGCAGCCTATACTTGTCCTACGTATTGCTCACCACACTTATACAGTTCCTTAATCACTTACATATCTGTCTCCCTAGGCTGGAAACTCCACAAGGCAGGGAATTTATCTACCCTGTCCACCCGTCACCCAGTACCACACCCGACGTGTAGTAAGTGCCCAATCAGTATCGAATGAGTGAATGAATAAAATGTGGTGCTGGGCCAAGGGAGCTGCTGGCATTGTCACTGAGGTTCTGAGTTCTGTATCAGCTCTGCCCAGGGCTCACTTGGCTAATCAGCTGAGAAAACCATCTTCGTGGAGTGGCCTGGTCACGCAGAAGCTTCAGAAGTATCTTCTGCCAGCCATCCGTGTGCTTCCAAGCGGTCTCTGGCCCCTTCATCTGCTCAAGGAGAGGTGAGTGGTATCTCCTACACCCACTGGGGACCCAGGGATAGCCACACCCAAGGAGGTCCCTTGCTAGTTAAGCTGCAGGTGGCTGTGTGCACACGTGCCTGTGTCCATGTGCATGTGTATGTTTATGGGGTGGGGGTAGGGTTCTGAAAGCCTCTGGCCCCTTGAGAAGGGCATCCTCCTCATGAGCTCTTGTCAGTAGACACCGCAGTTTCTAAGGCTCAGCAGCACTTTCCAACATCTTCCCATCGCTGCACACACAGGAAATGGTAATAATCATTGTCAAGTGCATCTGAGTCCAGAGCCGAGGCTGTTGGTGGCCTGTGGGGGTATCTTCCACTGTCCCTCCAGATCCTCTTTCTCCTCCCTCTCTGACCCTGCCCTGTGTCCTGGAAGGCTGACCAGCATGGGCGGCATCAGTGAGATACGGACTGACTGCCCTGTCCTACGGCATCCGTGGGCCTTTCCATCCCTGCCTGTGTCGCCTGCCCTCCGGCAGAGAGCGACGGCAGTGGCAGCAAGCAGGAATGATCCGGACACTTTGGGATGCACTCCCTGCATGCGGCTCATGGTTTCAAACAGTTTTACCCCTGTAAATTATGCTATGCTAAACAAACCACATTTTAAAAAAGAGTTTGTTGAGGATTAACAAACATCTAATGAATTCAAATCTGTGACATAATAGAGCTGGGTAAATATATTTTAAGTAATCAGCATGGAAGCTTACTGACAGAGAAGTGACTATTGAATCTTAATTAAAATTGTATTCTGAGAACCGTCACTTATTACTCTTACAGCCAACAAAAGGCAGCTTAAACCCCAAGTTGGGAGGGAGGTGAGGGGAACGGGGTAGGTAACAGGCAACTAGCGCACACCTGGGGGGGTGGTGGGGAGGATCCCTCTTTTGAGTGGAGATTTGAACAAATGCTAGAAGGAGCAACCCAGGTCCCTCTAAGCATCTTGGAATGGTGTAGGTGGTGGAGGGGACCACGGAGAGGTGGCGGATTAGGAGTAGAAGGCTGGTATGAGGAACAAAGAAGCAGATGAAAGCAGGCAGGAGGGGCCAAAGCTGAGAGAGGTGCGTGGGGATCAGAAGCGAGGCTATGAAATGGATGCTGGTATCAAATGTCAGAATCAGCCTTCATGGGAGGAATCCATCCGCAGAGGAGCAGAAGCTTGTCTGCTCAGAATGTCTATGAGCCAGGACTGGGGGGAGGGGAGGGGCGAGGCAGGGAAGTTGCCAGAGGGACCAGGCGATGAGCGGGAGAGGAAGAGAAACAGTCTCCCCTGGCCCTGCAGTGCCTGAGAGAATCAGCATGTCTCTGGGAGTTTGCCCAGGGTAGGAACAGTTCTCCTCCCTTCCTCCCTAGGTTTCTGGACGCGGTTTTCACAACAACTCTGCAAGGTGAGTGCTGCCACTAGTCCATTAAGATGCTCCAGTGTGATTGCAAAGAGGTGTCTCCACCGGGCGTCTGGAGTCCTCCTTAGCTGAACAGCCTTGTGCAGTGAGCAACCTGATCTACCGTATCTCATGGCCTGAGTATTGCTACCCCTGTTTTAACCATCAGGAAGTGAGGTTCAAAGAGACTTGGACCTGCCCAAACTCTCCCATCTCCCCTGAGAAGAATCATGATTTGAACTCCAGATAGTCTGGCTCCAGGCCGCCCTGAGAGTAGAAGAGGCCCCTCTAGAGGCTTCCATGGGCCTGGTGTACGTAGAAACCGGCTGCCTCTACCATGAGACTGCTTAGTAACCTGCGACAACCCAGCTGTTCAACTAAATTTGGGCACTTGTGTTTCCTGCTTGGGGATGGGCCTGGAAGGAACGCTGCTGGTGTTCTCAGAAGCTGAGGCCTAATTGGCTCAGAAAGACCCACCCGCCAGGCCCGATGGTAGTGAGTCACACACATACACACGCACGCACGCACGCACACAATTAAATATACTGGCAATGAATATAGAGTTGTGGAACTAGGCTGGTGGTTTGTAATCAGAATCTCCAGATGGGATTTTATATTTAAAACCAAAGGAAAAACAGAACGATGAGGACAGAAAGGGGAAAACTAAGGGACACGGCAGACAGGGCAGCACAAAAGCAAAGTTCCTGTTCCTTCACTTGATGTGGAGACCACAGACTTTCCTCGCCCTTCCCCCAGCCCCTGGCCCTGCCTTCCTGCCAGAACCACCTCGAGCTGCTCCAGACAGAAGAGGCAGCATTTAGCAGATGGCTGGCACGATATATGTGATATCTCTCCACCCCATTTCCATTTAAAAGATACCTTAGCAACCAGCCGAGGAGCCACCCGCCCCTGGAGCCTGCAAATCAAGTAAGAGGCCTGTCTCTGCTTCAGGTGAAAAGAGCCCCTCCAGGGTGCTCCAGGCCGACAGGAAAGTGTGAATTAATAAGAGGGGGAGGGGCTCGTATCTGCCGGGAGAGGCAGCCGCCTGCGTCTTCTTTCCAGACTTGCCCTCTCAGAGTACATCGCACCACTCGAGGCGAGACCTGAAGGGACCTGCACGGGAGTCAGGGGACCAGAAAAGGACGCTTGATTTCCAGACATGGGTTTCCTGAAGGGGCTGCTTCTCTGATCTAGGAGTTGTCAGGTGGCGACCCTGCCTCTAGCGCGGTGCGTGGTTCCGGTTTGAGGCTTCCAGCCCCTGTCCTTGCCCCATCGCCAGCACCTCCACCTCTCAGGCCCTTAGGAAGTAACAGTCTGGGGCTTCTTCTAAGGGTAAGAGAAATGAGTTAGCATCAGAGAACTGTTATTCTCCATCCCCCTCCCTGATGCTGCTTTGCACAGGAATCCGTCTAGAATCTCGAGAAAGAGGGGATGGGGGCAAGTTCAACGAACGTGTTGGAGAGGGAGAGAGCTCCTGACCTCCGAGAGCTCCCAGTCTGATGGGGGAGGCCTAGCTTTTGACCACAGGCAGCTTCTATGTCGATGCTGGAGTCACAGACTAGTTTGAAGGGAGAGGGAGAGAAGGAGAGAGAGACTGAGAGGCAGAGACAGAGAAAGCCAGGAAGCTGGCCTTGGAAGCTCTTAGCTCCGTGGCTGCAGAAAGACTCCCACACGGGATGGGCAGAAACATTCCCTGTGCTGTCCCCAGGCAAAGCCGGGAGACAGAGGCCACAACCCAAATCCTGGGACTTCTTCATAAACTAGCTCAAAAGCCTGGTCTTAGATAGCAGAGGTGACAGGAAAGAAAAGGGAAACGAAGTCTAGAACCTGCAAGGGCAGAATGAGCCCACTTAGGCTCTGTTTAAACTTCTATTGTGCAAGGTAAGCAGCTCTTCTCATAAGTAAGTTGCTAAGCTCAGAACTGCTTCCTGTCTGCTCTCAGCGACAGCACGATGCCTCCGTGTTAGCGCATCCACGATAGCTTTGATTCCGTTGCAGTGTAGTTACGTGTTTCCCTGTTTTCTACCCTATTCACCCGGGAACCCCTTCTTGGTATTTTGTTCGGCTCTGAATCCCCAGTAGCAAGCCCAGTACTCAGCACAGAGCAGGCACCAGGGACATGTTTGATGACAGAATGAATGACCGAATGAATGACCGAGAGCTGCAGCATGAAGAGCCGTACACCTTGGCCCTGCGACCCCGCACACGCCTTCCTACGGCAGGAGCGTGCGCGCCCCCGTCCGGGGCAGGCCAGGCGGGCTGGCGCGTTCACGCCCCGGAGAACAGCCCCCCAGCCGAGGCCAGTGAGGGGGGTGGAAGCTGAGGACCTCAGCTTCCTCCCGGTTGGGAGGACCGACTCCGAAGCACGTTCTGCACCGTCTCCCACGGGTCCCCAGTGAGACCGGGCCGCAGTGGCCCTTCGCAGTCACCTGCTTCTAACGCGCCCTGTTACTGGCTGCCTCCCCTCCCCTCGTCCCCTCCCATCCCTCTTCCTCTACCCGGGTGGCCCGCGATCACGGGCCAAACAAGCCACTTGCGCTCAAATCCGTGTTTCAAGCCCGCTTCTGGGGAATGCAGCCCAGGGCACACTTCTTACAACTCTCCCGCTATAAGGTACCCGGCGAGCCTGGGCCGTTGTGCAAACGTCAGATACGTGGGCATCAGAAATGATGGGAAAGCCATGCACGTTCTCGTCGATGACCAACGCCAACAGGCCACTTACGGAAGGAAAGAGACCTTCGCCCCCGCACACATGGTAGGTATCGAGAGCTGAATGGAAAATGGCTTCTACCCAACACGTGCGAGCCGGTGCGTGGACGCGTGATCGCGTGTGGATGGCGTGGAGCACGGGCGCAGAGGCGTGTGTGCGCGGGGGCGGGCGCCCGGCCGAACGTGCCGGAGGCGCCTCCGTGGGTGCGCGAGCGGCGCCCCCCGGACGGAGGCGACGACTGAGGGAAGCCGCGGGTCTGGCGAATGGCGGGCTGTGTGGGTGAAGCAGGGCCTGGCTGTGCGTGAGGCGGCCTGTGAGGGGCGGGTGTGTGCGGGAGGGGCGGCCAGCGGATCTGTTCAGCTTTGATGGGAACAAGTGCTGTTTCGTGGCTGCGTTGTCAACCGCAAGCGCGCGCATCTCCATGGCCGCCTGGGATCGGTCCCCGCTTGGGGGACACAGACAGCCTGCGGGGCCGGCGGCCCTCAGCATCGCTTCAGGCCTCTCCATCCGGCCCTCAGCTGAGGGCGTGTGAGGGCTCAGCTTTCACACAGAGAGGCCTCGGCTTTGATTCAGTCATGACTCTCAGGACTTTTCTCTGCAGTAACCCCGGGCCCGTTTCGAGCATCTTTTAGATTCTATCACCTGGGGCCTCAAGCGAGCGAGGCTCCGGCTCTGGGCACCTGGGCGGGGCACCGCCTTCTTACCTCAGAGGTGGAATGCGGGGAACGCGGATACCCAGGGATGCGTCTGCGGCCCACTCGGCCTTTCCGGTCCTTTCTCCCTCTCCCAGGGTCTTCCCCAGCAGATTCACAGCCGAGGACCCGTCTTCGCCATTTCAGCCCCTTCATCTTCGCCTGCTCTAAACCAAGGGCACCCGCCGCCAAGCACCCCGGCCTCTCTCTGTTCCCCACCCTCAAGGGAGCAGAGTGCGTGGTCCCCCCTAGGACCCTGGTGACGGAGGGAGAAGCGGGGTGGATAACTCAAAGCGCCAGAGAATCCAAAGCCCATTTCCATTCGGCCGGGGATGTTCACTCTGTGATGTACTCTCCTCATTACGTTTGGCGCAGGCTAAAATGGAAATTGGCTTTTCTTCTTCAAGCCAGCCAGGCTACGGGCTAGGCAATGGCTGGAGAGCACTGAAGTTTAGTCCGGCTAGACAAATTAATTCTGGGTTAACATCTGACGAGGGTATCACACTTGAAGGTCAATAGAGGTAGGGGTTGGATCTCCCTCAGCCGACTGGGACTCCCTGAGGGCGGGGCCGCGTCTCCCCTCGCTCCCTGAGGGCGGGGCCGTGTCTCCCCTCAGACCGGGGCTCCCTGAGGGCGGGGCCGCGTCTCCCCTCACACCGGGGCTCCCTGAGGGCGGGGCCGTGGCTAGCATCTGCCCACAGTTCTTCCTCTGGGATCTGAGGCTAATATCAGCAGTGTCCTGCTCCTCACAGACCCCTCTCCTTACCCCACCCTGGGAATCCCAGGTGAGGGCCAGGCCTCCCTGAAGCAGCCCTTCCCCGCAAGTCCACAGCTGAGCCTCAGCAGGGGCGGCCCCCAGCGCAATATCACTGAAGCTCACAGGCTGCTCTGAGCAGGGTGACGTCTCGTTGCACAGGCCTGTGGTTATTACCCTTCCCTGTTGTTATGCATCTGGCGCCACGTCAAGCGTGGTATATTTAATCTTGGACTCCTAGTAACACCTCTGATTATTAAAAGAAAAAGAATTTAGACAATCAGATTGGCCTGATGGGAGTTTATCTGCCTGTTTGTGGGTGGCGGGGAGGGCGCTCCTGCAGCGGGGGACACAGTCACAGACAAAGATTCCCATGTTGCACCTGCAAGGTCAGGTCTTTCTTTGGCCTTGAAACAGAATCCTCATCACCTGTTGGCCAACCTAGACTTACAAGGTGACACCAAAGCAAGAGGACTTTTCAGTCGGGGCTACCTTTGATGTTTTATAGAGTTCCCACAAATTCCCTCAGTAGACGTGCGTCATGCGAAAACGTCACACTAGGGAAAAGGCCTATCTGTGGGGTCCTGTGACGCGCTGTCCCGTGTCCCATGCCCCGGCCGAGCAGCACCGAAGGGCCAGGAGGGGTGGTGAGGCAGGGCTGCCCAGCCCCTCGGGGGTGGGGTGCAGGGTGCCAGGCCTGATGCCCGCTCTACGCCCGGGCAAACTCCTCCTCATAGACCAGCTCTAGCTCCAGCGCCCCAGGCTTCCTCCCACTTCGTAAAAAGTATCTTCCTGTGTCCTCCCAATTCTGGACGGAAGGGACAGAGAAACGTCACGAGTCGGGGAGGAACAGATGAAAGAACTGAAGGGATACCTGAAGGGAGTTTAGTGAAGGAAGTTTAGACTATTTACAGAAGTGTGGGCAGGGTTAGGGGAACCCGAGAGGGGTGATGTGGCCGCCAGGGGCTGGCAACAGAGGGAGCCTTTTCAAACCTTTTCATCCCTAGGCCTGAAGGGTTGAAGGCAGAGGGCAGCTCCCAGGACGTCGGAGCGGGATAGGGGTGGATACAACCCGCTGACCAACTACAGCCTGGGAGGGAGCTGGCCAAGGAGACGGTCCCCTCTCTCTCCTCCCGCCTCTCACCTCCTCCTGGGCCTCCCAGTCGCCAAACCCAGGAAGCTAGAGGACAAAGGAGCCTGCAGGAAGTGGTCCACACAGGCCAGCCTCCCGGGGCACAGGCAGGGCAGATAAAGGTGGGGAGTGCACCTGCAGGAGCAGCTGGACAGTAATCTGCACACGGAGCGAGCAGCCTTCTCTCTTGTCAACTTTCCCAGTGGGTTGTTGGGTAATAAAACCACTTGTAGGGCTTCCCTGGTGGCGCAGCGGTTGAGAGTCCGCCTGCCGATGCAGGGGACACGGGTTCGTGCCCCGGTCCGGGAAGATCCCACATGCCGCGGAGCGGCTGGGCCCGTGAGCCATGGCCGCTGAGCCTGCGCGTCCAGAGCCTGTGCTCCGCAGCGGGAGAGGCCACAGCAGTGAGAGGCCCGCGTACCACAAAAAAAAAAAAACCCCAAAACGAACAAACAAAAAAACAACCACTTGTAAGTGTAAGAACAGGGAGGAAAAAGAAGGAAGAGGAGAGAGAGGAGAGAGAGATGAATCCACTGGAAACAATAAACCCCACAGAATCAAGGGCAGTAAATATGAATTCAATTTGCTTTTGCCATTTACACAGCCCAGTCTTCAGTAAGCGCTGACAGGCTGATCAGATAAAAGTCTCCATTGCTACCAGGACGGCACATTTAAATTTTTATTACAAACATCAGGCTCCATTACCCTGGGATTTGCTCTCTGCATTCCTAATGTGGTCCTTCTTCATGTTGGAATGGGAGCGCCCTGGCTCCCAGGGACTGACTCACACAGCAGGAAGAGCCTGGTGTAGGAGTTCTGTGACCTGGGTCCCATCCTGGCCCTGCCCATGGCCTCAGCAAGCCGCCTCTCCTCTGTGAAGCCTCACCTTCAGTCTCTCTTCTTTTCCCAGACCTGACCAAAGCACTGCTATAGGCACAGCTGTCCCTGTCTGGTGATGCCTTCTTCCACCTGAACTAACTGGGGACCTGGGATGACAGGGTCTTGAGAAAGTGTGTCCTTAAACCTATATTTTTCTGTGAACTTCTCAGAAGGCCAAAGACTTGAATTTGGCTTCAAGAATTCTTACTCTTTAGCCCTTGAAATGTAGATGACGTCATTATCGTCTATCACCATCTAATGGTGAACATTTGCTGAGTGTTAATTTCATGCCCATCGTTTCATGGTTTAACCCTCTCATCCTCCCCCCCACCCTAGGGGTGTGGTAATTATCCCTATTTTACAGATGAGGCAAGGGAGGCTCAGAAAGGTGTTTAGGTGACTTGCCCAGAGTCCCCCTCCTAGTCAGGGACCGCTGGTCCCTCTGGGCTGTCCGAGTGTTTTGTCAATATTGTCAGTCTCTGGACCCTAGGACTCACCTAGCTCTCCAGGAGAGCCAATCGACAACATGTACAGGGGCTGTAGCCAACCAGTAGGCAGAGTCACTTTATTATCAAACGTTCAACGGAGAGAGAATGGGGAGCTCCCCCTAGAATTTCGGGGTGGGGTTCTCTGCCCTGATGTGTCAAAGGTCAGAGTGCTCCCAGAGTTAAAGCACAAGCAGGTGAGAGATCGGGGGCTGGTTGCTCCTGAGTGGTGCCCTTCACACTGGTCCCAGTGGGGGACTGTGAATCGCTTTTCGACTTGCACCATCACTTGGCCTCAGGATTCAGGGGGGTTGCCGACTTGGAGGAAGGGACTCACACCTTCCTGCTATGAAGGGGAAAAGCAAATCAGTGCTTAGTCGAGGCAGTGAGTTTTATGTTTCTCCTGCAACCCCCAGGGTTTAGTCCCAGCAAGCAAGTGCTCCCCTTGAGACCCTAACTCCACCAGCCTCAGGTAGGGTGAAAAAAATCGTTCTGATAATCAGGAGATCAGAGTGAAGTTAAAGCTGAGAGGAAGCCGCCCCTGCCACAGTGTGGCCACAGCTGTCTACATCTCTCCTACCACCCTCGGTTGCCTCCCATGTACATGGGAAGGGAGTCTGGGAGCAAGGCGATCTCTGGATCCTCTTCCAGACGTAACCTTTCCTAAGCCTATTCTTGCTGCCACACTTTCAAAGATCAAATAAATGGTTAAAATATTAATCAGTGGTTAAAATATGAATAGCTGATTAGGTGAATTGAGAATTCTGCACTGCTTAACCAAGGAACAGGGTCCCTAATGAAATCTTAGGCATTATCCCCTGATTTGTGGGAATGGTGTTAGGAGAGACTGCAAGGCTGGGAGCGTCTAATTGTTTCTCCTAATTCACATCACGTAACTGACTCCTGCCTTTGGACATAAAGCAGAGCCAGAAAGGACGAATGCCTCTGGCTTAAGTTCCCACCCAGAGACAAGGAGATTGGATGGAGGCTCACTAGACGAGTGAAGGAGGACTCAGTCTACTTTGCTAAAGGAAGGAAACAGGGCAACTTCCTGCTGTAGTTGAGTGGAGGAGTAGTGGAGAAGTCAGGTTGGAGAGTTAGGTGGGCAGTCAAATCAGCCAGCCCTTCCTTGACGCCCAGCGTTGTGCACTTCCTCCATGGTGTGACAGTACAGAGTCCCCTGGTTGTCCGCTGATATCCATTCTCCCCTTTTCCCCAGTAAGAAGTCCCAAGTGTTATTTGGCCACAAAGCCATGCAGAATAAAGACTACATTTCCCAGCCTCCCTTGTACCTAGGTGTGGTCATATGACTAAGTTTTAGCCAATGGGCTATAAATAAAACACTAGTATGGGATACCTTAGAGGTGTCCTTTAAGAAAGGATGCACCCTTCTTTGCCCCTCCCTCTTTCCTAAGAACTGGAATGTTGACGCATGGACAGAACTTACACAGCTATCTTGGTCCACGAACTGGTAGCCATGTGTTTGAGGATACAAAGTGACAAAACAGAAGGAACCTGGGCACCTGGTGATCATAGCACCACCATATAGTCCTGGAATCCCTGAAGTTTTTGTTTTAATTGTAACTTAAAAAAAATAGTTTAAGACTCATAAGAAGTTTCAAAAATAGTAAGAATTCCCATAGACTCTTCACCCCACTTTCCCCCGTGATAACATCTCATATACCTATAGCACATTATCAAAGCAGGAACTTGACATTGTTACAATGCTGTTCACTTGAATATAGACCTTATTGCCTGTACTTTCTACATGAGAGAGAAAAAAAGTCTTTCTCATTTAGGTTACTTTGTTTTGTTTTTTAACACTCACAATGAAATCAATTTCTGATATAATTTCCAAAAAGTATAAGGTGGCATCCAAGCTCCATCCCTGAGAAAGGTACATGGCAGGCAGGAGCTGGCCCAGATGCAGGGAACAACCAGACAACCTTCAGGGCAATGTGGAGAAGTCCTTTGGAACAGTGAGAGGCATAGGACTATCGAGCCATCTTTCCCTTTGATGGTGCTGATGAAAGGACTCTCATCCTCAACCTCCTTGCTCTACCACTGGCCCTGGCAGGCATCCCTACCCTCATGCCTAACTCTGTGCTCACCCTTCTCTTGCTGGACCCACCTCCACACCCACCTCTTACCTACGCAGAGCTCTGCATCCCTTGCTAATTCAGGAAGACCTGAGATGCTCATTAGTGTTGCTGGATCCTGGCTCTTCAAAGTCACATGTTAGTAGGACAGGGGAACGAAGGCGGGTGACATTTGTTGGTATTTTCAACTTGGGTGAAAACAAACAAATTGCACTGGAGTTAAATGTCGAAGAAGCCTGAGACTGCTGCATGGGGAGAAGGGAGGAACGTCTCCTCTCGGGGACAGCCTTCTCCGTATCCCTGAGCGGGTGCATGTGGGAGATGCAACTGTGTTTGAAGCCTGCAAGGAAGGCCAAGTGGGCCGTGTTTGTCCATGTCCAGCTTCATCCTACTGCAGGCAGGCTGGTTAGACATGTAGGCAGTCCCCAAGGGAGGACATGCATTCATCACCCATCCATGCATCCAGAAAACATATACTGAGAACTGGCTACATAGAAAAGGCTCTACAATAGGTGCTGAGGGGCAACCAAAGATGAAACAAATATGGCCGGTCCCCACCTCCCGGGAACAGGTCTCCCGTAGAGAGGACAGAAGGCGTATAAACATACAGTGTAAGAAGAAAATGGTCATCATTGTTAAGGGTACAATGTTCTCAGACAAAGAAGAAGGAAGGAGAACCAGGGATGAATTTGAGGCTTTGCCATGAGGCCTGCAAGATGGACAACATTTAGACGTGCACAGATGTGGGATGAAGGTGGCATTCGACTCAAAGAGATCACCGAGGCATCTCCACCCACATTACTATTAGCTTTACTATCATTGTTCCCCCCCCAAACTGGAAGGAAGTACACCTGTGGAGCTGGACACATGTGATGTAACCCAGCAGCACAGGAAGGGTTTCTGGGGTCTATGAACTTATTGGAATCGTGTGCTGAATTTTGTGTGGTCAAGCATTTTTCTGGCAGGAGTGTCCACAGCCTCCATCAGACTCTACAAGGTAGAGGTTATTTGCCCCCAAATTGGACCCCTATTCTAGAAGCTGGCAAGAAGCCTTGCTGGATGTCAAACCATTACTTGTCTGAATGAATACACTCCATGGAGACAGGCTGGAGATTTCCAGATGCGGCTCTTCCTGCACAAGCTCTAATTCCTGAGACCTGATTTGGAGAAACTAAACCATCCCCAGCCCCAGCTTGAGTGGGTGGGGCAGGAGGTAGAGAAAGGGCGTTGGTGGCGGTCAGTTGGGCAAGCTCTTTCCCAGGGAAGCAGCAACCTCTGCTTATGCCCAGCCCTGCACTGATTGAATTATCAGCCCTTTCACTTAATGAGCATCTCTCTAGGCTGGCCATGAGACCTGTGTTCGGGAGAGCAGACATTTCATTAGCAGAATTCAGTGGCACTGTGTTGATCCCGGTTTCCTGACAATTATAAGAAGGAACCAGAGGGCCAAGTGGCATCCTTCTGTGAGCCTTGCCTTGTTCAAAACATGCAAGCTCTCTTCCACTCCCTAGTCTCACGTGTAGCTCTGTGTGACCAGAGGAGGCAAGAAGCCCCTTCTAAGAGACCCCAAAGTACAAGAGGAAGGCCTTGTGGGGATGAGCCCTTGGGCCTGGACCACTTTGGCTGCAGAGAGATGATTACAGATTAGGAATGAGGAAGAACGCCACAGGCTGCTGGTGGACAATCTTCCAGGAACCATCACTCCTTCATCTTGCTTCCAAGGATATCTCTTTCAATGCAAATGACATTATGGATACTCCAGGTCACCACTGGGATTACCATTATCTTCCTTTCCACACGAGGAGAAACAGAGGCACAGGAAAGAGGACAGGGGCACTGGTGGAAGACTCTGGGAGGACTTCTACAGTGTTCAATCTTACCTCCGCAGTGAAAGTCTTCCAGGAACAATGGGTGAGGCACATACCAGATTTGCTGTGTAATGCGACAATGCAGGTGGGAGTTTCTCTAGGTCAGCCCGCTTCACATCCATGGTATCAGCTGGCCTCAAGGCCAGAGTCATGGCTGGTCAACATCACAAGTCCAAGGCCACGCAATCCTGGGTCCACCATGCCATCAGTCTGCTCCTGTGATTCCCTTAGCATCCCAAGCGGACACTGATCCAGAATTAACCACATGAGCTGTCAAAGCCACAACAGCCAGTGGTGTCACCAGTAAGGATTATAACGTCACTGTCCACATTGGTGAGTTCTGAGCCCAGGTGGACTCTTACCCCAGGGCATGCTGAGTCTGGGAGAGAGGAGTGCCCTTCGGTCTACGGGTCTGTGGTGTGTGAGCACAACCCTTCCTAAATTCTCTACATCAAAACCTAGAAGAACTGAGGGACTAGACCCATCTGACTGTTCCATCAGGTCCAGAAGACCTTACAGCTGGTGACAGGGCTCTGAGAGGCGCCACACAGATCCACTAACAGGAGAAAGATGACTGATGACATCAGCAAGTTTCCCTGAAGACAACTGTGTGAACAAATGGAATTTTCCTTCTCCCCCACACCTCCTTATCACATGGGAAGGGAAACACACATAGAGAGAGGGAGGGAGGGAGTGCGAGAGAAAGATGGAGAGAGAAAGGGAAGGAAGAAGGGAGGAAGGAAGGGAAGAGGGAGGGAAGGAGAGCGGAAGAAGGGGCAGAGAGGGAGAGAATATAAATGAATACGTGGAACTTTGGAAACAGACTCACCAGCCCCCTAGGGCAAGATGCTGGGTTGTAGCGTAAGTTACTTATGCAGAATAAGAGTGACCTGTTGCCAAGTGTAGGAGGTGAAGCAGTAGGTGATTTCTTCCCCATGGGGGATGTTCTATGGCCCTGCTCCACTCTGATCACCACTGCAGGTGGAGGCCCCAGCTCGCTCCAGTAAGAATCAGCAGTGCTTCCCTATGTGTGTCCTGTAAGGAACTCTTACCCTGGGAAAGTCACTGATTGTGTCAAGAGGCTGGAGGGAAAAGGAAGAAGGGAAAAGGAGAGGTGGAGAGTGAGGATGTGGCAATGCTTTTGTGGAGAAAGGGGGATGTGATTGGCTGGCACTGATATTCTCATCTATATCCCACTATGGAGGATGGATGAAGGAAGTCTCAGCTCTCTCTAGCTTTAAGGATTTAAGAGGGAAGCATCCTCTAAGGAGCATCACCCCAACACCCCGACAGCCACCACCCTTAGCAAAACCACTCCCACCATAACTCCCCCAATGGTGGAAGCCTCCCCCACCGCTCCCCCCCCCAGACATTCACAGACACACACAACTCCCTTTGAGTTGGCTTTGATGGCCAGATGTTTCTTCCCTCTGGGTTCAAAACTCCTTCCTTTTTCCCCAAAGGCACTTCCCCAAGGGAAGTGTGGTCAGGACTGGAAGGAAGTCCAGGAAGGTTGCAGGAAGTTGCAGGAAGGTTTGGAGTTTTACTCACAGATCCCTTGCAGGGTCTCTGATTTGCTGGGTGCATGCTTTGTGCCCAGGATCAGAAAGTCACTCATACTGACTATCCTTTACAGCAAACTAATTTCAAGGTTCTCACAGATATGCCAAAGCTCCAAGTCAACAGGCATGTAAAAGTTCAGCCCCATCCATCGTGCATTGGGTTCAAACATCTACCAGCCTCTCCCTGATTCAGGTTAACCCTCAGTCCCCATGAGCTTTTGTGCTGGACAATCTCTCTGCTCCATCTCATCCTGTTAGAAGTGACCCCGTTCAGCTGGGATACTCGAGACCAAGAGGAGGGACTGCCACATCCAGTGGGCAGGTAAAAAGTCAGACCTTCATTACGTTAAAACTCCCTCAGGACTTCCCTGGAGGTCCAGTGGTTAAGACTTTGCCTACCAATGCAGGGGGTGCAGGTTCGATCCCTGGTTAGGGAGCTAAGATCCCACATGCCTCGTGGCCAAAAAACCAAAACATAAAACAGAAGCAATATTGTAACAAAATTCAATAAAGACTTTAAAAATGGTCCACATGAAAAAAAAGTCTTTAAAACAAAAACTCCCTCAATGTCTAATATACTCAACCTTATTCATAATTAAGGAAATGCAAATGAAAACATCTCAATATTTTTTATTGACAGGGTGGTAAAGACTGTGAATACCCAGTGCTGGTGGGGCTATAGGCAAACAAGTACAACAAAATACTGTTGGGGTAGTGAGGAGAGGGTGTGCAAATTAGGAAGATGCTTTGGCAATACATATAGAAATTCCAATTGCATCCACTAGTCCACATCTAGGAAGTTAATTCTACACAGATACTTGCCCATATGCACAAAGAAGTAGGTACGAGGATTTCATTACAGCATTGTCTACAATAGACAAAGACTGTATATAATTTAAGTATTCACCTGTAGCAATCCGTATTTGAAATGCTGAGTTGCCAAAACCTAAGGTATCGTCAGATCCTATATGTACCCCCCAAAAGGACACACACTTTATCTATCTATCTATCTCTCATCTATCTTTGATTTATAAGCCAGACAATATTTGGAAGAACACAGAAAAATTGTGGTTTCTCTGGGAACGATACCTGGAAATCTGGGCCATGAAAAAGACTTTCATTTCACCATTCACACTTTTTTACTGTTTCCATTCTTTATTGAAAGGCACTACGTCTATAATAAAAAAGTAGTTATAAATACCTTAAATAAATGAAAATGTCTTGATCTCCCCTCCTCGTCCCCGTATTCCTACTGTTCCTGCCTTTGAGCCATTTCCCCCACTTGGACCACAGCAGGAGCTCTCTGTTGCCCTTGTTCTCATTCCTCTGTGAGTGGTTGCCTCTGCGTCACCACGGGATTCGTGTGTGTCACCCTGTCAAACACACCATGATCTCCTGGCCTCACCTGGCTCCCAGATCATTAGCCACTTGCCCCATCTCAGCGGCCGCCATGGCAGGACACTTCCATGAAGACAAGCATGTCCTGGAACAAGACGCCACATTCCGAGGCATGGGATCTGGCTTCTACAGCAGCTCCCCAAAGGGCCCAGTGGAAACAGGAGACAGGAGAAAGCCAGGCAGCTAGCTTCCTCTATTGCCTCTTCCCTCCAAAGTATGGGTTCTCCACACAACCTGTCCCGAGAATTTTTGCTCAGCTGAGCAGGTTCATCTGATGCCTCCTTGTGGCTTGTTGTGAAGCAGTGGCCATCGCAATGGCAGTGACCCATCACCATGCCATGCCTCCCATCCTTCCCTGCCTTCCTCCCCTTCTCCCTCACTCTCGCTGCCCTGGGACTGTACCTCCCAAATAAGTATCAGTATTTAATCTCCACCCCAGGATCTCATTTCTAGGAACCCCAGGCTAAGATAACCATACTGACAATTACTTGTTTCTAGGTTTCTTTGTATCTTTCACATTTAGGGTACAAAAGGAGACTCAACCTTTATGAGACTAGAATTCACTTGATCTGAGACCTCTTGGATACCGTGGTAGGTAGCATTCCAAGATGGCCTCTAAGAGGGCACCTCTTGTAGAATCCCTTCCCTTTGAGAGTGAGGAAGTGGGATGTGGGGACTTGTGAATATGATGGCATATTACTCCTGTGATTACGTTACATTATATGACATAAACGTTTTGTGGATGTTACTAAAGAAGGTCCCTCATCAACTGACTTGGGGTTAATCAAAAGGGAGATTATCCTGCATGGGCCTGACTTAATCAGGTGAGCCCTTCAAAGGGACTCAGCCCTTCCTAAGATCAGAGAGATTTCTCCTGCTGGCCTTGAAGGTGCAAACTACCATGCTGTGGAAGCGTCATGTGGCAGGGAACAGTGGGCAGCCTCTAGAAGCTAAGGGAGGCCCCCAGTTGACAACCAAAAAGAGAGCAGGGGCCTCAGTTCTATAACCACAGGGAACTGAATTCTGCTGGCAATCTGAAAGAGCTTAGGAGTGGATATCTCCCTAGCTGAGCCTCCAGGTAAGAATGCCTTGATTTCAGCTACGTGGGACCCTGAGCAGAGGATCTACAGACACAGCGAGGCAATACATCTGTGTTGTTTAAGCCACAACATCTGTGGTCATTTGTTATGCAGCGATATAAAACTAATACAGATATCCAGAAGTGTGGTTTCACTTCCGACTAAAAGGAAGAGGCAGCTAGCTGCACAGGCGGCCAGAGGAGAAAGACACTGCGCCAGAGGGAAGCGGACTGAGGAAAGAGAGACTGAGAGAAACCGGATCCAGGCATGCCAATGAGATTTGTTTCCTAAGCCAGAAATAGCCACATTCCGCAGCCACTCTGGGTACTTATAATTGCTGTTATCTTTGTATCTTCTGCTCTCACGTAGGGGAATAAAATAACAATAATGATGTTGACGATCATGATGATGACGGGGATGATGGTAATGGTGGTGGTGATGGTGACAATAGCACAGTGGTAACCCCTTAGTTTGCACAGCCCTTTCTAGTTAACAAAACTGGTATATTTGTTTGCATGTTTGATTCTCCAAGATCCCCGGAGAGAATATTTTCATCTCTATTTTACAAATGAAGAAAATGAAAACAGAGATTGGAAGCCTCTCCATGGTTACACAGTTATTAAACGGCTGTCCAAGGACCCAAGGCTCATGGCTCCCTCCCAGAAAGGAGAAGAATGAAGAAAGAACAGCTATGTTCCTTGGGTCGAGGCCACACGAACAAGCCTCAAAGGCAGCCCTACTCATACTTACTTAGAGGAATTTCGGCACCTGGGAAAAACGGCACCAGAGTCCCTCTCAGCCTATACGTGCTTTTCTCTAACCAGTAACGGGTCGACCATATAGCTCTTCGGCATTTTGCTCAGCGAGAGATTAGGCTGGTCATCATCCCTCCCCTCCAGGCATCCCACACTCTCCCCTCTGCACCTCCTCCCCTTTCCTCTTTCTCCTCCCCCTCCTCCCCTACCTGTTCTTACTCCCAGACTCTGCCCACTAAGAATACCATGGCCATATGGAGGTATGAATGAATAATGTTGGCTGTACATGCCTGTCTGCAAGCCAAGAGAAAGTGTGCATTTTAAGAGGGTTTTCCCACGGCCCTAACCCAAAAAAAGGGATTGTAATTATGTGGATTCGAGGCCTGGAAGTATAAGTAAGCTGCCTAATTTGCAAGAAAGCTCAGCATCTACAAGGAGTTTCTGGGTATGGGATTAGCATTTCCTCCCCCAGATGACTATCTTATCGGTCACAAAGGTAATTATTTGCAACTATTTGTTGTTATTTCCAGGGAAGAGTAAGTGGAGCTCGCCTTATTGTCAGACTAGGGTTACATCAGAAATGAGAAAACTCTTAAAAGAGCTTAAGGTGCCATTATTTGCCATGGGATCTTGAGCAAAACATTTGTGGTCAATATGTCTAGTGTTCGCCAACACCCACCTCTCCCCGCTTCCAGACAACCCTCCTCGACCCGGCCCCCTTGCAGGTCCGTGAGCTCTGTGACTACGTCTGGCTAATGAGATGTGAGCAGACTGTGTGTCCTCATCAGACATGATTCTAGTCTCTCTCTTGCCCTACCATGAGGACCGAGGGGGTTACATGGTCCAGATGATGAAGCTACAAGAAGACGGAGCCGTCATCAGCCTGCATCTCTGAGAACCACATGGAGGACAGTTGCCCTGAAGAGTCACTCGGGCACCTTTTACTTCACGTGGGTGAGAGGTAAACCTTCGTTGTGTTCAGGTACTGAGATTGGGGCTGCCTGTTATTAAAGCATAACTAGATTATCCTAACGAATATATCACAGAACTTCACTGAGCCTGTCTTCTCTTTGATGATGTGGAGAAAACCTGCCAGGCTTCATCCTAGGGTAGCCATGAGGAACAGATGAAACCACGGACAACTGCTTTGCAAACGTGAATCGATGTCAGGACAGGTCAGAGAACGGCCAGTTCACCAGAATGGAGGTTTTGTTGATACTTGGTGCTGTTCTTTCACGTAGCCAGGGATGGCCCTGGTGCAGGAGGCGGGGAGGGCTGGGTGGTGGACATTCTCGTGAAATGAGGTACCGCTTAAGAGCAGCAGAAGCCCAGAGGGCCCAGGAAACAGCAACACACATTCCTCTTAGTGCTCAGTTCCACAGCTGTCCGCTGCTATCTGCATAATTGGGTTCTAAGTCCTAGCGCCATTGGGAGCTGATGGTCCGGAGCAACATGAAATAACTCTCAGCTGCCTCTATTTCCTCAACAGTCAGAGAAGAAACACTAAGCACTCTGATTCCTTATGCTAACGGACCCCATCCCTTCCCCAGGGCTCCACTGGGCACAAAGTAGCAGCCAGAGAGTACTTCCCAGGCCCTCCTAGGGTTGGGTGTGACAGTGTGATCTTGTGTTTTCCAAAGAAAGCATGCAGAAGCGATGAGTGCAACTCCTGCATCCCTTGTCTTAAACAAGAGCCTTTATACTCAGCTTCTCTTTCCAGTTCCCACATGTTGGAAAGCAAATGTGCCAGCCACACAGCTCCAACCATGCAGGTGAGCACAACGCCCAGGGGAGAGCTGAGGCACAAGACAAAAGGAACCTGGGTCTGAACGCTCTGTCAATCACAGTGGCCCCACCAGCCTGAACGAGCTAGACTGTTATGTGAGAGGAAAACATACCTTCATCTTTTTTAAGCCACTCTCTCAGGACTCTGTTATAGCAACTTCACATTTATACTAACTGATACGCTGGATAAAAAGAAGCTGCAGCGAACGTTTTGGTTTATTCCACACATGCTTTCCAAGAACCCATAGGACCAACTGCAACAAAAGCAATCTTTCTTATTTATAAGACTGGCTAAAGATCGCTTCCTCCCTAAGAAGAAAAGCCAGGTCCTTCTCCTAGGCAGGCAGGTTGGGGGCTCTGAAGGGTCTAGCGATCTATTACCCCCACCATCTAACGCTCCTCACTTTCCCCAATAATCCAAGGAAATTGTCTCTCCAGCTTGGCTGCCACATTCTCAACAAAGTGGACAAACTCTATGATGGGACTGGCGTAGGAATAAAGTCTTAGACCAGAGGAGCTGCCATGGAAGGGGATGACAGGTCCCCCCGGTATCCCTGCCCAGGGGCTGATGGAACAGAGTAAGAGTCTTGGGTAGCCTGTGAGTAATGTATAACTCCCTTGTGAATTGCAGTGAAATTGGAAACACTGTCTTTTTATGTAAATAGAGATATTTCAAGTACAGATACAAACATTCGCCCTTTGCCACGAATGTCCCTTAATCCATAGCCCACCCTTTCCTGCTTCTTAATGGCCTCCACCTCCTCTCTGCAGGTCCTATCTTATCAGTCTTTTAGGGCCCAGAACAAATGCCACCTCTTCCCCTCGGAAAACCTGCATGTTGTCCACACCCAGATCAATCGCTCCCTTCTCCAATCAGCTAAAGCATTTTTATCTGTGCTTCCTTGGGGACACCTGGAACTTTGTACCTTGTAGATGGGTTGGTGAAGATGCATAATGAAGGCTTGTGGAGTAGCTGGAGAGAGGATCTTTTAATGAGAACATCTAATGTCTGTCTCCTGCTTTCTCCGAGGGGACATGATCTTACTTGATTCTTATGTCAACCCTAGAGGCAGGTACTATTGTTACCTCCACTTTAAGGACAAGGAAACTGCAGCACCACGAGATTAAGGAACTCATGGTCACCCAGCTAACAACTGGTGGAGAAGAGATTTCAAGCCAGGAAGCTGCAGTGGAGAGCTGACTGTTATGATCACTGCACAACGCTGCCCTCTTTCATGAGAGGGAAAAGTGGGTACCCTAGAAGCTGGCACAGTGGAAGTATCCATACCAGAGGAGGTGGCTGCAGACAGGAACAGGCACCACTGTGTCCAGATGCCCCCTTGGCTTATGTGTGGAGAGCCATCACACGACAGCAGGCTTGAGCTTTGAGTTACTCAGCTGAGACCGCGAAACAATTCTGTCAGTTAAGTCAAACATCTGGTCAATGCAGCAAAAAATCAGTCACCAGGGGTCTGGCCACAGACCCAGGGCTCCTTCCAGGCAGTAGATTCTTCCCCAGGCTCCAGATGATGGAAGTGAGGCTTCCCTAATTCCCAGACCCTAATTTGCATGTTCCCCTTTGATTGGCTGGGAAGATTCATACCTAATGCAGCCCTTAGGACATCACGTGAGCAAAGGAGGGACAAATCCTGTGGGCTCTAAAAAGTGCTTCAGAATGGAAAGCCAAATTCAGCGCAGATCCAAAAAGCACATTCCCAAGCCGGGTGGTAAATTCTGTACTGCCTGCTGTAGAAAAATGCAAATTGCCATAATAAATGCTGATTATCCCAATTACCTCTAATTGTCTGGCTTGTGTACCAAGAGCATTACCATAGGAGAGGCTGATAAGGGAGACCGTGTATTTAGCAGAATACCCTATCCTGGGAGTTGGGTTACAAATGAAGTAGGTGAGCTGGGCAAGGAGGCCCCCTCTGTGGTCCCTGGGAGGGATGTCACAGAAAGACACGAGGGCTTCACAGCTGCTTGGGGACAGCACTGACGCAGTGACATCTTTATGCAATGGTCATTACATGCTATTTTAAAAATTGGCCGTGTGCTGGAGAGATAAGGGCAGAGAATATATGCTTGTTCTCCATGCCTCCCTCCTTCTGGCCAGCTGGGTCTGCGGAACACCTAGGGGGGAGGGGAGGCTATTGGAGGGAACATGACATTATTTTCCATCATTGTAATGTAACATTTGATTCATCCATTTATTTAATCAACCAGCTGGGGCAAGCATACACTATATACCAAGCATCTGGAAACACAGAATTTTAGAGTCAAAAGTGACGTTAGAAATTATGTCCACTGAGTATACAACAATCGTATCAGGTGATTCATTCCTTCCAGTAGCAAATAATTTACAGATTCTACCACGTGCCAGGCACTGTTCTAGGCTCTGAGGACACAGCAATGAATAAATGAGATGAAACAAAAACAACAACAACAGAGGAGAGACAGAGAATAAATGAGATAAACAAATAAAATAAAGAGCATACTAGAAGGTGGTAAGTGCTGAGGAAGAGCAAGCAGGAGAGAGGATGGAGATTACTGATGACCGGGCTTGAGGTTGAAATTTAACGTAATTAGGGTGACATGAAAAAGATGGCATAAAAACCTTAAATGGTAGTAGCAATGATAGACTGGCCCTGCCTCTAAAAACCACATGCTTTTAGTCAATATCTGAAGAAACTAGAGAAAATTTGATACAAGGCAGAAAAATGTGGTCACCAGTTATCGACAAGTACATTAGCTAAGGTCTTATGTGTAATTATGTAGGCTCATTCTTTATTAGCTTAGGTAAGATCACAAGGCTTGCTGGGACCTCTTAATTCTGTTACAGCATCGATTAAACTGGGCAAATGCAAAATGCGCGATTTGCATGCACCCTTGTGGAATTAAAACCTTTCCGTTTACTGATCGAGCAATAATTACTATAAGGAACACCTCAGCTAAACCAAGAAATGATTTAATTTGCCAATGAAGAGAAAAACAGGGCCTCAGCAAGGAATCTTCACTCCGTCTTGGTCCCAGGGCAGAAGCTTGGTATAGGCTCAGACTGATGGGGGAGGCCCTGAAGATGGCTGGATTATGAAGGAAACAATCCAGGTGCCTCCATAGGCTCTTGCCCGATTCTAAGTACAACCACTGGGCTTTGGCTGAAGACGTCTCCTTCAGAGATACGTGGACCTCATTCCAGGACACCCCACAGGTGCCCTCAGTACTCGATTCCCAGCCTTCTTGCCCTAAGCCCTGTCTGTCTGGAAGAAGCCCTGCCACCACATGACTCTTTTCCTTCTTCCATCCCAAGCTTTTTTACTGGCATCCTTGTAAAGCAATTCCAACTCATCAATGGGGCCACAGTGAATACAACCGCAGGGATACCTCACAAGTGATAGCACTCGACAGTTTATAAAGTTTCTGCGTCTGTTACTTCATCGAATCTTTACAAGAGTCCTAAATCTCTGTTTATGGATGAGGGCACCAAGGAAGGGTCCAAGGTAACAAAGAATGGAAGCCAGGACAGTCTGGCCACGATACACATGTTCACCTTTACCTCATCACGAACAGTTGCCTCCAGGGTCCACTGTGCCCTTCTTTTGTGGCTGGGCACATGGCTTCCAGAAAGAAGACAACATTTCCAAGCTCTTCTTGCAACTAGGTGTGGCCACAGGACTAAGTTCTGGCCAAAGAGATGTAAGGGGCAGAGGTATATGCGACTTACAAGAAGTGTCCTTACAGGCAGTGGTGATATACTCGTATTAGAATATAATTTGGTTTTCATCCTAGTCCTGGCACAGAGCTCCTAAAACCCTTTGTAACTTCCTGTGATGAGAGCCATAAAGGTATCCTTTGCTACGTTAATGGTGATTTTTGGAAAACACCTAAGGGTAGGGGCTGGTTGCTAGGGGAGTGAACCATTTAGTTAGAGGGTTGGAACTTTCAGTCCCACCCTCCTGACCTCCTGGGAGGGGAGAGAGGCTGAAGCAATCATCGATCGCCAAGGATTAATCATTCATGCGTCTATGACGAATCCTCATTAAAAATGGTTTGGAGTACTTCCGGGGTGGTGAACACCTGGAGGTGCCAGGAGAGTGGGACACCTGGGCAGGGCATGGATGCTCTATGACCCTTCCCACATGCCTTGCCCTGTGCATCTCTTCCAACTGACTGTTCCTGTGTTATATCTTTTCTGTAACAAACCAGTGAGTTGGAAGTAAAATGTCTCAGTTCTGTGAGCTGCTCTAGCAAATTAATCAAACCCAAGGAGAGGGTCATGGGGAACCTCTGATCTACAGTCAGTTACTCAGAAGCACAGAAGACAAACTGGACTTGCAACTGATGTCTGAAGGGGGGCGGTGGGCAGTCTTGTGGGACTGAGTCTTTAACCTGTAGGATCTGACACTGTCTCCAGGTAGATCGCATCAGAATTGAGTTGAGCTATAGGACACGCAGCTGGTCTTGGAGAACTGCTTGGTGGAGTGGGGAAACAACACACATGGGAATTAGTGTCAGAATCAGAGAGGCTTTTGACCCTTCCCTCTTCTCCTTCCTGCTGCCTGGAATGTAGATGTGGTGGCTGGAGTTGCACTGGCCATCTTGGACCAGGACGTGAGTTTGGAAGTGGAGGCTATAGCCATCAGGGCAACAGGATGGAAGGAGGTCAGACTGCCTAGCTGGGCTTTTATGTAAAATGGAATAAACTTTTGATGTCCAATTTGGATTTTCTGTAAGTCAAAGTCATACTTCATCCTAAATAATATTTTATCTACAAACAGAGCTGGCCTTGGAATACCAACATATGTCTTTCTACCTCTGTAACCAGAATCCTAATTTGGATGCTCTTCTTCTCTCCCCTGGACCACTGCAATAACTCTTCACTAATGTCCCCTGCTTCCAGTCCCACTACCTCAAACCCATTTTCCACACCGGGTACAGAGGGACCTACCAAGTATGCTCATCTGGCTACACCCCTTCCTGCCTCAAAACCTTCAATGGCTTCCCATTTGCTGCAAGATGGTGTTCAAACCTCTTCTTGAGGGGCCTAATGCCCCACGACCACGCCCCCCAGCTCTACAGAGGAATTCTCACAGTTCCCTGCACAGTGTTTTAAGCCAGGCTACTTACTCCACTCCATCCTCCCCGCATGTATCACACCATTGCTTGCCCTGGTGCATTTGCCTGTGCCATCTCCTCCGTCGGGAACAGTGCCCTGCCCCTGTGGTCTGGCCATCTCCTAAATGTCCTTCAGTGTGAACTCAGGCTTTAGCACTGCAGGATGCCTTCTCTGATCTACTTCTTATCCCCCCTCCAGACCATGTAAACTTCCAGCTCATGTCCCTATGCTACACTGACCACATTGCAATATAATCATCTCCTATGTGTCTCTCCCCTCCAATATATTGTGAAACCTTCTATAGCAGGGGTCCGCAACCCCCGGGCCACCAACCGGTAGCGGTCCTCTGCCTATTAGGAACGGGTCGCACAGCAGGAGGTGAGCATCAGGTGAGTGAGCGAAGCTTCATCTGCCACTCCCCATCGCTCCCCATCGCTTGCATTATTGCCTGAACCATCCCCTGCCCCTCATGTCCGTGGAAAAATTGTCTTCCATGAAACAAACATTTTGGTCCCTGGTGCCAAAAATGTTGGGGACCACTGTTCTAGAGTAAGTTCTGGTGTCAATTTCATCATTCTCTCACTGGGACCTGGTAAAGACCTGGCCAAACCAGACATTCACATTATTGATGAAGAAATAGATCAATTAATTGTAGCAGACTCTGTTGGTAAGTGGCCCATACCTCCTCAGGGCTCACCATTCCCATGCATGCGGATGACTTCACACTCCAAGCATCTGTGACTCTATCTAAAGGCTTTCTCTGGCCATAGGAGCTCACTGGGCTAGGGAAGACAGGCCAGAAATGCCGAGAAATTACTTCCCCCTGCAACCAATCTTGAATGGGAAATGGTGGATAAATACCCTGGCTTTCTCACCCCTTGGGTGGGACAACTCTGAAGTGTGACCTATACAATTTCCTTTGGTAGGCAGAATAATGGCCCCTCAAAGATGTCCATATCCTAACCCTGTGAATATGTTAGGTTATGTGGCAAAGGGGAATTAAGATTGCAGATGTAATTAAGGTGGCTAATCAGCTGACCTTAAAATAGAAATAATCCTGGTGGCCCCAACGTAATCAAAATGGCCCTTAACTGTGGAAGAGGGAGGCAGAAGAGGGCAGAGTGATGCAATGTGAAAAAAACCTGCTATGGCTGCCTCTGAAGGATGAGGCCATAAGCCAATGAATGTGGGCAGCCTCTAGAAGCTTCAAAGGGCAAAGAAGTGGATTCTGCCCTCGAGCCTCCAGAAAGGCAGCATTGCCAATACCTTAATTTCAGCTGTGTCTGACCAATTGTGGACTTCTGAACTATAGAACTATAAGATAATAAATTTGTTCTTTTAAGCCACTAAGTTTGTGGTATTTGTTACAGCAGCAACAGGAAACTAATGCACTCCTAGATGTCCCCAGTGAGACTGAGTCCCAGTTGTTAAAATCAGTAATTTGCTCATTAACACACCCTGTATCGGCTTCCTGCCCTTCCTGTTCTCATTTCCCTACTTCTCTACTCATGCTTCCTGAGTTCACCCCCAAATATTCTACTTACCCTCATATCCTCACCTGGGTTTGCTTCTAAGGGGATCCAACATAAGATATTAATTAATTGGAAGAACTAGTGTTACTTGACCAAAAAGGCCTGGGGTCTCCTGACCCAGGATTTGACCCAGATCTGATACCTAACAGCTTTAGGAATTCTGGGCCAATTAAGTTCCCAGGATGATCAAATTTGTGGGAATTTGGAGAGTTAAGAGACATCCCGCAGTTACCAGGGATTAGGGGAAGCCCAGCAGTGGCTCAAAGGGAGAGGTGTGCTGGATGGGATGGAACAGAGGAGAGGGAGGGCAGGTGCAGCCGAAGTGGGCTCAGAAGGGCCACCCAGAGAAGGGTGGCAGTGACCTACCACTCACCCCCTGCTTCCCTCAGAAAGGTGCCCATGGGCAATAAGAAGCTTTAACCTGAAGAAAAGTCTGGGGAGGACAGACTGGAGAACAGGGTGGTGGTGGAGAAGCGCACTGCTCTAAAGGCCCTACCAGGGGTGTACCAGGGCTCTTACCCAGTGTACAGAAAGGAGGGGAAAGTGATGCAGCAGGAGAAGTCAGACTCCAGCTGTCTCTCTTTAGCCACCAAGCACGTGGGATAGAGGGATGTTCTTTGCAGAGAATCCAGGAGATAGAATAAATGGGATGACCTTTGCAGGCCCATTCAAATCTGAAGTTTGGAGCTTTTATGACCTTAAGACAAGATAACAAGATCACCCCAGGGAGCAGGCAATAGCCGGAGAGGGGGAAGAGGGGGAGAACCTATAAATGCACTGAGCAGAGGTCTTCCCGGTGCAACTTCTGCCTCCGCTAGAAGGGCCAGAAGGAGGAAGCAGAGCTCTTCCCTGGAGAGCTCCCAGTCTGAGGGCACAGACTCAGCCCCATCTTCAAGGAGACCCTGATATAATGGGGGTGGGGGGAGGAGATAGGGCACCCACCTGAAAGATACCCACTGGCCACACATCCAACGAAACCCTGGATGAGTGGGTGTCTTCACCATGAGGTGATATGGACAGAGAGGAGAGGACCCCACTCAAGAATCTACCGGGATCGCTCCTTCTGGAGGGCAAGCCACAGGGTCTTAGGCTGGGCACAGCATGACATTTATAGGTAGAATGTACTCTGACCCACTTCTGCTTCTCTACCCCTACTCAGATCACCCCAGGCAAGCCACTCCTCTCTCTACCTTAATTTTCTCATCTGCAAAATGAAGACAGTGTATGTTTTACTTATCTCAGTATTTGGAAATTTGAATGAGGTGATGTTGATGATGATGACGATGATGATGTGTATGGTCCAAAAATAAGGCCCTCTCCCCTTCCCTTCTGCCCCCTCCCCCGCCTAGGTCCCTGGTGTCCTTTCTTTGATATCAGTCGGTGAGTGGAGGGGAAGAGCTTCCTCTAGATCCCATCTTGGGGCAGGCTCAGCTGCCCACGATCCCAGAGGCTGGACTCAGTGTCTGGGGGACATCGTGAGTGACTCCTCGCAAAGTTCAGTGATGCAACAGGGATTTTTTTAGGTGAGTTATCTCCAGAGTGGGAGGTAAGAAGAGAAAACAAGGATGTCTCAGAGATGTCTCACACTGCTCAAGGACATCTCAGGGGCAGGAGGCAGGGGCCCGGCTCTGCTCTCTGGAAGCACACAGGGAACGTGTGCCCTCTCTCCTGCACAATGGCAAGGAGACAGCTCTGACAGCAGGAGCTTCTGATGGGAAAAAAGCCACCCCAGCCTCAGGGATGGACCAGTCTGATGGGGGGAGATACAGCCTCTGTCTTCAGGGGACTGCCAGTCAAAGGAGGAAAACCACCTCCGATTTCAGGAAGATCTATCAGACGAAAGACACCTGAAACTCAGGGTGCCCCAGTCTGAGAGGGGAGACAGACCTGACTTATGACATCTCCCATCACGGTGGCGGACGCACAGTCCCTGCCGCAGGTGGCCCCAATCTAATGGGAGCAGACAGCCTCTGCTTTAGGAATCTCCAAATCTGACGCAGGACACTCAGCCCCTGACCTCAGAGCCCCAAACCCTGGCCTGAGGGAACTCCTAGTGAGAGGATTAGAACACACTTAGGAGCATCTGTCACAAGCCAGTGCAAATGTCACCATGTGGAAAGGGATATAATGGGCTCATTAGGGAATGATTTCCCTGAATCGGATGTGCGCGGGGCTGCCTTGCAAACCCCTCCACCCATCCAACCCCAAGCCTCGCTCATGACTTTCTTTAGTGGACCGCAGGCCCTGCTGACCTAGAATGGGAGGTTTAGCGTCTATTCCAAAAAACATCGTCATTACTTCTATCTGTGTTTAGTGAGCACTTGCTCTCAGCCAGGCGGGGCTTCAGAGACGAACTTTTTCAATCTGGTCTCTGCCTTCCAGCAATTCCCACCCACTGTCAGAAACAGACAAGGGAACAAGTCTTCCTCCCACTGCCCTTCCTCCCTACCCCAAGCACCTAGAGATCCCACAATGCCCTGTTGACACGTCCCAACCTCACCAGCTGTCGGGCTTGCTTTGGCCGTCTCTGTGACCTGTTCCTGCCACGGAGTTCAGCCCCAAAGTTGGTGTTCAACAATTACTGGCTGCATTTAACACACAGCAAGACAGGTATCAATACACTACTTTCTACACTTTTCTATATGCTTGAAACGATCATAATTTAAGAAAAAAATGATAAGAAAGACATATAATAAAACCACACAGAAAGGAGAGCGAAGGGAAATGGCCAGCATTCAGAGTGATGGGAGATTCAGATTCAGAGGGATCTGGGGGTGTGGGACGCAGGGACCGGGCCCAGATGTAAGTTATGGTCAAGCTGTTTCTTTGGTGGTGAGTTAGTGCATACTCTCCATTACTAAAGAAAACTAACTCAATAGTCAGATAAAAGTGGTTCATAGAAAACCAGTGAGACGTGAGACTCAACTTCAGGTCTGGGCACCTGAAGTCCAAAGAGGAAAAAACTACAGAGTGAAAACCATACTAAGAGGAGAGTGGACAGAGCGCTGAGGAAGCAGGAGGGGGCTGATCTGTGCCTGTTGGGTTGGGGGGTGGGGCGGAGCACATGGCACAGGAAAGCTACACCCCCGGCTCCCGTCCGCCTCTCCTTCTTACTAGAATCCTCTCCTCTCTTCTCTTCTTTGGCTTCATCTCTAAACTGGAAATAACAACAGCCCTTTCTTCCTTCCTGGCCAGTTTTGAAATGCACTGAGGTGACACGTGTAGGGGACATCGAGAAGGGGCAGGAGCTCACCCGAGATGACCATTAAAGTGGGTTGAATGGTCTACCCTCCCCCCAAAGATAAGCCTACCTCCTAACTCCCGGAACCTGTGAGCGCTGCCTTGTTTGGGAAAAAGGTCTTTGAAGATGTAATTCAGTAAAGGTGATGAGGTCATCCTGGACCCCAAATCCAATGACAAGTCTCCTTCTAAGAGACAGTAGAGGAGATAAAAAGACATAGCAAAGAAGGCCATGTGAAGACAGAGGCAGAGACTGGAATGTTCCTGCCACAGCCAAGGGACACCCGGAGCCACCAGAAGCCAAAAGAGGGAGCAAGGATTGTCCCCCAGAGCCCCTGGAGGGGGCACCCCACCACAGCCTTCATTTCAGACCTGTGGCCTCCAGAACTGAGAGGGAATACCTTCCCGTTGTTTTAAGCCGCCCGGTTTGCGGTCATTTGTTACAGCAACCAGAGGAAACGAATACAACCATCACCACTGGTGTTCGTGCTGTTTATTCTCCGTGAATCCACCCGGTCTCCAATCCATTCCCTTCCCCCTCTGACCCCTGGGTCTGGTCCCAACCAACTGCGTTTCTCAGACTTCCCTTTCCTCTGGCTTCCTTGGGTTCGGTCACCGGGGGGTACCAACAGGAGACTGAAGAGCGAGGTGTGGTGTTTCTTCCACCACCCTGCCATGGCGCTGGCTTCGTGGCCCTTCTGGCAGTGGCTGTGTCCTAAGGCTACGGCTCTTGTGGGACAGTCCCTCTCCCCGGCTACAGCTCTCAGTGTTCCCTGTGTTCCCTCCCCTTGCTCTGCAGTCCCCAGGGCTGGTAACCGTTTGTTCCCTGCCTTGTTTTGCCGGGAGTGTACCAGCCCTGGTGGACCCGCTGCCCTGCCCACACCTCTGTAAACCGTCCCTTCACTTAGCCCTCTGGTTAACGCTGGGAGTTAGTCATCCTTGCAGCTGGATCCCTGCCAGCCGGTGTCCATCTGCCTGGGGCAGAGGGACAGACTTGTAACCTCAGAGCCAGCCCCTTCCGTTTGCATTCTCACTGGCAGAGGTTTCTCTCTAAACAATCACACTGGGGGACAATGGGGCCCTTGGCACCCGAAGCATGTGCCTGGGCCTCAGTGTTCTCACCTGTCATACATCCCCAGCTTCCCTGTGGAAGCCCACCTAGGACTTCCCTGCCCCAGCCGCCTTGGTCCCCTGAGGCATGCCCATTTGGGAAAGGGGCGATCATGGGGTGGGCGTGCATCGAAGAAACACAGCACCCCTCCCCGCTGCGCCCCCCATGCAACAGAAACCAACAGTGAAATTGTGCCAAGTGTTTTCCACGTACCCAGTGAGTTAAGAGGCTGTTTGGGGGCTTCCCTGGCGGTCCAGTGGTTAAGACTCCGTGCTCCCACTGCAGGGGGCGTGGGTTCAATCCCTGATTGGGGAACTAAGAACCCACATGCCTCACAGTGTGGCCAGGAAAAAAAAAAAAAAAAAAGAGGTTGTTTCTTGCCTGCTCTTAGAGGAATTCCCTGAGAGAGGGAGAGAGAGAGAAATTTGGAAGACTGAGCAGCCTGTGTGATGACCCCCAACCCCATCCCATCTCCCCCCATCTCAGGATCTGCAGCCTCCTCCTGCTTTGGCCCTCACATCACCTCCCGTTGCTCTGACTGTTCAGCTCTGACATAGGCGACCTCCAGGCCTGGGCCCCACTTCAGGGACCACCAGGAGGGGGGCGGAACATGAGAGGCAGGAGACGGGACAGGGGGTGGGGCACGCGCCCCGGGTACCACTTGGAGTGTCAGAGCTGGAGATAACATCAGAGCCACCTGATGAGCAGGTCACACCCAGAGTGTCCCTAAGCCTGAGGACAGCGGGCTGAGAAGAATGTGGGCAAACCAGAGCGTGTCCAGCAGAACCGGGCCTGACAAGTGATGGGTGTGGGAGCTGATGGCCAAAAAGGAGGAAGAGCTGAGGGGCCAGGGGACCCTGCTTGTGCAATCCGAGTCTGCAGGGGAAGGCATGGGCCTGGCCTGCAAGTATCTGAGGGGTATCAGGCCAAAGGGATGGACTTCTCAGTGGCTCTAGAACTTCAGCCAGCGCAGGAAGGGACAGCGAGGCAAGTTTGGGGCTCAACAACCCAATGAATTTTCCCAAAACTCAAACTCCTGGGAGATGGGTCTGGCCTCCTGGCAAAGTAACAAGCAGCCCAACATCGGATGTGTTCAAACTGGACTGTCGTGATTCAGGGATGCTGCCATGGGGACCTCTGTAAAGGATGTTACTCTGACTGCTAAAATCTCTTCCTGATACACCTGAGCTGCCCCGTGGAGGTAGCATGGTGTGGAGTCCAGAGGATAGGCTGGAGGCAGCTGGCCCCGATTCAAATCCCTGCTCTGTTATTAGCAGCAATGTGGCCCGGGCAGCTCACTAAAGCTCCCTGCTGTAGAATGGGCATAAAAGTAACAGCACCCCCTTCACAGGACTGCTGATTCATTCTGTATCACATCGAGATGCCCTCTGTGAGATGGCTTGTCACGCACCCACAGCCAGAACAGATTTGCCCGTAGGAAGAAGGTGAACAGGGGACCCCATGCCCGCAAGCAAGGCTGGCAAGAGGGTGCCCGAGTGCCCAGAAGCAGTGAGGCCCACGTATTCACAGTAATTTAGTGAACCTTATGTCCCCAAGTACCCCACATCTGATGGCATGGTCACAGAGACCCAATAACCCGTCCAAACGCATGCATCCCCACACACATAGGGGTCTTGATGATAAGCTCCCTGTGTGTGCACAAAGGATAAAGACAACGTGGTTATAAAAAAAGCTTGGATCTCCCCCACCTCCCCCCTGCCCTCCCTACCCCCATCTCTGCTCTCCATCTTCCCTCCCCCCTCCCCCCGCCCCTTCAGTTTCTCTCGTTTCCTCCCAGAGCTGGACAGGTGTCTCTAGGTCAAAACAACTGATCGATTTCACCAAGTCACGGACCTAGCAGGCAGGGCTTTGTGAAAGCCAGGAATCTGGGAACTTATTCTCACCATGAGAGAGCAACCACTGCCTGCCCGGACTTTTCACTTGTTTGCCAGCTGAGTTGGCATCTGAAGACCCGAACTGCTCCCCACAGCAGCAACTCAGGGAGGACTTGAGGTCATGGGGAGCGGGTCAGGGGGGTACTGTGGTCTTTTTTAGTCCAATAAGGATTCCCAGGGGTCCTGCCAAATGACCTTGGGCAATGGTCGGCTGCGTACCCCCTCTGTCCCCATAAAGCTCCAGATTTCCCTGCTCTGAACCCGTAGCCTCATTCCAGAAAGCCTGGCAGCACAACGCATCTCCCTCCTCCTGATGCGGACGTTGGTACGAATCCCTCAAGAAACTGCATCCTGTGGCTCCAGGGAGGTCCTAGGAGGAGCCCTGGATGCGTCATGACTCCGAGCATCACTGAAGACAGCGATATTGTATTTTCCCCCTTGGCCTCTCCTCTGCCTGTGGCTGTCATCCCCACCTTCAGTTACCTTGGTGGACTGACAGCCCAGAACCACATCATTCATTCCCCAAACCTCATTTTCATTGACTCTCAACTTCCTACGACGGTGATTCTCCTTGGCCTGGAATCTCCTGTCTCTTTCCACCCTGGTGTTCACACCCTTCACTCACGCTGGGCAGCATCCCCCCAGCAGTTCTTAAGCACCTGTTTCTCAGGCTGTTATGGAAACAGGTCTCATTGGGTAAGATGCTGGGGCAGAGGCCCTCCTGTGCCATCAGAGGAACACAACGTGTGCCTGGCCCATCCCTGCCCCTCTGTGTCTGGCTCCTCCTGTCTTCCCAAGGCCAGCTCACACCTTGTCTTCCCAGTTCCATGTCTCCAGTCTAGCTTCTTTCTCCTCAAAAAAGGTGACCTCCTGGGCCCAGCCCAGCTCCAAGGCTCTGCTCTCTGCCACATGTTGGCCAGGAGTGATGGTCCTAAAGTGACAGGCACCCCCAGCTGCCACCCCTTGACAAGAAGTCCTGTTACGCATCCCAGGTAACATCATGCCCCCCCCCCCACCCCAGCTTAAATGTCAAGTCTCCGGAAAGCTCCTGAGAAGGAGACATGTCTGTCAGACTAGAAAGCACCTCTGCTTCAAAGGCACAAAAGCCTGAGCTTAAACCCCAGCCTGGCCATCTGCTCAGCTGGGTTAGGGAAGTGGCATAACCCACCCGGGCTTCCATTTCCTCGCCTGAGCCATGGGGAAATAACAGATAGTGGCCGAGACTTGCTGAGTCCCGGGCATGGTTTCAGAGGTGTTATATAGGGCTGATTCATTGAATCCTCCTGACAGCCCCAAAGCTGGGCATTGCTGTTAGCATCCCCATTTAATTAATGAGGAGACTGAGGCACTGAGTGGTTAAATCACCTGCCCAAGGATATATGACTATAAAGCGGTCCCTCAGATCCACTGTGGCCTTAATCACTACCACACACATGTCTTTCTCGCTCGTTGGGATGCAACACCCAGATACTCCCTGGCACACAGCAGGCACTCAATAAATGCAAGATGGTCTTATGGTTGTTGGTAATCTAGACATGGGGGCTTCAGGCAGGCCAGTGGGACGGGATCGGTGTAATGAGGGAGACTGGAAAAGGGAGGGCAGGGCACATGCAGGTAAATCATGACTCTTCTGCACTAGTTTCCTGGGGCGGCCTTAACAAATGGCCACAAACTGGGTGGTTTAAAACAGAAATTGATTCTCTCTCAGTTTCGGAGACCAGAAGTCTGCAATCAACGTGTCGGCAGCACCCTGCACCCTCTGAAGGCTCCTGGGAAGAATCCTACCTTGTCTCTGCCAGCTTCTGGGAGCTCCTCAAAATCCTTGGCCTTCCTTAGCTGTGGCTGCGCCGCTCCAGTCTCTGCCTCTGTCTTCACGTTCCTTAGCTGTGGCTGCGTCGCTCCAGTCTCTGCCTGTCTTCACGTGGAGGTCTTCTCTGTGCCCCTTTGTGTCGTATGAAGCGTGGTGAGAGGATGCCTTTCTTGTCTCTTATGAGGGCGTCCATCTGGGGACTAGGGCCCACCTTAATCCAGGATGATTTCATTTCAAGATACTGATCATCTCTGAGGTCCTGGGTGCACTTATTTTTGGCGGGCCACTATTCAAGCCACTAGGCATTCTTCATATTCCTTGCGTAGAGAAGGTGATGCTAGAAGACCCTGTGCTCTCCTGGATCTTGGAGGGAGATGAGTATTGACCCCCATCAACCACTGAGACAGGATGGCGGCTAGTGGGGACAGCCGGGGCTGCACCCACTCTCATGGTTGCTGGAGACTGGGGTTGCCACTTGCATCCCATACACGGAGAAGGGGCCGCCAGAGGTCGGCAGAACCCCCAGAGTTTGCCAGAAGACAGGGGCTGGGCTGGGCTGGGGATCCCAGCACCTGCTCTGAGACTGTAAGACTGCATTTGACTGACTGCTGTAGCTGTACTGCTCTGAGAGTTCAGCTGGACTAAAAGAGCATCGCAGGGAAGAGACCAGGATATGAGCCCAGCGGGTCCCTGGAGGGAAAGTGGAGAAGAAGGATTTGGGGATTCCACTCAGTATCAGAGACAAGCACTGGCTGCCTCCCCGCAGTGCTGGCTCTGGCATGACGCAGAGCTGTGTGCAGGGGATGAGGGGTAGGGATGGACAGAGCCGGGTCCCGGGCCTTGGGGCTTGCAGGCTGCCACAAGGGGGCGAGGAGCGTGCACAGATGGGGTGCACAGAGAGCTCTGTAGGTTGTGCAGAGAAAGGGTATCATCAGCACTGACAACCGAGTGGTTCTCTTTGTTTCAGTGGGAAGATTTGATGGTACGTGTAGGGAATGGGGATAGTGAGGCCGAGAGAGGGGCCCTTGATCCCTTCCCCAAGTGCCAAAACTAAGGCTGTCCTCAGAGATGCTTTTTTAAAAAGCGGTTTCACGCCTCTTATTTCAAGTCTTCACTCCTGCGGCCCCTTCCATCCTGTCGCACATTCCAGGGGCACTTTTCTCTGTGGGTCCCAGGTCGATGGCACCCCCAGGAGGGTGCTGCCTGTGAGATGGGTCTATTGCTCCTGGGTTACAGAAGGGAAAACTGAGCTTCAAAGAGGATTGGTGATTTGCCCCAGAACACACAGCTAATCAAAGGTAGGGCTCGAGGGCTTCCCTGGTGGCGCAGTGGTTGAGAGTCCGCCTGCCGATGCAGGGGACACGGGTTCGTGCCTCGGTCCGGGAAGATCCCACATGCCGCGGAGCAGCTGGGCCCGTGAGCCATGGCCGCTGAGCCTGCGCGTCCGGAGCCTGTGCTCTCCAGTGGGAGAGGCCACAACAGTGAGAGGCCCGCGTACCGCAAAAAAAAAAAATAAAATAAAAATAAATAATAAAAAAAATAAAATGTAGGGCTCAGAAGAGGATCTAAGGATGTAGAATTCCAGCCAAGCAGGCTGCCCCAAGGCAGCATTGTGACCTTTCTGAACCCTAGGCATGTTTGCCTTCCTAGGCTCCTTCCTTCACAAAAAGATATTAAAAATTCTATTTTATGATTGCATTGGTATGATGAGGGATATAATCCAGACTTGATTAAACATTAAAATATTTTCTTCTTTCCTAAATTTGAGAATGGGTCTAATCGGCCCAACATGGTTTCTGGGACCACTTACTGCCCTGTCCCAGCCTGGCCTGGTGTGGCTCCACCCAGGCCACCTCCCTGGACCTCAATCACGGGGGCTTCCCTGCCCCACCCATACCTCAGGCCATGTCAGGGGCTGGATCATCAAACATGCAAGCCTTTACCCCCCGCCCATAGCTACTGCAGTCCGCTGAGATATTACCTGCCTCCAGTGCGCTGTACATTTCTCCAGACTCACCTCCTCCAAGCAGCCTTCCTTGATAACCCAAACCTATTAGGAGCCCCCACTAGGAATTCTCTTTGTATGGAACCATCTTGAAATTCCCTTTGAGCTTTGTGTCTCCCAGCCTCACTGTAAGTATTAAGGGTGGACCCATGTTCTCCTGTGGGAACCACCCCCCAGCTACACCAGCAAAGCCTGGTACAGAGGTGGGCACACAGGGAGCCCCATGAACAGGAGCAGCCCCTGGGCCAGATGTGCCGAAGTACTTGCTGTTTCCCATTGCCTACTGGGGAATGTTGCTACCTCCCCTGCTTTCCACCTGGCAAACTTGTATACATCCTTCAAAGCCTCAACTCAAGTCTCCTGGCTCCAGAAGCCCTCCTTTACCTTCCCAGAGAGAATCCATTTCTCCCTTTTCCTACTCTCCCTCGTTTCCAGTGCACAACCCACTAGAGGACAGATCATACCACTCCCTCGTCATCCTTTATGGGGCTGTTTTCCCACCACTCTGGGGCTCTCCTGAGAGCAGGGCTCAGCCCAGGCCTCAGGAGTCGTCGGTGACCTGATAGATGTTTTCCACCCTGGCCCCAGCCCATGATCAGTGGGAAGCAGAGTCAGGACAGCATCCTGTTTCCAGCCTACCTGGGCTGGACCCCGAGGAATGTCTCAGGTCTGGAGGCCAAAAGACCTAGACATCTGGTTCCCCAAAATCTCTTCCCATCTTCTTCATTAATTAAAATCACCTTCAGCTCTTGATCATTCGGGAATGGATTATCTAGGTCATATCTACAGTTCTCAGCCCTGGTTGCACATCAGACGTATGTGAAGCTTTTATAAAATTCCAATGCCTGGGCTTCCAGCAGATCAATTACATCAAAAATCCGGTAATGGAACCCACCCAGCATCAGTGTTTTTGGTATTTTTTAAGACTTTTCAGGTGATTCCAATTATCAGTGGGTTGAATAGCACTCATCTTGCTGGTGGATTTTCTCATCAAAAGGGTCCCGTTCTGTTCTCACAATGTCTATCTTTTGGCTCATATCCTAAACCAAGGGGATCTGCTTGAAGGCTGGCTGGGAAGAGTTTACGCTGGACAGTGTGATTCGGCTGCCTGCCTTCAACACGGTTTTCTCCATTGGCTGTGGTCCAGAGAGGTTGAGCGTCTTTCACAAGGTCACTCAGCTAGAGGATGGCACAGCTGAGTTGATAAGTAGGTCCTTTCAACAAATGATTCAGTGGTGAGCCTGGCAGAAGGACTCTCACTAGGGGACCAGTGAGTCTTGGGCATGGTGTGCAGCGTGCCTTTTCCCAGCACCCGCGCTGCAGAGGTGCTCCTGCACTGTCTCCCTGGGTAACATCTCCCCAGCCTCTAAGTGGCCAGCTTTGGGCACGTCCTGTCATGTCCTCCCAGTAAACAGACCCCCAAGCTGTAGCTGCACACTCTTCGTTCCCCATCCCCTCCGGAGCACTTGCTCTAAGAGGCCCAGGAGATGACACCCGCACCCCACTTTGGGGACCCGACGCTTCTCTCCAAGCCCAGGAAGGAGAGATGTTTAATTTCTCAGACAATGCCACAAGAAGTAGTTTACATGCACATGGAATGTAACAGACGCAGCAAACCGTGAATATCGTAAACCTGTGTGCGGCTTCTCCTCCTCCGCGTGACAATTAAAGAGATAGCTTGGGTCACACATGCGAAGCGGCAGCATCAGGGCAGGAAGCCACAGGCATAAGCTGACACGAGGGGACAAAGTGTCCTGCCCGCTGCCATGCTAGGCTCCAGGCTAGGGCCCACCCTGCCTCCTCCTCTTCCTCCTGGGTGGAGGGACAGGGTGTCCTGGTACCCTGCACACCCTTCCTTCTCCTATCCCTGATCCGAGACATGAGTGGGGGGGGCTGAACCCATACTTTGTGGTTCCTCATACTCCTACTTGGTCCACAGAATAACCCTAGGAGGCAAATGCTATTATTGGCCAGTTTTATAGGCAAAAAGTAATAAATCGTATTGTCACCATTATCACCACGATCGAGGTTAACATTTGTGCATATTTACTGTTTGCCAAGCTCTATGTCCTTTACCCATATCAATTCATTTAATCCTTGCAACAGTCCTATGAGTAGGTACAATTATTATCCTTATTTTACAGATGGGAGAAACAGAGGAACAGAGAGGTTGAGTAACTTGCCAATGGTCACACAGCTAGAAAGCAGAAGTGAGGAAATAATCTAATCATCTGTTGAGTGAGAACAACGGAAATTCAGGAGCAAATGATATAGACACAGCCCCATCCCTCACAGTGTGGGCAAATTAACTTGCTGAGTATCCCTCGACTGGACAGCATGGGGCCAGGACTTGAACTAGGAGCTCTGGTTCTCTGAATTCAGTATACTTTCCGCTTGCCCAAGCTCTCAGCCTTTTCTAGTGCATGCGTGTGTGTATGTGTGGTGTATGTGGTGTGTATGTGTGTGTGTGCACGTGCACCTGTGTAGTATGTGAGAGGCCAGATCTGAAATTTATTTTATATTGATACACTTAATTAAGAACCAGTCAGTGTTTCTGGCTATCCTTCTGATCATAGAGTAGGTCTCAACAAATACACCGATGAGTTAGACTGCATCAAATCCAGCCCCATCCCCTTCCCCGAGCATCTACAGACTGGAGATGTAGAAATATTACATTCCAAGAAGTCGGTAGAGACAAACAGTTGAAGGGCAGACTCTAGAATTTTGCCTGGCTCAAGACCAAGTTCCTACACGGACCAGCTGGGAAACCTCCGGCAAACTGCTTACCTTCTCTGGGCCTCGGCTTTCTCATTGTAAAGGGGGATGAGGATGGTTCCCCCCCTCCCAGGATTAGATACATATAAAGCACTTAGAACAATGCCAAGCATGAGCACTCAGTAAATTACAGCTATCATCGTCATCATCACCATCATTACACTTAATAGCACATGTGTCTCTATCTTTGTGCTAAAGCGCACTTGAGAAGATTCTCTTTCCTCAAGCTGACAAGTGGTAAAAACCCAGAGAAGGGGGGTCAGGCTTCACACTCTTGAGCTGACAGTGGCTACAGTGTCAAGGGGCGCTGGGCCTGCAAGACGGGACACACGGGTTCTCTCGTCCCAGCTCTGACATCACACAAGGCACTTCCCCACACTTGGGCCTCAGTTTTCTCACTGGCAAAATGGGAAGTGGACTAAGTAACTTTTAAAGATCCCCTCCAGCTCTCACTTTGTGGAATTTCTAGGAGCTCTCTCCTGACTCCTTCCTGCTATGAGCATCTGGTGCTGCCACCCAGGATTCTGAGAGGCACCCTGGGTTGGGGGGACATAAATCTGAGTATGTGTTGTTAAAACCGTACAGAGCAAGGTCCTCGATTCACAGGTAAGGAAGCTGAGACGCACAGCAGGAACCCAGCCAAGTTAGTGGCAGGCCTGGCCCCGGGTAGGGGCTGCTGGCTCTCTGTCCTCGCCACAGAGCCCCCCTAGAAAGCCCTGGGCGCCTGGGAGGATGAAGAATGTGCCAGAATCCCACTTTTGTGAAGGGCAGAGCCAGAATGCCAACTCAAGTGCATCTGGTTCCATAGTCCTTCTTTCCTCCACTAGGTGAGGCCCTGCCAGCCCTAAGAATCTGTGCTGCTGTGAAATTAGTCTGGGAAAATAGTTTGAGTGTAAAACCTGTGAATGTTTTTTAAAGGCCTGCTTCTAGGAAAACCTCATGGACTCTTGAAAATCGATGTTTGGGTAGAGACACGTATCTCCTCCCCTTTTGCAGGTCCATATACGGAAGCCTCAGGGGCTAGTAGAAAGGATAAAAGTAAACACTAGATTAGTGCTTACTGTGTACCGGCCTTTGTTTTAAGAGCTTTGCATATATGAACTCATTTACATTTTTTTTCTTTTCTAGAATTCCAGGCTGATGTTTATTTTCCCTCAAGACTTTACATACAATTCCAATGTGTGTGTTTTGGATACTTTTGGAGTATAATTGCCTTTACAATGTTGTATTAATTTCTGCTGTACAATGAAGTGAACCGGCTATACGTTGGCTCGCCTATATCCCCTCCCTCTTGGGCCTCCCGGCCCCACCGCATCCCACCCATCTAGGTCATCACAGAGCACAGAGCTGGGCTTCCTGTGCTTTATATCATGTTCCCGCTAGCTGTCTATTTTACGCACGGTAGTGTATATATGTCAGTCCTAATCTCCCAATTCATCCCCCCCCTTCCCCCACTGTGTCCACCTGTCTGTTCTCTACATCTGTGTCTCTACTCCTGCCCTGAAAATAGGTTCATCTGTACCATTTCTCTAGATTCCTCATATATGCGTTAATATACGATATTTGTTTTTTTCTTTCTGACTTACTTCACTCTGTTTGACAGACTCTAGGTCCATCCACATCTCTACAAATGACCCAATTTCGTTCCTTTTTGTGGCTGAGTAATATTCCATTGTCTATATGTACCACATCTTCTTCATCCATTCATCTGTGGTTGGACATTTAGGTTGCTTCCATGTCCTGGATGTTGTAAATGGTGCTTTTAACAGCACCAGATTAGCAGTATGATCTCTGTTTTTCAGATGAGTCAATGGAGGCCTGAAAAGTGATTTCACACAGCTAGATACTGGGAAAGCTGGGATTCGGTCCCTCTTGTCTTGTGGGTGATCAGTTCTAATCACCATCTAGGCTGCCTGTAAGTCAGGGATCACGTCCTAGGGCCTGAACGTCTTAGAGCTGAGTGTTCGTAGATTTGAAGCCTAACTCTTTGACCAGGTCACAGTGTGGCCTTGAGTGAATCCATGACCTCTGGGCCCTCACGTTCCACCCCTGGAAATAAGGATAAGACAGTCCACCCTGCAGAGTTGTGATTGGGAATTATTGATAATGTATATCACCAAGTCTCAGAAGGGGCCTCGTGGGACATAAACACTCACCAACTGTCATCATTTGTGGTTTATAGGAATATCAGACTGCTGACTGGGCACTTACTGCAAAGCCTAATTACTCTGAAATTCATAGTAACTGAGATGGAGCTTAAAAGAACGTCACCTATACATCTGGAGAGAAGGTTAAAAAAAAGTTCTGCGGAAAACATCCATAAAGAACTTTCTAGAGCACGTTTGTGTTATTGGCAACTGCCATGCTAATTTGAGTGAGTCACCAATAGCTAACAGGCCCCTGATAAGTGTCTAGGTCTGTTCGAGCTTGGGTTTGGAAGGGAGGAAACTACTTATTGAAAAGCAGTATCTGATTCAGACGCTTGTCAATGCAGACAGGTCCTCCCCGAGGATCAAAATCAGCTTGTTTTGGGTTTCCTTATTTTTCTTGCTCAGAATTCTAGAAATGGCAGGGATGGCAAGCAGCTTGGAGAAACTGAGGTCCAGGGAATCTGGGTGCAGAGCCAGGCCCAGGGTACCTGGAGAAGCAGGCCTGAGAAGAGGGGGCTCTGCTCTTCTGCCTTCCACATACCTGGGGAGTAGGCTGGGGGCTCCCTGGGCCCAGGTCTGAGAGGTCCCTATGCCCGGGGGCAGGAGATGGGGGTGGCTAGGAGCTCAGTCCCACAACCCAGCCATTCAAAGCCTCAGTTCCACAGCCCGAAGGCTGAAGACTACAGAAACCCTGCAGCACCAGGCCAGACCCATGACACTCTTCTAAGTGTTTTACTTACACTAACTCATTAAGTCCTTCCAACAACCCAGTGAGGTGGATATTATCATTGTCTCTGCTTCACAGTGGGGAAACTGAGGCACCGCAGTTAACCAGCTTGCCCAAGCAGCTAGAAGGGACACTGGGGCTGTGGAGCCAGGCAGTATGACTCTGGGGTCTGAACTTTTATTCCCTGTGCCTCTTGGATGCATGCCAAGCGCCGTGTAGCTGAAGGACATACTTTTAGGCAGGAATGGGGAGAACAGGACAGGGAAAATCTAGGTTTCTGAAATTCCTTCTTTCTAGTGGGCCCAAGGCTGAAGAGGGTTACTCTGTGGGTCACTTGGCCAGACCCGGATGACAAGCCCCATGGAGTCCCCAGTTCTCAAAACAGAATCTGGGAGGCAGATTTAGCCGGACCAGCATCAGGAGAGGATGCCAAGGCCTGGGGTGCTGAGGCCCACATGCAGGACCCTTTCTCAGGGATCAAACCACATTCTCTCCTCAGAGGGATCTTACCGCTGACACTCACCCACCCACCTGCTCAGCCTTCTCCAGCGCTCCCCAAGGTCCCCACTTCTCCTCCTGCCGAAGGATGCAAAGACAGCACATAAAATCTCCAAACTTGTTGTCTTTTTTCTTTTTCAAAGATGTCGCCTGTCTGTGGTTGCCATGGTGACACCTGCCGGCTTCTCTGAAGTCAGGGCTCAGCTCCCTCCAACGGCCTCCCCTACTGAACCCCCCTTTTGCCCCCGCTCACCCTGCCCATTTCTGCCCTCAGGCAGAGGGTCCCCAGGCCCAGCCTCCTATTCCTCCTGGCCAGGCTGGCTCAGATGCCACGGGTGGAGTGGGAGATGGCTCAGGCTGGGGTGGAGAGGACTTCAGAAGAACCAAGTGCACAGGCAGGTAAGTGACAGTGATGAGCTCCCGGGTGGCAGAGGCCTGCCAGGGACGCCCAGACATGACGGAGCTGCCCAAGGGGCCGGGTGCACTCCGCTGCCAGCTCCCTGTCCCTGCCGCAGCCTCCATGCCCTCTGTTCCCCCGGCCTCTGCTCTGTCCTTTGGGCTCTCTCTTCTTCCACCAAAGCCCAGATGGCTCCAGCGTAGTCAAGAAGAAAGAACCTGTGAAAACTGATGGGCTTGATCCCAGCCAAGGTATTTCAGCTCTCAGAGCCTCATTTTCTCCATCCACAAAGGGTGGTTAAGATGTACCTTAAGGGTTGCTGTGGGGCGTAAATGAGAAATGTGTGCAAATCCCAGAGACACAACAGATGCTACGGCAATGCTCCTTCCCTCCTCTGCTTCCCACTGTTTCCATCCCTCCCGCCCCTGCCCCTGCATCTTCTGTCTCCATGAACGCACTTTGCTTTCCTCTCTTCTCCATTGCCCTCCTTGCTCTGTCTCCTCTCCACGCCTTCCTCCCCAGGCGTTATAGCTAATGCAGTCAGCTTCCAGCCTGGAGGTCATCCATTCTTCCTGGGGTCATAGGGCTTCTTGGGGAAGGTGGGGGTGGGAGATGCTCAGCCTCCAGAAGGGACAGCCTTGACCTCTGGTGGGAAGCCAGTGAGAACACAAAAACAATAACGGTGGACACCGTTTATCGAGCACTCACAATGTGCCAGACTCTATTTGAGGAGTTTTCCATGAATCAGCTCATGTAATTGTCACACCGCCCTATGTGCGCTTACTATTGCCATCCCCACTTCATGCCTAGAGAAAACAAGCAGTGGCAGGAAACGAGGAAGGAGCTGCAATTCTACAGTGCAGGACACGAGAGGGAAGAAGGAAGAGGGGATCCGGCAGCTCAGAGGCACAAGCAGCATCTTCTTGCCCTTCCTTTTGTCAGGTCGAAGTTAAGTCCTGCCATTATATCAGATACTCCCAAGGAGCATCTGAATCCCTGAAAGTATCCTTGGCTCAAGTTCAAGGTCACCCACAGAGTCTAAGCCACCACCCTCCTCCAGAGCCTGTCAGCGTGCCCCACGCAGAGAGCGTGGCCATCTCCGTCCACTCTCCCGCCAGGAGCGAGGCCATCTCTGCATGCACAGCGGGCAGAATTCTCAGTCTCCTTTGGCAAAACCTTTACCATCCTGCCAGCCCGTGGCAGCTCTGTAGGGCCGGGGGCCGGCTACCTGCTGCTCACCACCTCTTCTCAGCAGCGAGGCTGCGCCAGCTGCCTCCCCACTGTCAAGGAAATGATCTCATTCCAGGAGCAAGGATTTACTAGCAGGCAGACAGCAGGCCCTGACAGGGACAGAGTGTGGTGACAGGTCGAGAAACAGGGCTGGCTGAGAGCTCTCATCTCCGGAGGCCTCTGTCCAGTTACTGCTCATCAGTTTTTTCTTAGCTTTCTGGCTATTGGCCACTTCTAATTCCCACCTGCTCCACTGCAGGCCCAAACTGGGGAGGGAGAGCTCTCCTTGCCAGATCTTCTCCCCCACCTTCTGAGTCCCAGCCGCCTCTCGAGACGGCTGGGCCAGAGCTGCACACAATTAAATGCACACACTGACCACCTGGGGTCTCCAGAAAAGAGCAGATCTTGATTCAGAAGCTCCAGGTGGGGTCTGAGATGCTGTATTTCTATCTGTCTGGAAATTACTTGGGAGTGGTGAGGGCCTAGATGACTCAGGATTTCATCCTAAGAGCAGACTTTGAGAGCCAAGGGTCTAGGGCTCCCCAGAGCCTCACATGGCCCTCCCAGGGCCTTCTTCTGGGATCTCTCCTTCAGGAAATAGACATCACACAATTGTTCTTAGCTGCCGCCTACCAGTCATACAGGCCTGCCCGTGAGCACCTTCAAACCAAGACCATGAGCTCTGAGCCATGGAGTGCAACACCTCTGAGCGACAAAGTGTGACACCTGGTCCCTTCCTTGGAGGAATGCTGTCCTTAGACCCCTCCAACCCTCACACATTGACAAGCACGGCCAAGGGAGAGCTGTGCAGAAGGGCCCTGCCGTCTACACTCACTCCACAGTCTGATCCCATAGAAGACGGCAAAGTTCAGGAGACGTGAGAAAGCTCAGGCAAGACACGGTGCAAGTCCAGATGTCGTCTCAGCTAGCAGAAAAGCCCCCAGATGGAGATCTGAGAGTCACCGTCAAACACGCACAGAAGAGGCTAAGAATAGGCAAGAACCCCACATCTTTCCGTATTGCACTCCAACCTTGGGCAGGAAAGATCATCATCAACTTACTTCCTCTTGGGTTCACTCTTCTAGCTATAAAAGGAGTATTTCTCAGACAGGTCATTTCTAGAAAAGATCTCATGCCTCAGCCCAAGAGGGTCTGTGTGCATTCAGACGCAGGAGGATGAACCAGGTGACATCTCAAGGTCACTCCCAAGTTGGAGGAATCTATGAACTCCCTACCAACTCCTGGGCATCATGGAGAGAAAAAGCCCCTTCCCTACTGCAGTTTGTGGTTTTGAATTTGATTAAATCTCGAGATGAATTTTTCCCAGTGACAGGGCGGCCAGCCTGGAAGCCATAATCCCTTCAGTAGTTCAACATGTTTATGAGGGTGAGAGGAAGCTTAATGCTGCAGTTAAAACGCTAAGCTGAGTAATCAGTTCATTAGGAATTTACTCAGTATGTTTGCTGTCTGCAGCTGGGCCCCCTCCCCTAGACAGAGATAAATCCGCAGACAATGCAGATGGTGACAAGATACACTCTTCCAGCATCGACATCCATGCTCGCCATGCCCCGACCCAGAGGAGAAGTTTCTGGCCCAGCGCCCTGCAAGGTCGTGGACCAGGCCAGGCTGCTGACCAATGCTGGGGAGACCTCTTGATGTGGAGTACACCCAGGGGCTGGACTTCCAAACCCCAACAGAATACAGGGTGAATCAGGCCAGCTGCAGCCCAAGGACTCTTGGTAATCATGGGCCGATGAGCCCAAGTGTCTTGGTTTAAGTTCCCCCGGGAGACCCTGAGACAAGGATTTGAGGGCACGTAGTTTACTTGGGAGGTGGTCCCTGAAAACACTGGGAGGGGCGCCGGGGAATTGAGATGGAGAACAGAAGGCAGTCAAAAAAAGTGTGTTATCAAACATGTTACAAGGGTAAGCAATGGAGCTCAGTCCCACTGGGATCCCTGGGCAACTCAGAGGACCCAAGTCAGAGTTCTCCCTGCTGAGGGGTGAGGGTGCTGGGATAGGAGTGCCCAAAAGTCAGTGTTTGAGAACAGCTCTAGCAGGGAAATCCCCTAGACACTTGACGGGCAGAGCGTGCTCCAGCAGCCAGAGAAGGCCCTTATGCCAAAGATGCAGGTGGAGGCGGCGGGAGCTGGTGTGAACAGAGATGTCGGGGCTGGTGGGGTGGATTGCACCGGCTACATAGACAGTGAGTAGAACCCACTGAGGGTAGGACTATAAGCCCCACAAGAGTAATCTTAGAAGAGACTGGGGACCCATGGACTAAAGAGTTTCACTTTCTGACCCTGTAAGAAGAGCTGGACGCATCTCTATAAACGGCAGGACCCCTGAGCCCCAAAGCACAGGGGCTCCGTGGGGAATTAGCAGGTAGCGAGCCCTTGTGGTGGATTGATTCGGGCTTACAGAAGGGGTCCCCCGGGGTGGCGGGAGGGCATCTCAGAGGCACTGTTCCTGGGGTAGAAATGGGCAGGAAGTTGGAAGATGTGCTGGGCTCTTCTCTGAGGGGAGAATGGCCAACAGAGGCACCCTGCCGTTAGGACAGTGAGTCTCATTTGAAATTTTAATTTATCATCTGGAAGAAGGAGTACACAGTGAGAGCTAGAGATCTGCAAATGGCACTAAGTTTTTTGGGGGAAGTGAAATGTCAAGCCAATGGGGATACACTACAGAATCCCACAAGGGTGTGTGTGAGTGGGCGGAAAAGCGACAGATGAGCTTCGGTGTGGGCAAGTGTAAGATAGTGTATTTAAAGACCAATATCTCAAATTCTACAGGACTTCCTTCTGAGACGATGCACACTATGGTGGTTTTATTTTAGGAAGAGTAAGGAGGGGCAGGAGAATTGACATTTAAGGAGTGGCTATTAGATGCCAGGTAAATAAGACACATCGGTCTTACTGAATTTTCTGTATGCAGAGTGAAGTATGATTCAGAGTGGGGCAAAGTAAGTTTGCCCAAGGCCACATAGCTGGGAAGGGCTGGGACTGGGAATCTGATTCAATCTTTGTTCTTTCTGGCCTGTTCCCTAAGGACACGAGCCCATTATGTGAAGTGGCCTGAGGACCACCAGGGTGCAGCCACGATAGGAAGACCCTGGAAAGGGATGCCACACGCTCTTGGTTTCCCCTTCCTCTCTGGCCTGTCCTGCTCGGTCTCTTGCTGGCTCTTTCAGCAAAACACTGAAGTGCTCCAGGCCCTTCCTGGCCCTTTCTTTTCCTTCTTCCTTTTCCCTTGGGGAAATATCATTGTATGCTGATGAGTCCCCCTGAGTCCCCACCTTGAGCTCTAGACTCACAATTTGACTCTCAGGACATCTCCACTGGGGTGTCTAACAGGCATCTCAGACCTAACAGGGCCACAGACAAGCTCTTCCTGCTTCCCCTGGAGCCCACCGTTCCTGCAGCCTACCTCATCTCAGGAAACGGCAACCCCGTGGAGCCTGTCCCTCCATCTGGGCACCATGAACGTATCCCAAGAAAGTCAACAGAAAGGAAGGGAGGTAGGCAGATCACTGTGAAAGATGCAGGACCTCTTACTTTTGGAAAGATGGAGGTGAGAGGATGGCTGGGAGCGCAAGGAACCAAGACATAGATGGTGAGAAGTCACCGGGTTTTACCAGCAAATCCAAGGGTGGTGGATTAGGGAATGGCTAGGATTAGAGACTCTCCTCAGAAATGTGGAAAGATACATGATAGGAGCAAACCAAAGGAAGCCCCCAGGCCCACCGTCCACTGCCACGCTGGGAGCCCTACTCTGTGCTCCCAACTCCCTGCGTCTCTGACCTCGGCTCCTCTCTCCCCTCAACCCACCTGCACTACTTCTTTATGCCCGTCCCCCGGGCTACAAGCCAATGGGAGCCGCCCACCTTCTGCACCCCCTCACCCCACAGCAGCAGCTCTGATGTGAGCACCAATGCCAGCCTGGAATGGCCTGGAGAGGAGGGTGGTGCACGGTTAAGGGCTCTGCAGAGCAGGCCCCAGGCCCCCAGTCACAGCAGTTGTCCCCAGTTCCTCCCCAGCCGGGGATCAAGAAGCAGAGGGAATGGCTCCTCTTGTTGTTGGGAGGATGAAACCAAATGATAAAAAGCCGTACAGTCACTGGATTGGAAAATGAGAAAGCAGAATACACAGGCTCCTGGGAGGGAAATAGGTCTTCCCCGCTCTTCGAACAGGAATAAACAGGGAGAGCGCCTGTCAGGAGGGGATGTACACCAGGAAATAGATGGCTTGGTCCTGTCAGGAGCCCCTAAGGAGAGGGTTCCAGGGAGCCTGAACCTTCTCTCCTGCCCAGACTTTCTTCCTCCTGGACCACCAGGCAGCAGGGGCCCACTGTGCTGGCCGCTGGCCTGTCCCCTCCCCATTCCCTCTGCCTTGCTCCTCCCTGACACCTCTGCCAGGACATCCTCTCCTCCACCGAAACAAAGCCACCTCTCCTCTAAGCTTCACTTCTTGTAGAAGCCTTCCTCACCTCTCTCTCCGCAGACCCGCTGAGTTACAGCCACACAACAGGCAAACCCTCCACCTGTCCCCACACGCCCTGGGCACCCGCCCACCACTCTACCCCTTGACTGAGCCATTTGCCCAGCCTCCCATGGCCCTTAGAGTATAACTGATGTTGCGATGTCTCCTCCTCCAGGAAGCCCTCCCTGATCGCTACAACAATCAGGTAGATTTAATGCCTCCTCCCTGTACCCACTGCACATTGGGGTAATTCTAGTTATGGCACAAGTCCCCAGGTCTGGTCTGAAGGTGCATCACTCCTGGTATGAAGGAGCCTCGCCTTCTCTGCCTCCTTGAGGTCAGGTCCACTCTGTATCCCCCCCCAGGGCTTCAGGGTGGTGGGTTAGGGATGACTAGGATTAGGGATCACCCTGCAAAGTGTGAAATGTTAGGAGCAAACCCAAGGAGGGGAACTGACTCAGCCATACAAAAAGCACCTGCTGGAGGAGCGCTGAATTAATTATGGTCACTTTTATTTTGTCCTCAAGGTGTTGGGGTAAACGCTACACACAGCATGGAGCACACAGCCTGATGTAAACTTGTCCTTTGTACAGATACAAGCATGACCCAAGCCCTAACCGCCCCCCACACAGACATGCCTCACAGCACAGCCAGAGACAGACACCCCACACAACCTGCCTCCACCCCACTGCCCTCTTTGGGCCCTGCTGGTCCACTTTATTGTACTTGAAAACCACTGACGATCTCCTGCCAAAATGAAGCCTTAATACAGCAAGACAGTGGAGCAAACCCCTTTCCTCAGGACTCCAGTCAAATAATCTCCACACTGCAGAGCTGGAAGGGGGTCTGGAATAAGTTTGCCCAACCTCTTAACTTCGCAGATGTGGAAACTGAGGCCCAGAGCGGGGCCGTGCCCGTCTGAGATGGCTCAGCTGAGGTGGCATCAGCGGGTCTGCATTGTGTCCCCGGCTCTGCCACTCCTTAGCTGCGCCATCTCAGACAGGCACTGCCTGGGACCCATGGACCCCTCTTCACTCATGTAACAATGCTTACTGGGTGCCCATCTCAGAATGTGCCTGGACGGCAGGGAAGGAGAAAGATGTGCCCCCGCCTTTGTCAAGGCTACCACCTCATGGAAGAGAGAAGATTCCCTCCCCAGCAGTGCCTAGAAAAAATACCAGGTGGGCCTCTGGTGTCCCAGGCCCTGACCCTACTCTGCCACTATTTTGCTGTGTGACTTTGGGTAAGCAGCTTACCCTCTCTGAGTCTCTCTTTTCCTTTCTGGAAAATCCAGGGTTTAGACCCTGTGGTCTGAGGTCCCTTCCAGCCAGGCCACTAATTCTCTTGCATCAGAGAAGGAGGAGGACAATTAGGGCAGGATTTCTCACAGGAGCCCTCACCTGAGTCCCAAAGGTGGGTGAAGCTGGGAGGTGAGGTTCCCCCCCCCCCACCCCCTTGTCTGTTCTAGACCCTCCTCTTCTTCCTGCTGGTGAGACAGTGGGGAGACGGATGAGGGCTGCCCTGCGGAGGCAATGAGCAGACGTGGGAGGAGGGACTCACGTGACACTTAGAGCTGGAGAAACACTCCTCCCCCCTTCTCCTCGCCTCCTGTTGAGGTAAATGCCTTCCCTCAGGGGTCTGTCCTCTGCCTGATTTAGGGAAAAATAACAATGAAAAGGTGCAAAATAGAGACCAGAGAGAGCGCCAGCCCACCAGCTCCTCCCTCGCGTCTGTCATTCTGTCTCCATTCACTTCCTCTCTCTGACTCACCCATCCTGCCCACTCCATACATATGCCTGGGGCCCCGCTCCAGTCCCCACTTGTACCCCCATCTGCTCCTCCTGCACGCCGCCCTCCGAGCCCGCTTCCCCACGGTCTCTCCAGGTCTCCTCTCCCATCCCGCCTGCCACTCCGTCTGCCAGGACTTCCCAGACAAGCTGTGGATCGGCCCCCTGGACGTTATGCCAGCCCCTTGGTCCCGGATGGCGTGGGCCGCAGAGGAGGGGCCACTGCTTGCCCCAAGCCTGGACAGGGAGGTCAGCCAGCTCCAGAGGGAAGGAGGGCCCAGCGTCTGCTGCATCCGGCAAGCCTGCAGGGGACGTCAGGCCCCGGCGGAAGCAAACATCTTGTCGGGGCTCCACGGAGGCCTGGGAGGAAATGGGCCCAATTAATCCACATTTTCCTCTCCAGATTGGAGTACAAGTGGGAAGATAGAAGAATTAACCTTTTCAAAAATGTAATTTCATAAAATCATCTTGCTTGGAACAGACTCTCTCGTTATTACTATTATTTATCGTCCGTGCCCCAGGCCACCGCCGGCGTGGAGGGACGGAGGAGGGGCAGAGCGGCCGCAGCTGCCCCGTGGAGAGAGGAGCGCCTGCCTGGTCTACAAACCCAGACTCAGGGTTCAATCACAGACACCCCCGGAGTCCCCATGCTCCCACAGGTCACTGGCGGCTCCTCTTAGAAGTGCCCCTCATTGGGCCTGAGTCCCGAGTCGCTCTCAAGACAGTCACATGAAAAAATTGCTACTGTGGCCCCTCTCAGCCTGCCGACCCCTGTCCACACTGCCTGTTCCCCGCTGTCCTTCTGGAGCTCGCCCTGGCTGGTGCTGTGGGGTCCCTCAGCAGCCGCCCCTCAGGTTAGCCCTGCCAGGACAGGGACACCAGAGGACCCCGCTGCCGGAGACCTGCTCCCTGGCTCAGAGGACAGGTGTTAGGCCCTGTCTGCTGCCCACCTGCCTGTCCTGGCATCCTGCCTGACCTCCCACCCTCCCTGGCTGCCATCTCGCTCAGCCTTAAGTGATGCCTCACGGCCTTGACTCCTTCAGAGTCTACGGCTCTCACCTGTAAAATGGGCAGGCAGGAGGGACAGGAAGGAGACCAGTGTGGCCATAGGGTGGTGAGAGGGGAGAGGAGTAGCAACAGTGTCAGCACAGGATCACATAGGGCCTTGTGGGCCATTGGAACGACTTTGGCTTTTACTCTGACTGAACTGGGGAACCACGGCAGGATCTGGAGCAGGGGAGGGCATGATCTGCCTTATGTGGTCAAAGATTGCTGCTCACCGTTTCTCTGGGGCCTCATCTATTCAATCTGGTCTAGTCCATCCCCCAAATATCCCCTCTCCCTCCCTGGGACCCCATGGACTCCTCTTCACTCATTTAACAGTGTTCACTGGGGGCCCATCTCAGAATATGCCTGGATGGCAGGGAAGGAGAAAGATGTGCCCCTGCCTTTGTCAAGGCTACCGCCTCATGGAAGAGAGAAGATTCCCTCCCCAGCAGTGCCTAGAAAGAATACCAGGTGGGCCTCTGGTGTCCCAGGCCCTGACCCTCCTCTGCCACTATTTTGCTGTGTGACTTTGGGTAAGCAACTTACCCTCTCTGAGTCTCTATTTTCCTCTCTGGAAAATCCAGGGTTCCAACCCTGTGGTTTGAAGTCCCTTCCAGCCAGGCCACTAATTCTCCTGGATCAGAGAAGGAGGAGGACAATTAGGGCAGGATTTCTCACAGGAGCCCCCACCTGAGTCTCAAAGGTGGGTGAAGCTGGGAGGTGAGGTCCCCCCCCTGCCTTGTCTGTTCTAGAGCCTCCTCTCCTTCCTGCTCAGCTGCCCACCCCCAGTCCGCAGCTCCCCTCTGCTCCATCCGTCCCGGCCCAGCTCCCCTCCCAGCCCCATCTCTGGCACTGAGCAGGAAGCACATGGAAGCTGCCAGGACAAATCAGATCAGCGTGCGCAACAATTTAACAGAAGATGGATCTAGCGTGTATGTGCGGTTTTTAAATAGAGCTTCCTTGCAGCCAGTTGTTTCACTCCGAATGAAAACAATTGATTATCTTTAGAGCCACTTACTGAGGCTTATCGGCCTTGATACAACCAGCCTGGGGTTTCCAGGGGCCCAGCGCGGCTCACCCGCCCTCAGGTAAGAGTCTGTTCCCAGGGAGGGGGTGACCATCACAGCATGGCAGCCAGGGCCTCCTCCTCTGCTGGGAGGGACAGGACCCCCAGGCAGGAGGGGCTGGATGGGCCTGGACAGTGAGGTCGGCCTCCCTGCAGACCTAGACCCAGACACAGCTCTACAGGGCAGTGAGGCACTTAGAGCAGGGATGCCCACAACTCAACTGTGCCCTTGGGGGTAGAGAAGCAGGAGAGGGGCCACAGGGCCACCCCTGCCAACTCACTGCTGAGCCAGCCCCTTGTCCTGGGATATGGATGGCAGGGAAGCCCAGTTCCAGCCTTGGGGGCTTCCAGTCCACTGCCCGTATGCAAGGTAGACAGTAACAGTAAATACGTACATTCTAAGAGGTCAGGGCGTAGTATGTGCTTCCAGGAACAGAGAGCAGGTTATAGGCTGGGAGGGGAAAGAGGAGTGAGGCCTGGGGGCAGTCAGGGAAGTCCTCTCTTAGGAGGGGACATGTGAGGGAGCTGGGTCTTGCTGACATTGAGGGAAGGGCTTCAGGGCACAGGGGACACCCTAAGGTCCTCTGTGCACTGGGCCTGAACTAAGGCCAGGGTCACGGGAAAGAGTGCCCCCTGCTCCTGTCCTCCCGCCAGGGCCTTCTGCATGTTTCTCTGGTGGGTGCTCTGCTGTATTTGGAGTCTTGACTTGTACCCTGACTCATTTGGGGCACAGACACTATTTCCTACATCCCAGGCTGGGTGGGTCGACCGTGCATGGACAGATGGCTCAAAATCATGAAGCGATGTCCAGCTGGACTTGAGTACTGCCCTCGGCCTTGAGTACTGCCCTCGGCCTCCATGTCCCTCATGACATACGGGGCTGGACATGCTCCCTGATATACAGTTCCTATCCAGCACCTCACTTACCAGTAAGCCCCATGGGACCTATGGAAAGCCCCTGTGCTCTCCAGCGTCTCTGAAAGCCCTCCACCTTTGTTTCTTCCCCTCCTCCAGACCCTCCTCCATCTCTTGGGGTCTGGTTTCTGTCCCACTGCCTTGCTGCTGGCTTCCACCTCTCAGCCACGCTGATGTCTAACTTGGTCAGTCCACTCAGCCGGGTCCCGACTTCACCCATGTCCAGCCAAGGCTCTAAGAGGCCAGAAGTGGTCAAGTCCCAGGTTGCAGTTAATCTCTGGACCCTGATCTGGGCCCCCAAGGGCAGACCCTGTAGCTGGGTGAGTCCCTCAGCCATCCCAGCCTGGCTTTCACCCAAGCCTAGCCTCCTACTGTGATAGGACAGTGTTGTCCTATAGTTCTGGAAAAGGCCAGACAAAATGAAACGGACCTCCCTAGGGACAGGCTAGGGAGCTTCCTGCTAGTGCTGTTGTCAGTCTTGTGTTTACAGCACAGACTGTTTAGGAACCTCTGGGAAAAACAACACAGAATAGGAAAACAGGTTTGGAGTAGTTAGGGAACCCAGGTCCAGTGGGAGACGGGAAGCCTGGACTCCATTCTTGCCTCTGTTCCTAACTACCAGGGTGACCTTGGATAACGCTCGTTCCTCAAACGAAACATCAGCGGCATTGGATTAAATCAGTGGTTTTCTAACCGTGTGCCCTGGAAGGTTCCATGGAGCCCGCCCAAAGGCCCCTCAGAGTGGAGATGGGAATAAGGGGCTCAGTTTCCCCTACCCCCTTCCCAATAGTAGACATGCTTCTACTTCTCCTAGTTGTTTCAAGCTGCCTCAAAATGCTTCCTGTAAACAAGAGTTGAGAGTTTGACAAATTGTTTTAAAACCGCTTCACTAGATGACTTTGAAATTCCAATAATTAAGGATTAGTCACTAGTTGATGACCTCAGCACTTAGCTCTCCGTCTCTCTCTCTCCCTCTCCACCGCCGTTCCTGCCGTCATTCTCAACGCCTTTGGTATCCCTCAGATGATCTGTTCCACACCCTGGCCTCTCGGTTCACTGACCACCCTGCTCCCCCCACCCCCAGTACCAAAGATCTTTTCCTGCCCTTTCCACACACATGGTCACACTCTAGACCTCATCATCACCAATAACTCCCTCACTCTTGAATGCCTGACTTCAAGGATCCCCTGTCTAACTTTGTCCCCTGTAATACTCCACGACCCCTGCGCTGACAATACTCCCACCTACTGAGACCTCCCAATCCATCATCACTCAGCCCAGATTTCAGCCCCCAAACCATCCCCTTCCTAGCACTCTTGATGTCCTTGGCCCCCCCCCTTCATACTCATCTGGAGAAACCCCTACCCTAGCTTGTTCCCACACCATCCACTTGTTCAGCACCTGCACCCCATCGTTCAACTGTTCTCTAGGAATTCTCTCTATAGAATATTGAACTCTGCCACATAACGTTTCTATACTCTCCTAGTAAATCTACTTTCCAACTCTCCAAGAAAATTATTTCAAAAATTTCTCTCATCTCTCAAATGATCATCTCTGCTTGACCCCCCTCTCCAGACGATGGCTCTGATGTGTACTTCACAGAGAAATCAATGACATCAAAGACCTGTCTCTTCTTGCTACCCATACGTCACCCACCTGCCTACATCTGTCCTCACATTCCCTGCTTCCCGTTTTGTTAAAATGAAAAAGTGTATATCCCATTGATTTCTAGGACCAAGCCCTCCACCTATGAACAGGATCCCATCTGGTTTCATCTTCTCAAAGATTCTCCTGCAATGATACCCTCTGTCCCCTGCATCAGCACTGTCTCTATTTAGATCAACCCAGTCGACAACCATGTCTCACTAGTTCGCATCTTTAAAGAAAAAAATCATTCCCTTGACTCCACATTGCTTTTTAGCCCCTCTATTTCCTTGTCCTGTTCCCCACCCCCAGATAAAGGTTTACTCGCTAACTGTCCCCACTGCTTCACCCCCACTTCTCAACTTGGGCTTTCAATCCCACATCTCCATGGAAGAGGCTTTGGTCAGGGTCACCAATGACTTCCCAACGTCTCAAAGCCAACAGCCTATCCTCTGTTTTCTCCTTACCCCATCTCTCCTTGGCATTTGATGACCCCATCCCATCTTCCCTTGCTTTATCCCCAAACTCACACGTTGCAACTTCTCAGTCTTCTCTGCCAGCTCCCAAGCCTCTAGTCATCATATTGCCCCAACTCCGTCCTTCAGCCCTCTTCTCTCCTAAGTCTACACTCTCTTCCCATGTCATCATATCCAGTTGTACAACTTCCAACACCTTCTATTTGATGAAGACTCTTGAAATTTTACCTCCAGACCAGACCTTTCCCCTGGAATCTGCCACAATTGCACATCCTGCTACTAACTTGCCATCTCCACTTGGATGTCTATGTGGCAACTTGAACAAAAACAGAACAGTAAACTCCCTCTTCCCACTCCAAACCTGCCCCCCTCGGAGACTTCCCCATCTCTAAAATGCCCCACCATACACCCACCTAGCTTCTCTTGATTCCCCCTTCCCTTACACCTGGTATCCCATCCATCACTGGATCTTGTTGGTGGAACTTCCAAAATGTATCCTGAATCTGATCCTTTCTTACCACCTCCACTGCTGCTTCCTGGACCAAGTCACCATCATCTCTCGCCTGGATCACTACATTTCTCCTCTAATTTATCTCCATCCTGTAGTTCTGGCCCACCTCCAATCTGTCCTCCACAGAGCAGCTGGAAGGATCTATCTAAACCAGAATCAGGTCAGGTCAGCCCACTGTTTGAAAACCTTTCAGACGTTCCTGCTATACAGGAGATAAAAGCCACGGACCTCACTGCAGCCTACCGGGCCCTGTGTGGTCCGGCTCCTGCCTACCCCTGCAGCCGCATCTTCCCCCAGTCCTGCTCTTGGACAGGAAGCTGCAGACTCCCTGGCTGCAGCTCAACCCAGTCTTGAGATCTTTACACTTATCCCTTCTGCTCGGATCCTTCTCCCCGCCCCAGTCTTCACACACCCACTCCTCATTATTCAGATCTCATTTCATGCGCCACCTCCTCTGAGAAGCCACCCCTGATCACCCTGGTCACAGGGCCCCAACCCCAAGCCCACTGTACTGCCACCCTCCCTTACACTAACCTATTTTATCTTGTTCAGAGGTACTCAAAAGCATCTTACTGATGAGTTTGTGTGTGACTCTCTGCTTCCTCCCTCTGGAATATAAGATCCTTGAGGGCGGGGATTCCATCTATGTGGTTCCTGGCTCTAATCCCAGTACCTAAGAAGCCTCTGGCACACAGTAGGTGCTTATTAATTGACCTAATAGCCCCAGATCTTCAATTCCTTGCTGAATGTCCTTAAAACACCAGCCAATCACTCTGTGCCTTCTCAATTTATAACGTAAGAGTTCTATACACCTGATGTGCCTCCAGGGGCTGGTATAACGTTATTGGACATGACAGAGCTTTACAATCTGTGAAGCACGACGCAGAGGCCTCAGTCCCCTACCTGACTCGGCAGAAAGGGGCTTGCCACAGAGAAGAGTTTATAGCACCCCAAAGCGAGACCCCTCTGGGCCCAAGCCCACCTGCCTGTCTAGCTCAGGAGTCTGTGCTTTTGTTTCCACCTTTGCTTCTGTTCCTTGTCCCAGCCTGAGAGCCCCCTCGGCAGTTCCTCTGGATGTCCCTAACCCTGACCCTGATGAGCAGACCGCTCCCCAGTTCCCACCTACTGAGGACCTCAGCACCTCTCTGTTCCAGCATCTCCTCCAAGCCCGCTGGACTGTACCTGCTGTCCTCATCAATCCCTGATCGTCCCCAGCACTTTCCTGGTCTTTCCTGTCCCGCCCCCGACCCAGACACCTGCTTTCAGACCTGTCTGGTGGCTTTATTTTCTCCCTTTCCGGGAGTCACTCGTTACCACATTAGCATCTGTGAAGTCCTTTGTGCTACACAGAATGCACAGTGAAACAGAAAAGAATGCACTTACACTAGGACAAGGAAGGGGAGAGAAGAGGGAGCTGAGCGTCTGACAATGCCTCAGTTTCCACGTCTACTTGGAGGAGACTGCAGAGCAGATGCCCTAGATTTTCTGTAACACACTCCCACCTCCACCCTGCCTTCCTGTCTTCCTCAGGATTGATGCATGGCCTTTGCAGAGAAGGCCTTGGGCTCCCCAGGAAGCTAGGATGATCAAAAAAAAAAAAAAAAAACAAGATCGGGACAGCAACAGTGGGCACACAGGGAATTCTTGGAAGGCTAGAGAAATGTCACCTCGCCAGTCTTGGACCACAACAGCCATTTATCATCCTTACTGTTGGGGGTGAATCCTGAGACGGAGCTGACCTTGAGGAAGGAGATAATCGCTTATCGGAGTGTCCACCGGGGTGCCGAGGTACCAGGGGCCTGGGAGGGTGTGGTGGAGACCGGAGGAGCAAAGGCAAGGGGGACAAAGTCCAGACTGTCCAGAGGGGACACAGACCAGATGACAGTGTGTGTACAGAGCTGAGTCCACACTAAAGACTCCTCCAGAGCGTCAGGGAAGCCTGGAGAGACTGAACAGGGAAACAAAGTGTAAATGGGAGAAAAGAAAGAGCCGGAAGCGCGGTCACGGCCAGAGGTAAGTAACGAGTGTCTGTGCTGAGCAGTCCAGTTTCCTGCCGTCAGGTCCTTCATCACAATTGAATCTAAGCTGCATTTGTGGCTGAAGGGTCTACAGTTAAGATCTGAATCCAGACACGCGAAGGGCCGTGGGCAAAGAGGCCAGAGCCTGTGAGAGAGGAGCCTGACATATTTGTAAAGATATTTCTAGATATTTCTCTGGTGTTTCTGCTTCTAGTCACCATGTCGCTATCTACACTTACGTCTTTTCCCATAACAAACAAGCATGTACACTTGCTCCCAGATGCAGATCCGTCCCACCCGGATACTCCCAGGCACCTCGATATCCAAAGATACTCATTCTCACACATCTCTTTCGCTCATCGGCCAACTGAGAACCCCACACAGACATGCAGATGCACACAGCACTGCGGTATTGCTGGACATAGCACAGCACTGGGGTGTGTCGGTGAATGGAGCCGACCAAGATCCCTGTCCTTGGGGAGGTGACTTTCTGGGGCACCATCCACACAGATGCACAGACATATCCCCTCGAACCCTGCACGCGGAGTATTCACATACATGTAGGTGCTCAAAGCTACTCCAAACAAACATGTATTGAGTACCTGCTTCGTTCCAGGACGCATGCTTGGCGCTGAAGAGATACAGGTGGGCAAAACCAATATGGTACCCGCCCTCATGACACTCCCAGAAAGGCATACTCACAAACACGGGCCCAGCAACTTCACACGGACCCTGCACGCACGCACGTATGTGCACACACGCGTGGCTCTTGGTGACTTTAAATACAAATCCAGAGTCAAGGCATTTTTAGGATGCCCCGGGAGGCAGCTCACTTAGAATGAGGAGTGGGGCCCTTGCACGTCCAAAGTCAGAACTGTAAATCGTCCATTCCTCTCCCTGGCTGTGTGCTCCTGTCCTCCAACCTCACGTCATCTTCTCCGCTTCTCCCTCTCACGTGCCTGAAATGATAGCACCAGGGGCTGCCTGCAGCCTTGAGCTCTCCCTTTGCTGCTCAAGACGTCTCTCAGCCTCACCGTCAGGACAGGAGCCGAGCGCGGGCCCAGAGGCCGGGGGTTTTTGCTGAGACGTTGCATTACAACACAGTCTGCTCCTTCCAGACATTTTTTTTTTTTTTGCTTCTGCTTTTGCTTTTAAAGAATCAGAAATAACTTGGCAGTAAAAATGTGCTCGGGGCTGAAAGCTGACTCCCAGGGTCAGAGCCCAGGAGAAGATTTCTGCTACAAAGTTTCAAGGAAAATAGCAGGCGCTCAGCAGTTTTTATTTTCCAAGGCATAGAGAGAAAATAGAATCGGAGTGGATTCAGGGCTTTGCGGGGCTCCTCTCCGGGTTGCAGCGTACGTGTGGTCTCTCTTGATCCGCCTGCTGGAGAGAGCGGCCGCAGAAAGAGTAAGCAGAGAGATGGTCGGAAAGCTGGGTCTGCAGCCAGTTTCGCCTGAGATCAGTGACCCGCTGGCCCCATCGTGGGTCCGGGGCGGTGGATTCGGAGCCACTGACCCAGATTTTGTTCCCAGCTCTGCCTTCTCATAGCTGTACGATCAAGACCTTTTTTAAACCTCTCTGTGCCTCAGGGCTTTTGTGAGGATGATAATGATGAAGTGTATCTTGTAGAATAGTTTAATGTATGATACGTAGCCTTGTTTAACCCTCACTATGGGAACAGTCTGCGTGTAGGGGTGCAGAGGAGGCCCCGGTGAGCCCTCAGAGGATGTCGGCTCTTGTCGTCCCCCCATTCTCATCCTTATCCCTTCTCTCCAGACTGTGGCATCTAGCTCCCAGCCTTTGGGTTGGATGGAGGGTGGAGCCCTCTCCTCCTGGGGCCTAGAGGCCACTGCTGAGCTGACTGTTCTGCTTGCCACCGCATCCTCTCTGCAGCCTTCCTCACCCAGCTTTGTGCTCCAGGACCCTGGCCTCTATAGACTGTATCCCCCAGACCCCTTTCCCTCTATTTCCACTTGGGCTTGGCCAATGAGAGGATAGGAGGAGAGCGAGGCTGGATACTTCTACTCACACTCTCTCTGGCTTCAGCCCCTCACTTCAGTTTCCTCTCCTGATCACGTCCAGCTGGGGGTAGGTAACTAAAGGCCTCCTATCACTGCTAGTCTTTGGGTGCCTGACATCCTTGTTGATCTGTCAAGTCTGCCCACACCTTTGTGAAAAATCCCTTCCTTAAATACTTTGGAAGAGAGTGAAAGCAGCAATGTACAAGGAGAAAACCATGGCGGCACACAAGGGTTTTCACACAAGGATGTTCATCACAGTGTTGTTTATAATGACAAAAAAAATGGAAGGAGCTTAGAGGTCCAACCATCAGGCATCGCGTGAATAATCCAGACAGTGCCCTGGACTGCAGCTATTGAGAACAATGAGTGCAAAAGTATTCACCAATGCTGGGGAATAATCACTACACCTCTCAGGAAAACAGTAGGCCACCAAGACTATGGACAGCCTGATAGCAACAAAAATAATCTCTACAGGTTTGGAAAGAGAATGTATGTGAAGGACATATACAAAAATATCAACTGCGTTACCCTTGAAAATGTGAATTATGGGCAGTGGTGTTTTTTTTTCCTTTGTACTTTTCTGTGAGGGTTTTTGCCTTTTCTGCACTGAGCAAAAATTACTCTACTGACTAGAAGTTACTAATAATATAGGCGCAAGTAATTTTTTTTTGGTGCAAATATTAAAAATGATATTTTAAAAAACATTTAGAGTCACGGGACAATAAACATCATAAAATGTTAAGTGAAAAAAGCAAAATCTCATACACACACACACATTAGACATTAAACCAGGGTCTCAAACCTTACTCAGGACTACAGCTGCTGTCCCTACAAACCGCCCTCCTGACCTGGTTGGGGGCGCCCCTCACTGACCGCCAAAGGGATTTCACACTGTACTGTTTCCAGGGTATGTGACATCACGGCGGCCCAGGGTGGAGGGGGAGGATGTACGTGCAGAAAATGCCCCTGGATCTTTGAGGACAGTCCCAGAGCTCTCTGGTGGCTGCAGTGAAGCGGCCAGCAGGCTCCTTCTGCAAGGGATGGGAGTCTCTCCTTCTTCAGGCGTGTCTGTGGTTGTTTATAACCTATCAGCAGAGCCTCCCAGGGCTCCCAGCCTGTGGGGCAGGGGCAGGGCAAGGGCTGGTCAGTGAGCTCCCTAACAACATGAGAAAATAGCCTCACGGTGAGTCTAATCACCACTTTCCACAAGGAATTTCACCGCGTGTGCTCATTTGCTCTTTAATCATCCTCTGAATATGCATTTTCACGTTATACCCTAATGGCACCTACGGAATCATTAGGATCTGTTGGGACCTTAATCCATGGCTTTGGAAGTCTCTAAATATGTAATTTCGCTCCATGATGCGGGTTTCTAAAAGTCCACAAATAACCATTTGCATGATAAAGTCACAACTCCAAAGTCAATTACAGCTCTGTCTGGAGAGAATTTATTTCCTTTTTGAAAATTAAAATGTGAAATCAGGAAGTTGCCACACAAAAGCCTCCCCTCGCCTGGGTGGGAAGAAGGACGAGAACGTAGCACGCCCTGGGGTCCTGATTGACAGGGTGCTGTTATGGAATCACTGGGCTAGCGGCCTGGGCTGGTGGCCTCCAGGGTGGCCCTCTGTGGGGCTGGCTGTGGGTTTCATCTTGCACAGGGATCATCCATCGTCCCCGCCCCCCGGACGCCCCGTCTTAACTTCATGCATCCTAACGAGGATTCGGGGTCCCAGCTGTGACTCTCCAGGGAGCCCCAGGACACATAGATATGTGAGGGGGCCCAAGTGACCCAGACCTTAAAGGGTGTAGCCAAACGGCCACTGGAGCAAATGGCCCCAAGTCATTCCCCATCTCGACATCCAGGATCCTGCATGCTGGGCCTGAGCTCTGAGGGGCCCCCAACGAAGGGTCCACATCCTTCCAGGGGCCTGGATGCTGCTTAGAACTGTGTCCGTTTCTACAACACCAGGGCCACAGGGAACCTTGGAGGGCATCCTGTGCAGAGACGGGATGAAGGTAAGATGCCTGACTCAAGGTCACACACGTATTCGGCTGCAGAATGGGCTTGGAAACCCAGCCTCCTCTCTCCGAGGATAAGACTGTTCCATGGACACTGTCGGTCCACCACGGTTTTATCCAGCCAATTGCCAAGTAGAATAAAAACTACCCAGATCCATTTTTGTTCTCTTTTCACACAGAGATTTACACCGGAACTTGAACTGAAGGCAGAGCTCTGACCAGAATGAATCTGCTGGCTGTCTGAAGCATGAATGGAACCATTTAAAAAAAAAAAAGATACCCCCAGAAACAGTGTGCACTGGAGCCTAAACCTGCAGCCCCTATATTCTAAAATTATGAGGCTACGACAAGAGGAGAGGCCAGAGCTCTTCTTCAGGCTTAGCGGGCGTTTCATTCAGTTGGTGTTCGGGATTGCAAGCAAGGTGTGCCTGGTCTCTGGGAAGGTACCAGCACGCTAGCGGACCCCCAGGCCAGTTCCTAAATGTCCTGCAAAAAAGACAGCTTGCAGCGAATGGTTGAGTCATGCTGTCCCAGCCCTACTAGAAGATGCCTCTTCCGAGATGTCACTGACCCCAAAGCTGGGGTCAGCCATGCCTCCCTTTGAGAAGGAGACCAGGTTGGGGCAGTGAGGAGTCTTTGATCCGGAAATCAGAGTGCTTGCCCCCCACACTCCCAGCGACAGGCCCCAAGAATTTGGGAGACTCACTTCTACTCTCTCAGCCTCAGCTGTCTCAGATGCCAGATAGGACCAACTGTCCCTACTCTGCCTGGTGCGGATGTAAATCTGAAAGGAAAAGACCACAAAACTTTTAAGTCTTATACTTTGAAGGGGTACATTGTTTTCCAAGTATAAAACACGCAACAGATAAGGTACCACTATCAATTTAGAAAGCCTGGCATTGACAAGACAGTCGATGGTCCCTAAACGGTAATGATTCGTGTCGGCTCCCTGTGTTGGGGGGACACCCTGATGCCTGGATTTGGAGTCAGTAGCCAGGGTTTGATGCCTACTTGGTTCGGCTCAGCAGCTCTGCTAGACCCAAAGAGCATGGACTCATCCCACACACGGTAGGCTCTTAATAATTGCTTCCCAATGTGTCCAACGATTCCCTGAGTCAGACTCACATTACTTGGTTTAGTTCATTATCTAAAGAGGGATTTCTCCACCCCCCTGTCTTCTGTACCCTAATGTAACATGGATGAGATTTTGATGACTACCGTTTACTGAGTACTTGCTCTGTGTCAGACGCGTACTAGACCCTGAGCACACGGCATCTCCTTTAATCTTCACGGTGGCTTGCTGAGACTGGTTCCATCTTAGAGAAGGTAAGTGACACAGCCAGCTGGGGGAGGGGTCCTCAAAGAGTTCCCGCTCTTGGCCTGAACACCAAACGGCCTCTCTTAGGGATGAGCCGTTTCTTGAGACCCTCTAAACCTTAGTTTTCTCATCTGAAAATCGGGCAGAACGATGCTTCTCACTTATTGCTCTGAAGAGGAAATGAGGACTTACAGGAGAAAGTACCCCACCCAGTGGCTGGCACATTGCACCTGCCGAGGAACGCTGGGGCCATCTTGTTTTGTTCTGACTTGTCTTTTTGGTCTTGCCTCTACTGGATGCTTAATGATCTACTCAGGAAACGCGCAGGCCCTGAAAAGTTCCAGATTCTATCTGCATCTGATTAAACCTCGAGCCACAACTCGGAGCCAGGCATGCTGATTCTGATGCCATGACGACAGGAAGGCGAATAAGGGCCTTTTACAAGCCAGACACCTGATGGCTATCATAACAGTGTTCAAGGTGGGAGCCTTTCTCCCCACTGGAAAGATGAGGAAGTTGGGGTGTGGATCAGGCCACTCAACCGCAGTACAGCACCGGGGCTGAAAGCAGAGGCTCAGGAGGTGGGTCGAGTTGGTGCCCAAACCTGGCTCTGTCCCTTCCTCAGCTGTCACCTGGGGCTAGTTTCCCACCCTCTGAGTCCCCACTTCCTCCTAGTCTTGGATCCGATAATGCGTGCGCAGTGCTGGCACTCTATAAATGTTAACAGCTATTGTCTCTCCTGCCCAAGGACGCACCACAGGGGAAGGGGTGGCGCCAGGCTTGGGTCTTCCGCCCCGCCGTCCTGCCCTGTCCCCCTCGAGGGCCCCCTCTCTGCCGCCCCACAGCCTCCTACCTTTAGCTGCACCATCAACCGTGCACCCTCTCCCTTTGCAGCTAGTACATGCGGTAGGAATGGAGGTTTCTGGAGGGGTCTGACCTACAGTGTGGGAGGGGGATCCACTCCAGAGGACCCGGGTATTTTTCCTGTGCCCGGAGAGGCTCTGCTCGCCCCGCCAATCCTCCAGCAGCATGAGCTTAAATCCCTACCTCACCACGAGCTAGTGGGCAACCTTGAGCAAGCCGCTTTACTCCTCTGTGCCCCAGTTTCCTCTCTGGAAAACATGCTTTATAAGGGCACCTAGCTTCTAGGGTTGGCCTGAGGAGTAAAGGGCTTAATGTACGTAAGGCATTTAAAGCCGTACTTGGCATGAAGTTAGTGCCCCACAAATGCTCAAAGATGACGCTATAATAGGAAGAGTAATGGCAGAAGCACCGTGTTCCAGACCCTAACGTCTGGACTCTCCCCATTCACCACACCGTCTCGGCACCAGCCTGAGAGCTAGCACACGGTAGCTCCCAGCTCCGGCTCCGCTAGTGACCCGAGCATGATCTGGGATAGGCCACGGCTCCTCTCCGGACCTCAGTTCCCACAGCCGCGAAATGATGGGTGATCAAGATGATTTCCAGTCTCCTTCCACCCCAGGACTTTGAAATGCCCTCCTTCTAAGGACCACGGCAACCAGTGTGCCACATTCTCCCTCCACCTGCAGGGTCTGCACTGGAGGCGTGTGGAGGGTTATTCACTCACTCATTCAGTCAACAAACATTTTAGAGCGCCTACCACAGGCAAAGCAGGCTCTCTGCTCTTGAATGACACAGACAGGAACGTTACACCCACAGAACTTCCTTCCCAGCTCTGATGGAACATCCCCCCTCCTTTCTAAGAATAATCTTGCTCTCTTAATAAGCGTGAGTTTCTGTCCCTCGTCTCCCAGGCGGGACTGCCCACTAGAAAGAGCACAGGCTTTGTGTCAAGCAAGCCTGAGTTGATGGTCACCCTCCACACGAGGTAGCTCAGGGACACTGGGCCAGAGTGTGGGTCATGACCTATTTGTGCGTCATAAACTCAGTGTAGTGGGTTGTGTCTGGCATTAAAACATAATGAAAGAGCAGAGGGAGGAATAAAATGGCACAGAAAATAAAGCGTGCTACACGGAGTAGGTGGCGAGTGTACATGTCAGATGTGAATTGCACGCATTACCGTGGGACATGGTCAAAGAAGTTTGGAAGCCGCATACCTAGAGCACATGTTTTGACTTCCCAGCCCTCAGTTTCCTTATCTAGCAGGAAGGGATTTTATGAAGATAAAATGAGAATAGCATCAAGCCAGGCGAAGCTGGAGATCCCGACGGTTGCCAGGAGCCCCCCGTCTCTGTCCTGACACATGAGCCTCAGTCCTCGAGAAGCTGAGTCACCTGTCCTACCCCCGCCCCCAAACCCTCTCCCCTCAGGTGATCAACAAACCAGTCAGAAGATAAGAACATGCATATCAATTCTGCAAACATTTGCAAACCCCTGTCAGTAAGTTAAGAAGTGCTTACGGAGCCCACGAACATTTATTGAGCAACTGCACCACGCCAGGCCTCGGGCTGGGTGCTGAGACACAATGATGAGAAGACAGGCCACTGCCGCAGGGAGTTCACAGTCTAGCATGAGAAGCCAATAATAAACCCACAGACACATGCCCAGAATGCCAGGCAGCTCAACGCGCTGGAGGAAATGAAAGCAAGGTCAAGGGCAGACAGAGATTCTCTTTCAGATTTGGCAGCCGCGCTGATGGTCTGTTCATGCCCGGCCTGGTGGCAGGCAGAGCTCGGGAGTAAGTGTATGACGATGACAGGGCTCTCAGCTCCAAGGAGCATCAGGAAGATGAGACTCACACAGCAGAAATAGGGGAAAGCCTTCCAAACACCTAGGTTAACACTGGACGGGATGGGGCCAACTACAGACCAGAGAGGGCCAGCCCACGTGTAGCCAGGATTCCCTTTTTGCAAGAAGGAAGGGCAGAGCTAATTAATATAAGTGAGCGTGAGGCGACTGGGCATCCCAGGGCACGGGAGAAGAGGTGAGACCGGGGGAGATGGGCAAAGGGGACCTGGTGCAGGAGGGCACAGAGAGCAGAGTCATCGTGCCTACTAGCGGGGACGATGAGAGGAGACCTTGAAGAAAACACGAAGGTCAGATGGAGTTTACTCTTGTGTCAGTAATAATAACAGCAACATTTGGGGGGTACGTACCATGTGCCAGGGACTGTGCTAAGAATGTTTCACGTGTTAGCTAATTTAATCCTCACGACCTTTGAAGCAGACATTACAACATTTCATCAAATCTAAGACTATTTAGATTAGAAAGTAGACTGTTAATTTTGGTATCCCCAAAAAAGAAATCTCGCTGCTATTTAAACTTTGACATGTCATGGATTGTAGGAGGTGTTCCAGTTTCAAAGATGTTAAAATAAAGATCTTAGCCTTGATGGAATGTGGCCTTGTTAACCACAGGAAGTAGGGGTGGCGGGACGGTTGGTAACTTGACCCGAGTTATACAACTCATAAGGGGCGAGGGGACTCGAACCCAGGCCATGCAGCTTGCGTCCTGCCCCGAGCCTCCTTCCTGTCTGTGAGATGCTAGGGCAGCAGGGAGGTGCTGCGGGGTTTCAAGAAGAGGAATGATGGGTGTTCCAGGAAGCACATGGGGCAGATGGGAGAGGAAGAGGCCACTGAGAGGGTGACTGTGAGAACCAGGCGTGGGGCAGTGGTGATGCGGCCAACCCCTGGCAGAGGAGAAGGGGGATGAGGGGATGCAAGGACGGCTGATACCGTGATCCAAGGTTTTAATACGATGATCCTTTCCAGCCGGAGGCAGGGGTTTCTATAAAGGAGAAATACAAGTGTATAGGTTTCAAATAATTATAACTGTCACGGGCAGGAAGGAAGGACAAGTGGAGACAGAGAGAAAGGAGGAGGAATGAAGGGAAAAGAAGGGCGAGGGAGGGACGAGGAGGGTGGCTACACAGGAGATGGGCAGAGTGGGTGGGTGAGGGGCCTTTAAGAGTCACTTTGGAACCCCTGAGTCAACTGGACCCTAAAGGGAAGAGGACCCTGGCTGATGTCAGACTTCTAGACCCTTAGGGGCCAGATCATCAAGGCACAGGGCTCCCCCACCCCTCCCAGCTTCCTGTGAGCACTGACCAAAGTCTCCAGTCCCCTGTCAGCAGACGTGATCTCTCCTGTTTACTTTTCCTTCAGGAAGATTGGGAAGATTAGAACAAACTCTCTGGCTCCTGCAAAACCCAAGACCTCGAGTCTTCCTCCTCTTATGCCCAGGTGGGCACTTAACCTCCTGCCGCCCCCATTTCCTGTGGACAGCAGTGCCACATTTCATCAATCCTGAGATGTTTATTTTAACATCTCTGAAATTGGAATGCATCTTACCATCAATGTCATGTCCAAGTTTAATCAGCAGCGACATGACTTTCTTAGTCATACGAAAAATAACAGTCCATCTTCTAATCAAAAGAGTCTTAGATTCCATGAAACACTGTCGTGTCTCTTTCAATATCTTGGACACACCCTGGTGGCAGAGACTGTCTGCACCCCCAGGCCGGGTCCCTACTCCTGGTTCTGGGCCCAGTTCAGCCCTGTTGGATTCTCCCCCTTGGTGCACAGAACAGACCCTGGATCCCTCCTGAGACCTCATCATTGCTCCACAGCTTCCTGGATCCACTTTCCGAGCCACACTGGGACAGGAAACACCCACCTGGAGTATGCCAGGACCCCACCCTTTACGCAGAACCCATAGGGAGAGAAAATTCCTGCAGCTTTCTGCCCAGGAAGAAGTCAACTGTAGCAGCATGCTCACGGGGTGGGACAACAGACAGCCAGGGAGACGAGAGAGAAACAAAGAGAGAGGCCCTGAGCTGAACAAGGTCAGGGCTCACAAGATCCAGTCCCCTGTCTCCCAGCTCAGCCAGGAGGAGAGCTGGCTTCTCTGTTTATAAGAATCAAGACGGATGCTTCTAACAGCCACTGTTCAGCATGTCAGTAGTGGCAGGGACTTATTAACTGCTGGGATGCAGCGGCGGGGCTCAAAGCAGGTGCCCTGGAGAAGCCAGGGAGCTGGGCAAATATTTGTTTGCAAGCCCGAGTATTGTATAACAACTGCGCATTGAAGTGATTAAGGCAGAACAGCTGAGGAAGTGCTTACCATATCCTGTCATTTAACAAATATTTCTGAGCATCTGCTACGTGCGAGGCCCTGTGGATGGAGAACAGTCTGGACAGTGATCCATGACTCCTGAAGCCAATATCCTGGAGGTGAGAGATAGATCACAAATGATAAACGAAACAAATAAGGTAATGGCACAGTCTGTGCAAAGGTGATAAGAGTCAAGGAGGGAAATAAAGTGGGGGAGGGGAATAGATCACTCTGGGGGCAGGGGCTGTGGTTTTAAGAATGATCAGGAAGTCCTCATTAGCTGGTGACAAGATCAAGGAAAACTTCCCCAAAGTGATGGCTGGGCTGAGTCTCGAGACATGAACAGGAGCTCACCAAGCAGACGGGAGTTAGAGGGAAGACCCTCCCAACAGAGGGCGCAGTATGTGCAAAGGCCTGGGAGTCTGCAAGCTCAGAGCCAGAGCCACCCTGAGGAGTTACCAGGAGTAGAGGGCCTGGCCAGACAGGATACGGGAGAGGTAAACAGTGACCAGGTCATGAGGGTCCAAGATTCCAGGCTAAGATAGTCTGAGCATCGCCCAACAGGCTTGGGGAAACTTGAGGATCTGAAGCTGAGAAGTGATGCAGTCCTCTGTCCTGTTTTTAATAGGATTTGATGAGAATGGGGTATGAAAAAGCTCTGGAAAAATGCCAAATGGCATTCCCAAAGAACATTCCGTAGGGCACTCACGGAAGTCCTAAGAACTCTACATGAAAGAAAGGGTTTCATGATCCATAGTGTTTTGGCAAAAACAAACAAACAAAATATATAGAAACATTTATATTTATATATACCACATTCCTTTTCTGGAAAATCACAGTGCTGATTTGGATCGTAAAGGCTCGGAGAAGGTCTGCAGCAAATACACTTTCAACCTTGTCAATTCCAGCATTTTCAAACTAACTTGACCACACAACTCTTTTTCATCTGTCTCTCCCCACACCATCATAATACCTATGAACCTCCTGGAGAAACAGCAGACTGGGGTAAATGCTGTCAAACAGATCCCATTTCTCAGAGCGTGTGTGTTTCCTCATGTAGTCCGCCCCCATCCTGCCCCTGGCTGAAGGTCCCATTTCTAGAACTCTTCAATGGCAGCCCCACTCTGGTGGCCATCTGGGCAGCCTCCAGCCTGCTCGCCTGCAGCAGATGAACCCAGCAGTCATGGTCACTCTCTACAGAGATAGCATAGTCCGAAACAGCAGATAATCCCAAAGCCATTTATTTTTGGCATGCTTAAGTGAGTTTATTTTTACTTCAGCCTTACCTTCCTAATTTGGCCTCCCTCAGACACATGCTAAAACGAGCTTGCTTTTTTGGAACACACACTGAGTGAAGAGGGGGAGGGGACCCAGGGAGATGCTTGGGGAAGCCACTGGGGAATTTCATACACATTGAGCGAGTGTCTCCTTCCTCACCTGCCTGTTGAAAAGACCTCCAGATTGGAAACTGTGTGCTGATCTGGTCTCTGCAAACACCAGCTCCAGGGGAAAAAAAAAAGAGCAGAACATGTGGTTCAGTGAGATTTGTTGCAAAAAGCACTAGTTGAGGGTGGTGGGGCAGGGGTGTGGGTCTCACTCAATGAGATCCGAAGCTCCGTGCTGCAGACATCACGCTGCCCTGACCTTGCCCTTTCCACAGTGCCCAACTGCATCTTTCTCCCTGAGGGCTTCTCTTGTACCAAAGCCAATTAGCCTGCCCACATGGTAGGCCCAGAGTGCCAGGGAATTAACACTCCCCATCCCCAGTGCAAGAGGTCCTCAACCAATGCCTGCTGGAGTAGGGTATAAATACCCCAGCTCACTCACCACCCAGCTGGTGCAACTCTGAGGCTTATGTTTTTGCTGGATTCCTGGATTCCCCAGCAGGATTAAGCTGCAGTTGGCACCAGGGGTAAGTGACTTAAAAACCCACCCCTTCTTGGCTGTATTCCCTACCCTGTCTCGCCATCCTCCACCCTCACCACCCATCAGTGTTTCCTGAGCCAACCTCCCAAATAAACTGCTTACACGCAGATCCTTGTCTCAGGGTCTGCTTCTGGGGAACGCGAACTAAGAAATCCAGCTCTTCCTGGCAGGGGTAGCTGGATGCAGCCTGGTGTGAGTCTGGTTTTCCCAAGCATTGGAGGAGATGCATGGCCTTGCTCCATCCACTTCTTCTGAGGGTTCTGGAGGTCCCCACAGATGCTGTATAATCCTGAGCCCTTGTCAGTATTTGCACCAAAATCATGTATACCAAGTCAGGCCTGGAAGGGTCACCAAACAGGGACCAAAATATTCACAGAGAAACAGGAACGAGGGTGCTTGGTGAACAAAAGGATGCGGTTTTCTTCCATCTGGAGGCACAGGGGAAGCTCGGCACACACGACGCCGTGGGACGGCGAGAAGGGGTCACACGATTTAATGGGTGGAAATCATTGGCCGATGCCACTTGTTTTCCTAATTAGGAAATTACCCACTAAAGGGCTTCTTCCCCACCATCTGCCTACCATCTTGCTGATACGTGCAGGTTCAGGCCTCCCTGACCTCTCCCACCCACAGCTGTCTCTCACACACCCTCCATGCTGGTCATAGGCTGTTCCCACTCAAATCTCCAGGTTCCTGGAAGATTAAGGGGTGGCCAGGAGAGGAACAGTCACTCCCGAGCGGCCAGGGACGGGTGAGACCCCAGTCTGAGCCTTGGGAAGACAACTCTATCCCTCTGGGTCTCGTCATTGAGGAAAGGGCAGGGAAAGGGCGCTTTCGTGCTCTTCTGTGATGGGCTCTTCGCTCCTTCCTCAGCTATTTGTAATTGTGCAGCCGCTGTGCACCAGGCTCTATTCTGGGCACTTGGGGTGTACACTGTGAATAAGCCAGAAAGAAGTACCTGCTTGCACAGGGCTTATATTCTAGCTCTAGAAATCATCACTTGCTGGGAAGGACAGCCCCCCCTGTGACAAAATGACTTGGTCACCCAGGTGTTCTGATAAGAGAACTGGCCCCACTCCTCTTGTCCCCCTCCCTCCAGACCCCCAGACTACCGAGTGCCCAAAGTCCCAACCTAAACCTATTCAATTGAATTGACAGGTGGTCTCCAAGACCTCGGTAGCAGGTAGAAGGACCATTTTATCCCCACCTTGTGATGTAGGCGGAATGAAGGTTTGGTTCTGAGGTAGAGAGGACCCAGATCCTTCAAGACACAGAAATCTCAGTATGGGGAGGCCAATGCCTCCTAAAGTACCCACCTTGCCACGGACCCCAATCTCAGATTCTTAAGCCAAAGCTCACACTGTCCCATTTGAGTTTCAGCCGGGGCAGAGTGTCGGGCCCCGCTCTCTGCTACAGACCCTGGAAATGGGCAGAGAAGGTTCTTAAACTCCCTTCTACCCGAAGAGCCAGCTCTCCACGTGGCTTTCCCTGCTCGTCTTGGGCACCATTATCCCAGCCAGGATCCCCTGCCACGGATGCCTCCCCACCACCTGTGCAGGTGCACTTGAAAGAAGGAGGCTCGTTCAACATCACTCTGTGCAAAGCCTAAGTAGGGGGTCAGTACGCGACTTCCCCTCACACACACACATCCAGCAGCAGTACACACGCAATGGCACAGTGTCACAGGGCTGGGGAGAATGGTTTATGGGATTCGCTGTACTTGGGGATTCTCCCTGCTCCATCAGTGCACACAGTTGTGTGATAACAACAGAAATTGCCTCACTCAATCGAGTGCCGAGAGGAGAGCAAGGGTGGATCAGGCTGGTCCTTCCCCCACCTCCCACCCGCTTTGTGCCAACTCTTCATCTCCCAGCTGACCCCTTTCCAAGTAGAAGTGGGTGGTGAAATACAAAGAGCCCTGCCTGGGCGTCAGGCAACCTGGTTTCTAGTTCCAATCCTGTCTTCGCTGTGTGACTTGGGTTAATGCCTCACCCTCTCTGGGCCTCAGTTTCTTCAGTCAAATGACAGAACTGGACTAGATGGCAACAGGAACAATCGTGAACAGTTAGTGTGTGCTATGAACTCTGTCTTGTGCTAAGCATTTTCATGTAGTACCTTATTTGATCCTGTGCTGATCTTATTTTTTCCCCTGCTCTCTCTTCAGTGCCTGGCACATAGTTGATGACCAATAAATACTTGTTTATTTGATGAATTCTTCCCATACCTCTATGAAGCAAGTGTTATTATAATCCCACTTTCCAGAGGGAGAAACTGATGCCCAGCAAATTAAGTAACTTGCCAAGCTCACTCTCCTATTCTTCTGGCCTCTCTAGGTGATCTACTGAGTGCAGACGTCAAATGGGGGCAGACACCTGGCCCGATACAACCCGAGCCCACTCTAGGGTAAGCACTTAGTAAATGCTCAATGAAAGGCAGTGGGCATCATTTTCTAATGTCTTTCACTGACGACCCCACAGTACTTAGAACAGTGCCTGACACACAGTAGGTGCTTGATAAATATGCACTGAGTAAATGAATGAATGAATTCTTCTAATTCTCATAACAACCCATGAAAACTGAGGTTCAGACAGGTGAAATGACTTGTCTATACTGATAAGAAGGGGGACAGGGATTCAAACACTGATGGGGGCCCAAATCTGCCCACCCGATGCCCCGTACTCATGTTCTTTGCGATAAGACTTTGAAGTGCTTCCCACAAAGGGCTAAGTGTGTTGCCCCACTCTTGACTTTAATCTGGCTATTCGACTTGCTTTGGCCAGTGGAACAGGGTGGCGTGATACTGTTTCAGTTCCAAGCCTAGGCTTCAAGAGGGCTTACAGTTCCTCTTGCCTTCTTGCACTTCTGCCACTGCCATGCTGAGAATATGCCTGAGCTAGGTGCTGGTCCCAGGAAAAGGATGAGAGACATGGGAGCAGAGCTACTCCAGCCCAGCTTAACATTGCTGCTTTTAGCCACTGGCTTTGAGTGTGGCTTGTTACTCAGCAACAGCTGACAGATACAACAGGTCTGTTTTCTTTTCTGGTAGGAAAAGGGATACATAAAAGGTGTCCTAATAACACACAGGAGATGCAGATAAGTCTAGGGCAGGTAGAGAAGGCTTCCCGGAGGAGGAGACATTTGAACTGGGGCTAGATGATGAGTAAGGTCTATCAGTCATTCACAAATACTAATCGAGCACATACTGTGTGCCAAGCACTGCTCTAGGCACTGGAATTTTTCAGATGAGAAGAGATGGGGAAGGGCATTCCAGGCAGAGGGAACAGCATACACAAATGTATGGTGGTCCTGGGAACAGACTGGCGTGTCTGGAGTATAAAGGGCGTGTGGGACAGAGTAGGAGATGAGGCTGCAAAGGCAGGAGAGTCAGGTGGAGGAGTTGGGTCTTAAAGGATCTTAAGTAGTGTGACAATGAGACCCGCCTGTGTTTTTAGACAGAAACTTCTGGCAGTCGTGAGGAGAACTGCTTAGCAAGAAGGCCAGCCAAGAGGAGACACTGCAGCAGTTGTGACTTAGAGCAGTGATGGAGGGGGTGGAGCGGGGAGCACAGAGGGACAACAGGCAGCTTTTGGAAATGGACTAAAGAGGGTAGGGCAGGGGGGAGGAATCAAGGATGATGCCCTGATCTCCAGCTTGGGCAACTGGGTTGGGAGGTTGTGGGAAAATGGGAGGAGGGTCAGTTCCAGGGGGTGGGGGGAAGAAGAGACAGCTGGGGTATGCTTCCATTGCAGGAGGGACCCCTTCTTGTGCCTTGGATCCTACCCCACCACCCGGCCGTCTATCTGACCCATCAAGAGGCGGCTTGGCCTTCCCGGCCTTCCCCCCGCCCCCGCCACCAGGAAGGTCTCTCTAATGGCCGTGCTGCCCATGCACTGCGATGACAGGCAGCTGGCTCTGTGCTGACACAGAAGTGCCCACCAGGAGAGGGGCCTCCGGAGGCAGGGGGAGCAGCAGGGGGAGGGAGGGGCAGGCAGCCACCACACCTGAGCCCGGCCCCTTCTGCCCGCAGCCAGCATGGAAACAACAGAGACCAGGAGGGAGAAGCAATTAGAAAGGCAGTGAGGAGCGGAGGGAGGTGGGGACAGACAGACAGTGAGGCCTTCGAGCCGCTGTGGCCCCAGCTGTCCAGCTGGGGAGAGACAGAACTTGAGTCAGGGAGGACCTCGGAGCCAGAGGGAAAGGAGTAGGAGGGAAAGTGCATGGGGGGATGTGGAGTAGAGGGGAGAAGAGAGGAAGAAGGGAAGAAGTCTGATGAGAAGGGCTGGGATTCTCACTTCTACTCTGTCAGCAGCTGAAATCTTGGTGCACCCTGAGGGGATGGGGGTGGGTGGGAGGTGCTTAGAAGGGCCTGGACTGCGGACACCAATAAGACACCCTTCTTAGGGGGCGTCAGGGGTCCCAACCAGGATCTCAGAGCCCAAGGCACCTGCGATCAGAGGCAGGGGCACCAGAAGGAGGGGGCTCCTCTGACAATTTGAAATAAAATGGGCACAGCGTTCTAATACTAACAGCCTGTTATTAAAATCAAGCGCTATTTTACAAATTGCATTTGCCAGGGAATGGCTAATTACAGGCAAGGCACATTTCTGTGTGTTGGTGTCGATTAATCCTGAACGGTTTAAGCAGTCAAATTTCATACATATAATTATCACTCGAAATTTGCAAAACAGCAACAAGATGCTCTGGGGCTCTGCCCTTGAGGCACGTCGAGGCTGAGGGATGTCTTGGCAGGGAGGGCCAGGGGAGGAAGGTGCTGGACAGGGAGGTTCGGCTGTGCCAAAGCACAGACGGGCATCTCTTCCTATCAATCTCTTACTTCCCCCGGATGGAAAGGAATAAAGCCACTGATGAAGAGGGGAGGGGCCTCCTGGGCTGGGGAAGCTGGAAACAGCTTCCAGAAGGGCTGCTAGCGAAGTTTCACCCCTTGCCAAGCGTGGTCCCTTCGTGAGACTGAACTCGCTGTGGGGTTTGAGACAAGGCGTGTTCCACTGTCCCACAGCCCAGGTTTTTTCATGTGTGAAATGGGCAGGCTGGGGAGAGTGTCAGGGATGGAGGCCACACCCCCAAGACCGTAAAGAAGGGAGGGAGTTTTTAATGGGGCTCTACCGTGCTCCTCAGCCAGTCCCGCAGCCTCCAGGAGCGGATGGGGCCTCACGGCAGAGCGAGATGTAGTGGGTGGTGGGTGCTGCCAGCTGCAAGGCATGCTGGGAGACCCTGGGGGGAGGGTGCGGCAGGGAGCTGGGGCAGCCCACCCTGGTGCAGGGAGAGACGTGGAAAAACTAACTGGCAACTGCGGCCCGGCTGCCCACTTTGGGAGGAGGGGTGCGCCCAGGTACAAGTCAGGCTGGGTCTAGAGGGCGCCCAGGGAGGTGGAGTCACGGGGGCATGGGGGCCACAACCAAGGGAATGTGGTGCTCAGAGAGGGTGCGGTAGAGCCAGAGGGCTGGCAGTCCAGCCTGTTTTGCTGGAAGATAAGGCCAAGAGCCCAGCCCACCACCTGAGGCACCTGAGACCTTGCCCCGAATCTCACGGGGAGCTGAGAAGGGATGTGTGGGGAGCGAGGAGGTGAAACAGGGAGGTCCTGGCTGCATGTGTCCCTAAGAAGACAACCGCCCTCCCTGCCTCCCCCGCTCACCAGCTAAAGCTACAGGCGACCCACTTCACGGCTGCTATTGGAGTGAAACCCAAGCAAGCGGGGCCAGCAAGGGGACTATGTGAAGGTCATTGTCTACCTGCATGAGGACTCCTGGGCCCCTGTCCTTCACTACTTCAGAGCTCCTGGGCGAGGCCCAGGAGTCCTATGAGCACTACAGTTTGAAAACCACTGGCTTAGAAAGGCAGCAGCGTCCACATGGGAACCCAGAGTGTTTAAAGGAAAAGGAGAGAGGAGGGGACCGAAGCATCTGATGCTTTCTCTGCCTCCTGCCTCCTGTTTGCTTCTCTGTGCTTTGTGTGATGAGCTGGGAGCTGGAGCTGAGTGTCAGGGCGGGCGTCCCATCGGATGCTTGCAAGGGGAGAGTGGGCACAGGACTGGCTAGCGAAGCTGCTGTCAGAGTGACACTGGAGAGACCAAGCGCGTCAAGGTGCACAAGGACCTAGCAGGTCTCCACAAGTGTGAGTTTTTACACACCTGTTACCACTTTCGTCCCAGTGGGCCTTGTGGCTTCAGAGGCTCAGGGGACCCTTTGAAGCCCAGGGTGACAAGTGTGGTAAGACCTGTGCAAAGGCCCAGCACACCGTAGGCACTCAATAAATGCTCAGTATTGGTGAATTTGAACCCCTCCTCATCCTCCGTCTGAATGCCCCCTGAGGACTCTGCCCTCCAGTTCTGCCCCTTCAGACGGATCCTTGATGGCATTATCCCTGAACTCACCAAGAGCGGGTTTCACAAGGGCTCAGCCCGAGCCCTGTCCAGAGGCCTCAGCCCTACGGCTCTAAGCAGAGAAAGACAATCACACCGAGTCATTAAACCAAAGCACTGCCCCACTCCCCTCGCTTTTAGCGCTGCAGCGGCTTCAGGTGCTGTGTTACCAAAAATCTTTGAAAGCTGGCACGACAAGACTTTCTTTCACCAGAGGCACTGTGAATAAGAGTTCAGTCCACTGTGCACCTACTGTGTGCCAGCCCGGGACCAGGTGCTGAGAGCTGAGCTCTTTGCCAGCCCTGCTTCCCAGGGAACCGAGGAAGCTTGCTGGAGAGGCCGAGTAGGACACCCAGGGCCACGGCACTCACGTGACCGCCCCCAGTAGGGCAGGGAGGCAAAACCTGTGGCCTTGTCTGAGCTCCGGCACTTGCTGTCTCTAGGACAGCGTGGACAGGTGAGTTGCCTGGCCCCAGGTCACAGAGCTGGTTAGACACAAACTGGGGCTCAAAAAGGGTCTTCCCACTGTTACTGTAGGATGAAGGAGATGAAGAGGATGAGGCAGGAAGAGGGGCTGGGAAGGCCAGCCCAGGCTTCGTGTCATTTCCCACAGTTCCGGATAACCACACATTGTTTTACTTACAATCACGAACAATAAATAGGGGTACAGGAAACCTGGGGGTGATGTTGCCTCTGCTTGTTTTCTTAGCACACAAGAGAAAGAAAATTAAAAAATATATATCCTCCCAACATTGGTACCCTAACCTGCCAAAAACACATGCAGATTTCAAAACAAAGAAAAATCCCACTGGGGTCAACTCAGCCATCCCCCTGTCCGTAGCAGGACAGATCGGCTGGATACCTGCTCTGGTCCTGGTAACTCACATCATGGGTCAGCCACCTCCCTCTGCCCTGAATCACACCTCCAAACCCCACCACATGTCCACACACCTGCAGCCCTCTTCTCTCTTCGACTGTGAAGTAGCTGGAGCTTGGCCTCTGGTATTCCCCCCCTTTGGCACCTTTTCCATCCTTCCTGGGGCCCGGCTTACCCAGGCAGGGGACCAAGGCTCTCCTGCTCACCGTCTCCCCCCAACCCAGCCAGCCTTTAGACTGTGTCTTTTCTTATGAAATGAAAACGCTTTCTGTCCTTAAAGGAGTTTGGGGAGTCAGAGGGATGGTGGAGGAGATATTCCCAGGGGTGAGGGGCCTCCAGGCACCCTGAAATCAGGCTATGATATAGGCTTCTGAACAAGTCCATCCTGATAGTAGCAGCTCCAGCTCATCGTCATCCTGAATCCCGACACCTAAGCCCTGCTCCGGGAGATGGAGTCAGGGGCCAATGGTTCCAGAAGCTCCAGACCCTGTTCCTTTCTTTCCTATTAGAAAGAACCATTGTGGCATCAGAGATAAAGTACTGTACTTGGGGTAGGGAGAACTGGGTTCTAGTCTTGCACTGCACCCACCTGGCTGTGTGACCTTAGGCAAGTCACTTTCCCTCTCTGGACTTCAGTTCATTATCTATGAAACACAGCGCTGGTGTAGATGGACTTCAAGATGTCCTCCAGTTTTGGCCACTGGACTCTGTGACAAGGCAAATGGCCCCGCCTCTGCTCCACTCACCCCAGTGGGGCCATGCTGGTGACTGGGAACGGGAAGCTGAAGACAGGAGCAGTCCCCAGGCCACTGGTCCCACCCTATCTGGCACTGTGCTTCTTTTCCAGACTCAGAAATCACCGGAGCGTAGGGGCAGCCCTGCTTCAGGCTGGCTCCACAAGGCAAATTACAGCCTCTCGAGGGTGCCCATGACGACTAAATGGTTTGCTTTCCGTATGTAAATAAAGCCGCCAATTTACATTCATTTGCACCTGATGGGTGTCTGAAATGGACGGATTTGATTTGTGCCTGATCTGTAAGTGTCTAATTTATTAATCAATAAAACGTCATGTACAGGCACAAGGATCCCCAGTTCCAGCCGGCCTCCATATATATGTAAATAATGCAATCTCTCAATCTACTTGTTATGTAAATGTTAATATAAAACTGACAGAAATACACATCTGCAGAACTGTATGAGCAGAGGGAACTGAGATTTACACCGGCTCCTGCCCACCCTCTGCCCCTTGGCTTTTTCTTCCTCTTGCCACACCTTCCTCTCACTTTTCCCTTATGCCAGTTGACCCATCTCATCTCCTCCAGGAAGCCCACCTGCTCCTCTAGCCTTTGGACACTGCCAGGCCTCCAGCCAGAGGCCCTTGCTCTTACTTCCTGCACAATCTTGCCTTTCGCTGGCCCTGGAACTTGGCCCGCAAGACCACACCTTACACAGTCTCCCCACCCACGCATTTCTCCCCTCTCCATCTCTGTGTGTTGAAATTTACCCCCTCCAAGGACCAGCTAAAAGTCACCATCTTTAGCCAGCGCGGACACTGGGTATGCAGGCACGGACCCATTCTGGGAAGAGGGAGGGATCAAAGGTCCCAGCCCTCAATAGGCTCCTGATTTAATAACAGCAATGTTTCCGTTCTCTGTGTGCCAGGCGCTGCTCTGAGCACGGCTTGCAGGGCATGCTCTGCGGTGAGGGGCTGCTGTTGTCCTGCTGTGCAGATGCTGAAAACGATGCTTCTTCAGAGAGGTTACCTACTAGACAGGTGCAAACAGGCAGGGCCAGGGTTTGACTCCAGGTAGCGCCATCAAGAGTTAGTCTCAAAGCCACAGTATGGCCTTTTCCCAGTGAGCAGAAAGGTCATTCCAAGCCACGGAAGCCAAATTAAACCCCTTTTATAATAGTCCTCAAAGGGGCCACAAAACAAACCTTAGCAAAGCCAGAAAATGGTAGCTTTCTCCAGCCTGTCCCTTCAGGAAAGCATCATGCCTGGATTGCATGACCACCCGTCTTTTTTTTTTTTTTAATTGAATTTTATTTTATTTTGTATTTTGATACAGCAGGTTCTTATTAGTTATCTATTTTATACATATTAGTGTATATATGTCAATATCAATCTCCCAATTCATCCCACACCCCCCCCTTGGTGTCCACACGTTTGTTCTCTACATCTGTGTCTCTACTTCTGCCTTGCAAATCAGTTCATCTGTACCGTTTTTCTAGAACATCGTATATTAACGCATATATGTGGACCGCCCATCTTTAGCACATCAGTTCTTCACGTTGGCTAGATGTTCTCTCTTCATTTATGTTTCTCCATGTCTGACCTCTCCTGTCCATTGTGAGGGCAAGGTCAGCTCTTCCCATGCCATCAGATGTGGCAGAAGGATCTCTCCCCACTCACCCTTCTCCTGCCCCTCTTCTCCCTGTACATTCACCGCCTCCTCAATTCCAAGCTTCAAGAACCACTCTCAGCTGATGCTTTATAGATGAAATCTATAAAATTTGGTAGAAAGGGACAAGAAAGAGATGCACGTCCACTGATGTTTGTTCTACACTGGGGGCTTGGCAGATTGAGACCGGGAGGTGAAGCAGTGTTCACAGCATCACATACCCAGGTAAGGGCACAGCCAGGTTCAAAGCCAGGTCTGTCTAGTGCCAGGTCCATCCTTAGGCGGGGTCGGTAAAGGCCTAAGCTGGATGACCTGAAAAGGGCTGAGAAAGACACCCCCATATATCTTCCCTGTCCATTATCCTCCCTGCCTTTTATCCTGCCATTAAGGATTCAGGGCTCCTCTCCCACAGGAATCATCTTTGAGAGCTTACAGATCCCCACAGCAGTAACCAAAGGCGAGAATCCAGCCCGAGTGGTCTGCAGATCTACCAGATCCCATTTCCTTCAACGTCAGCATTGAGTGATGTGTTCCCGGCGAGGAGGGGCTGCAGGAAGGTAGGGCGAGCAGGGTTTTGATGAAACCCATTATATCTCCATCAAGGAAAAACCAAACGTTTTGTATTACGAGGCGCCACTGAGGGCGGAAACTGGATTTGCAAGTGCAAGTTCATTAGTGGCTGTATGACCAATGGAGACTAAGGGAAGTGGCCCTGAATGCAGGACCAGTTATAGCTTGCCTGCAGTGCTTCTAGAAATTCTTCTGGAAGATGGGTATTTCATTCGCCCTTAAAAGTGAAATGGAAATTGACCTTCTCTGCACTGGACAGCAGGTCTCCAGAAGCTTTCTAAAGGAAGAGCCTAGAGCCACAGTCAGATTAAACCTCCTCTTCTGGTCTCCTCTCCAACAAGGCAATGTTCCAGGACAGCCAAAAGCATGAAGATGAAAGAATGGAAAGGGACAAGAAGGAGACTAATATCCACTGATATTTATTCTAAACCAGAGGCTTGCAGATTTTATTTTATTCCATTGGGCCCATCACACATGATACACATGGAGATAGTGAGGCTCAGAGAAGTTAAGCGATTCATCTAAAGCCACACAGCTACCAACTGGCAGAGCCAGAACTAGAAAGTAGGTCTGTCTAACCACAAGGCCTGGACTCTTTCCAGTGCCCTGAGACTCCAGTTACAGAAGGAAAAGGCCTGAGCCACTACAGATGATATGTCAATCTGAAAGAAGGTTAGGAAGCCAGGCTCCGGATCATTTAGAAAGAGAATGGATATATGCCTGGCTAGAGATATAGTGAAATATGTAAGTGATTAAGGAAAAAGGTACCATATTGAACTTGAGAAGAGTTTGAAAATGATATAAATTATTCTACCCATTCGTGGTTGCTTAATAATGCTGTTTTTAAATTAATTAAAACAAAAACATGCTAAGGCATTTGAAACTACATGGTTATAGCCTAGATTTGGGGCCAAGTTCAGTTTGTAGTTTGGGTCATATAAAGGAGATGGAGGAACCTCCTTCCACCAGACATAATAATAATTGGAACTCTAATAGCTACAATGTGAAGTTACTAACTGCAAGTGCTTTAAACACACAAAATCATATAATCCTACGAAGTGGCTGTTGTTATCCCGAACAATAGAGGAGACTATGGAGTCTCAGAGAGGTTAAGAAACTTGCCTAAGGTCACACAGCTTGTTAGGGCCAGAGCCGGGATTCAAACCCAGTTTTCTCTGGAGCCAGAGCTCAAATAGCCCCTATAGCATATCCTAGTTTTTTTTTTAAAGGGGTATCTTAAAGGAAACCTTTAATTTTCTATTGCCAACCTGCGATCCCATCTTCCCCCTGGCAGCTTGCTGGGGTGGAGCTGCATAGCTGTGCCAGGGAGACAAGGCTGAAGGCAGGAATTCCTGGACGTGCAGGCACTCCAGGTATCCTTGTGGGTACATGAGCCCAACAGAGGGACCCAGTGGGAAGGCACACCTTTCCCAGCTCTTAAAGACAGACCTGTTCTTCTTTTTTTTTTTTTTTTTTTTGCGGTACGCGGGCCTCTCACTGTCGTGGCCTCTCCCGTTGCGGAACACAGGCTCCAGACGCTCAGGCTCAGCGGCCATGGCTCACGGGCCCAGCTGCTCTGCAGCACGTGGGATCTTCCCGGACCGGGGCACGAACCCGTGTCCCCTGCATCGGCAGGCGGACTCTCAACCACTGCGCCACCAGGGAAGCCCCAGACCTGTTCTTTATCATGAGGAGGCTGACCTAGCTGACCCTAAAGCCCTCTAGCGCTCAGATGTTGGGAGCCCATCCTTCTGTCTTCCATACTTTTCTCTGGGATCCCCTCTGTGGGGGAAATAGATGCCTCCTGCCTGCTCTGTTGCTGCTCTACTGGGGGTTCCAAGGTGGAGCCCCATCAAAGCCAGGAGGCATGGCTCATTCCGGAGGCTGGGGGCCCTGGGCTCAGGCTAATACACCTTCCTTCACTCTTCCAAGGGGCCGTCTTCTGGGCTGTCTGATCCTCACCCCAGGTCCCCTCGGATTCTCTAAGGAAGCCTCCTAGAATGGTCACTCCAACTAGTCACACCGGCGCCCCTATTCCCACCACCCCAGGACATCAACTGGGCTCAGTTTGTTTGTGTGTCTGGGGCAGTCAGTGCATGGGCAGCTCCCACTCCTCCAGCAGGCAGGGACCTCCCCACTGACACACATGTTCTAATTTGTCCTGACTCTCCCTATCTCCTTCTTATTCTTCCAGGCCTCAAGGATGTTCTCAGGATGGAAAATAAAAGATGCTTGAGGTCATGGCCCCTTTTGTCTTTTTTAGAAAAAGAAAAGTGTAAATTTGGTGAGGAAATTATTTGAGGTGTTCTAAAGGGGAGCAGGAAAATCAGAGCAGCTGTGAAGGTGCTGAGATGGGAGGTCAGCCAGCATTTCAAAGGACCCCAGGACCTTTGCACAACCCTGGGCTGAGTGGGAATGAGAAGTCCCCATCATGATAGAAACTGAAATTCCACATCAATAGAAGGTGTGAGGTGAGGACTCAGGGTCAGTTTCACGGCAGTGGAAATAAAATCAAGAAAGTGTGATATTCAGTGCTCACCTAAATTTGTAGACCCAGCTGCCTACCCTACTATCCACATTGTTTCCTGCAGTTAGTCAACGTGGGCTTAAGGGAAATGTAACTCACCTTAATATTTGCTTAAACCAAATGGAATACAGAAAGGAAATAAATTTGTTGCTAAGCCTTCAAGCACTGCATTTTAAACCCCAAATAAAGGGCCTGAGATTTAGATTATGCATAGCTTCTGCCGCAGCTCCCTGTGTTCTCATCACTAGAAATATTTCATGAAATACGGTGGAGAGTATGAGTTGCCTGGATTCGAATCCCAGCTCTGTCACTTACTAGCTGAGTGACTCTGGGCAAGGTAGTGAACCTCTCTGTGCCTCAATCTCCCCAGGCATAAAGTGGGAGTAATCATTGTACACACCCCACAGGGTAAATCTGACAATTCAATCAGATCACATATGTGCGTGCTGACACACAGTAAGGTTCAAAAGATGGTAGCTGTTATTATTATTGAAATTTGAGGGCTCTTGTGGTTGTTTTTCTGAACTACCTAATTTCATCTTGCAGACACCCAGATAGAAGCACAAGGTTTTACCTGCTTGCATACCTTCCCCTTTTCCCTGGTGAGAAGTTACACGCGGCCCCTAGGGGGGAATGAATTAGGCAACATGCCTGCTATGACATGGGGAAACAGCAGGCCCAGGCAGGCGATCCAGAGGGAACTGAAGCACAGACAGGCCCTCTCTTGGGGATGTCAGCTGCCTGCTCCACGCAGACCCTGGACTCTGGGCCACCCAACATCCAAGCCTCACCCTCCTCCACTCTCCTCTGCGGCTTAGACAGACAGATGAAGTCTAAGAGAGATAAGCGGAAATTTCCACCTTTGGGCTGGAACCATCGATTGCACAGGCAGAGGATAGGGGAGCTCTGGCTCAGAAGCAGTTCCAGGAATGCAAAAGGGCCCACGTTAAGTCGGTGGGGGTGGGCAGTGATGTTCAGAACAGGGGAGGGTAACTGACTCAGTAGCTCACCATGAGAGAAAAGACTTGGGGGCAGGTAGTAGGGGTGGAGGAAACAGCAGGCGGTGGTGGCAGCGGGGATGGTCAGAATGACCAGGCTTGACCTCTCTGCCAACATGTGACCCTACTGACCATGTTCTGCATGAATCCCACCCCCCTTCTGGGTTTCAGCCTCTCCTTCTGGCCACCCCTGCCCAGCTGCCTTTGAGAATCTCCCCTCTACTTGTCCCTGAACCCTGGTGCTCCCAGCACCCGATTCTCTGCAGGCTTCTCTCCTCACTGTCTGTGCTCCACCCGGGGGTGACCTGCCCTTGCTTCCACACGCCCCAGACTGCCAGCCGTCCACGTCCTCTCCCGGCCTGGGTCCCAGTTCACGGCTTCCCCCTACTGCCCTTCAGGTGCCCTAAAGTCAACCGAATCCAAACCAAAGTGTCTTCTGCTGCAGCCCTGCTGCTACCTGTTCCTGGCCTTGGTTACTCTCATCACTGCTTTCCTGGTTGCTCCAAACCTCAATCCTTTTGGGGGAGATGGGGAAAGGGAAGTTTTTTAAAAGTTGTTTGTGGCGAGAATTCCCCAGTGGTCCGGTGGTTAGGGCCCCGCACTTGCACTGCCCGCTGGGCTTCCAGGTTTGATCCTGGTTGGGGAACTGAGATCCCGCAAGCCGTGCGGCACGGCCAAAAAAAAAAAAAAAAAAAAAAGTGTTGTTTGTGGAAATATAAGATGCATACAGAAAAGTTCCATATTATAAGCTCAATGAATTTCCACGAAATAAACACACACGTGGAAGCAGCCCTCAGATCAAGAAAGGAAACAAACCCAGCCCCCCAGAATCCCCACCCCGACACGAGTGACTATCGTCCGGATTTGTATCACCACAGATACATCATCTGTTTTTGTAATTTATATCAACGGGATCGTGCAGTCTGTATTCTTTTATGTCTGGCTTTTTTCACATGTTCAAGAGGCTTTGTTCATGAGATCGTCACGCAGAGTGTGATGTGATTTTAGACTCTCATGCTTTACCGGGCAGTGTTCTTTGCGTCACGGTCTCTTCTCCTCTGCTGGTGAGACTTTGGACAGCGTCCTGCTGGGGCTCTTGTGTATATAGGGCGCTGCTGTGAACACCCAAGAACACATCTTTCGGGGGCATATGTGTGCGTTTCTGCTGCGTGTACATCTAGGAGGGAGTTCCCAGGTCCCAGACTCTGCATCGAGGCAGCTGGAGGCAATCCCGCCCAGTGGTTTTCTAAGCATTTGTCCTGACATGGCCTCCTTCCTTCCAGCAGCACAGAAGAATTTCCGTTGCCCTTGGGGCTGTTTTGGACTCCTTCCTCCTTCTCCCTTGTCTCCAAGGAGCATTTACAGCTGTCTTATCTGTGTGCCGGTTTTTTGTTTCTGAGGCTGCTTCCCATGGGCTCCAGCCCCACTGGTTCTTCTTATGCAATAGCTTTTTAATCCCTACTGTCCCCTCCAGCCCCACTGCCATCCCCTTAATTCTGTCCTCCTTCTCTCCTGGCTGGGCTATTCCCCTATTCCAGTCCTGAACTGGGCCCTCCTCCCCCAACCCATCCTCCACGTCTCATCAGGATGTCCTCCACACCCATCACGGCTACCTTCTGCTCAAGAACCCAACAGTCCCCAGGGCCTAAAGCAAAGTGGCCACGCCGGAACTTGTGGACACCTTGTGGTCAAGTGCCGCGTCTCTGCACAGCATCCACACAGCTCCTGCAGCATCTCTGTGCTCAGTGCACATGTGATGATCCACTTCTCATTCCGGCCCCAGCTACCTTTCCAATCTCATCCCCTGAAGCTTCCCTAGTGACCCCCACGACCAGAGACTGCCCACCGCATAGCCATGGAGTCGCCCACCATGTTCCAGGTAGGTACTCTTCCCTTGGCCTGAAATTCTTTCCCACTTTGGGGATAGTTTTAGGCAGGCAGCAGTCTAGTCCTACTTGGGGGTCATCAGATCCCAGAGATGTCAGGGATGGACCTCCAGTTCATGGCAGCTCACTTCACCCACCCAAGAAGGAACTGACTGCCTTGTTCATTCCCAAGTGGCTAAGAGGGGTGGACGCGGCCATTGCCAGGGCAAGGGGCATCCATCCTGATATGTAGTTTGTGTCCAGCTGCAAAAGGACAGAAGCTGACACACTTCTCAAACCATCCAAGCTGCCACAGGTACATAAAGTTCTCCGTCTCCTACAAAAGGGCCAGTTTTGGCTTTTCAAAGGCCAAAGAGAATCCCCACCCTGCTCAGGCGTCTCCTAGCCAGCTCTACATCCTCTTGTACCCAAGGGCCAGGAAACCTGGACCGCTGTGGGCCAAGGCTGCCCAGCCTCCAGCTCTATGCAGCCACCAGGCTTGCAGTCTTACATCAGGGTAATGCACCTGGTGGTCACAGTCACCTTATGACAACCAGGCCCCCGCAGTGTTATTTTTCACTTTTGTTCAACAGTGGACATTTCATAAGACAGTGTCACAGACTTTATCTCTTACTGCAATAGCCCTATGAGATACAGACTGTTATTCTCACTTCGTAGATGAAGAAACGGGCACAGAGAAGTTAAGTCACCCACCCAAAAGCACACAGCTAGGAAGTGGCACAGTTAGACATTAAATCTAAGTTGTGTGAGGCGAAATCCATCCCACCCCCGCTGCCTCCGCCCTACAGAAACCCCGCTCCTCCTCCAAGATGCCTCATCAGTTATTCCTTACAAAGCAGTTCCGGATTTCCCAGTTAGAATTAATTAATCTCCCCTCTGTGCAGTTTATCTGAACTTTTATTAGAGTAATTATAGCAGCCTGACTTTTATTATAATCATTATTTACCTGTCTGCCTCTCCAACTGGGCTGGGAGCTCATGAAGGGCGGAACCCTGTCAATTTTGTTCCTTGAGCCCCGGCAGGTAGGTATTGAGCACAACGCGAGAATAATAACAGCACCATTATTATTATTTTTTGGAATAAAGACACAGACGTAGAGAATGGACTTGAGGACACGGGGAGGGGGAAGGGTAAGCTGGGATGAAGTGAAAGAGTGGCATGGACATATATACACTACCAAACGTAAAACAGACAGCTAGTGGGAAGCAGCCGCGTAGCACAGGGAGATCAGCTCGGTGCTTTGTGACCACCTAGAGGGGTGGGATAGGGAGGGTGGGAGGGAGACGCAAGAGGGAAGAGATATGGGGATATATGTATACGTATAGCTAATTCATTTTGTTATACAGCAGAAACTAACACATCATCGTAAAGCAATTATACTCCAATAAAGATGCTTTAAAAAAAAGACTAAAAATAGGTCTACCATATGAAGGAACAACAACAATAAAGAATGATAACATCAAGACAGTAATGAAGGCCTCCAGCATTCAGGCTTAATCAAGTCCTCAGCTTAATTCACCAGGACTGTGGGTCAAGTACCGAGAGGTGACAGGCTGCCTATGGTTGTAAAAATGCAACAGAACCTTTACAGGTCTTTGGTGGCAGGGTCTCAAGCTCCCACAAGAGGAGGATGTTTCTCAGAACATCTTGGGATGTCTCAGTGACCATTTTCTTGGTTCACCCACTGCGTCTCTATTTTGTTTTCCTCTCTCTCTCTCTCTCTCTCTCTCCTTCTCTCCTTCTCTCCTCCCCCTTCTCTTTCTCCCTTTCTCTGTATCCTTGTCTTTTCTTTCTCCTTCCTTTCTCTTTCTCTACAAAATACAGAACCAAAATATATTTTCTATTACTTGTTATACCAACTGTTTTTTTCTGTTTCCTGCTCTAAAAAGTATTATGAGTGGGATGTTTGCTACTTTACTGCTCTATTGCTCAACACACACACACACACACACACACACACACACACACACACACACACACACCAAGTTGTACTTTGGTTTGGTCACTCCAACCGAATCAAAGTACAACTTCCTAGATGGCATCAGGTCAGCCAGCCTGCACCAAATGCCCCAGAAGCAAAGGACAAAACATCCCTTCTTTGGACAAAAAATAAAGGGGAGACGCATCCCCTGGGTGTAGGGACCTGATGTCCTAATGAAGGAGACAAGCCCTGCACCCACAGAAAAGGGGGCGGGGTTGCCAAGTCATAAGAAACATGTTGTGGAGGAAAGGGGGATTTGGAAGCCAAGGTGTGGCCCTCAGGATGGCCTGTACTGAGGAAGGAGTGAAAAGGAGCGAGAAGGCAAGGCAGATGCAGGATCGGCACAGGATCATTGTGCTAATGTTATTACACGAATATGACGAATAGCCACATTCACTGAGCACTTAGAACCCATCAGGCACTGTTTTAACTTCCTTCCATAGACTAGCTCGTTTAAGTTTCACATCATAAGTATTCTTACAACTACCATCCCCATTTTCCAGATGAGAAAATTGAGGCACAGAGGGACTAAGGAGCTTGCCCATGGTTACACAACTGGTAAATGGCATGGACCAGGCAGCCTGAGCTGCAGAGCCTCTGCCCTGAACCACTTTCTAAACAGTCGAGGGGGTTGAGAGGCCCAAGGCCCGGTGTTAGCTCTGTCACCTTGTCCCGGTGGACCCTGGGTGAGGCACTGTGAGACGGGCAGGCTCTGAAGTCAACTGTGTAACTTCCCTGTGCCTCAGTCCCCCCTCCTGGAAAGTGAGCTTCATAACAGTAGATACTTCATAAAGACGTTACGAGAATTTACTGAGAAGGTGCACGTAAAGAGCTTAGGGCATTGCCTGGCGCAGAATAAGCCTGATATGCATAGGGAATGCTATTGCTAGCATCTGGACTCATTGTCTTCCTCTCCTCTGTGGTCACTGTCCTTGGGACCCTGGGTACAGGCTATGGGCCACCTTTCCGGGAGGGAGAGGAAGGGGCAATGGAGCTCTCAGACAAGACCAGGACAGATGCCACTGACTGAGCACTTCCTAAGTGTCTGGCACCCTGCATGCTGCTTCTAAAATTCCTGGGCGAGAGGCCCACTAGCCCATTTCACAGATGAGGTGCCCGAGGCTCAGGGCAATGAAGCAATTTACCCAAGGCCCACGACGGAGAATGGCAGGGCTGGGATTTGGACCGAGGTTTGTCTGACTCCAAAGCCCAGGCTTCCAATCATCTCCCTGGGGCTACCAAGGGTCAGGCCTTGGGTCTCAGTCACCCCAGAAAGCAAAATGGGGCCGAAGGGAGAGGGGCCTTGGTGCTGCCACCATGCCGTGTGATCATAAAACAAACCTCTTCACATCACTGAGCCTCAACCCTGCCTGTCAGATGCGATGGTGACAGGGAGGGCCCTTGGGCAGGCATGAGGGCATTTACAGCTAGACGGCGTGATTAGTATCATTATCAGGACGATCATGATGGTTCACCCCAAGTTAGCAGATGGACAGCTGTGTCCTGGACGCTCGGGGAGAGCTTAGGGCAGCCAGAAAGCAAGGCTGTGACCTGGACGCAAAGTTCCAAAGAGGAGGGAGGAGTGGGGTCTGCACTGTCCCTGCCACTGCTCTGCTGTCCTGGGGACGGACAGGAACCACCTGGGGTGGGGAGACATCCCCACTGCGCCACCCAGACATCAGCTTTGACGCGACTCCGTTAACCACCTGGACCTGTCCTGCCCCATCCGGTCACCCCCGTAGCAAGTGGCAGCTTTGTGAGCCAGGGCCCTACCCCGGCTCGCCTGCAGCCCCGCGTTCGAGAACTGATAGCACACGTGAAGCCCCGCAGCCAGCAGCGGCGGCGGTGCAGGCAGGGAGGAGGGGGCAGGAAGGTGCAAAGGCCCTGCGCTTTGCTGATTACGCATCAAAGCTCTCATTATGTCCATCATATCACTGCACTCAGGGCTTCCAGCGAGTGTAGAGAACCTGCGTCTGTTGATGCTCCATCTGACATGCAAAATGCAGAGGAAAAATAATTCGATTAGGGAACAGGGACAAGAAAGACAAGGAGAGGGAGGGTGACCTGGTTTTGCAGCTGGCTCAGCGATATACAGGCAGATGGTCTGACCCGAGTTGGGATGTTAGGAAGATACTATACAGGCCCAGGATCCGGGAGCAGGGGAGAGGTGGAAACAAATGAGGCTGAGGTCAGGTGCCAGCTGCGTGTGACCAGTCACCAGAAGCAACTCTTCAAGAAGAAGCAGCACAGAAAAGAGACCTGGAAAGTATCATGTGAAGGGGGGAGAAGGCTGAAAAAGAGTCTCACACAGACAGGCACAGCCTGCCTTCAGGGAGCCCCAGTCTGGGGGGAGACACAGCCCCGTCCTCAGGGAGCCCCAGTCTGGGGGGAGACACAGCCCTGTCCTCCGGGAACCTCAGATGTAGCTTGAAGGAGAAGGAATAACCTATACTTTCATAAAGCTTCTAGTATGAGAAGAGTCAAAGTATTGCCTTTCCCAAAGTGATACCCAGGGAATTTACATAGATATTAACAATACCCCCCGAGGGCAGAATGTGACTTTCCACCTGTCCAGAACTAAACAGAATGATGAGATGGGTACATGGAGTTTTCCTCAGCGGCACTGAATCATGTAAATGAAGAGAACTGGAGTGATGAAACTGAAGGGCCTGTGTCTATGTGTAGATAAACAGAGGTACAGGGAAGATGATGGGGAGCTTGTTCTCACCTGGGGACCACAGGGAGGTAGGGCGTACCTGGGGAAATGCAGACCTGTCCCACAGAGCAGGAGGGGCTCTGTCCAGGATGCAGCCTCCGCTACAAAACTAGAAGCCCGTCATCTCAGGGCGTAGGTGTCCGGGCGAAGCCCTGCCAGGTGGAGGACAGTTAAGAAGCCAGGGACCCAGAGCTGATGGAGGCTCTGAGGCCTTGAATCTCATCCTCTGTCCCCAGGGAAAGAGAACCCCCTAGAGGATAATCATACCAGTAATTGCCACTATTAGTATAAAGGCACCGTTTATTGAGTACTTAACTTGTATCAGGCACTGTTTTCATGACCTTCCATGTATAAACTTTCTTAAACATCACAATATTAGGAGGTAAGTATTATTATTATTCCTATTCCTCAGATGACGAAACTGAGGCACAGAGAATATAAGTTACCGCCAAAAATTATACAGCTAGCACCTGGCACAGCTGGAATTTGGACAGAGGGGATCTGACAGCGTGGTTATTCATTTTTTGCTTAATTACTTCCAGGGACTGGGAGCTCACTACCTTGAAGACTGCTATCGCTAGGGCACCTCCTGGCATTATCTGAAGCACAGAGCAGAGGCTCATCACCCTAGACCTATAAGGTCCAATACGACAGTAACCTAAACACTGAGAACAGAGCCTGGTACACAGTCCTCAGGAATATTTGTGAAATGCATCTTCCAGTAGAAACATCCCCTGGGTACACATCCCATCACTCCTGGGGCCACAACCAGGGCAAAACCATGGGTTCTATGTCATACCCCTCACCATGTCACACATAATGTGGCCAGAAAAAGCCCCAAGAATGGAAACCCAAACAAGGAAATTCCCAAGGAAAAAGTGCCATGGGAATTGAGGGGCAGAGCTGAAAGCAAGGCCCATCTCAAATGCCCCCTCCTCCAGGAAGCGTCCCTGACTGTCCAGCCCCACTTCCACTCCCATCATGTTCACCTCCCCCCGGTCCTGAGCCACACCTGATGGCGTTGGTTCCCATCTATGTGGGGGACCCACTTCCCCACTTGACCCACGAGCTCCATTACAGGGGCAGGGACTTGGTTTCATGTGCCATCCAGTGCCCCAGTGCCTGGGCGTAGAGTTAGGAACAAAGGGGGACTCCCTCAGTGTTAAAGATGGACAGCCATCTGAGGTCATGGGGAGGGGCCGGGCCACACTACCCATCCCAACTCCTACAACCCTCCGGCTGCAAATACGAGACCCTAGGGCCTCCCAATGTCTGATGGGGGCCTGCAGGCCCATGGAGCCCCCTCTCCTGTGCCTCATCTCATCATCGTCTTCCCTGTGGCTCCAGCTTCACCTTGGTCAGGCTTGAGGATTAGGAGGGGAGGGAACCCCCAGGAGCCCTCTCACCACCACGGGTCTCTCCACTCTGTGCCCTGGGTGCTAAGAGAAGGAGCTGCCTTTTCCAGTTCTCTCTTTGCTACTTTGTTACTCTTTGAGAAAGGGTAACAGGAGAAAGAATTATGTGAGCCCTGGGCATCCGATGCTCTAGGGAGGGGCAGGAAGTGAGGGTCGGCCATAGAAGGAAGAAGAGTGGGTTGGGGCTGGATGGGGTGATGGGAAGCCCATCACTTCCAGATTTCTGCTCCGTACTCCCCCCTGCGTGGCCCCCAGCTACCCACTGCCTTCCGCTGACAGCTCATTCCAGAGGAGAAGGCGGCCCCCACCCCAGCTCAGGATTCCTGCACCCCAATGGGAATTACCATAAACACAATGGGTCCAATTAGAGAATGGCTGGCTTAAGAGAAACATTCACACCCACGGCCCTCTTCCCCTCCTTTCCAGCACCAGGCAAATCGGCCACTATATTCTCTTCGCCGCTCACAACCTCTCAGGATGACACCCCATTCGCCACAAACCCCAATCACCTCCCCCCTCAAATCACAGCTCTCTATTGACAGCTCCCAAGACACATCCTACCCCATCCCCATCCACACCCATGTCTGACCCAGGTGACAACCCTACCCCCACCCTAGCCCCCCCATTCCGTGACACCCATTCTGAGTCAGGCCGGGGACAGGGGCTAGTGGGAAGGGAGCGAGCGAGGAAAGTCGTGCATAGTATCAGATCCCGTCTTTTTTTGTTTGTCATAAATGTCTGCATTCATTCTTTTTTTTAGAAATATTGCATTAAAAGATTTTTCATCTGTTACCTGTAGCATCCCCTTACATTTTGCGGCCAAGGTGTGCACTTCACCCTGTTCCTGCCCGGCACACACTCCCTGTGGTTGGGGGGAGTCTGAGGCTCTTTCCAGTCTCTTCTATCATCTCTAGTGACACAGGGCAGCTGACAGCCTGATACTCACCCCACCCTCTACCCCTCCCCAGCCCCAAGCCCATCACCCGTCCTGTAGAGTTAGACATCTTTCCCTCCCCCTTCCCCCTCCCGGGGCCAGACCTGCTGAACAGAGGGCAGAAGCTGATAATAGCTGTTAGCACAGATATCTCAAGCCTTCCTCAACAGAGCTGAGGTTGCCTTCCCTTCTTGGGGGTCACTGACCCCCATCCTGTCAACACTGCCCCAGAGGTACCATTTCCCCAACTTTAATCATTTTGAAATTTCTTCCCTGACAGCCACTGACGAGGGTTCAGTGTAAGCCAGTGCTAACAGTTTGGTGAACAGAGGAGTGAATAAAGACGGGGAGTTCTTACTGATGGAGGCAACAGCCGCTCTCAGCAGCTCCGGGAAGCTTCAGGTTCGATTCGTTCATTTACTCAATAAATACAGCGTGGGCACACCCATTCTGTAGCAGGTGCAGTTCTAAGAGCCGAGGATACAGTAGGGAACGAAACAGAATCGCTGCCCTCCGGGGCTTCGGTTTAGGGTTCCACGGGGGAGGCACAACTCCACCCGCACAGAGTCCCCACACACAGACTGTATCTGACTTCACTGGCACAGGATTCGCGGGCCCTGTGGCACTGGGGAGCCCAAGATGGTCGGTTGGTGTGTCTTTGTGTCTTGAGCAAAGAATAAAGGCAGCTCTAAACTCCTGTGTAGGGTAGAGAGGCTTAAATGGGTGGGAGGCTGGGGTCTTCGTTTTTGATTGTGGCCCCTGCCCTATTCACTGTGGGTACAGCAATTCCTGACTCAGTTTCGCCACCTGTGGCCAGGACTGGCTAATCCTCACTCCTCCTCTCCCTTCTCCATCACCCTCTCTGGGATATTGTGAGACAACAGGAGAGGACAGACACTAACACTTGAAATCGGGCGCATCTCCCCCAGTGCAGAAAGAGTGTTAGACCAGGAAGAGTCAGGGTCATGTTCCTAGCGTGGCCACAGACCGTGGAGCACAGCAACTGAGTGAACGGACGCTGAATTTGACTTGGTTCAATACCAAGTCTATACTCTACTAGTAGTAGATACTCTACCCTGTAGGTAGTCAATACTCTACCCTGCCTAGCCGCGCGAGCTTGGGAAGGCCTCTGTGCCTCAGTTTCCTCATCGGGTACCTGGGGAAAACACTACCCCACGCCTGATAGTGTTACTACAAACAAAACGTTCAGAACAGTCCCCGGCGCTTAATGAGTTCTGTATACGTGTGGGTGCTCGTGAGCTTGCTGGGTGACCTTGGGCCAGCCCAGCCCTCCTCTGGATTGCAGGTGTTCCATCTGCGGAATGAACAGGTTGGACCTAAGCTCCCCCCTGGATCACAAGCTTTTGTAAAGCATCAGAGCCTCTTCCCTCTGGGCCCCCAGCACCAGACCCTTCGTTGGGGTCTGCCTACTTCCTCCCCAACAGCACAGAGGCCTGGAGCATCTCCAGGTGCCCTGGCCGGGGAGGAGGAGAGAGCCAGAGCGGTCCGGGATGCTGTGGTTTTCTTTGTGGATCTGCTGTGAGTGGCAGTGTGGGGGAGGAGGATGTCGCCCGAGGGGCTGCCAGCTACCTCTGCCAAGATATTGCTGGGAGCAGAAAACCACAGTGGTATTTTCATTATGAAAGGGAAGCGCAGAGCGAGGCTGCACCTTCTGCAGAGACGTATGTTTCTTTCCTCCCTCCCTCGAGGGCAGATCGGCCTGGTGGTGGAGATGGCGTGCTGTCCTGGGGACACATAGACAACTGGACCTCCAGAGGCCTGAGGGGCACAGCATGGGTCTGTGGTGCCCAGGAAGGCAAACCTCTCCATGATGGAAGAGGGCAGTTGGCAAATAAAATCCTTCTCCAGCTTCCTCTTGGGGCCAGAAGGGGCCTGTCTGGGGCTGCAGGAGGCTACTGGGATCAGAAGGGATAGAGATTGCTCCCCAGGAAAGGAGGGTGGGTGCCTTTGAGCCTGGCGCCTAAGCTGTGTCTTGAAGGCTTCCTCCCCCACCCCACCCCATCCTGCAGCAGCAGGACTCTGTGCACCCAGACCTGCCACAGACACAGGATGCATGCGCCCTAACTCTGCCACCAGCGACCCGCGTTGCTGGTAGAAGCATCAGGTCCTGGCCCTTCCCCGGCCGGCCAGCGGCAGGCTCCAAGCTTCCCGTGATGAGTGGCCACTTCAGCCTGGGATGGTTCTGTCCAGCGTGGACTCTCCGCACTAATGCCACTACACAGAGGGGTACCCCAAATAATCTCCCAGCTCACCCTCTGCCAGATGACACCTCCCTGAACACCTGTGTGTGTCTGTAACACCTGTCCATTCATTTGTTTACCTCATGTTCCCCCAAAGGACCTATCTGTGCCGGGCCCTGCCCTCGAGGAGCACATAGCTGAACCCCGAGGCAGAATGTGTCCCCTGGGGGACAGCTGGGGACTCGCTGAGGTCTTTGTTCACCATACCTCCCCCTTCCACTGAGGTGTCAAGAAGTGATAGGGTCCCTGAGAATGTGGCGAGGTGGGGGCAATGACAGGGGCAGACACTTGGTGCAGATGGCATGGGGGAGCCCTGAGGAGCCACCCCTGCCCAAGCAGAGAGTGAAGGGGGCAGAGAGAAAGCTCCGGCTGCAGGGCAGAGACCAGGCAGACACTGAGCTCACTGGCAAAGTCCCAGACACGCTGACCACAGATGTAGGTGACAGGTCTCAGCTGCTGCGAACAGGGATGGTCTCACTTGCAGAGGATGCTGGGAAACAGGGCTCGTCTGGACATGGGCCTCAGCCAGGGCAGCCACGGCCCCCCAGTCCTCCAGCGCCACCCCCCATAGACACACGCCCAACAGTGGGCTTCCGGCCCATAGAGAGATTCTCATAATGTTATTCAAACATGGGCACCCATCGGACACCACAGCAGTATGCAGAGTGCCACACGGACACCCAGAAGCTCACCCCCACCTGTACATGGAACCCAGAGAGGTACACGTATCCACAGAGACACAAACACGCGGCCGAGAGTGCCCGCGTGCCCACACACAGAGCAGTGCTACGCGCAGGTACACACCGCCACGCCCGGGGCCTCTGTCATCCCAGCCACCTGCGGGGCCTTCAACACACAGACTTTTGCTCATGTGGAGAGACTTGGTCCTTCAAACACACGCATGCACACGTGTACACACACACACACACACACACACACACTCCATCTCCAGGCAGGCTGCTGCTTCGGGCTGGATGCTTGCTGCAGGCGTGCTCCCATCAATTCTAACACGAGGAGAGAGAGCAGTGGACCAGGAGGAAGCCCACACCCTCCACCATGAACTTCCTGGGCCCCTGGGTGATGGCCTTTTCCCGAGATGCAGGCTGTGAGTTTCCCAATTAGGAAACCTGAGCCCTGAGAGGCTCGGCCGCAGCGGAGGGTCATTAAGGGTGTGGCCCGGGCGGTGCTGGCTGGGAGGAGGAAGGAACGGGGCAGGCAGGCGGATGGGTGGGCAGGAGGCACCGCATATCACGACCCAGCAGCCGGGGAGGGACTTTCAGAGGCTCTGCAGACAGGTGCGGAGCACCTCCAGCCCCTGCGCCCCGGCCTCAGCCAGCAGCCTTCCTCACTCTCTGCCCAGGACACCTGCACCACCTGGCCCCTGAGCCTGGCTGGGGGCAGAGAAGTAAGATGTTAAAAAGACCCCTTCATCGTCTCCTCTGTATCCAGCTCTGCCCCCAACTCTGACCACGCCTTGTCTCTTCCCACAGGTGACACTCGCCTTGGTACCCCTGGCCCTCCTAGCTCCAGACAGAACTCGGGTCCCTCAGGCACCTACCTTGAGCCTGTCCCCAGAGGGCTGGGCACCCCCAGCTGCTCTTCCTGCTTGGGAGGAGTCCCCTAGGTCTCTGTGGATGCAGCAGGAGCTGTGACTCCCCAAAGCCACATATCCACATTTTCCCCAAGGGCACCTAACACCAAAGCACCCTATAGACAAAGGCAGGCTTGCAAAGTGAACACGGGCTACGGAGCAGGGTGCTAATTCCTGGTCCCCCATCCAGTCACTTACATGACTTACCCACAAAACGGGCAGCAAACCATTTCCAAAGGAAGTGGTTGGGTCTGATGACTTGTGGAGCCCCTGCCAGCCCCCAAAAGCTGGGACAGTCTGAATTAATCTTGAATGATGGACCTTCAGACCTCATGAGCACATTGAAAAGACGATACATCTGTTTCCCCTCCAACAGGTGGACATCTCCCTGGCTTACGCAGTCCCTCCTTGTCAGCACGGAGTCCAGAGGGACAATCATCCCTGTTATTCTGGCTTCTCTGGTTACACCAGTCCCAAAAAGCCTTCAGACTGAAGCCTGGGGCACCTGCATATTATACGCACACACCTATGTGTGTCTGTACCTTTCTTACTGCCGCCAGAGATGACTGGCTAGGTTTTTGGGAGCTGAGTCCTATTCCTGGCTTCCATTCAGCTCTGGTCCATGCACACCCAGGTGTCCTGCACATCTGTATCCTCCCCACTCCTACTCCTGCCTCCCCCCATCCTAGCCTTGCTGTCCCCTCTCCCCTCCTCCCTCCACTCACCTAGGGAAACAAGCTGTGGGAAAACAAGACTGATTTTTCGCCATGTTTATAAATCTCTTAAGCTCCGCAGGGTGCTTTTTTTTAGCTCAAAGTCTAGCTGGAATGTTGCTGTTTTCACAGAGGAAATCAAAGAAGAGGGATTATAATTATGGGTCAAGTCCTCAGCAGGAAACAGCTGCAAGCACTGGGGGCTTCCCTTGCTTGGGCATCTTTTATATCAGCAAAGAGCCCAGGCATCCTAGAGGTGAGCTGAAGAGGGATATGATCCGGGCTTTCATCTCTTCCCATTCTCTCCATTTCTTGCTCTCGTGAAATGCCACACTCCCATCACCTCCTGAACTTGTCCTCCGTGAGGAAAATGCCTGTGGCCGGTCCTAAATTCCCAGCTCATCAGCCACAGAGGCCCTTGGGCCTGGCCTGCTCACCCTGTCCTCATCCCATCCTGGGGAGGCACCCTGCTGGCCCCCAGCCTCCTTCCAATGGCTGGCGTGGACCATCCCCGCCCGCCGCTACAATCCCCACCCCGAGGCTGTGGGCCATCCAGAGGCTCTCACAGGAGGTCACAATTCGCCAGTCCTACCCAAACCTGGAAGTGCTTTTCCAACCAGCCTGCAAGCACAGCGACCTGCCCAACCCACAAGAGTCTTCAGAGCGTCTCATCCGCCCCCACTAACGCCAGACCTGAAAGCCCCACGTGAGGCTGATGTTTTCAGACCTCTTGCTTTTTTTTTTATTTAGCACAAACTTTCAGCATCAACTTGAAGCTGCCATGAGAACCCCAGGCCTGGCAGTCCTGCGGCTGAGCATTTCCCCATGGATTTGAGCCAACAGGCATGTATAACCCAGTGTTTCCTGCAGGGCCGCACGCCCTTGTCCCCAGAGGTCTGGGAGCCCAGACCTCCCTGTCTCAAACCCTTGATTCAGAACGTGTGAGCTGGAGAACACTGTGGCCCCGGAGCCCTCCTGTGATGGAGGAGAAGGAAGAAAACCAGCCCAAGCTCAAAGGACGGTGAGCAACAACCACCTGCCCCCTCCCTACTCTTCACAAAACAGCCCGGCAGGTTTAGGGATGGCCCAGCGCCCCAGTTCCTGCAGAACTGAGGGTACCCTGCATGTTCACAGTACTGGCCAGGAACAGCAAGTCTCGGCTCAGTACTGGCCCCATGGCAAACCGCCTTCCCTCTCGGACCCCAAAGCCGCATCTTTCTAAGGAGGAGGATAGAGCAAATGGGCGGCAGGGCCTTTTGCAGCAGTGACAAGTTAGGACGTGGAGGGGGCAGCCTGGGACGGTGATTGGAAGCACAGCGTTGCCCCAGGGTCAGTCACTCCTCTTCTCTGAGCCAGGGTTTCTGCATTGTAAATCGAGGGTAACAAGGGGGCCTGTCTTATGGAATTGTTGTGGGATGCAGAGCGAGGTACATGGTGAGTGCTTAATACGTGGTATTATTTTCTCCTCTTGGAAACTGACCAGATAACAAGGCACCTGGCAAGCCCACTCACTCATTCCTACTGCAGAGCCAGGCTCCGCAGGCTCGCGAGGCTGCAACAATGTGCAGTTGGTCAACAAGGGGCAGGGCACAAGCCACTGTCATTGAAAACAGGGTCATTGATTGAATGATTTGCATTCCCCCATCTCCCACACCCAGGCACTGAGGCCAATGGCGGGAGCATGTTACGTGGGTGACCATCTGTGCTGATGGAGACAGGAGGGGGTGGGGCAGGGGAGGAGGAGACACAGGAGGCCCCTGGGGGAGGAGAGGGAGGAGGGAGGGGGAGGAGACTGAGAAGGTGGAAGAGAGGAAGAGGGAGGTGGGGGGGGGGGAGAGGAGGCAAGAGGTAAACGGGAGAAAGGGGAAAGATGCACAGGGAGGAGCAGAGGGCTAGCGGGGAGGCGGGAAGGCCCAGGGCCTGGTGTCTTGAGCTGCAATGGTGACTACAGCACAATTCCGAAGGCCACAGACAACCTTTGGCCTGTGAGTAGAAAGTTATTTTCAAATGGAAGCTCCACGAGGCAGGGACTATTTTTAACTGTTTTTTTTTTTTTTTTTTTTTTGCGGTACGCGGGCCCCTCACTGTTGTGGCCTCTCCCGTTGCCGGAGCACAGGCTCCGGACGCGCAGGCTCAGCGGCCACGGCTCACGGGCCCAGCCGCTCCGCGGCATGTGGGATCTTCCCGGACCGGGGCACGAACCCGTGTCCCCTGCATCGGCAGGCGGACTCTCAACCACTGCGCCACCAGGGAAGCCCTAACTGTTTCTTTTTTAACTGTTCTTTCAGTGTTGTATCTTCAGGTCCTAGACACATGCCTGTCCAGGAAAGCATGCAATAACCACTTAGGGAATGAGAATATTTCCACGCAGGCTATCAACTAACAGGTTGTATTCAAGCGGCTTCTGTGGGTTCTGCCCTGCACTAAGGAACAGACAGGGTAGGGGCTCCAGAGAACCCCAGTGGCGGATTTTGAGGACTGCAGCTTGGCTGGGGCAGGGGACTGAGAGACAGCAGGCGAAGAGAGTTCAGCTCAGCAGCTCACAGGCAGTGGGTGACAGGTGGTTTTGCGGGCAGACAGCACAGGACAGACAGTGCAGAGACAGCCTGGAACGCAGCTGAAAATACGGATCAGGTGTGTCTAATTGGGCTTAAAGGTATGACACGTTCCAGAGGGTTTGGGCCAAACCCTGTGCATTGTGACTCTTCCTTTCTGGGAAGAAGGTGCAGTGATCAACCCCAGTGACCTGCTGATACGGACCCCGAGTCTCCCCGCAGCCTCTGTAAACCCCCTGACTGCTAGACCCTGATTCAGTAGGCGCAGAAATGAGTAGCCAAGCCCAAGTGTGTAAAGCACCTCCGGGCCAGTGCTGGTGGGGAGCCCATGGGAGCCCCTTATGACATGCCCTCATTGGCTTGACCAACTCTGTGATATGGACCAGATGACGAAGTGGCACTCACTGGCTTTAGAGTCTGGATTCAAACCCCACCTCCGCAGCTTCCAAATCACGCAACGTGAGGCACCGGGTGGGTAGTACAAGCTCATGTTTATTGAGCATGTACTCTGTTCCAGGCACTGTTCCAAGTGTTTTGCATATACTTTCACTACTCTGTGTGGCAGGTAGTACTGTTATCCCATTTTTCAGATGAGGAAACTGAGGCACAGAGTCACAGAGTGAGTAAGTGGTAGAGTTAAGATTTGAACTCAGGCAGTCAGCCTCCCCAGCCCTTGCTCTTACCTTCTACAACACCTATTTAACCTCTCCGAGCCTTCGCTTCCTTATTTGTCAAACGAGGCTCATAACTGTATCTTCTTTTCAGAGTTACTGAGGAGATTTGAAATAACATATATAAAGTACTTGGGAAAGTAGGTGTTCAATAAACTGCAGCTCTTATATTTTACTGATTTAAGAGTGTATTTCTGTGTAAAACTGGTGATAAAGTAAATCTTGATTCATGTCAGTAAATGGCCCAAAACTACGGTGCCTCTCCCGCCCCATAATGCCTCTTATTCAGTTTGTTATGCCTCAGTGCTCCTGTGCTGAGAATCACTTGTTTCGCCTCCAGATCAACTGTCCAGGCTCCTTCACCCTGATCACTGCCCAGGAAGCTGGTCTGTGGGTCCAAAATCAATGCCCATCATGCTTTCCGCTTCTGCTTGGGGCAGGTCAATCGGGAGGACCAGCAGGAGATGGGAGAGGAAAGGGAGAGTGGATCTGGGCTATTTATCCCTACCCCCATCCCTCCAGTGAGTCTGGTTGTGACCTTCAAGCAAAGGTCACACACTCTCTGGGTTTCAAGAGCTACCCCGACCCTTTATCCCTTCAAGTTTAGGGGTGCTAACAGCTCCCCACTGTAACTAGCCCTACGATACTGCGTTATCACTGTGGCTCCCCGATGCCATGCCTGCATCTTTAGAAATAGTTCCTTTTTGAATAACCCATGAGAGTGTGCCATCTGTTTCCTGATAGGACCTGACCGACAGAAGGCTTCAACTAGATGCAGCCAGAAAGCATCATTTTCACCGAAGTCTGGCAGACTTCAGAGCAAATCTTCTTCTAATACCTACCCGTCATGTGACTTAGGTAAGAACTTCAGTTTTCTCACCTATTTTTACATGGGAGTAAAATTAGGGATAAAAATACTACCCACTTTATAGGTTATTTTGATCCAGTGCACAGGGCAGAACAATACATGATAGCCACCAGCATTATTAGTGTTATATTTATATCAGGAGCATGTATGGCTATCTTCCCCCAAGCCCTTGATTTCAGTTTGGGGAGCTATGTGGTTCTGTGAAGTAGATTCCACCCCCTCCCAGTGCCAATCGGTACATTTAATTCCAGAGGCCACAGTGACTGGTTTTGAGAGGAACATATGGCTCCAGCAGGTGCAGTCAGAGTGGGACTCAGAACTCCTCCCAAGGAAACAAAGGCAAAAATAAATGCAACTACATCAAACAAAAAAGCTTTGCACAATGAAGGAAGCTATCAACAAAATGAAAAGGCAGCCTATTGAATGGGAGAAGATATGTGCAAATGGTATACCTATAAGGGGGTAATATCCAAAATATACAAAGAACTCATACAATTCAACATCAAAAAAACAAAAAAAACCTGATTAAAAGATGGCCAGAAGACCTGCATAGACATTTTTGCAAAGAAGACATACAGATGACTAACAGACACATTAAAAGATGCTCAACATCACTACTCATCAGGGACATGCAAGGTAAAATCAGTGAGAGAACACCTCACACCTGTTAGAATGGCTGTCATCAAAAGACAGGAAAGAAGAAGTGGTGTTAAGGACATGGAGGAATGGGAACACTTTTGTATGGTTGGTGGGAATGTAAATTGGTGCAGCCACTATGGAAAACAGTATGGAGGGTCCTCAAAAAATGTTTTTAAAAATAGAACTAACAGGGGCTTCCCTGGTGGCGCAGAGGTTGAGAGTCTGCCTGCCGATGCAGGGGACACGGGTTCGTGCCCCGGTTCGGGAAGATCCCACATGCCACGGAGCGGCTGGGCCCGTGAGCCATGGCCGCTGAGCCTGCACGTCCGGAGCCTGTGCTCCGCAACGGGAGAGGCCACAATAGTGAGAGGCCCGCATACCGCAAAAAAAAAAAAAAAAAAAAAAATAGAACTAACATATCATCCAGCAATTCTACTTCTGTATTTATCTGAAGAAAAGGAAATTACTAACTCAGAACAATGTACGCATCCCTATGTTCACTGCAGCGTTATTTACAATAACGCAGACATGGAAACAACCTAAGTGTCCATTGAGAGATAAATGGATAAAGAAAATGTGGTATATATACATCCTGGAATATTATTCAGCCATAAAAAAGAAAAGAAATCCTGCCTTTTGTAACAACACGCAGGGACCTTGAGGGCATTGTGCTAAGTGAAATAAATCAGAGAAAGACAATTACTGTGTGATCTCACTTATATGTGGAATCTATTTTTGAAAAAAAAAAAAGAACTAATTATACAGAGAACAGATTGGTGGTTGCCAGAGGTGGGGAGTGGGGAGTGGGTACAATATTTAAAGGTGGTCAAAAGGTACGAACATCCAGTATAAGGTAAGCCCTGGGGATGGTATGTATAGCATGATGACTATATTTAACAGTATTATATATTTGACAGTTAAGAGAGTAAATATTTAAAGTTATCACAAGAAAAAAAATTATATAACTGTGTGATGACAGATGTTCACTAAACTTATTGTGGTAATCATTTCATGATATATACATATAGCCAATCATTAGGTTGTACAGTGTTTTAGGTCAATTAGATCTAGATTAAAATAAGGTAAAATAAGAAAAAAAAAAAAAAAAAGAATTCCTCCCAAGATTGTGGGGAGAATGTGTTCTCTCTCCTTCTAGATGGCCTGACCTGTGGACACGCAGACTACACGTGCTGCAGCCATCTTCCCACCACAAGGAAGGCAACCTGAGGATAGAGCGAACTCAGAGATTGAGGAAATGAGCCAAACTCTGGTGAGTCCAGCTTTCTTGTTACACAAGCCAATAACCTTCATTTTTAGAAGTCAGATCAAATTGGGTTTTTGTCTACTTGTAATCAATCGCATCTAGTGGATTGAGACTTTGCTACCGGAAGTGGGATGTGGACATAATTGATCCTACCGTGTCAGGCAGGGTGTTTATACCATGCCAAATAGATGTGCTGGCAAGCAACAAAGACGTGGCCATCCCAGGACCACCATGGACAAAGTCCTTCACGACCCTGGGGCATCGCTGACCTTCATAGCCGTCATAGATCTGTATCTTCACAAGACGTCTTCTAGCAAATGGCAGTAGAATGACTTGAGAAGAAGGGAGAGGTTTTAAAATTGGCACAACGATGTCAACTGGGGAAGCAGTGGGGCTCTCATCCCCCAATCTGGCAAATTGTCAGCACTTGATATGTAACAGCAAGGAGGGTGGTTAAAGCCTTGCCTCAGTCTCCTGGGGTCGCAGACTGTGTGCCTGATAAGGCTATGGCGGGTGAGAAAAATGTAGTATTCTGGAATACACTGACTGCTTCCTGTGGCCCTTCAATAAAAAGTGGAGTCCCACAGTACAAAGACCAGCTTTGGTTCCAGGTGACCCTCTGAGAGCAGAGAAGAAAGAAAATATGGCTTTGCTAAGGGAAGCTATCATTGCCCCCTGTGGTTTATAATGCAAATTTTCTTGAGATTATGGTAATCTGGAGTCTGCCAGGGATGGAAAAGTGATGCTGTTGTGTGTGAGCAAACGTAAGTGTAGGAACCATAGTGGAACATAAGATTGGGATCCACAGGAGGTCTGAATCCCTGAACCACACACAACATCTTTTGAAATAAACTCCCCTCCTGGCAATGAGGACAATCTCTTCTGCTGTAAGGATGCAGCTGAGGTGTAGGCAGTGAGCAAAGGGCAGATCAGTAGCGCCTTCCTCTCCCAAGGAAGAGGCCCCCAGGAGGTACAGTGTGGAGGCAGAAGCTATGAAATTAAGGGCTAGGGAATGAGCAGAGCAAGGAGGTCTGTTGCTAGGAGACAATGCTCAGACTTAAGACTTACTCAGCAATATCTCTTGGCTGTTGTCATTGGCACATGGCATTGACTGGGAAGTAAACAGACTGGAAATCTATAGTCTTTAGAGAGAGTTACATTGTCAAGTCTGGCTGACAGTGGCCTTTGATTGGTTAAACCCTAGGGCAGTGCCCAAGTTCCCAGCCTCATCCAATAGGAGGCAACCGCTAAAATAGTAGGAAAGAGAGGTCCTCTGCAATGTCCACCTCAGAGGGGTCTAGAGAGGACAATACACCAGGGAAAGCCTCCCACCCATGACTGGCTAAGCAAGGAAGGCGCACACTGCCAGAAGAAGGTGCTGTGGACCACATACCAATGACAGCGATGTAGCTTTCCAATTTCACTGTTTTCCAAATGGAAGGGGTATGTTTTTGTTTGCTTAATTTGTTGATTTTTGCAATTCTCGTAATCTGTCTCCACTAGTGCATACTGGGTGTGTTGAGACATAGATAGCTTTCCATTTAACAAATCGGGGCCTGAAACAGCAGCAGTCTTCTCTGGACTAAATGCAGAAGACTGTGAACACTGAAAGATGGTTGACCAGGAGCTGTAAGCAGCAGCTGGCTGAAATCTCACAACGCCTTGCTCTGGGCACAGGTGAGTGCATTGCATGTAGGTGGGTGTTTTGGAAAGTGTACAGGTAGTACAAGAGTATATGTTGCAGCCAAAGAGGTGGACTGCCGTGGACATTCACGGTTGCCTTCCAAGGATCCAAATTCTATTCTAAAGCTCCCAAATTCTATTAGGACCTCCTGTGGGTCTAGGGAGACTGACTCAATTTCCAGCTCCAGGGTGGGGCATGTACGTGACTAGGACACTTAGTGATGGTTCATGACCGGAGCCGCAGAGACGAGTTCCTGAGGAAAGTGTGATCCAGATCTGTCCGTTTAGAGTAACTCTCAGGGACACAGCACTCAGTAACAGGTAATCACGGAGGCCATCTGCATGCCAGACACTGGTCTAGGCAATGGCAGATCCTACAGTGAACCACAGAGGCATGGTCTTTGCCCTCCAGAAACCTGCGTTCTTCAAGAAAGCACAGGATGCAGATGTGAGGCCAGGAAGGAAGTCGGTGGAGAAAACAAGGCCAGCACACAGAGGACAAGACACAGACACACAATGAGACACTGAGCCCACAGCCTGCTCCTGAAGTCCACAAACACATGAACAAATAAACACTCTCGATGGCTTTACCTACTTTGATTTGGGTTTTCCATTGCTTATATTTAAAAGATATGCTGTGCATGGATCTGTTGAGCTTAATTCACTTCTCTGGATTCCATCACAGCACGTAACCCACTGGCAGGAGCCTAGATCGTGATTGATAAATACATGTTGAATGAATCAACAAATACGACAACCATTAAACACGGGAGGAGGAGTGGCCGTTGAGGGCTGATTCCGAGACGGAACTATAGAGGCCATGATGCCGAGATTGTACACAAGCAGTCAACCTAGCAATTCAGGAGGGTGGCTGAAGAATTAGCAGACCATTCTGCATACGAACAGCAGAATGCCTTATAAAAATAATCATTCTGTCCAGCTTCTACATGCCAACGGGATAGAATCAAATATTAAGAGAGATCAGAGGTGGAAGGAAGATTCTAGTCCAACACGTCCAATTCGCCCACTTAACTGATGAGGAAATTGAAGCCAAAAGGAAAGACGCATCCAGGTCCCACACATATGACAATCCGTTGCCACAGGTGAAGGGCACACTAGTGCCTACACTGTTCCCTCACTGGGGGCCATAACGTGTGGCTCCTTCCTGAGAACAGTGGTTCTCAGAGTTTGAGCTCCAACCTGCAGTATCAGCCTCACCAGGGAACTCATAAGAAATGCAACTTCTCTTGGGTTCCACCCCAGACCTACTGAATCAGAAGCTCTGAAGTGGGCCCCGCAGTCCTGGTCTTACCAAGCTCTCCAGGTGATCTTGATGTATGCTCAAGCTTGAGAACCGCTCTTCTAGAACAGTGGTTCTCAAATCTGAAGGTGCGTACAAATTACCTGAGGATCTTGTTAAAATGCCAGTTCAAATTTAGTAGGTCTGGGGTAGGACCCAAGAATTATCCCTTCTAACTAGCTCCCAGGTGACGCCAGTGCTCCGTGGACCACAGTTTGAGTAGCAAAGGTCTCTGTATTAAAATATTGTCTTGCATCCGCTCCCCATTGCCTGTGGAAATTGGAACTTCTTACAGAGGTAGCTGAGCAGACACAATCACGCTGGACTTGAACAAGTAAAATTCCAGAGAAGTACCACACCATGTAACAGAAGATCTATTTATAGCTAAAGACGTTAGATAATTCAAATTTAAAACATAGGTCGCTAAAGTCCCCAAACCTATTTTTCTTGTCTTTCTCACTTAAAAACAAAAAACTTTCATTATAACAGCAATATCATTAAAAGGTTTCTAGAAAAGGAAAGGAAGAAAAATACTCATACTCTAATCACCCTAGCCCAGCAACTATTTTTTTTATATTTGCATAATCCTTCTAATCTTTGGTCATAAATACCCTTAAAAAATAAACTAAAACCAGCTCTTATCATGTACTCTGGAGTTTTCTTGACTAGGATAATTCTGTGCTGGAATGCTCTTATGCAGTTCTCATTTATCTTAATCAGTAAAAACCCCATACTTAATCAGTCCATTAATATACTCAGCTATTCAACAAGTTAGTTAATTCTCTGGGCCATGGAGGTCCATCCACCCTGGGTAGTGTTGTTCAAGGACACAGGTGTCCTTTGTCTCTCCCATGGCTTCTAGCAGGGCTCTCCTCTCTTAGCTGACTTTTCAAAGTCTTCAGAAAAGGAATCACCGTTCAACGCTCCCTCTTCTTCCCTCCTACCTACCCACCTGGGTCCCTCCACTGACTGGTCCCACCATTCCCACCACCTGAGAGCCAGGGCTTCCTTACTGGGTACAGGCTCCTTGCGCTTATCCCCATCTCCTCCTAAGAGGGAGAAGAATGGTCTATGGGAAACATGAAAGCAAAGCAGAGAGTCTGTAGAAGAACGGGCTGCCCAGAGGCTGCCCAGAGGTCTGGGTAGGAACATGTGAGTGGACCGGGATTCAGTTTATGAGATCACCTCACTTCTGGAGGCTTCTGTATAATGCACTAATTTCACACCTTCCTCGGGGTCTTTCTTCTTGGGCCTTCTAAAACGCTGTCTTCCCTACCTTTGTTCCACCTAGGAGTGAGCTAGAATTCAAGACAGAGAGAGAGATGGGTGGACTGACAGATAGATGAATGAGGTAGACAGATGGGTGGGTGGATGAATGGGGCAGAGGGAGGGTGTGAATGGATGGAGAGATACAGAGATGATGATGGGTGGAGAGACAAGATGATAGGAGGTAGCTTGGATGGACAAACTGACAGGAGGCAGAAAGGTCCCAAAGAAACATAGGTAGTTATTTTTACTCTTTTCCTTGCCTGTTTCCCAAGAGCAATCATGAATTCAAGGTAAAGTGGACCCAACAAATGGTTGTCAAATCATAATCACAGCTTCACAGAACCACTGACTAAGCTAAAATGGGGCCCCCTTTTACAGATGAGCAAACTGAGGCCCAAAGAGGTCAGATGATTGGCCCAAAGTCTCAAACACTGCTTGCTTTGTATACTTTTGTTTTTCAATCTCTCAATCTCAATCTCTCTCCTCCTCCCTCCTTCCCTCTTTCTCTCTGAAAAAAAAAATCACTCTTGCCCTTTCACCTACATATCTTCCATCTATCTTTTATCTCTGCCCCCGGCCAGTTTCTTGGTTCAAAGTCACCCCACAGTAAATCAACCTACGAGCACAGTGGTTTCCACAGCAGAAGCAGGAGGTGAGGCCGACATTCTGTTTCTAACAAAGCCATTTTCAATAACGTATAATTAATTATAACGTATAAGAAAGGCCTTTTCCTTGCCTGCTGGTGGAAAGTTCTTCCTGACAGCTAACATAACTCCATCCTTCTCTTTACAGTTGATTAAATAATTTCCCCCATTCTCTTTTCCCCAGGAGTGTAAGGCATTGTCTTTGCCAGCCTTAGAAAGGCCAGGACAATGGAAGGCACTCTGCGGTGGGGGGCGGGGGGGCCCCTCCTGCCTGCTCTTCCACCTGGGGCAGCGGGTGAGGGGAGGCTGGCGGAGATGAGCTCACCGCTGGTTAGGAGAGGAGACCCTCCCTGCTCTCTCTCCCCTCCGCACGTGAAGCTGAGCTGGCAGGATGCGGGAAATCTTTCTCGGAGTATTGATCACAGAGGGACAGGTGGCAGCCAACTGATGCCCTGATGCGCTGTCGGGGCCCCATCCGGGAGATGAGAGCTGCATGCAGAGCCCCTTCCTCACAGCCCTGCTCCAGGGGGCAGGGGAAGCAGTCTGTACTCCTGGCTTTGTGAGAGACATCCTTCACTTGTACTCACAGCCCCACATCCTTGTACTTACCCATTTTCCCCAGCCAGTTTCTCTCCCTCCTCCAAAGGGCTTCAGAAACCTCCCCTCCCACAGGAAGCCTTCTTGCATGGAATAGATGAGAGGCAGTGGTGATTCTGGTCCAACCCCCTCTACACTGACTTGGAGTGTAGTGGGTGGAAAGCCCACCACTGAGCACCCACCCCACCTGTACACATCCCTGACGTCCATCTTGCCCACATAGTTTCCTACCTAGAAACTACAATTGTTTTACTGCGCTACATCTTTCTTCTTTGCCTACATCTGTGTCACCTTAGACTGGGAGCTCCCTAAGAACAAGACGGGTAATAAAACCAGAGTAACCTTAACAATAATAATACACTGAGAACATACTCTGTTCCAGGCTCTGCACCAAGCATGTTCTGGGCACCGTGACCCTCGCTGTCAGCAGACCAGCCCCTCCTCAAGCTCCACCCACCCCGCCCACCTGAGCCACCAGGGAAGGGCCCCAACAGCTGGTGGGTTTAGAATTTGCCCAGTGGCTGTAACCTGGGGTCTGGAGAGCCTGGGAGGAGCCACAGCCATCAGAGGGCCCTCCCAGGCTGGATGCTGACACCCTAGCAGGCCCCTCTCACCCCAGGGCAAGAGCTGTTCTGCCTGAAAGGATGAATGTGATCTGAAGTTGCCCTGAAGGTGCAGAGCGGTGAGGATGGAAGGAGGGAGGCCACGTGCTCTTCTGAAAGGGCAGAGGGAGGGGAGGGAGAGATACCTGGAGTGTGATCCTTCTCCCAGGACACTCTCATCCACACCCTGACTCTGCAGGACATTCCACCATCACAGCCTTCAGAAAGCACACCTCTCATCCTCAGGATGGCTTTCCAGCTGCGAGTGCAGGTGGCGGGCACAAGGTCACACAGATGGTTAGTGATAACAGAGGGAGCTAGGACCCAGTGGCTCTCTCTCTCTCTCTCACACACACACAAACACACTCCCCTACTAATGCCCTGGGCCCTCTTCTGAATGGCTGATTTCTTGGACTCCTGTCTCCCTGTCTGAGTCATCCCAAGGTTGGCCCACTCCCAGAATTCCTGAGGCCATGGCCACCGATGCTGAGCGTGCCTAAGATACAAATCCAGCTCAAGGAATTCAACTTTGCCTCATCTATGTCACCTCTGACGAGAGCTCCTTAAGACAAAGGGACATAATAACAACCAGGATCATAATCAACACTCAACTGCCAGGTGCCCCCTGGGTGGCTCCCCCCCATTGGCATGCCTCACAGCCTTTCTGCCATCATGCTACCACTTCATTCTGTGCGGGCCCCCCAGCCTAGCACCCCTGGAGGATTTGAGATGGGATGGCTGTGAGCTCACACAGAGGATGCCCGTGATTCCTCAGACTCTCCTTCACTCAGGGGCAAGGCCCCCACGGGTCCAGCACATGTCTGACCTTTGGAGAACACAAGCCTGCCCTCAAAGCACTGACATCTGCCCGATGGAAGTGATGTCCTGACTATCTCACAGAAATAACAAGGAAAGGGCAGAAAAGGGCAGGAAGCAGAGGTGCAGTGGTTCAGAGAAGGGGCGAGGATGGTGGAGACGGTGGTGGGGCCAAAGCTGCCACTACTGGCCTTCACCCCGGAGAGCCACAAAGAGACAAGATCCAGAGGCAGGGGTCCATGGAGGCCTTGGGGTCAGGGACAGGGCTCGGCCTTGAGGGTCCAGCACGACATCTACAAGTAAAGATGAGAGTGAGGTATGCCCAGGGAAAGAAACTGGGCAGCAGAGGTGCTACACACCCATGATTAAGTATGCAGATCCTGGCTCTGCTGTGTGACCTCGGGCAAGTTACTTACCCTTTCTGTGCTGCATCTATAAAATTGCAATGAGAGCAGCACCTACTTCATAAGATCCCTGAGAGATTTAAATGAGTATTTACAAAGTGTTTACAACAGAACTTGGCATGTAATAAGTGCTATATGAGTGATAATTACTATTGGTGTTGATGATAACGATGTTATTTCATTGCATGGAAGCCTTTTCTAAATGAACGCCCAGTGGTTTTGCTGTTACCTGGTTTCTATACTTTGGGTAAGGATTTGCTTGCCCATTTACCTGAAAGAAGTAACAGATTCCAGTACTGAGCGGTGGGGATCCCTGATGGGGTGCCCCGTGCCTGCTGACTCCCCACGAGAAGGGGAAAAGGGGAGGAGAAGAGGTGCCTTCTGGCTAATGGGTGGTTTCTTGTGCTCCCCAGCCTGAGCCAGCGGAAGTCCCCAGGGAAGCTGTTCTGATGACCCAGAGGGATCCTCCAACACCACACCTCCTTCAGCCCAGCTTGTCCATGGATCCAGGCAGGAGCGGCACGCCCGGGGGAGCCTGGGAACAGGAGGAAATTCCCAGCCCACACCCTCTGCACCACCAAGTGGACGGTGCGTGGATTCTCGTCCGGCCACTGGCTCATGGCCAGTGGAGGAACAGCCAGGAATTCCTTCACCTGGATAGTTGCAGGGCTCGGCCAGTGCTGTCTGTGAAGGATCTGCCACTCTATTCTCCAGCTCCGCGGCCAGAGTCTGCAAGGATGGCACTGCACAGGGGGTGGGAAAAGGGTGTGGCCACATGGCTGCTAGGGGCTTAGACCATCAGTGAGCTGAATGCGAGAGGCCAGTGGGTCACAGGAAGGCGGGGGCGGGGGGGGGCGGGCAGAGTGGGAGGAGATGCCTTCCATCTGGTAGGAAAGAGGGTTCCTGACTTTGTGGAATTTGGGGTTTAGTGGGGAAGGCGAGGACTATACTTATGCTAGAATCATTCAATAATAATAATAATTATTATTGTTATTATTATCAGCTCCTATTCCTATTACTCAGAGCTCCCCCTCTGCTCTTCCAAGCACTTTCCTCGCATCCTGTCATTTAATCCCCACAGAACGCACTAGGAGGCGGGTGATGTCATGCAGGTGAGGAAACAGAAGCATGGGGAAGCTATGTAACCTGCCCAAGGTCCACAGCGGTCAGAGGCGGCTCAGGGTCTGCAGGCCGGGCTTCCCCCGACCCTGAACTGTGGGGGGAGACAGAGGGTGCAAGCAGCATGCCCGATAGGTGTGCCAGCATAGCATGGGGGAAGGCACCCACAGGAGTGATTTCTGACGACAATGAGGATTAACGGGGGGCTGGGCAAGGAGCACATGCTGGGGTGCGGACCCCAGCAGAGAAGCATGTCAGGATGGTGAGACGAAGCTGCTGATTGTGTTGGGGGTGAGCGGGGGTGAGGCAGCGCTGCTCTGCTCTCCTGCCTTTATCCTGTGCAGAATGGGAGCCTGGCGGCCAGTGGGGAGGGGTCAGCCTCTAGATGCTCCTCTGGCAAAGAGCGGGGCCTCGAGGCTTCCTGATGATGCTGTAAATCAGGGCTCCTGAGTAAAGCCATTACTCTGCCTCCATCGCTCAGTCTATTGCCCGATGTCACTGTTTGAGACGTTACTTGAATTTAGTTTATGACTCCCACTTTTGTAAATCCTGCCTAGAGCACAGCCAGCCACTGCATGCAAGACTCCAGCACCCTGGGAATCCCCGGTCTGGGTCTGGCTGGGACGGTCCCCGGCCTGAGCAGGGGAGCCTGGCCGAGCCTGGCACTGGCTGGGGGTGGGGTGGAGGGAGGGGAGGGTGGGAGGGAGTAACCCCTGGGGGGGTTACTTGGTCCCACCTGTAATTACCTGCCTTTTGACCCTGAGAAGTCATCCAGGCTCTGAGATCAGCAAGGGGTCAGAGATGCGACAAGGGCCAGGAGGGGTGTGACTCAAACCTACCTCTCCACCCCTGCCCAGCACCCTCCCCAATTTGAGCCACATTGACTCCGCCTCTCCCACCCTGCAGACCCCCACCTCCCCATCCTGGATAGTCTCCCCCAGTCCTGTTCACAAATTCTCATTTCTCCTTCTCTGCCATTCTCCCACATCCCACTCATGTGGGAGCAGCTGGTACACAAGGGCCGGCCTTCCTCTTCCACTTCGCAGGCTCAGTCCTGAGTTGGCCATCCCAAAGCCAAGGACAGTTTTAACCATCTGTCCACACACGCCTCCCCCAGATACGAGCTCCTGGAAAGCAGGACTGCATCTCCTTCATTTCGGCACTGTCTCCATTAGCCCTGGGCCAAGTGCTCAGAGGAAGCTCAGTAAACATTTGTTGAGAGATCTCTTCATTTCTGTGGCCTTAATGTATTACAGTGCGGGGGACACGGAAAATACTAAATGAGTGTTTGTGGACTGAATGGAATCCAGTCCAGGAGGCCTCCCCTCCCACTGAGTCTGGGACAAGTCTCCAGCCTTCGCCACCTCCCACCTTTCAGAGATCACGTACTCCAGGCTCTACAGACTCTTCCCATGACCAGGCCAGGATGCTGTGCTGCGTCAGGCACTATCCCTGGGCAGGGGAGCCCTCGTGAGGCCAGGGACCCTCACATATTCAGAAATACCTCAGCAGCACCAGGGAAATATAGGGGCAGGGATGGCA